>NC_141689.1:2137190404-2137795666 GCF_964263255.1 Lissotriton vulgaris
CATCCACAACCACCACCACCTCATCGGGGCGGCCAAGAGGACCTCCTTCAAAGACCACCTCGACAACAACACACACAATAGCAAGGAGCTCTTCAACATCGTGAAGGAACTCTCCAACCCTAGCTCCAAAACCAACGACATCCCGCTGTCCCAAGCCCTGTGCGACTCCCTCGCCACCTTCTTTCACCGCAAGATAGCAGACATCCACGACAGCTTCAACACCCAGACAGCCCCAACAGACAGCAACACAACAGACCCTCCGCACACCATCAACCACGACCCCCTGCTAGCCTGGGCCAGCGTGAGCATCGATGGCACCATCAAGACCATGCGCACAATCCACTCCGGCTCTCCGTCAGACCCATCTCCGCACCACGTCTTCAACAGAGCAAGAAGCTCCATCGCACCCCTCCTGTGCAACGTCATCAATCTCTCCCTCGAGACCCCAACCTTCCCAGAGATCTGGAAACACGCCAAGATCAAAGCCCTACTCAAAAAACCTAAGGCAGACCCAAGAGACCTCAAGAACTTCCGGGCCATCTCTCTGCTCCCCTTCCCAAGTCATCGAGAAAACTGTCAACAGATAGCTAACCCGATACCTCGAAGAAAACAGAATCCCGGACCCTTCCCAGTCAGGGTTCCGCAGTAACCACAGCACCGAGACTGCCCTCATCGCCCCCACCGACATCAGGACCCTGCTGGACAACGGCGAGACCGCAGCACTCATCCTCCTAGACCTCTCTGCCACCTTCGGCACCGTCTGCCACCGCACACTATGAGCACGCCTCCACGGTGCAGGGATCCGAGACAAGGCTCTGGATTGGACCACCTCCTTCCTCTCTAGCAGAAACCAGAGCGTCCGCCTCCCCATTCCATTCCAAAGCCTCCGAGATCATCTGCGGCATACCCCAGGGATCCTCCCTCAGCCCGACGCTGTTCAACATTTACATGGCCCGCTCGCACATGTAGCCCAACAGCACAACCTCAACATAATCTCCTACGCCGATGACACTCAGCTGATGCTGTCCCTCACCAAGGACCCCATCACTACCAAAGCCAACCTCAACGAAGAAATGAAGGCCGTCGCCGACTAGATGAAGACCAGCCGACTGAAGCTGAACTCTGACAAGACGGAGGTCCTCATCCTCGGCTCCAACCCTTAAGCCTGGGACGACTCCTGGTGGCTGACGGCACTGGGGGCAGTCCTGACACCAACCAACCATGCACGCAACCTGGGAATCATCCTCAACTCAACCGTCTCATTGACCAAGCAAGTCAACGCCGTCTCCTTCTCCTGCTTCAACACCCTCCGCATGCTCCGCGAGATCTACAGATGGATCCTGACAGATATAAGAAAGACAGTCACCCAGGCCCTCGTCAGCAGCAGACTCGACTACGGAAACGCCCTCTATGCGGGAGCCCCGACCAAGCTCATCAAACAACTACAACGCATTAAAAACGCCTCGGCACGACTGATCCTCGATGTACCACGCCACGGCCACATCACCCTCACTTGAGAAACCTGCACTGGCTCCCCGTCAACAGGTGGATATCCTTCAAGCTCCTCACGACACACACAAGGCACTCCACAACACCGGCCCAGCCTACCTCAACAGACAGCTCTCCTTCTACATCCCCAACTGCCAGCTAGGCTCCGCCGACCTCTCACTCGCCACCATCCCGCGCATCCGAATAACAACCACCGGTGGGAGATACTTCTCCCACCTCGCCACCAAGACATGGAACACCCTCCCACTGAGCCTTCAACAGACCCAAGACCTGCTGACCTTCAGGAGGATACTCAAGACCTGGCTGTTCGATCAGTAGCCCCTCCCCAGCGCCTTGAGACCCTCGCGGGTATGTAGTGCGCTTTACAAATCATTGAAATGAAAAAATGAAATGATAGATGGTAAATGCGACACTTTTTAATCTCAAAGTACCTTGGATGCACACAATACAAACAAAAGGGTCGCAGGGAAGGTGATGCGTCGGTTCCTTGCTTCGGGGGAGGTGATGCATTGGTTCCTTACCGGAGAGGAGGTGATACGTCAGTTTCTTACTGTGATCCGCTGCGATGCGACAAGATGGCGCCTCGATGCGATGATCCGGTGCGATGCGAGAAAATGGCATCTCGATGCGATGTGACAACGTTGGATGCGATGCGTGCATGCCCGACAGCCGTGCGGCGAACTCGGTAACTTCTGAGCTGCGACAGGCTCTGCGACACTCTTCTCCGGGCAGGCGACGGTGACATCTGCGGCGGTGGCCCGCTTCTCCGGTGATGCAACTCGTTTAATCAATGATGCCACGGCGAACAGCTGCAGCAGCGGCAGGCTTCTTCGGCGATGCGACAGCAACTGCTGCGGCGGTGACACGCTTCTCATAATTGCATCACGCTTCCAGTGACTCGCAGTCTTCTCAGGGGGCCCAAACAACAGCAGGAACCTCTCTGCAGGCAGAATTCCACAGCAATGGAATTCAGGGGAGCTGGTGGTAAAGTCTTGTATCCCTGAGACTTCAGGCAGGAGGCAAATTCGGTTCAAGCCCTTGGAGATTCTTCTTCAAGATTGCGAAAGAACACACAGAGTTCCTTTTCTCCTTTCCTTGGCAAATAAAGTAACCACTGCAGACCAACCCCAACAGCACAGCACAGGGACAGTCTCCTCCTTGCAGCTTCCTTGGTTCTTCTCCTTGGCAAAGGGTTGTCTTGATTCCCAGAAGTGATCTAAAGTTCTGGGGTCTGGTTCCCCCTTTTTATACACCAAAATCCTTTGTCTCTGAAGGCAGAGAGTGTCTGTACCTAGTCCAAACCAGTTCTGGCAGTCCTGGAGCACTTTGTTTACAGGACTTCTTTCCTTTGTCAGGGTGGGCCAGGGCCCTCAGACACACCACAGGAGGTGGAGCCAGCATTGTGGAAGGCAGGCACAGCCCTATTCAGGCCCAGGTGCTACTCCTCCCACCACTCTACATGCAGATAGGTCTATTCAGCCATGTGCTGACTTACCCTGTCTCCTGGACCCACCCCAGCCCCTGTCACTCACAAACCAGACAAGGAATACACAACCTAGCAGAGGCAGGCTTGGGTGGTTAGGCAAGAAAATACCTATCTTCTAAAAGTGGTATTTTCAAACACAGAATGTTAAAACCAACTTCACTAAAATATGTATTTTATCATTTTGAGTCCAGGCATACTAAACTCGAATTTCTACCTAGTCTCCTGAGTCAGTTAAGATTATAAGATGTTATAATCAAACTGCCCATTCTGGACTATGGGAACAGGTAGCCTTGCAATAGTGAAAAATGAAATTGGCTGTAATTCACTATCAGGACATGGTACACACATCAGGGCATGCCCTACCTTTTACATACAATGCACCCTGCCCTTGGGCCTACCTTAGGGGTGACTAATATGTAGAAAAGGAAAGGTTTAGGGACTTGCAAGAGGGTGCACTTGCCAAGTCGACATGGCAGCCCCAGGCTGCACACAGGCTCTGCAATGGCAGGCCTGAGTCACATTTTACAATCTGCTTCTGTGGGTGGCACAACCTTTGCTGCAAGCCCACCAGCACTTTTGATTTACATGCCCTAGGCACACATGGTGCACTGTACTAGGGTCTGACAAGTAAATCAAATAGCTAATCATGGAGTCACTAATCCATTACAACAATTTACAATAGAAAGCATATGCACTTTAGCACTGATCAGCAGTGGTAAAGTGCCCAGAGTCATAAAATCGCCAACAACAGGTCAGGAACAATCAGAGGGAAGGCAAAAAGTTCAGGGATGACCCTGCAAAAAAGGCCAAGTCCAACATAATGTATCATTAACATTCTCTGATAAACTTTGCTAGGCCAATATCCACAACCCTGGAGCATATTAAGCACCAATGCCACATACTAATCAAGAGTTATCTCAAGCATCAACATATTGTCATGATCCACACTGCTGTCACAATTTAAAGCATCATTGTTTGCTTGTGATGCACATGGCCCACTCATAGACCCAGCATGTAAATAAAGCATTACTGCTGTGCTAGGTAGCCATATTAACCCAGACTCTAGGTGCCCCACTAGTAGAGCATTTCATGAACTCGAGACACAATGATCCAAACATCAGATGGCTAGTGCTGGAGAAAATCAAACCTTAAGCCAGGGATCGAGACATAAGGTCCATTTTTAATGTGAGTATAGGTGGATACATACCTTGGATACAGTACGGAATGGAATGAATGAATTTGAAGAAATCACGAAGCAGGTGGCACATTTTACTAGTGGATAATAGGCCATTTATTTATAACTAGTTTTGGAAGTCTGTATACAAAGATGTATCATGGGTTGACTTTTGTTACAACCCACATTGAATGTGGGTCAACGATTTTGTCCTTTTATATGATTTTGAATTGTATATTTATTACAACATGGAAAAGTATTGAAGAGTGGCACTTGACGTATATTTGTTTGTTTTTTGGCCCAAATACACATGTGAATTTGTCAAGATATATCAGAATGATAATATGCTTCATGACCACCTTTGAGAAACACACTGTGATAAACAATTCACATTGTTACACTAAAAACAGTTTGGAAATATCAGACATGTTTAAATAAGCAACCTAAAATAAAATACGATTGTTTAGTTGCATGTGTTTTGAGCATGAGTATAGCCTGTTCTTGCCCATTGACTAATCTTTCACGGAATAACCTCGAAATGTTTTTCCCACTGGGTGCACTGTCAGTCACATGGGGATGACAAGATACACTGTAGCACTAGTGCACATATATTTGTCGGCCATCTTGAAGGAAGAAGAATATTTAGGCTGAGAGCACCAGTTGGTGACCTGACTTTTTCCTTGCTGATCAGCAAGCATGCATGGGTACCAATAAATACATTTCATTCAGTTTCTGAGCACACTGTTGTGTCTGGTGAGTTTCTTTCATTTGCTCCTGGGAGGGTGCAAATTATTTCCCTAGCAGACGGCGCCCACCCTGTGAAAACAGCGAGTGGACGTCGTCACCTGTGTGTACCCCTGCCTTGTGCCCTGTATATTTGCATCCTTCAGCATTGATATCTTTTGAGCCGTTTGAGTAATTTTGGATTTTAATATTTTGCTTACAGCTAATTGATCAGGTGATGTTTACAATACTACCCAATGGGCCACAAATCTGTCAAGAAGATTTGGGGAGTTGCAGCCTTTTGACAATCTTTACAAGAGTCTACTTTGTTTTACACAAGAGCTTATGTCGATATTTGGTTTATTCATACCATACAGGATGGAGTTATTCTTTTTTTTATTTGCTGCCCCTAGATACTGGGGCGGAAATTTTCTATCAGTCATTGGAGCTGGGGCAGCAAACTCTCTGCTCAGCCTCACTTCAGGCACAACATTATAAAACCCTGTACCATCTATATTATACACCTGCAAAAATAGCCCAATGGGGAGGGGTATCGGGCACCACATGTTTTAGATGCGGGAGCTCAGAGGCAGATCTAGCGCATATATTTGCTATATGTCCCCATTTGCAAACAACAAAAAAAGATATTGAAACTTTTTTAAGTACACTACTAGGAAAGGAGATAGTTTTAACCCCAACAATAATACTTCTAGGGGTTAAGAACGAAGACATGCAAATGTATGGCAATAGATTCATCTTCTTGGCCATGGCAGTCCTGAGATTATCTATAGCCACGGCATGGCTGGACCCTTTGCCACCAACTTATTCCCAGTGGTTAGGTAAACTATTGTCAATGTACAACTTGGAAACTGCAATATATGCAAGAAGGGAGAAAAAGGGGAAAAAATTAGGAACACAAATTTGGGAACCTATCACATTATGGAAGGAGGGAATTTCTTGTTAAACTAGATGGTATAATCTAGCTTGCTGGTATTTCTCTCCTTATTTTTCTTTTCTGTTAAAAAGTTATTTCTCGTTTTTCTTTTCGTTTTTTTCTTTTCCCTCACCTTTAACTCTTTTCTTTAAGCTGTAGCACAACTTTACTTAACATTTTGATTGTTTTCTCATGACTGGTATGTATATAAAAAAATGATTAATTTAAGAATGCAATGAAGGTGATTGCATTGTATTAGCCTGTATTAATTGAGATTGGTTTTGTCTCTCCTGTTTATAAATTAGGTGCTCTGTACATGTATATACGGGGGAAAAATCATTAATAAAAATATATATTTTTTAAAACAGGATGGGGTTATTCTGGTGGTTTGATCCTGAAGAAGACCCCATTGGATTTTTTGAGTAACAAGTATTTACTGCAGGGGTCGAAAAATAGGTGCATAGGAAAATACAGCCTGTTATACTCACACCTAGTTGGGAAGAAGTGAATGGCAGTCACCCTACGTAAATAAGGTGTAATCATGTGAAACATAGCAAGCTTTGAACATATTTGATAATTGATTGCTCAGGGGCTTTAACATATTGGAGCACTTTATTTGTCACTTTTGTAATGAACATCCTGTCCGATCTTAATTTATTGTTACAGTACTGGACTGTAAATTTGGGGGATAATAGATATAGCATACACTCTCGAAGCAACCATTGAACCTTGTCTTTATCATTAATGAAAAATGATGTATGTGACAGAGATCCAGTAGGTGGGCTCGTTTGTAAAGTTTGAAAGGTGTTCAATGAAGTCCGACAGAACCATGTTTGACAATACTAGCCATATTGACCAGGCATGTAAAGCCCGGCTGCCCTCACTTACTGACTATACAGCAGGACTTGTTGCTCAACCTTGACTTGCTCGCTTGTATTTGCACCATGCAGTCCGAACCCTCAGGGAGTTGAGGGGCACGGTAACACTGGTGCTCAAGGGATCATTTATCCAAGGATGAAGCCAGCACATGCTGTGCCATTGTGTAGGTAAGATATAGTCCAGTAACACTTTTGTCGCCAATTACCAACCTACATTCAACTGCCCGTAGCAGTAGCCCGTAGGTAGCTTCACGTGTAGCATGTCACCTTAAGCTTCCATTGAAACCATGCTGCTGGTAGCCCCTTTCAGAGAGGTCTAGAGAGATTGGGTCCCACAGTACTCCTGCTTAGTGCTGGTGGTACTGTCGTTTGGGGGCGCCCAATCTGGGTATAGGCTAAGGAGGTGCCTACCACATGCCGGCTTCCAGGTATGGCTAGGTCCATAATACAAGCAACTCCAATGACCATGCTCCTGGGGAAAAACTCTTTAGCTCTCCAGGCTAATTCAGCCATGTCCCCATCAGATACAGGGGGTAGCCAGACAGTAGCCCTACTCTCCATGCAAGGCCCTTGCTTTCATGCTATGGCAGTGACTGGCAATGCCACCGATTGGGTCTGAAGGCCTGCCCTGGCTGAGCCCGCTCATTCCACGACTGCCAGTGTAGTGCTTCACATTTTGCTGGGCAGACATCATGCTATGTATGTAATTCGAATGGCATATAAGGTTCACTTACCGATGTCAAGAACCCAACCTCTCCTCTGCGTGGAACAAATTCAACTAATGGTGGTACCTTCTAGGCTGCCGCCTTACTTTCCATGGACAGACCTGATAAGAAGCAAAGCTGCCTCACCCTCCAGCACTTTTACCATCTGAGAGCAGGGGGCTTCCCCCATTACTGGGAGTGCAAATATTTTACTCTGGGAGCTCAGGAATAAGAAGCTGCTGAGGTGGGCAGGTCTACAATTTTTCAGGAATGTATCATGCTCCCACTATTGAAAAAGATCTGCTCACATTCCAATTCAGAGTCTCAATGGGCGTATTTACAATAGAAAAATGTAAAAATCTGTGAAACACTGCTTAAACCAGCCATAGTTTTCCCTAGCTACTCCTAGAAAAGCAAGCTCATAATCGGAAGGTGAGAAGCAAATGTATACCCCAAAGTACATACGTTTCAAGATTGGTCACATGTCTGTAAGCACTAACAGTTGCCTAGTCTGAGATAATTAAAATAAGAGAGAACTACCTTCAAATAATTGCAGATATGTAAGCAGTTATGGCTATTCAAGCTCTTCATAGATTCATGCTTTGGGAGGAAAGATGCATAGGCGACTCAACTTCAGATAAGAACGCTTCCTGGACACAATGTTAGGATGCACCAGCAAACGTAGCTGAACCGGGTTCTAGTTACCCTGATGCCTCATATGAGAAAATACAATTCTATGTTTTTGCACTATCCTATTAGTATTCATACTTCACACTAGACCTTCTGTACTTCTCTTCAATTGTAACTCCACTTCTGAGCAGAACTGCTACATCTTCAATGTGAAGAGGCTACCGCTTATTGGCACCGCTGCCATACTTTTATGGATAGTACTGACAGTTCTTTGCAGGCTGCCACACTTTAGATGGGACAGGAACATCACTACTCAGAAGGGTTGTTATATGTTTTATAGACCAGTATCACTTCTGTCATGATTATGAAAAAGTGCTCACTCTCTTTTCTCAGCAGCGCTGTCATACTGTACTGTGACACTGCAGTTGTTATTCATCAAGGATACTAAACTTTTATTGGACAATGTCAACATTTCTCAGCAGGGCTTCTATACTTTTAGTAGAAATTGTCAACATTTCTTAGCAGGGATACTATACTTTTATTGGACATTGCCAACATTTCTCAGCAGGACTGCTATACTTTTATTGGACATTGTCAACATTTCTCAACAGGGCTGCTATACTTTTATTGGACATAGTCAACATTTCTCAGCAGGGCTGCTATACTTTTATTGGACATTGTCAACATTTCTCAGCAGGGCTGCTATACTTTTATTGGACATTGTCAACATTTCTCAACAGGGCTGCTATACTTTTATTGGACATAGTCAACATTTCTCAGCAGGGCTGCTATACTTTTATTGGACATTGTCAACGTTTCTCACAGGGCTGCTATACTTTTATTGGACATTGTCAACATTTCTCAGCAGGGCTGCTATACCTTTATTGGACATAGTCAACATTTCTCAGCAGGGCTGCTATACTTTTATTGGACATTGCCAACATTTCTCAGCAAGGCTGCTATACACTTATTGGACATAGTCAACATTTCTCATCAGGGCTGCTATACTTTTATTGGACATAGTCAACATTTCTCAGCAGGGCTGCTATACTTTTATTGGACATTGCCAACATTTCTCAGCAGTGCTGCTATACTTTTATTGGACATTGTCAACATTTCTCAGCAGGGCTGCTATACTTTTACTGGACATTGTCAACATTTCTCAGCAGGGCTGCTATACTTTTATTGGACATAGTCAACATTTCTCAGCAGGGCTGCTATACTTTTACTGGACATTGTCAACATTTCTCAGCAGGGATACTATACTTGTATTGGACATTATCAACATTTCTCAGCAGGGCTGCTACACTTTTATTGGACATAGTTAACATTTCTCAGCAGGGCTGCTATACTTTTACTGGACATTGTCGACATTTCTCAGCAGGGCTGCTATACTTTTATTGGACATTGTCAACATTTCTCAGCAGGGCTGCTATACTTTTATTGGACATAGTCAACATTTCTCAGCAGGGCTGCTATACTTTTACTGGACATTGTCAACATTTCTCAACAGGGCTGCTATACTTTTATTGGACATTGTCAACATTTCTCAGCAGGGCTGCTATACTTTTACTGGACATTGTCAACATTTCTCAGCAGGGCTGCTATACTTTTATTGGACATAGTCAACATTTCTCAGCAGGGCTGCTATACTTTTACTGGACATTGTCAACATTTCTCAGCAGGGATACTATACTTGTATTGGACATTATCAACATTTCTCAGCAGGGCTGCTACACTTTTATTGGACATAGTTAACATTTCTCAGCAGGGCTGCTATACTTTTACTGGACATTGTCGACATTTCTCAGCAGGGCTGCTATACTTTTATTGGACATAATCAACATTTCTCAGCAGGGCTGCTACACTTTTATTGGACATAATCAACATTTCTCAGCAAGGCTGCTATACCTTTATTGGACATAGTCAACATTTCTCAACAGGGCTGCTATACTTTTATTGGACATTGCCAACATTTCTTAGCAAAGATACTATACTTTTATTGGACATTATTGGACATAGTCAACATTTCTCAGCAGGGCTGCTATACCTTTATTGGACATAGTCAACATTTCTCTGCAGGGCTGCTATACTTTTATTGGACATTGCCAACATTTCTTAGCAGGGATACTATACTTTTATTGGACATAGTCAACATTTCTCAGCAGGGCTTTTATACCTTTATTGGACATAGTCAACATTTCTCAACAGGGCTGCTATACTTTTATTGGACATTGCCAACATTTCTTAGCAGGGATACTATACTTTTATTGGACGTTATCAACATTTCTCAGCAGGGCTGCTATACTTTTATTGGATATAGTCAACATTTCTCAGCAGGGCTGCTATACTTTTATTGGACATTGCCAACATTTCTCAGCAGGGCTGCTATACTTTTATTGGACATTGCCAATATTTCCCAGCAAGGCTGCTATACCTTTATTGGACATAGTCAACATTTCTCATCAGGGCTGCTATACTTTTATTGGACATAGTCAACATTTCTCAGCAGGGCTGCTATACTTTTATTGGACATTGCCAACATTTCTCAGCAGGGCTGCCATACTTTTATTGGACATTGTCAATATTTCCCAGCAAGGCTGCTATACCTTTATTGGACATAGTCAACATTTCTCATCAGGGCTGCTATACTTTTATTGGACATAGTCAACATTTCTCAGCAGGGCTGCTATACTTTTATTGGACATAGTCAACATTTCTCAGCAGGGCTGCTATACTTTTATTGGACATTGCCAACATTTCTCAGCAAGGCTGCTATACTTTTATTGGACATTATCAACATTTCTCATCAGGGCTGCTATACTTTTATTGGACATAGCCAACATTTCTCTGCAGGGCTGCTATACTTTTATTGGACATTGCCAATATTTCCCAGCAAGGCTGCTATACCTTTATTGGACATAGTCAACATTTCTCATCAGGGCTGCTATACTTTTATTGGACATAGTCAACATTTCTCAGCAGGGCTGCTATACTTTTATTGGACATTGCCAACATTTCTCAGCAGGGCTGCCATACTTTTATTGGACATTGTCAATATTTCCCAGCAAGGCTGCTATACCTTTATTGGACATAGTCAACATTTCTCATCAGGGCTGCTATACTTTTATTGGACATAGTCAACATTTCTCAGCAGGGCTGCTATACTTTTATTGGACATAGTCAACATTTCTCAGCAGGGCTGCTATACTTTTATTGGACATTGCCAACATTTCTCAGCAGGGCTGCTACACTGTTATTGGACATTATCAACATTTCTCAGTAGTGCTGCTATACTTGTATTGGACATTGCCAACATTTCTCAACAGGGCTGCTATACTTTTATTGGACATTATCAACATTTCTCAACAGGGCTGCTATACTTTTATTGGACATAGTTAACATTTCTCATCAGGGCTGCTATACTTTTATTGGACATAGTCAACATTTCTCAGCAGGGCTGCTATACTTTTACTGGACATTGTCCACTATAATTGTTGTGGCTAGGAGTGACACTTCTAAGGAAGGCTGCTACACTCTGAAGGAGAAAGGACCAGTACCTTCCATAAGGACTGGTAACATACTATTAGATCGTTCCAACACTTCTCAGAATGGCAGTTACTCCTTTAACAAGCCAATAATGATCCTTCTCAACAAGATTGCCATACCTTTATTGACAGTGCCAATTTTCTTCTCAGCAGAGTTGTTATACTTCAAATATGACAGTGCATAGGGGCTGCCCCAAAAATATATGAAAATATGGGGGAGGTGGGCAAAATATTGGGCATTATCATCACACCAGGGACCACCAGGGCTGCAACACTGAAGACAGAAATACGCGCCTATGAGGGATAACTGCTTGTAGTTCTATGCAAACTGCTAAAGGTTGGACCTTGACTCAAGGTAGAGAGATGAGGACTTGTGGGGGAGCGGAGATAGGAATGCGCCTAGGTCCTTTTTCTAGGACTTCGGTCCTGACATTGTTATGGTGTGTTATGTACTGCTACCTCACTGCACAAAATCCAATAACATATAATATTTAAAAAAAGTATGACAGTGCAAGCTCTTCCCATTAAGGCTGCCATATTTAATCATGCAAATTCAACACTTCTCAGCAGGGCTGCTGTTCATATCAGAGGATGTACTGACGCTTCTTAGCAGCCCTGCTATACATGTCAAGGCTATACTGAGAATTCTAAACGGGCTGTTAAATTCTCAAAGGAACACAAACTGCTCTTCTTAGAAGTTCCATTGGATTGGATAGCACCAGCACTTCTCAGTACATCTATTATAACTTTAGTGGACCAGAACTAACACTTCTTAGCAAGGCTGCCACACTTTTATTGCACACTGAAACTCTCTTTCCTCAGCAAAGATGTTGTACTATAATGTGACTTTACAAGCACTTCTTGGCAGGGGTGCCATGCTGTTATTTGACACTTCTCAGCAAGCCTGGCCAATATTTAATGGAGTAATCCCAAATGTCTGTGTAAGGGTGCCTCTTTTACTGTGAAGTACCAACTCCTATCAACATGGCTGCCATTCTTTTAGTGAAAGAGTGGCAGCAGTTCTCAGCAGCGTTCTCCAAGCTGCACTGAAGAGTAGCAGCACTTCTCAGCAGGGCTGCAATACTGGATTAGATAGCACCAACACTTCTCATCCGGGCTGCTATACATGTATATGAAAGAATGCACATCCAGTGCAAGCATTGAACGCTCGGGGCCCTTTGATAACCCTTGGATGCTGGAGGTTCCTTGGCTTACTCCTGCAAGGCTCGTAGAGAGCTCGGTGATTACACAGCCCTTGTGCCTGATCAGCTCGTCCTTTCAAGCAAGCTTGGTAAGATGCTTGAATGGGTCATCATAACTTTCTGTACAAATTCACTATGCTGAGTTCTGTGACAAAACGCCATACAAACGGCTGAATCTTGTTATTATTGTTACTCCTAATTTGATAAGGTTCAAAGAGACGAGAAAACTCCTTGGTCTTCATTTAGTCCTCACCCCAAAAATGTAAAAGATAAAGCTCCATGGAAAGGAACTTCACAAGCACTAATGGAAATAACTTCAGTTCTGCTGCACAATTTGGTGTGAATTAGACACCGAAGCATGATGGCTTAGACTCTTATGAACCCCCATGAAACTGCTAGGACACCAAGACATGTGTATCGACTTGGACCCAAAGGGACGTAGCCAAATTTAGGGGTCGATTAGGATGGCAGACGGACAAAGTCCATACACCATCCTGTCTGGGGCAGGGACCGTCCGCCACAAGGGCGGAGGTACTGTGCCCCGAATTAGGATGCACCCGCCACCGTGGCGGGTGCACCCCGCATTTTTAACATTGTGGCCGACGGTGCTCCGCCGCAATGTCAAAAATGCATGTTGTGCGTTTCACAGCACAAAATGACAGGCACCGCGCGGTGCCTGCCATGTTGTACTGTGAAACGCAGGGGGGGTACCATAGGTACCCCCCATGTGCACCCACCCATCCCCCCTCTTTACCCTGGGGGCCCGCAAAGGGCCCCAAAAGCAAGGACCACATGCCTTTTCGTGGCGGCATTGCCGCCACGGAAAGGCATTTTCTTCAGCCCATCCTAATATGGCTGGCGGTGTCTGATAGACACCGTCACCATATTAGACCTTTTCCACCGCGGTCCGGAAAAGCGGAGGACGGTCTTCCCGTCTGCCGTGGTCCCCCCCGCCATTGTAATATGGCGGGGGGAAATAGGTGGCGGACGGGCAAGGATAGCGGACGGAGCGCCACCGCCTGCATGGCGGTGGGGATCCGTCCGCCATCCTAATCGGCCCCATAGTCCGGTTGGGCCTGCATGCGAGCTCAAACATCTTCACAAAATGTCAGATGTAATGTATAGCGACTGTTTCTCTCTCCTGCAGTGCCTGTCCCCTACCTCTTTTTTCACCACTTATTTTTCTGTCCTTTCCTCCTTGCCTTTCTCTCGCTTTCAAAATAATGACGTGGGGTTAGCTATATAAACACAGATGTATAAACGGCACCTATTCAACCTGTGTTAACCCTGTAACAGCTGCTGCGATTGTTTTCTGTATACAAATAAATAAAAAATATATAAAAAAAGAAATTGGTTCATTTTATAACATTTAAAAACTTTAAAACTCGAGCCATTACAATACTATTCATATCACAGGAAAGGTTGGGGTTTATGTTTTCGTTACAAGATAAACAGCCTCTGTCCTGCAAATGCTGCGGAGGAGTTTAAGACCTGGCACCTGCATTGAGTGTTTCTGGCTTCAAGCCATCCACCACTGAGGAGGTGCAATCAGTTTAGTAAGATAAACACAAATAACTCTCGGAGTATGTGTTATTTGGTTCGTCAAAGTTATAGGAATGCATGAGGCTGATGCTAAATCAGGAATCAGTGAATCAATTGATCACATCTTGCCTTCCTTTTAAAGCGATGATTCAGATTGTCCAGAGGCTCTTGCATTCAAAAGAGTTGATGGCTGCCTCAAGGTTGCCAATAGAGGGGATTTTTCAGGTTGGTTGGTTGGTTGGTACAAGACATTTCTAGATTCTATACAATTTCGGTCAAATACAACAATTATCTCCATTCCTGAACGCCCCTCACTAGTTCCCATGTTCCTAATCATCATCGATCACAGCTGCTGTTTTATTTGTTGGGTGAAAGTATGTCTTATATCATGCTTTATCAATGGTTGGTCACAAAACCAGGAGGAAATGAGGAATAACTAACGTGTGTGGACTGGAAATACTGATTTCTGCACTGATGACCCATTTCTACGTGGACTCTCAGGGTCACCAATGCCAATTACCTGGTAAGCTGCCCCGTACCTCTGGTATAGGTAACTCTGGTGGGGCGGTGATACTGGCTGATTTTCTAGGGTAGGCCGAAGGAGGCCTTTAGCATGCTGAGTGCTGTTATGGAGATGACTTTCACCCAGGGGTGTAAGGCATGCCGTGGTAGCCCCGCGCTACATGGGAACCGCCACACTTTAGAGGGTCCTCTCTCAGCCTGAGGCCTATTAAATTCATGAGATATGGGAGTGTCAGGGATCCCTCGCAACCTTCTGAAAAGAGGACCCATCAGTTTTTTACTACACCACTGTGTACACAAGGTTGCATTAAGCAGAGCAGCTGATGACATCTCTGTGGTGTGGAGAGGGAGTGACCAGGGGCCCTATTAGAAACAGGGCACAAATGTCCTGGTTTGCGTTACATCTTTAACTGGGTGCACAGAGCACAGACCGGGTCAGTGCGCGCTATGACAACAAATGCACTATTCACAGTGCAGGTGTGAACCCTGGCCTGCTATGGGAATAGCACTTTAGTGAAAAGAAAACTAGCTAGTTACAGCCACCAGTCCACCTCTCAACCGGATCCTTTTCAAAGGGTGTAGAGATCCCCTTGCAGGAAGGTGCAGTGAACAACAGCACCCACCTGCAGGTCGATACTCCTTACCACACTCACAAGGGGGGCTCTCCAGGGTGCACACAGGCTGTGCAATCTCAATCTGCATCCTGACAGACTTTTGACATTGCGGGGCAGATTTACAAGCCCCTTGCGCCACTGTTGCGTCACTTTTAACATGGGAAAAGTGACACAAAAGTGGAGCAAGTGGCTTGTAAATCTGCCTCTGCATCTGTAATACAGCGCAAGCGCAATGGATTCCCTCATTTACATGAGGCCACAACTCCATGCAGACGAGGGCACATGCCATTGAGACCATAGCATAATTCATGTTACAGGAGGGGATGTGCAAGCAGCTGCTTCTGTAATATTATAATGCCCTGGTGCATCAAAAACTGAGCATAAATGCTTGTTGGGACCCTGGGCCACTATGTGTAACACTGCCCTGGGAGTCTTAAAGTGCCATATTTTAGTGCAGGGGCACTAACCTTTTGGAAACTGTTCTGGCACTGCGAACAAGGGCCTAGGATCCCACTTTTTAAATGTTTTAGTGAGAGATGATTTACTTTTACACAGCAAACTGGTCAGGAGGATAAAGCCATATTCTTAATATTTAAATCATCACCTTGAAAGCTCTTAAATCCTCTAGCAGAGTCATAAAGTTTTTCTGTGGTCTTTCTTAAAGCTTACAGAAAAAATTAACAAACATTGAAAATGCAATGTCTCGCCTTTGATTAAGTTAAAGCATTTGCTTTGCTAATGGTATTGTATAGCAAAGCAAATGGCTTTAACTTAATAATAGGAGAGACCTATTGCATTTTCAATGCTTGTTTGTTAGGCAGAGAGATTGATGGATTGAGTCGGGGGGCTTGGTTGGAGCATTTTGTGTTGTAACCAGCGCATGCTGGTGCCCGATTACTGGGTTAATAGTTGCGGGTCCTATTTGGTGAGCCTAGGCCAATGTTGAGCATGGGGGGTGCCCGTCGGACTGTTGATGGTTGGGCCGTTGTGCTGCAAAGCACGCCACACCCGGCATTCACGGGGCGGGCATTCTCCACTAGTTTAGCCTCGATGTTTGGGAATCTGGCCCTCCTGTTTGTAGTTTGTGGTGGCCACATGATTTAAGCTCACCTTCCACCCCCAAAGAATCCGTAAAGAATCTCGGAGTCAGGTGGGACTCTGCTCTTTCTTTTCACACTCAAGTCCAAACGGTATCTGCCGCCTGTTTTTCTAAAATAAGGATGGTAAAAAAACTCATTAACTTCCTACCCAGCAACACAAGGAAAACAATAGTCCAAGCATTAATCACATCGCACTTGGATTATGCCAATGGCCTGTATGTTGGACTCGCCGCAGGCCTCTGCCATCGGCTTCAAATTGAACAGAATGCCGCAGTCCGATTAGTGTGCAGGATTTCTCTTCGAGAACATATTTCCCCTCATCGCCGCTCTCTCCATTGGCTACCAATTCAGAAACGGGCTGAATTCAAGGCACTTATACTGGCCCATAGGGCAATTAAAGGGAAGGGCTCGGCATATCTTTCTACCTGCCTACGCCCCTAAAAAAATATCAGATCTCTGCGATCAGGCTCCAAAAATCTTCTCACTATCCAGAGATTTAAAAAGACGCGATCAGGAGGAAAAACCTTCCAAATCTGTGCTGCATCCCATTGGAATAAACTCCCACAGTCAATTCGCTAAATTCAGGAGGAACTCCCCTTTCGTAGGGCTTTGAAAACCCACCTCTTTTGCTAAATCCTTATGGAGTAAAAATTATTTCATCCGCTGGAGCGCCGGGACACCCGGTTGGGGTAGCTGCGTGCTATAAAAGAGACACTAAATAAAATAAATAAGTTTGAGGCAATGACCCAGTGGGGTCTCTGGGGTGTGACGAGGCTGTATGGTTTTCAGCCCAGGGAGTTACACTAATTTGTACGGTTTCGGTGATATCATGATAGTGGGCGCAGAGAACTACATTTCTGCTGAAGGGGACATAGGTCTACGAATCAGCCTCTATCTGTACCCGGATGGAATCCGAGCTGGCGCAGCTATTGAGGCTCGTGTTGACCAAGTGGGGGATGGGGTGTGGGGGGAGGGGATAATTTTGGTGGTGCAGTATGCATTAAACTGCTATGCACAAAATCCATAACAAACATATATTCGATGGATAGGTCTGAACCCCTCAGTTAAACTCAAATTCTCCTACACGTATCTTGCAGCACAAGCACAACATAGGCACTTCTGTTCACAGCCGCATTGGTAGTGGTTACGTAGCACTATGAAAACTTGGGGGGTGTCACAGTGAGGGGACTGGCCAGAACTCAACCACGTGACATGTAGGCTGTGTCCAAGTTTCGGTATACCCAGATGTCTCGATAAATGATGGTAGAAGCGTTATTTGTGTTGTGATGTCCCCAGCAGGTGGTGACTGACCTGCCCGTAGTGCAACCTCCTAGGTAGTGGCACTGGGGCACTTTATTTCACAAACCAGCAAGATTTCATGGCAGCCGCTTGTTTTCCCTAAAAATGCTGCAATTTACTTAAGTGTTACTTTTGAAAATGTATCTTGTGACTGAATAAATGGATATGGAAAAACCTGACGTAAGTGAATATGAAATGCTGAAAACGTGGGTTTACACAAATTGGTGGTACCGACGGCTTGAATCTAAAACTAGGCAGTTCAAGATGGGTGTGGGCAGTGGGAGTCATTAGTGGAGGTACGGTTGCCGTGACCTAATGCTAGAATGGTCGTCAGCGAACCTGATGACCCAGGTTTGAGTTTCGGCAGGAGCGCTCAGCATTGTGCAATCACGTAATTCCGCATTTTGTGTCCTTCTGTAACACATTGAATGCTCATGCGAAGTGCGCCGATACCCTCATTGTTAATCGGTTTTTGGAGGTAGTTGCTAGTGAAGTAATCAGAATGTCACACCGTGATATCGTCGAAAACCCTGTGTTGGGTCCTACAATCGTACAAGTAGCACAGCTTGGTTGCCTTGACAATACAAAGCTATTTGCACAAGATAGCGTCGGCCTGTCCACTGTCTGTATGTACGCATACATGTTGAGCTTTGGCTGAATGGCGAGAGCAGCCATCTTTGTTCATCCGTACGCATGCATGTTTAGCTTTGGCTGAATCAATTGCAAAAGGTACTTGCATGACGGGAGCAGTGCATGCGCACTGCTAACGCCAGGCGAGACATAGAAAGGGATGCAATCTATTTGTCTCCTCACACAGTGATTTGTAATTTATCTCGTGGGTCCGTAAATAACAATAGATAGAAAGCCCGGGGTTCCTGGATGTAGATTAACATTCTTTCTAGGAAGGGTTCAGACACAAATATAACAAGAGATTTCTTTGATGTACGCACTACTTGAAAACTTCCTCCTCCATCCACTATGATGATGGTCGTTTGGTCTGGAGGAAAATGTAGTCATTAATTAAAACATTTACTATTTCATCCACAAATGGTGCATCGAAATGTACCCAGAGTAATTGAGCTTGGCTGAGATTAATTCAAGTAGTTCATTTATTGCTATTTATTCTTAGTGAGAGATGCTAGTTTGGACATGCATGCCAATGCATGGAACCTGTAGTTTATTGTGCCATAGGCCTCAAGCCACACTGAGATGGACTCACTGTCAGAAAGCACTAACCTTGTAATCCGGACCCTTGCACATGTCTCAGCACCCACTGCCCACCGTACACTGAATAATATGTTTGTTAATAATAGACCCGGCGAAAGAGGCATGGGATAAGATAGAAAACAGGCCCTGGTGTCACCACTCTGCCTGGTCCCAGGGCTGGACACTAGCATTAACCAGAGGAGTTCTGAGGTCTAAAGATAAGAGGAAGTCCCCTGAATGTATCAATCTTGCTACAGCACCTGATTTCTAATATTGTAAATTATATACCTGTAAACAATCTCTGTGTTTCAAATTCTCTAAGCTTTGATGAAACGTGTCTTCAGAGAGATGAAACCTAATGACCTCCTCTATGAAAGAGTATTCAGGCGTTTCTCACTACAGACAACAACCTTCTGTACTATAGGGGCAAGCTCTGAGATTCGATTTATGATCAATGTGACAGGTTCCTAGACTGAAACGTGATGGAATTCACCTAACAACAAACAATAACTTCCCACCCCATGCCAATGTTTTCATACCGTATGAATATCAAAAGAAAGATGATCAAAGTCTGTTTCGAGATGAATATCCTTTCCACTTCTTACATAGAAATAACAAGATACAAACTATATCGGTTCATAATTCAGATAAGGATGACTCATGAAATTGAGTGTGGATGCAAAATCCATGGGTCGCTAAATTATAGGGCTTGCAACCACTAAATACTTTTTAGTATGTACTAAACCCATTTTGCTATTTGGTAAGTGGTTTCAGAACCGCAAAATGGGGTTAGAAATGCATATCAAATCACAATTTAGGGACGGTGTGTTTAGGACTTCCTGCAAGTTGGAATGCAATGTATCAATGGTTTATGAAAGCAATTAGAGGTTCAAACCCTGCATAGGTTATTGACTCTTCAACTGAGGTGGGAACCCATTTGAAAAAAAGAAGAGGTCCACTTGGGACCCCTTGTTCTTTGTGAAATGAGAACACTTTTGTTGGGAGTGGACCACTGCCAATTCTTAAAGGAACTTTGAAAAAATACTTTATTTAATGCAGTCACAAGCATGGTGGTGTAAGGACTGCAGCTAGCCACTATGCCTGTGATGGCATCCCTCCTGTATGCAATACATTTCTTAAATAGTGATGAGGTGGGCTGAGCTACGACTGACTCCTATTAGTACATAGGTTGGTTTACAAAATCAGAATTCATTTGCAAAAAGTTGGTGCACAATTTGCGACCTTTTTTTGAGAATCAGTTCTTAGTACAAGTGGCCCTGAGTTCAAAAACATAAGTAACATCCTAGAATAGTTCTCTGTATCCAGTTCAGACTTTCATCGATTTAAAGGATAACAATAGTCTGCAAAGTTTCAAACACGTTGTCAGCAAGGTCCCAGCTGTAGCAGCTATGTAACTAGGTTGCCTAGCAAGGACGCTCTGGACCACGAGAAATATATACTCTAGAACTTCAAAATGCCCGCAAGTCTTGTGAAAATCCTGTGGCGTCACAGGACATGCAGTTTCCTTAACTGGAGTCATGCATCACGCATGGCGCATGCACAGTGACTTGAAGCCTCTCACCAGCACTTGGTGTACAGTGCAAGCCTTTTCTGTTTCTGAATGTGGATACCACGAAGCAGTTTGAAGTACCACGCTTTTGCATAAGTCGAGTGAGAATAGCTAAGTGTTAGCCACAGATCATAGCACTCAAACACCACTTCATCTGACCCCAGTCATGCTGTGCCTCACTAATGAGGCCCAACAAGACTGAAACATGCCCTGGCTGTTGATGCTGGACTGTCCCTTTTGAGTCTGGGCTAAGTAAGGCTAATTTGCATCAGGGGCGGCTCATCCGTTATGGCAGAAGAGTGTCGCCCCAATGCTTTCTCGCAGTGCGAGAAGCCAAAACATAAAATGCTAATAACTTTTAGTTATTACAATTTTTTTGTTTACTTTGAAGATGGGCAGGTGGGCAGGGCTGCTCTGCTCTCTGAGCAGGGCAGGGGCTCGTGGTTGGCCACTTCTGAGTGCGCAAAGACTATTTGGTCGGCCCTCTCAGGCAACACAAACCAGTCATGCGCCCTTAGTCTTTCATGCACACCGCTCTAATCCCTGGCTGAGCGCCGTGTCACGGCGTTCCAGACCAATCACAACGCTGCATGCAGTGTGGTGATTGGCTTAGGGGAGGAAACCTGTCTGTCTGCTTTCTGTTCCTGCTGGAGGCAGGAGAGCAGGATCAGTTAAGACGTGCGACCAGGCGGTGTAGGTTTCAAATTTTTTTTTAATTATGCCCCCTGCGCGTCCTGCCCCATGCCAGCCCCCCCACCCGCGAGCCATGCCAGCCGCTACTGATTTGCATATGTTTGTCCCTATCTGTAGATGTGCCGCAAGTGAAGAAAATACTGGACTTAAATTATCAGGTACTGAGAACATTACATAGTTCACTATAGGCCTGATTCACAAAGGCCTCTGCATCCATGGCGGAGTCAGAGGGGGCTCTAGGGCAGTGCGAGCGGTGCCACCTCACAGGGTGCTGACTTCGGGTGGGGGCGCTTTGTTTGCAAGTATTTTCGGTTTTAAAAGGCCCTGCTGCCTCGTTTCTGGCCTCCAGCAATTTTCAGAAACAATAAAAACGTAAAGATTGCTACAGTGATTAATGTCTCTCTAGTAGAGAGATCGGAGTTGTACCTGGTGGAAGTTTTTACTCATCATGAAGTAGCGCAGGGGGTCAATATGCCTGCTGCAAATAACCTGCACCATGCAGATTACAAAGTGTATATAGTATAAATAGGTCAGTGGCTTACTGCTTTTGTCAGAGATATCATTTTATTACTTGCAGTAATGCATAGAAATGAAGTCGTCCACGGTCCAAATATATTCTATGACCTATACTGGTATGCAATTGTATATCACCCTGACTACTAATGATTATGAGAGATTTTTGTTGATCCGCTTGAGGTTTAATATTCTACATAGAAGCCTGAGCTTTCCAACTCCTAGCGACTGGTCAAGAATATTAAGCAAATGTCCTTGTGACGACGTCTCGACCCAAACACTGCATGTAATGTTTTTTTTCAAATTTTATTCTAACTCCAGAAAAATTTGGATTATTCCAGTTTTTAAAAGATCAGGCCTGAGAAATTGTCAACTAGCGTTTCGTTTTTTGCAGTCGCTAGAAAATTAATTTATTATAGCCTCTGTAACTGCATTTTTAAAACATGTTTTTAAATACCGCAAATCTATTTTGTAAAGTTTTTAATATGGTTTTTAAACTTTGTAGGAACTGGTATTTTTAACTGTATCGACTTAATTAAATGAACTTTTACGGTCAACTTTATCAGTTACTGAATAAAGTATCTTTGAATTGAATACTTGCAGTGTGTAAGGGAAAATCCTAATATAGAACAGTGAGCTATTAACTGCTATCAAACAGCTGCCTGCAACTTAAGAGGTATATATTATAGAGTTATGATATTTTCCCCTGTTTTTTCTTATCCTAAGTTTGCAAAAAGGGGTCATTTGGGCAGAAATCAATTCTTATTATGAAAGAGAATCCCCAACCATGGTGTTACATTTTAAATTCTGAGTTCATGCTTCTCCAGCCCAAGCACTCAAACTATACTGCTTGTCAATTTGGATGCCGTGACTCCTACACCTTGTAGTCCTCTGTACGTAGCATTTCCTATACACCGATTTACACACATATGATAGATTGTCTCTGTGTAATGAGGGTGGATGTAAAGTGCTCTGACACCCTACACTGGCACGAGTGGCGCTATAACACTAATTAAATGCATCCGAGAGAGAGTGGGTATGGAGACTTGAGGAGCACTGTTAAAGGGTGGTAGTGAGGGAATCCGTGATGGAGGTGGTCATTGGGGGCCGGCAACACACATTGTGGCACCGGGCGCCACCCGCACTAGCCCTGGGCGGTGTCCCCGCAGTTGTGGGAGAGTCCCCGCACTCGGGAGGAATCTCCATAATGAGGATTCTTACTACTGAGGTTCCGCCCCCAGTGCAGATACTCCACCAGGAGTGCAGAGGCCTTTTGTGAATCAGGCCCTTGATGTACATCTCCACAAATGTAACCCTCACTATTTAGGTGATAACCACAGATGATTCTGAAAGCATCAATAAAACCACACATTGTTGCATAGAATGTGTGACAGACTGGTGGAAGCGTATGTTACAATGTATCTTCAGGTTTTTATTTATTGTTTTAAAAAAATATAAAACAGACGGTAACAGCCTGACTGATCATATCGAGTTCCATAGTACAGGGTCGGATGAGGAATTAGATACCTTGAAGGTGGGGTGGGCGAAGCACCCAATAATGACCATCTTATGCATCTGCTGTCATAGAGAGTAATAATACTTGACCTTGTTGGATTTGGAAGAAGAAATAACACTAACGCTCATTCATTCCCACTTAAACATAACATAACATGTACATTTGTAAAGCGCACATATCACCCGAAGGTCTCAAGGCGCTAAATAACAGATGTATATTGTTACCCAACTCAATGGTACTCATTTTATCGACCTCAGATGGATGAAAGGCTGAGTGGACCCGCCGGGATTAGAACCAGTTACCATGAGGTCAAACACAGGCCCCTACAATGGATGCATTAGTCCACTGCACCACCAGACCCGGCACTTCCACATACATCTTGAATCAAGATCCTTGCTGGTGCAGTAATAGTGTACAATGTTCATATTGGGACGTATGGTTTTCTATACATTCACTGTGCTTAATGATCTCTGTCAGTCAGTCTCTCTCCTTTGTGCCTGTAATTGTGTAGGCTTAGCAAAAACTGCAAAGAATAAGTGAAAATGTATTGAAGAATTAGCCATATTAGAGACAGCCCGCAGATGCATTCCAATTCAGCCTGCAACTACTTAAATCTTTTTTGACCCCCAAGCTCCCTTAATTTCCTTGCCTTTATGGTACTGCATGAGTGTTGGAATGATAGACCATAGCTGCTGGCTGCCTAGTACACTAAGCAAAAGACCAGTTCCAGATGCACCAGTGCAGACTTAGTTATCCAAGATGTTGCAAGGCTGCGCTTAACCACAATCAATGCAGAATCCACAGACCACTACTGTGCATTGGAGACCTCTGGTATCAGTCACAATAGACATGTCAAAGAAGAGATAGTTGACCTCATTTCAACCCCTTCTGCAACAATGATGAGTAACTCCCTTTAGACAGTCTGTACCACTGGACTTATGCAGGAAGTCTGCATCCCTAGCGTAACACAAACTTTCTAGAGTTATCTGTGGGAGCGTTTTTAGAAGTGTATTATAGTGACGCCGGTATCTGAAATAGATTAATTCATGGTATTAATTACCTTATACACTCTGCCCATTGCTCATCAGTAAGGGAAAGCCTCCAGCCATTTTAGCACCTGCCTCGAGATGTTCTGTTCATGTGTAAGCCTGTGCTTGCAGCAGTGCTTAATTTGTGACAGAAAATAAGTGCGAGGGCTCTCAACAGGAGGCCACTGCAGCTTGCACCACACATCGCCCCAGCAGTGCTGCCAATAATAGTAACAATGCAACTACTAACAATCACACTCCTACAAGTGAGACATTTCGGACTATTTCAGGCCTCCAAAGCTATAAGAATGGCTTGGGCGGTAGGTAATAGTAATTTGTAAAGTCTATTGAATACATTTCTAACTGTTGTGGTCATCTCTAAATTAGCAACACAGCGCCACCTTGTGACAGACTGTCATAAGAGCGGGTGTTGACAATTAAGTGCCGGTGCCGAGCAGCGGAAAACACTGTCTCAAATTAAGTACTGGCTTGCAGTAGTCTAAAAGTTCGATACAGTCTGCATGGAGGCTCTATCACAAAGGAGAAAAGTGATGTTTATTCAGGTGGCATGTTATTTGGGTCAAGCAAACACTAAGGTAAGTAGTGACATGTAACAGTTTACTTATGGTATATAATTAGATTGAGAGAATTGTATTTACTTTTACGTTTGAAAAGTTCCACTGTTAAAATGTATTCTCAAAAACCAAACCACCTATTTTGCACAGAGGTTCATCAGCTACATTGTTTGCTGGCTCCCCATTGTTATTCTTCTGAGTCTCCTTTATAGACCTTTGCTATCTATTCCTGTATGCAGACGGACATGAGCGGAATGGTGCCCTCCAATGGATATATAATGCCACTTTGAAGCGACTCAAATGATGTTGCTGATAAGGTGTACATTTCTTTTTCGTATTATGCTTTGTCGTGCTCGAGTGTCTTTACATATGCTGGAACCATATGTTTACCATGTTTGTTTGCTGAATAAAAAGTTAAAAAAATAATAATAATAATTCAAAACTTTGTACAGAAAATCCTAAAAAACTAAGAAAAACACCTAATGGAAATACCCGCCTTAAGGTTAGGTAAATCCAGGATAAACTGTAAAGTCTAGGCCTGGATTTGGCTACATGTAGAGGATGATCTGTATGGTGTACAATTTCTGAACTTCTGATAATCATTAGGTAGCTGAAATCATGGTGAACATAGTACTTACATATGTTTCATGTGTTTCCAAGGGTTTGAAGACATTTTTCCTCTTCCAAAACCTTATGCAGTGTCCTCTCTGGAGGTATGAAGGAAGTCCTTGCTTTTGCAGATGGGACATGAAGCGATAGCACTTGAGATCCAAGACAACACATCCACCCAGATAGTAAGAATGCGAAAGCACAATTACTTCTCAGTCATACAGGCTCGCATTCTCCAGACAACAAAAGAAACAAGCATTGGCATAGCCAATAGGTTCCGCCATTGGAACATTATAAGTATTTAGTGTTGCAGTACAATATCCTTGGTGCACCAAACATCAACTGTTGCATGTCTAAACACTTATAAGGTCCCAAAGGCGAGATGTGGTTCCTTTGCTCACTGTGTCACTGGATTCAGGCTAGCATGGCTGATGAGAGGCGAAACCACAACCGGTCCCAAGATGCTTGCTTACGGTCCAATAAGGACCTGGCTTGGCAGTCTGGGCTGGACTGTTCCCATGAGGAGCTGTAATGTGTGTTAACATTTTATATAATGTTAATATTCTAATTACATCTGAACGTGAATCACACTCATTGAAACTATTTTTGGTAGTCAGTGTTGCCTATTTTAAAGAATGAAGCTAGAAATAAATGTGAAACAACTCTCTAGATTGCCTTAGTTAACTGCATTTATTTGTATAACAAAAAATTATTTTATAATGCCATGTCTCTAAGTGAATAATATAAAACCACCAACTTAGTCTGCTCTGTTAAATGTATGGATGCTAAGTGCCGTTTCCCAAAAGCTCTTCTTTAACCTGCTACATAGGTGTGGGCACAATCTACTTAGTTTTGATAGAAAGTATGAGCAATTAGTTGTTGATAACTCTGCCTGTTGTAGTGATCGACTACTTGCTGATGCATACATAAAATAAGGCAACACGTCACATCCTCTCTATGGTGCCGATCATTTTACTTGTGTTATTTTTTGTGAAAACACTACTCTCTTGTTACATTTGACCATTTTTTAACCTCTTGCATGCTTGTGACGGAACCGTTCCGTCACAAGCCTTGGGTGAGCTGTGCTTGGGACGGAACGGTTCCGTCACGGCCCGCTCGCCGCGCCTGCGCAGCGCGAATTCCGCGCCTGTGCTGACGTTTTAATGGGCGGGCGGGTTCGTGACGGAACCGTTCCGTCACAAGCACAGCTCACCCGCGAGCAGTGACGGAGCGGTTCCGTCACAAGCACGGAACCGCCGCGCGGCCGCCCCACCCCCTTAGCGCTGCCGCGGAATAGCCGCCGCAGCGAAGGGGTTAAACCAATGTGGTAACTGTCAAAGAAAAACATTGCTCGACTTGACAACCCGGAATTGATGTTCACACAAGATTATCTTATAAGCAAATATGGCAGCTAATATTTGTCTTGTACAGCAAATGAATTGCTCCCTTCGTCCTTATTGTTGCCTTCATGCATATGACACACAACTAAGCGATGCTGCGCCATCTTCAGCTGCCTGCATTTGCTACCTGCCCTGCTATAGCAATTAACAGTGGCATTCCAAGAGATGACACTAGCTGTGGATCAATGGTTTTTTTAATTGAATTATAGTAAAACACAGAATGCAACAGAGGGTCTCCAAAAGCAGCTTGTGAATACCTAAATGTTTGTTGAGCAGTAATTTTAATATAAATTGCACTTCATAGCACTTTTCAGCCATTTCCAACTGCTGTACATAACCAAGTTAAATGGTACACAATTTACCATGGAAGGCTGAGTCTGCCACGCAGCGGTTCGAACCTGTTATCATCAGATCACTGCATATGTCAGTGGTGAGCCTTACCTTACTAAGCCAACTCACTTTAAAAAAAATGAACAGTCAGGCCATATGGCCATCTGATCCAGTCTTGTTTATAGTAAAACGACCTTAATAACAATCATTTCGATTTATAATGCGAGGTAAATCCATTGTACTTGTTTGACCCAATTAGTAATGATCAATTCGTATTTCATTATCACCCAGTAAATGGAGTCTGCTTAACAACCTATTCCCCTCCCCCAGGCTAGTGCTGTGGCCTCCCATATGAGACAAGACCAGCTGGTTCTGTAAGCCCATATACAAAAGTTATGCTTTACACTTCAGGGACAAGGGATAGATAGCCTACCCTATATCAAGGCTCCGTGATAGCATTTTACTGAAATAAAACAAATTCCGGTCATGGAAGCGGGAAAAAGACACGGAGATGAAGAAGGAGGAGAGAGCTGGAGAAAGAGAAATAAATAAATAGAGATAGAGCGAAAGAAAGCGAGAGAGAAAAGCAAATGAAGACGGAAGAGAGAGAGGGATGGAGAGAGAGAGCGGGAGAGAGATGATGGCAGGAGAAGAAGGCGGGAGAGAGCACGGTAGACAGAGTGAGGTGAATGGATTGCGGGATAGGACTGGCGCGTTAATGGAGAGGCAAAAAAAGACAGAGAGGGCGGAGCGAGTGAGTGGGCGAGGAGAGAGGTGCGAGCATGTGTTTGCTGGCCCAAGAGTGGTGCGTGTGTGTGTGCGTGCGCAGTGTACTTTTTTTCGGGGCACATACTCGTGCTTACAGTGTGCTACTGCTCCCTACCACAAGGTGGATGCCGCCACAAGCACGAGTATGTGCTTCAAAAAAGAGCTGAACGACGGCTAAAGGTCTATGTAGCGCATGCGCGCTGCGTAGGTGAGTCCTGAAAATATAGTGCAGAGGTGCTAGATAAATGTCCGAGGAAGGACCTTCGATAGGTGTGTTTGAGAAAAATTAAAGGAATCTGGGAGAATTGGTCATATTTATTCGAGCTAGTTCAAGCAGCTGGCGTCGCAGACCACTTGGGGCCTACTTACAAGTGGTCTATGTCAGATGCAATAATTATCACCGCTTATAAGAGCCACCACCTCTGTGTTCAGAGCTTACTTTTTGGGGAATAACATGCAGATTCTGGTGCTTACCACACCAAAACCCGATTGTCCTGATAAAAACAAGTGTTTGCACAGAGATCACAATTTAATGGAACGCTTGTACTCAGATTAATTACTTTCACCTCCACTGACTGAGGGCGTCAATTGCATTTATACAATATAATAGAAAACAAGCATTGGAAATGCAATAGGTCTCGCATTAGGAAAGTTTGAGCTATTGGTCTTATAAATGACTTTTTTTTATTTATGTGTTGTTTTTTAAAATAGCTTATTTAATAGCTTTGTCATTTACAATGCCAATAGTTATAACTTTCGCAAATGTGACACCTATAGCATTTGTAATGCAACATGTTTTGTATTTACGTGACTTAGATGTATTGATATTACAAATAACAATGGCTTTTGATTTTTTTAAATAATTAATACTTAAATAATTTATTTAATTTGTAATGTCAATAGCTTAAATTTTTGTAAATAGCTTTTGTGAAGATTATGTTCAGTTTTTTTTATTGTGACGAAAATCCAAGAACAGAAGTGAAATATTAACATCTTTTTGTGATTTGTAATAAAGCTTGAAAGCTTGAAAACAGTTTGAAGCATTGAAAGAACATATTTCAATGTGGTTGCGCTGAGTGATGCTGTGGTTGCGCTGAGTGATGCTGTGGTTGCGCTGAGAGATGCTGTGGTGGTGCTGAGTGATGCTGTGGTGATGCTGAGTGATGCTGGAGTGGCACTGAGTGATGCTGGGGTGGCGCTGAGTGATAATGTGGTGGTGCTGAGTGATAATGTGATGGTGCTGAGTGATGCTGGGGTAGTGCTGAGTGATGATGTGGTGATGCTGAGTGGTGCTGTGGTGGTGCGGGGTGATGCTGAGTGATGATGTGGTGATGGTGAGTGGTGCTGAGTGGTGATTGTGAGTGGTGCTGAGTGATGCTGTGGTGGTGCTGAGTGATGCTATGGTGATGCTGAGTGGGAGATGGGGAGAGGGAGAAAAAGGAGAGCAGGTAGAGGGAGAGGGTAAAGAGGGAGAGAGGAGAGAGAGGGGGAGAGTGGAGAGAGAGAGGGGGAGAGAGGAGAGAGAGACGGAGACGGGGAGAGAGGAGAGGGAAGAGAGGGAAAGGGAGAGAGGGAGAGGGAAGAAAGGGAAACGGAGAGAGGGAAAGGGAGAGGGGGTAGAGGGCGAGAGGGGGAGGACGAGAACGAAGGACGGAGGGGAGAGAGAGGGGAGGGAGAGAGAGAGAGAGAGAGAGAGAGAGGAGAGCAGGCAGAGGGGAGATGGGGAGAGGGAGAAAAAGGAGAGCAGGGGGAAGGTAAATAGAGGGAGAGAGGAGAGAGAGGGGGAGAGAGGAGAGAGAGAGGGAGAGGGTGAGAGAGGAGAGAGGGAAGTGAGGGAAAGGGAGAGAGGTAGACAGGGAGAGTGAGAGAGTGAGGGGAGGGAGAGAGAAGGAGGACGAGAGGGAAGGAGGGAGAGGAGAGGGAGTGGAGTGAGAGAGGGAGAGAGGTAAAGAAAAACAGAAAACTGGGAAGCCTTGCTTCAAAAAGAGGCATACCTTATGTTTTACTTATTTGTAACACAATACTGATATTGCCGACCACATTAAACATGTTAGGATGTTGTCAGAGCATGTGATTTCATAAGAGTTCCATCTATTAATTGGAGAACTTCAAATTGTCACCCTACATAAATCTAAATGAAACAAACGTATGTTTGACATGATATAGACTACCGATTTAAGGTGTGCATTGGTCACACAGACAGGCGGTTAGGTGTCAATCGAAGAGAGGGCACTACTGCACGCTTAAACAAAAGACTAATCTTAATATTGCCACATAAATCTGCAGCCGCATGTGACTTTATTGCACCAGCTAACCCATAAAAATCATGCGCATGCGCATTGAAAGGCGAGACCTAAAAAGACGCCTAATATCCCCCAAGTTCTGCTTTTATTATAAGCAAATTATTATTAATTATTATTATTATTATTATTATTAAGCTGTTTTATAGCGCGCACAATTACTCCAGAGTATCCTGGCGCGGAAAGAGGGGAACAGAAGACACAGAGCATAGATCAGTAGACATTCTAGACAGCTATTCTAAACAGGTGAGTCTTCAGCGCTTTTTTAAAAGCAGTGAATTCGTCGATGCAGCGAAGAGCCGCAGGGAGGGCGTTCCATGCGCGTGCGGCCTTTACAGTCACAGAGTGGCCTCCCAGCCGAACACGCTGGAAGCGCGGGACCAGCAGCAGATGTTGAGCTGCTGAGCGTAAATCTCTGTTAGGGAAGTACCGCGTGAAGCGTTTCATCAAATAGGCAGGGCCACACCCATTGATGGCTTTATGGGCCAGAGTCAGAATTTTGAAGGTAATACGATGCTGAACCGGCAGCCAATGCAGGCTCTCCAGATAACTTCTAACACTGATCCGCCTGGAAATATTCCCCAAAAGTCTGGCGGTGGCGTTTTGAATAATCTGGAGCCGCCCGATCAGATAGGCCGGTGAGCCACTGAACAGGGCATTGGCGTAGTCCAGACGCGAGAGAATTAAAGCTCTTGCGACTGACTCGCAGGCCGGGGCAGGCAGATAAGGGAAAAATTTTCTAAGAGACTTCAAAGTCCCAAAGCAGCCACCAGTGAGCCTCTTGATGTGCCCCTCGAAGCGGAGGTCTTCCCCAAACCAGACCCCAAGGTTTTTAGCCAAGGTGTTAGAGGCACATGGTGCAGGAAAGCCAACCGGCCACAGTAGGGATCGAAAATCAGGGGGGAACTGGCCGTAGAGCAGAATTTCGGTCTTGTCCTCATTACACTTCAATTGAGCAGACGCTAACCAATTGAAGACTGAGGACAGACAGTTCTGAATCTGCTCAGTATCAAGCGCCTCTCCAGGCCAGGTAAACAACAACTGCGTGTCGTCCGCGTAGGCTATAACTTTGGCACCCAGATGTTCTGCTAGTTCAATCAGAGGTGTCAGATATATATTAAAGAGCAAAGGGCTCAAAGTCGAGCCCTGTGGGACTCCTGTCACGAGAGGTCTCGCCGAAGAGGAGTAAGGGGGAAGCCAAATCTGTTGGGATCTGGCCGACAGAAATGAGCTCAGCCAATCTAATGCAAGACCTCCAATGCCAATGTCGGCAAGCCTGGTCAGGAGGCGCTGGTGGGGAACCGTGTCAAACGCGGCAGAGAGGTCCAATAAAATTAGAGCCGCCCTGCCGCCACCATCCAGACACTCTCTGACCGCCTCCGAGATTTCCACAAGAGCCGATTCAGTGCTGTAAGCAGCACGGAACCCGGACTGTGCCTCATGCAGAGCTCCGGAGCTTTCCACAAACTTGTTAAGCTGCTGGAAGGCCAGTTTCTCTCCGATTTTTGCCAAAGCAGGGAGCAGCGATATCGGACGGTAGTTAGTCAGAACCGCCGGATCAGCACCAGCCTTTTTAAGGAGGGGCAGAAGTTTGGCTTGTTTCCACTCCGAAGGCAGGCTGGCTGATTTAAATGAAAGGCCGACCAAGTGAGATACCTCCTGAACAACTACGTCGGCAACCGCCGCTAACACTCTTGCTGGACAAGGGTCCGATGGTGACCCGGATTTCAAAGATTTAATCACAGCAAGAGTGTCGGTAGTTGAAGGCGGGGCAAACTCCGTCAACCAAGCCGCTGGGGCCCTCGGAGGAATCAGGTGTGTTAAGGCATTTGAGGGAATAATAGCGGCAAAGTTGGACTGAATAGCCGCAATCTTATCCTCAAAAAACCCGGACAAACTCTCACACCAATCCCTAGAAGCTGGAACTGTCCGCTCCTCCGCGCAAGGGGACAGAAAGCTGTTAACAATTGAGAAGATCTCTCGGCTGTTGTTATTGGCCTTGGCGATCCGATTGGCGTAGTAGATGCCCTTTGCCTTTTTAATACTGGCGTAATAGGTTCTCTGTTCTTTTCGCAGGGTATCCTTGGCCAAAGGGCAATAAGATCGCCGCCAAACCCGCTCAAGTTTTTTACAGACCAATTTAAGGGAACGTAGCTCCGGGGAGAACCACGGTTGCGAGGGGGAAGAACGCAGTCTGCCACCCTTCCCTTTGGACGAGACTGAAATCCCTGCCGCCATCCATTCATTGAAGGATGATACCGCAGTGGTAAGGTTACTACCCAAAGTAGGGCGATTCTTGATCAAAGTAGCCGCTAAAGTAATGTTATTGATTTTTTTGGTGCAAAGTATATTAGCCCTCGCAGAAGAAGGTCCCAGGGATGACCAAGTGAACCGAATCAGCTGGTGGTCGGACCATGTCAGAGGTTCAGGGGCTTCAACCTGGAGAGGAAAGTTAGAGGAGATCACATCCAGGGTATGGCCACCTGAGTGCGTGGGTAAAAAGACCCACTGGGACAGGTGGGCCAAGTCCAAAACGTCACTCAGACCTTTACTCTCTGGCAGATCCGCCTCCTCAACATGAATGTTGAGATCGCCCAGCAGTAAAAAACTAGGGAATCTAAGAGCTCGGGGGGTGATAAGATCACTCAGACCCGAGAGGAATGATCCCACCGGGCCAGGAGGCCGGTAAATGAGGGTGGCCCCTAAAGTGAAGTGCGGGGAGAGAACCACAGAAAAATTCATAGCTTCGCCCCCATCCAAAATAACCGGGGAATCCGCATGAAAAATCAGTGATTCCCTCAGAATGATGGCAACCCCGCCACCTCTTCCCAGCGCTCTGTCCTTCCTGTGAATTTTATAGCCACGGGGGACAGCTAACTCGACAACCGGAGCGCTGGACGCCGTGAGCCAGGATTCAGTCACAAATAGGAAGTCGAGTGAGCCATCTGACAGCAGCTCGTAGATATCAGCAGCATGTTTGCACATTGAGCGCGCGTTAACTAGGGCAGCCGAGAAAACATGTGAGGCCGGCACCTGGGGGGAGGGAGAGGGGAGTGTCACCGTGCAGCAGAAGCCACAGGTCGGGCAAGAGTCGAAGCAGGGGCATATCTGCGCATCCTCCCCCGTAATCCGGCACAGAGCCGGGCGCAGCGACAGCAGCTGCTCCCTCGAGTACCGACAGATGGACTTAGGCATAGTCCGAGGCGGAAAGGCAGCTCGTCCTGCGCCCGTCACGGCCGAGGCACGGACGGGCGCAGACGGGCTGACCTTTGGCTTACCTTCGGCGCGCCTGAGGCGCGCCCGCCACGCGTGGCCGCTACGCGTCCAAAAGGACATAGTAAATTTGTAGGAGCGCGTCACTCCCCCAGCTAGACCGCTGCCACAGGTTCAGCCGGGGAGAGGACTCAAGTAAGATGGCCGCCCGCCCTCCACACAAACGGCACACAGCCGCGATGGAACGGGGTCGGGTAGGCTCACCTAAGCGAACAACAGTAGTCAGGTAAGACTAAAAACAAGCCCCAGACGTTTTGCACAATTTTTAAGCTGCCCCCATCAATAAAACAAGCTGACTCGAGGAGCGAGTACAAAAGGATGCAAAGTCCGGAATAAGGTTTAAAATAATTAAAATAATCACACAAGCGTGTACACAGGAGAAGCGGATCCGAATGAGCTCTGCCACCGCCCACTCTTACCGCACAGTGCAAAGACCGGTGGCTGAATTTGTAGGAGCGCGTCACTCCCCCAGCTAGGCCGCTGCCACAGGTTCAGCCGGGGAGAGGACTCAAGTAAGATGGCCGCCCGCCCTCCACACAAACGGCACACAGCCGCGATGGAACGGGGTCGGGTAGGCTCACCTAAGCGAACAACAGTAGTCAGGTAAGACTAAAAACAAGCCCCAGACGTTTGGAATCTCATATGCCCCTTCCCTACCTGCACCTTGCTGCTTGGAACAAAAGCAGACAACCTGCAGGCCCTGCTGAAAGTGTTATGCTGTTAGAAAATTACCCCGGGACACAAGTTCAGCATTTCTGTGAATTACGGAAACAGTAGGAAATGAAATTGGCACTTAGTTGAAGGCAACCAGCTTTGCAGCAGGGTAGACCGCGACTATCAACTGAAAATAATGTGTAGACGGCATCCACCCTCGACTCGAGCCCCAATGAATAGCTCACCAATTATAATTGTTTGCAGTTCTATATAGCCCAAACTCGACCGGAAGGTATTAGGTAGCTCTACATGAGTAGCAGTTGCCTTATACAAGAACACATTGTGATGTCTTGGAATTGGAGAAAGTGCTTTAAGGTGGCTGATGGAACTGGAGCTGGAAGGCTGAAGTCTGCTGTTAAGGGCTGACAAAGAAATGTAATTTCTTACCAATTCAGGAGTCAATAAATAACTTTCTGGAACGCGCTTCCAGGACTCCTTAAGTAGCGCTCCAAGAGAAAGCGGTTTTCCGGCCGCTGCCCATATATTACATGAAATACACTTTCTAGCTCTTCTTATGTGCGCGCCCTTCCCTAATTTCTCTTGCTAATAACTTTTCTTCACGTTGCCCGAAAGTCGTTCGGTGTCACGTGCTGCCGGCATCTCTGGATTCTTGCAAGATCTGTCCGGTGAGTAGTGACAGAGCAACGAAGATGGCGGCGCTGGAGAGCGATGCTAGTGGGAGTGAAGTGACGGCCGCCTCTCCTAATCAGGTGAGCAATCGCGGTATTACGAGGATAAGGGGGTGGTAGGAACCCACTGAGAAAGTATACAAGTCGACGGTGGGGGTCACTTAGAGAAACAGTGCTCAAGGTGTCTGAGACCAAACCACAGCGGAGCTTGTGTGGTAATCGGGAGGATCATCTGTGCAGGGTTTTAATGTGTGGGACATCACGTCACCAGGAGGCGTTAAGATAAATCCAGTCCAATCTATATTTTTAGGCAAAGGGGCTGTTTAGTCTAATGTTTAGTCTGATGCTTTCACGGCCTGGCGGCATACTGTATCATTAGATTTTATAGGACAACTACCATGCAGCCTTGAAGGTTTCAATATGGTTTTGGTAACCGTTGATCACTTAACAAAGATGGCGTATTTCACCCCGATGAAAAGCCTTCCAACTGCTAAGAGGCTATGGAGATATTTACACAGGCTATCATTCGGTTTACCTGAGGTCCCCTCTATTTTTATTTCCAACGACAATGGCTCACAGTTTATCTCTTACTTCTGGAGAACATTATGTGATCTGATGGGCATAGAGGTACGGTTGTCGTCAAGCAATCCCTCTCAAACTGACGGACAAGCGGAGAGTGAACCAGAGTCTGGAAAAATACATTAGGTGCCAAACCTTACAAAATAACACCAATTGGAGAGACTATTTATGGAAATCTGAATTCGCATATAATAATTCCACAAATGAATCACTAGGTTTTCCCCCTTTTTACTGTACTTATGGATATCATCAGAAGATGATGAATAGTGATATACAACTACCCCAGATAGTACCCGCTGCACAAGACTTTGAGGAACACATTAGCTTTACATTGCCGAACATAGAAAAAAGCCACACAGTCCCACTCTTGCTGTAAGTTGAGGGTGCGGGTCTGTTCCCTGTGCCATCTCTGACACCGCAGTAGGCCATAGCCTTTTGAGAGGTCATGCTGCATATTTTTGGTCTTATTCTGGCTCCCCTTTACTCACCTTTGGGTACCACAGGAGACTCCTGTAGTGTTACCATCTGTGGACCCCACCTTGGGTTCCGCACCGACTACAGTGCTGACTTCCATTGTGGCTTCAAGATCTATGCCAGACCATTCTTTGTTGATGCCAGTTTTGACATCACTTGTGCAAAAGGAGGATACTCTGCCGACTCCAATATCTGACCCCGAGCAGAATCTATTTCAACCCTGGATGAGGTCGCACTCAGACTCCCTTTGGGCATGCCAGGTACACATTCAGTCTCATTTACACCAAACGCTCCCTCTACCATGTCGCCGTCCTTAGATTCTCCACAAGCTATTCAGTTCCGACTCTGACTAAATTTCATCGTCACTAGGAGAGGACAAAGAAGAGGATTGGATGATGTCAACAGGACCATTATGGTGATGTCACTTTATATTTAGATATATAAAAGGCCAATGAGCTTGATACTTCCCCTGATACAGGTTTGATTCCACCCCCCACCCTTGGACCACCAACAGCAGACGTTGCTGCGGTCCTGGATCTACAACTTCCTTCTGATGAGGTTAAAATAAATGTACTTACTGAAGTACATCAGCCGAGGCCACCTTCTTCGGAGCCCTTCCTTCTATTCAATGAAGCCCTAACAGATACTCTTATGAGCACTTTGGCTAAAATGTGCTCATGCCCAAAAGTGAACAGGCAGGTGGCTAGACGCCACAGACTATCACCGGGAGACCCTAATTTTCTTACACAGCAGCCTACTCCTGAAAGAGTGGTGGTCCACGATTTCACCATTATGATGAATCCTAATATATTCCCAACAACCTCTCTACAACCACCCCACCCACCAGCAGGAAGATGAAAAAGATTGAAGCATTTGGGGAAATTCTTGTTCTCTTTGCCAGCCTAGCCTTGAGCTCAGTCAATGTAAATTGCCTATCAGGCTGTTATACGGGCACCCTCTGGGACATGGGCAGGGATATCTTGTATATAGTGTTGTTACAAGAAACTCACCTCCTACAAAAGGATGCACAGCGACTTAGACCATACTGGTGCCCATTCCAATTCCACACTACATACGATACGAAGTTGAGAGGGTTAGCTACACAGTTTTGTAGAGGCCTGAACTATGACATAGAGGCAAAACATCAGGAGAAAGCGGGTAGATATATGGGGTTACAACTGCACCTACGGTCCCTGCGCATCACGCTCTTTTCCCTCTGTGCGCCTAATGAGGGCAAGGAAGACATCTATGCTGAAGTATTGCCCATTGTAGTAGAATTCACCCAGGGCCACCTTCATATCGGTGGCGACTTAAAAATACAGACCTTTATTTATTGTTTTATCTAAAATATACAACAATGTGGTATAGTAAACGACGTGTCTCATGAATTTCGATAACAATACAGGTACAGCCCATCAGCATATTATCACCAACTTAATGCAATACATAATGGTAGTGCCAGAGTAACAATAGACAGAGTGCATCAAAACACCAACATATTTCACTCTGTATGTACCGGGCTCCCACGTCTGACAAAGATGTATCACTCTCAAGGGATTCAACACCAGATATACTCTATGTGTCCCCTAATATCTGTCATAAAGTGTCCCCCTTACTTCCATATCAGCCTCCAATTTGTTGTCCGTGCACACACGGTGAAGGTGCAGCTCCTTGGCCCGTAACTACGCGGACACATCCAGAGCCCATTGTTCCACCGCTGGACCCCTAACTCCCATCCAGGTAATGGCAACCCGCCTCTGGGCCAACACTAGAGCTACCTTTAAGAAACAGTAAGCCATCTTGCACTTCTTGAGCCTCGCAATATTCCACAGCAAACAGTGCTGTGGTGCCAGTTCACATGTCGGAGCTGTGGTCTTTCGCAATCTACCCACTACAATTGACCAGAAGGATCCCACCGCAAACGCATAAAATCTGCATTTGCACATCTGCAGATGAGCACTTTGAACCATACCTATGCATATGTGCTGGGGTTATGTAAGTATGATGTAGAAAATTGAAGTGGATCAGCGGATAACAGGCATTGCTAGACACAGATTTCAGTAGCTCACATACCCTGGCCCACTCTATGTCCGACATGGGAGCGTCCACATCTGCATCCCAGGTATGCCGCACCCGCAGCTGCCCGCAAACGCTGTCCGCATGCAGTGCTTTATACAGCACGGAGATTAGATGGCATCCCAAACTCAAACGTCAGCAGCACACCCAAATCAGCCAAGTCCGTCGGGCGACAGGGAAGGATACCCATCTCTGCTTAGCTATCTCAGTCAACCCTGCATTCTGTAAAAATTGCCCTGTGCCCTGGGCAAAGGATACTGTGTGTCCTTGAATGAAAGAAAGGGATCAGTGGGGTGCAAAACCCCACCCAGTTCTAAACCTCTGTCATGTCACGCCTGAAATTACATGGCTCCCTCCACCTTTTGTAACAGAGCCAACACCCAAAATGGCAATTCCCTGTGAAAGGGGGCACTCTTAATCAGCACTGTAACCACCCTCTGCGAACAGAAGCAGTCTGACGCACTATGTACGGAGCCCCAGTTGGCAAATTTGAGCTCGCCATTAGCATCTATGGGAGCTTCATATTCTCCACCAACCCCACCAGCAATGTTCTTTCCCAGTTGCCTTCTCATGCATTCAGTGTGCTGCGTATTGCAGGTGGGATGCTTCATAAAATTCCAGGTTTGAGCTCCCAGCCCCCTTTCCTGATATGCCCCCATCAGTGTTGTCCAAGGCACCCTACTCCTCTTCCCAGCCATAGGAGTGAGGTGAGGAGCGTATTTAACCATAAAAAACTCCAACAGTGCTGGATGGTGTATAAACATTTATTCAACAGCACCATTTTTGACACCGCGATTCTGCCCATGATGGACAATGAGTTCCTGAACGTTGCAGGGAGTCTAGCACTCTCTCAACATTATAACACAATTGCTTTTCCTTAGTATGCGCCACCATCATTCCCAGGTATTGAAAATGACCTTGCTCCTATCTCAAACTCAAAACAGGGAGCAGCACCCTAGGTACCCCCTCCAACGCTCCTATAGGGAATAACAATGGATTCCCTCTATTTAGACTGAGTCCAGACATGCTACCAAAGTCCTCCAGCATTCACAGTAGTATCAGCAATGACTCTCTCGAGCACGCAGATAGAACAGGCTATCATCAGCATAAAGTGACATCACTCACCTGCTCCACCGAAGTTCAATCCACCAATCGTGCATTATATGTCTAACCTGAATGGCTATCAGCTCTACCACCAAGGCAAACAGAAGGGGTGACAAGGGGCAACCTTGTCTAGTGTCATGCTCAATGTATCACTTAGCGATCAATACTGCCATACCCAGACCGGCGAGACTGGGTTAGTCAGTCTTAGGTGCCGAAGGCCTAAGTACTTCACATGAAAGCACTACATGTCAGCCCTATTTAAAAGCAGGTCTCGGAAGGCAAGCTCTTCAAAATGTTATGAGAGTGAGGCTCTTAACCTTGCCCATTCAAGACTATAGAGCCCACTGGAAAAACTGGTCACCTAGTGGCAACGGCTGTGGTCTGTGTCAACACCCCACAGAATCTGCAGAACATGTTATTTGCTGTTGTCCAGCTTTGTTGACCCAAAGGCGCCTGTGCCTAAGAACTATGTTCATACGCCATGGTGTTAGATCATGCAAGGAGGCTCTAAGGTACATCTATACCACCACTGTCCTGATGGAGCTGGCATTACCTGGGAAGTTTTATGCTGCTGCTGGAATGCTCATACGTTTAGCCAGAGAAGCGGCACTAGTATGAATTAGGCTTCATGCACTATTGACAGTTGGTACCATTTACACCTGTATTTTTAATCATACATATGTTAACACTCATTTTCGAAAGGAATTTGATGCATCAGAGCAGTTTTAGCACTTTCCTCGTTTGACAACCATTGCCTCTGCTGTGTTTTTTACCTTATTTCTGTATTTTAAATATGCCGTTTTATTCAGATTTTATGTATTTTATTATCATCTTTTCTAAACATGCACTTTCTACTATTTTTGTAAAGATTTTAATTAATCATACAATAAAGATATATACTGGATTAGTACGACAAGAGTCGTATCGAGGCCTGGAACCGAGGACAAAATCCCATGACCTGCATGACTCCCAGGAGGTATCCCAGTCCACCATATCAAAGGCCTTCTCCATATCAATAGAAGCCAACGCCATCTCCTCATGGACACCTTCCACCTCATGTAAGATGTGTGTCAATCTCTGCACATTCATGCTTGTACTGTTGCCAAGGAGAAAGCTGCACTGGTCAGGTGTCATGGTTATCCACTGGAGGCTGGGGGAAGGGGTCAGCCGCGTCACCTTGTAGGGCTTCATTCCCCGTATGTACGATGCTGTGAGTGGTGAGAGGGTGGCGTCGCCTTCGTCAGGCTATTGGGGCCCGTCCTGGTACTGCAAGTCCCAGAATCCCTTGGGGCCCAGGGTTGGACGGAAGATCCGGCACGGCCTGGAATTCATTGCACTATAAAGCTCCTCCCTTTCCTGGGGTTGGGGCTTGACAATCGATGGGTTTTCCTGGCCGGAGTTCAAGAAAATGATTGTCAAGGGGTGGCCCAACAAGTGCAGTGAAGTAGCAGAAAGGATCAGGGATTTTTGGGAAGTAAGATTTGAACTTTGTATTATGGAGGACAAGGTGTGTCATAACAATAAGATAATGCCTCCAGAAGATTTTAAGAAAGAGAATAGTTGAATTAGCTCATGAAGGACACCTTGGTAGAAGCATTACAAAGAAAAGAGTCAGAGTACATTTCTGGTTCCCTAGAATGGATTCCTTAGTGGAGCAAATTGTAAAGGACTGTTTTAGTTGTGCTAAGAGTGACAAAACTAAGGGCCAGATGTAGGTGAAATAGATTTACCGATTTCTAATTACCGAATTTTACCAATTCGGTAATTAAAAATCGGTAAATCTATGGGGTGGACATGTAGGTATTCCAGATGTGCTGGAATACCGAGTCGGATGATTTCGGTATTTACTGATTCGGTAAATACCGAATCGGTAATGCCCATTCATTCCTATGGGCTTTGAAGCTTTGAAGAAATACCGATTTACACAAGGGTGCAGGGGGTGTCACTGCAAAATCAATTATGCAACTCGTATTATTTTTATGAGACATTCCGATGTTAGCCAAAGTTGTAGGCCTGAATTGCAACCCCTGACAACTCTAGCTTTAGGAGTAATGTTCTGAATTTCATGTGCACTGTGGAAGTTGTTCTTTCTCATGTATTGCATTGTAGGTGGAGAAGCATTCTTTAGGCAAACTAATGTCTTTGGTTTAGCGGCTAAGCAAGGAAAGAAGAAGTTTCAGTTACATGGCTTGGAGGTGATAAGTGAAAAAGTTGGTTTCACAAGGGAGAAGGCACGAGAGCCAATGATGTATTGTTGCAATGAGATGTACATTGAGAACACTGTGGAAAAGTGTGCTCATGACTGTACGCATTGTGGAGTATGTGCGAGGAGCGCATCATGGGAATTCTACCTGGGGACAACTAGATGTTGGAATTAGGGATAGTGCCCCACATCTTCCTTTCATTTGGAGAGAGCGCATCTCAGAGCAAGCTCATTTTGTTTTGATAGTGGCTTTAATCTGCTACACCCATCTCAACGATTTAGAAACTTCTTAGGAAGACTCCACTTCTGACACCTATCCTACTTCTCGAGCTAATAGTCTTGTTCATGTTGCACCATCTGAATTGGGTGCGTAGATTAGGATTTATGCTGTTTCCTTTGTTTTTCTATACCCTTGTGCTGAGGTGTGCTTATGTGCAATTATTTTTGGCTTTGTAATAAACTTAACTAACTTTCCTCAATTTTCCTTTGGTTATTATGTATCAGCAAACTGTGTTTTTAAATTGACTGTGCATTAATGATTTTCTCCCCTTCACACTTTCATGCTACTTATAAGACCCATTAGAGTGTGTCTCTAGAAAAGTTCCAGAATGACTAATCGGCCATTTCACCACTCTTACAAGCCCATTTCTCTGCTTAATGTGGCCCTTAAAATAATCACAAAGATTTTCATATTGAAGATCACAAGCCCATCTGAATCCACCCAGATCAGTCTGAATTTATAAAAACAGACGGAGACTTGATAATATACGTAGAATCCTGCACTTAGTAGAGAACTCTAGGAAAACACCAAAGCATCTGAGCGTGTCAACTGGTCATTTCTTAAATATGTACTACAGAACCTTGAACTAGGCCAGTGATAAAAAATAATTCCTCTGAGCAGACTATCACATACCTGAAGCCAGAGATCAGCATTTATTTTCATTGCTTGCTGGGTGTGGAGTAATACCCCGAAACCGTTCCCAGGATGCTTGTTTCTGGTCCAAGAAGGACCAGGCTTGCCAATTCAGGCTGGATTGTTTCCATGAGGAGCAGGCCAAGACTGAACTGCATACCTGGGGTGGCGTAGTGAGGAAGGGAATTATGGATTTAATCCAGATCTCTTGACTGGGGCTGAATGTTTGATTCATTCGGTATTCCACCCATCATTTGTTCGGCAGCACACACTGGCAGGGGGAACAGACATGGGTGTTCTCACTCCCCAATCCTGTTTGCCTTGATGGCAGAACACTTAGCTATAACAATTAGAGGCAATATTGAGATGGAGTTACTTTTAGATGACCATAAATGTAATTATTTCACCAACGACATTCTGCTGAATATTAGAAACCCAGAGAATTCCATCCCAAGGATCTTAGACATCCTGAGACAACATGAAGAGAGTTCCAGATTTAAAGTGAACCTAGGTAAATGTGAAATGATGGGCTTGATTAAGCAGCCAGAGAGAGTTCCAAAAGTTTTACCCAATTTAGAGGGGCAAAATACAAAAGAAATATCTGGCACTATACCTCATACATGCTATCAGAGACTTGTAGAAAGCGAGATGCCCTATTCTTTTTGAGGAGGTCAAGAGCTGATCTACAAATATGGTGCCCTTTCTTTATTTTGTGGCTAGGAGGGTAATGGCACTAACAATGAATGTATTAACTCAATTATTATATTAAATTTATGTCAGACTCGCCCGGTAGCAATCTCTAAATGTGACCTGGATAATCTCCAAACTCCCTGTTATAATTTAATCTTGTGAGACCCGGTCAAGGATTCCTAGTAAGATTATGAAGTCCCTTGAGAAAGAGGGGGAACTAGGTTTACCTGGTCTGGAGAGGTACTGCTCTGTGACTCATCTAAGGGTCGGAATGGTCGTTGTCAGAAACAAAAAATCACTGGCCATATATGAATCATGTCTTTATCAGCAGATTACTCTGGAATCTCTTTGGCTACCTCCTCAACACAGATCAACAGGAGCCTACATCTCAGAAATAATACATCCCTTCATTACAATTTAGAAGAAACTAGGTAGGAGGTTTATCATCATCACTTATCCTCATCCCTACACTCCTGTACTCTACAACCTAGACTTCTCCTGAGGCACTAATGCGTGATACCATTCTTAACTTGGAGTAACGGAGATGGCTGCATCTTATGAGATTTGTTCCAGCATTGGGAAATGAAAGCATTTGAGGCTTGAAATGAAATTTGGTGTTGATGACATAGAGCGATTGAGATACCTTAAGGTCAGTCACTGGGCATTTACCTCAGTTAACAATGACCTGCAGTAAGGGACCTAACAAGATTAGAAATTATTTGCCGATTGTTTTGTTCCACAAAAAGGCTACTTGCAAAAATATATGGGAAACTTACCCGTGCAGAAACTCAGACTTGCTGATCATATATGGACTGGAGAGTAGAGGTACTAGGAGCAACGAATGGCAAAGGTTATGGAGAGATCTCTGCAGCTGCTCAGCACGCGATTAACATACTCTAAACCAGAACATTTGCTGCGGGAAGAGGATTTTAACTTAGTAAAAGATAGGGGAGGGATAAATCCATCTCAAAGTGCTGAGCAATGTCTGCTTTGAATTGAGGAGATATGCACACCGCATGTCCCTTGTGAAATACAATGGGGAATATGCAGAGAGGATAGATGCTTTTCATATTAATCTTATTCCCACAATATCTACTGCACAATGGATTATTATTTCACTCCCCAGGCACTGCCTACTACATTTGAGAAGCCAAGTATCTGTCAAGGGTAATCTCTGACCACTTCCCATTACCAACTCCACTACTAGAACTCTCTAGAGGGCGAACAGTAGACTGATGGCGAGGTACACATCACCAGAATAGTCATAATATAGTGGAAGGCCTCCTAGTGTAGTTCAAAAAATACTTCACAGAAAATTAATGGTCAATGACAAGTGCCACAACAGATCGGGGCTCTTGCAAGGGGGTGTTTAGGGACTGTATTGTATCTGGTAATGCAGGGACAGATAGGGGGAAAAAATCAGACAGACTGGACATACTGCACCTCGAGGAGACACATACATACACTCTAGCGCTCTGGCTTATGAGGCAACTACAGGCAAAGAGACAAATACAAATAATTTAAAGCAGACGAAGCACATGTTTTTGTTAGACTGGCTATGCAGATGGGAGGAAGGGACTAGACATGTACCAGTGTTGCGAAACCAAGGGCTCTGTCCTAGGTCTTCAAGTTTTGGTTTTCCCATCCACAGGTGCCTGGGCAGAGTTTAGTGCACCTTCGCTTGAGCAGGGAAGTCCAGGTTATTATAGCCCCATAGAATCAAACTAAGAATATGTTACAATTAGATGAAAGATACGTAGTCCAGAGATGTATGTTAGGATCACTGCTTTATTCTTCAGATAGGATCCAAGTTATGCCTCATACTATGCCCCACCAGGAGTAGCCTCCTTGCCGCTCAGCCTTTCCACACCAACTGATTCCTTCCTCCACTCAAATCCTCCTCAATATTCTGATGACATCACATAGACTGAGCAGCAAGGCAAAGGGCAACAATAGAGAGGATGCATTAATCACTTGCTAGATTATAACACATCCCCCCTCATCAAAATTGTTAAAATACAAGCATGCAAGATCATAGTATATACATGCAACATGACTGACAATAAATACATGTGCGGAGGTCGACATACACACATACGAAAAGTCAACAAGCTTTAAAAATAACATCACACTTCAAGAAAAACATCAATCGTCAAGAACATCCTCAAACACCACACCCCATCCCATCTAGAAAAGATGAGAGAAACACAAAAGTGTTGTATTCTTCAAATCGCACGCCCAACACTAGAAGGCGTACACCCTAAGGGAAATTATGCAACTCCTAAACACAGGGTGATACATCAACCACAACCAAACCAAGGGTAAATCCAGAGAAGCTAAAGAGGAAGTAGTCTTCTCATGTGCGTCCCCGTAACGCACAGTCCAACACCTCACACGAGGTAACAACCAATTCAGAGGGTATAACCAAAACATGCAAGTCAGAGAGGCTTCAAAAGCATCATGGTTGTAAAAACATTAGCCATTTCTTCTTTATTCATGCTGGCTCACCATATATCCTCGAAGTAGTTAATTCCCCAAGGTGTAAGGCGGAAGACAGCCTCCTCATAACGCTTGGTAGGAAGCAACGTGGTTGGTGGCACGCATCACAAACGAAAGCAAACATGCAAATAACAGGATGGCGGCACGTTGACGAGAGGGGTGCCAGGTGGCTCCTGGCACGAACATGCAAGAAATGTTGCCAGGCAGCAGTCTTGACACGGAGGAAGCGTCACAGAGTCTTGAGGAAGAAGATGCGTGAGGCCATTTTTAAATTGGTAAGGCTCGCGCTGACAGCAACAAAGGTTGCAAGAAAATGACGGTTTTGTTACTTTAAAAATTTTTAAATGGCCAACATCTTCTGAAAACGTAACATGGCTAGTATCTCAAAATTGAACACCACACAAACAATAAAAGGCGCTCCATACTGTTGTGGGGAAATGTGGACGAAGTCGACAAATACCCAATGTGGTGACTTTGCCAGCACACAATAACGGAGCTTGAACTTCAGCACAAGCAATGCAAAATCTCTGGGGCGCTTGACAATAGAAAGTAGCCAGTAACAGGAGATACTGTCCCAATGTATGAAAACATAAATAGTCCATCCAAAGCAGCAGTTCCCAATCAAAGTAGTGATCTCACTCTGTTCAAATCAGTAGTCTGTTTGCTAAACGCAGGTTTGGAGCATAGGGTCACACTTCAAACTCTTTCATGGTGTCCATGCTTTATGGGTTCCATACAGTCAAGTGAAGGGGTAAGGGATGTAGTGGTAATTCAGAGGGGCGTGGCCAAGCAGGCCAAGATGACGGCAGCACTTCTTTAACGCTCCGCTCTGCGGCCCGCGAAATAGCAAGTTAAAATGCCCTATCAGCAACGCTACCCACAAGAAACAGCCGCCGTGCCCAAGATGACAGTGAGAGGCATCTAACAAGCCCGAAGAAGGAGCTACAGAGGTGCGTGTGACGGCACCAGGAGCTCCGTCGGGGTCGCGCCCGCGATAGCAAATTGGCCGCCCCCAGATGGCTCTGAGCGTTCTCGATGAGGGAGCCTACCGAGTAAGACCGCCTGGGCCCTGTGAAGTTCCCAGCTTGGGTCCTAGTGGCATCCGGGAGGAGCGGCCGCAGAAGTGATCGTGGTGGTGCGGGTAGCTCCGGGGGGTCGCGACCGCGACTACAAAATGGCGGCGGCCGGCGGGCCCTGAGCGCTTCCAAAGTAGACGAGAGACTGCTGGGGGAAACCTACAGAGTGTGGCCATTGGGGTTTGGAGGAGTGTCCAGCTGAGGATCCGGTGGCTCCAAGGCAGAGAGAGAGCAAAGTACATCAGGTGAGGGCGCTGCGGTGGCTGTCTGCGGGCTCCCTGAAGCCTCAAGCTTCACACGGGGGGGACCCCGGCCATCAGGAACAGCGAGCCAGCACAGAGATACACCACACGGATATACCCCCTTCCCCGGTACGGCGTCGGGTCTCGAGGCGCGCAGGGGAGGTGCGTTAGATGTGCAGGCATGGTGGTTGGATCCATGCGGGGGCCAGACGAAAAAACCATAGCTATAACCATCGACTTTTCCACTCTGCGGCTATGGCCTCCCCAATTTGACAGGTGGAACGAGACAGCACTTGTGCTCACACTGACGGCCGGAATAGTGACAGCCTAATGGAATCACCTGAGCTGCAGGCAGACTGCTTCACTGGCAATAGCCCACGTCCCCATTGAGCCCAGGTGGGGAGTGGGCGCGGTGTGGAGGATGGAGGGATTGCGAGAGAGATCACTGCTGAGGCCGGGGTACATCATACTGGGCAGCAGACCCCCACTTCTAGAGGAGCCTGTACGGAGAGCGGTGGGCCTCATATCCTGGGAGCCCCTGTATCCCGCCGGGGAGAGTGGAGACCGCAGGAGAGAGACCGGAAGATAGGGGTGGCGAGGCTGAGTGCCCAGTTCGCCTGTGGGCTCCCACCAACTACAGTAGACGTAGAACCGGAGGGGTGAGTGGATATCCCGCGACAAAGGCGCAGTCCGGGAGACACGAGGAAGTCACCTGTGAGACCCTGTGCGGCAACGGGCAAACACAATTGAACTAAGGGCGGAAGACCCCTCAGCATCCCACGGGGACCTTGTCGGGCGGCGAGCATTCAGACCGCAGGTAGTGGAGTGAGACGTGGGAGACCTCCGGTAGCTACCGGCACGAGATTTGACTATCATGGGGTGACAACGTGTAACGGGCTCTGCATAGACTCCGGGACCCCCGAGAACAATATCCCTGATGCCTACCAACACACAACTAGGAGGAAAGCCAGCGCGCCCGGACTCAATGTCAAGCAAGCTGGAGCAATCAAGCGTAACCATGGAACAAAAGTTTGGGGAGCTAGCCACAGACCTCAATCTGCTCCGTGACGACCACAGGAAGCTGGCAGACAAAGTAAAACAAGGTGAACAAGCACTACACACTATGGAACCGCAAATGCAACAACAACAAGACACCCTGCAAGACCTGCAGGCTTGGGTTAAGATCCTGGAGAACAGAATGGATGATTTGGAGGGACGATCCCAGAGAAGCAACATCCGCATTATCAATCTTCCGGAAGGAGCTGAAGGGACCCACCCTCTCAGCTACATAGCAACTTGGATCGCGAAGTTCACACCAGCTAGAGACTTGACTCCATTTTTTCTCTATAGAAAGAGCACACCGGGTGCCTGCCCGTAGGCCGCCTCCAAGGTCGCCACCCCGACCATTCTTCCTAAAACTGCTCCATTATAAAGATAGAGATGCCATCCTTCGAGAAGCAAGGCGTCAAGGAGTAATTCGAGTGGAGGACAAACAGGTTATGCTATTCCCATACTACTCACGGGCTGTCCAGTAGCAGAGATCCACCTTCTTGGCAGTCAGTTTCAAAATGCTTTATTCGGTTTGTACAGGTACAACCATATAGCAACATTCATAGATACAATTGAAGTCACTTTTGGAGGGTATTAAAGAATAATGAAACATGCTAAAAACAGAATACATTAATACTTTAGTACAGCCAATCAATTAAAACCTAAAAGAAGAAAGTAGTCACTAAATATAGCGCTAATGTAAACATTTGGTGCGGGACATGCCAGGTGGGGTAATACTAGACAAAGGCCTATGCAAGGCATAAAGTGCGATAATGTGTGCGAAAATAAGCAAAGGGTTGAGCATAGTATTTTAGCAGCAATTTTAACAATTAATGGAAAACATATCATATATTAAAAATAGTCATATTAAAAATAATCACTTATATATAGCAGTCGTTTTAGCATTTGATACAACTTGCAAAGATGGTACAAAAATATGAGACCTATGCTAGGCCTAAAGTGACATAGTATGTGCAAAGTACAAAACGTTATATTAGCAGCAATTTTTTAAAACTAGTGCAAAATGCAAAATGAGGTAATATCAGTCAGGAAGAGGCCTAAACTGGATATAAAGTGCAATAGTGTGTGCAAAATATGCAAGGGTAACTAAAGTGCAATGTCTACAACGTCACTTACATATTTTAGCAGCAACAAAGAAAAGGCCTAAACTAGGTATAAAGTGCAATAGTATGTGCAAAAATGCGCAAGAGAAACTAAAGTGCACTGTCTTAAAATTCTCTTACGTTTTTGGCAGCAGTTATATACATTAAAGTTTTTAAAAGGTAGGTCCAGAGGGATATGCAATATCAATATACAATCAATATGGGATCAAAGAACATAATAATACCGAAAGATCATGTGTAAGAGAAATGCAAAGTTTTAGCGATAGCTCACAGTTGGTCAATGGATATTTTTACCAACGGCAGTCATATAATAATGGATTTCCTGTGCCCGATGCATTTAAGGACATAAGTGGCTACACGGTAACATATATTGGGAGACGACAGGTCAAACAACAGTTGCATTGCAGCTCTTACATCACATGTACTGTATTCTAAAAATAGTTGCTTTAGATAAAACTTCCTAAAACCAGTATAAAAGTTACAAAATAGTAAAAAGTGGCAGATATTCTGTTTCGATTTCCCATCGCATGGGCACGGGCAGGACCCTGGCTTCTTTACAGTAGGGAAGGCCACCAAGTGGTGGACTATACCCAGCCTCAGGCGTGCAAGGACAAAACGATGGGAATTAATACTGACGAAAGTAAGATATAATGGGGATCCTGTATTTAGATTATATTCCAGGTACAGTTTAAAAGTACTTTGTGTAGCATACCTCTGCATTCTAATCCCTTCTGCATGATCTATATAAGCGGATTTTAGGTCACGCTTTGTTAGCACTGAATCTGTTAGGGTATCTTTAAAAATGTCTTGACCAAAAAGGGAATTATACCAATAAAAAATGTGTTTGGGCCTCATATCCTGGGAGCCCCTGTATCCCGCCGGGGAGAGTGGAGACCGCAGGAGAGAGACCGGAAGATAGGGGTGGCGAGGCTGAGTGCCCAGTTCGCCTGTGGGCTCCCACCAACTACAGTAGACGTAGAACCGGAGGGGTGAGTGGATATCCCGCGACAAAGGCGCAGTCCGGGAGACACGAGGAAGTCACCTGTGAGACCCTGTGCGGCAACGGGCAAACACAATTGAACTAAGGGCGGAAGACCCCTCAGCATCCCACGGGGACCTTGTCGGGCGGCGAGCATTCAGACCGCAGGTAGTGGAGTGAGACGTGGGAGACCTCCGGTAGCTACCGGCACGAGATTTGACTATCATGGGGTGACAACGTGTAACGGGCTCTACATAGACTCCGGGACCCCCGAGAACAATATCCCTGATGCCTACCAACACACAACTAGGAGGAAAGCCAGCGCGCCCGGACTCAATGTCAAGCAAGCTGGAGCAATCAAGCGTAACCATGGAACAAAAGTTTGGGGAGCTAGCCACAGACCTCAATCTGCTCCGTGACGACCACAGGAAGCTGGCAGACAAAGTAAAACAAGGTGAACAAGCACTACACACTATGGAACCGCAAATGCAACAACAACAAGACACCCTGCAAGACCTGCAGGCTTGGGTTAAGATCCTGGAGAACAGAATGGATGATTTGGAGGGACGGTCCCAGAGAAGCAACATCCGCATTATCAATCTTCCGGAAGGAGCTGAAGGGACCCACCCTCTCAGCTACATAGCAACTTGGATCGCGAAGTTCACACCAGCTAGAGACTTGACTCCATTTTTTCTCTATAGAAAGAGCACACCGGGTGCCTGCCCGTAGGCCGCCTCCAAGGTCGCCACCCCGACCATTCTTCCTAAAACTGCTCCATTATAAAGATAGAGATGCCATCCTTCGAGAAGCAAGGCGTCAAGGAGTAATTCGAGTGGAGGACAAACAGGTTATGCTATTCCCATACTACTCACGGGCTGTCCAGTAGCAGAGATCCACCTTCTTGGCAGTCAAACGCACTCTGCGCCAGAAGAATGTCCAATACGCACTTCTGTTTCCGGCTCGCCTCCAGATCATGCACAACTGGAACACACATTTTTTCTCAGACCCTGCGGAAGCTAGCAACTAGATTGAACAGCATCTCTCAAGCGTGAACAATCCCAGGAAGGTGCAGACTTCTAGATCATCATTCCAACGCCGACAACAGAATAAAGTGACGCTTACTCAGCTCAGCTCATGTTCAGACTCCTCCAATAAAAACTCTTCTGACCTTACGCAAATCATTGCAGAACGCCAGAGGGCGCTTCAAGCAGTCGCAGAGATGGGGCCCCGGGGGGACAGCTCGGATGGCGAAAGAGGCCCGCACCGCTTCACTTTGGAAGAGGAGGGCAGCGACATGAAGACTTTAGGAGACAGCTCAATAACACCACCGATAGTGACCCCTCAGACAGCGGACACTCTGATCTGACACCCCCTAATTGAAACAGCATACTCACGAGGGGGGTGCTCTTTGGGTCCCGCATACCTCCTGGAACAGAAGATAATGGCTCCGTGCTAAAGGGGTGCTCCGACGACCAATCCTGAACTTGGCAGGCCCGAAGGCCGGACTGGCCGATGGACTATAATGGAAGGCACCGGCTACCCTGAAGATAGTTAGGCACCACCACCATGCAGACAATAATCGGGCTGCTGCAGCGACGGTGGCTGGCAGAGGCTGACGACTAGTTCCCCCTTTGTAACGAACTAGAGTTAGCACATGATGTGCAGTTTGGACGTATCGCCTCGAGTGATAGGTCCTGTTAGTTGGGAATGTTTCCCATTGATCCTCATTACCTCCCCCCCATTTTATAGTTTCTTAACTTCCCCAGTGGAGAGCACGTGCAACATTCAGAAAGTAGGGTTGGCTAGCAGAGATAGGCATTTGGTTGAGAGCGTGGCAAGAGCTAAACTAGGGGCGTCGCATCAAGAGAACCAGCGCCCCAACACTAGGAGCAATGGCGACTAATATCCCTAACACAGACCTGAAAGTCGTTACATTAAATGTCAGAGGCATGCATACAGCACACAAACGGTACACTATCTACGCCTATATGAAGCGACAACAGGCACACATAGTTCTCCTACAGGAGACACACCTCACGGAGGCAGAGGTAGATTGCCGATGCAAAAAAATGGCGGGGTATTGTCTATGCCACAACATACTCCTCCTTTGACAGGGGAACCCTAATTTGGATAAGGCCTGGGATCCCTTCAAAGAACAAGACACGGACATGCAACCGATCACAACACTGTTAGATGCAACAGGTGCTCTTAAGCAGTCACAAATAGATATCTTGTTCATCTTTCGCAACTATTATGCAGGAATATATCATGCTCCCCCACCGGTCTCACAACTGGTGCTAGACCAGTATTTCCTCTCCCTGCCCCTGCCTGAAATTCCGCCGGCGGAAGAGAAAGGCGGTGGAAGCAAAGATAAAATCCCCAGACGTCACCCACGCAATCCGGGCCCTGGTAGGACATAAGGCTCCGGGAATGGACGGCTTTCCCCTCTAATATTATACCACTTTCTCGGGACAGCTGACCCCTGACTTGTCACCATGTATGAAGACACGCTACAGAGAAGTGAGCGCCCTGGTTCGCTCAGGGAGTCCACCCTGGTAACCTTTCTCAAACCACACAGAGATCCCACTCTCCCGGCCTCATTCAGGCCCATAACGTTAATCAACGCGGATTATAAAATCCTGGGGAAGATACTAGCAGATCGATACACTCAGGTTCTACCTCAACTGATTCACCCAAACCAGAATGGATTTTTCCCTAGGCGAAGCATGTCGCAGAATATACATAGACTCTTCCATATACAAGATAGGGCAAGGGAACACTTCCCACAAGCCGCATGCCTAATATTGGACCTCGAAAAGGCCTTAGATACACTACTATGCCATATCTCTTCCCAGTTCTCCATAAAGTGTGAGCTAGCCGGAACCTATTGGCATACACACAACTCCTCTACAGGGGTCTCACCACCAGGGTGAGAGTGGGAAAGTACTTCTCACCTCCGTTTTGGGTGGAGCGAGGGACGAGGCAGGGATGCCCCCTGTCCCCCCTCCTCTTCACATTGGTAGTGGAACACTTGGCCATTCGGTTGCGGCAGGGGGGGGGGGGGCCTGGGGCATTCCAATTGCAGACACGGTGCATAGTGTCATTATATGCTGATGTTCTCCTGATCTATGTGAGGGATATCACAAGTGATCTAATGCCTGTCTGAGCAATATTGCAAAGCTTTGCAGAAGTCTCCGGGCTTAATGTCAATTGGGAAAAATTGACATTTTTTCCACTTAGCCCTCATCTAGCCCCTTCGGAGATAATGATAGGACCCCAAGAACTTGGGTGGAGTGCAGCAGTACCTCGATACCTAGGGGTGATATTGTATCATTCACGTCAGAACCTGTATGAGGGGAACCATCGCAAAACATTAGCTGGGCTACGAGTGGCAGTTTCCTTTTGGAAGACCTCACCCTTGGCCCCCATAGGTCGTGTGGCCCTAGCGAAGATGATTATGGTTCCCAGACTGCTATACTCCTTCGTTAATCTCCCGGTGATACCGACTCGCTCCTTCTTTCGAGAATTAGACGCACTGCTTACATACGGGATATGGGGAGGTGGCAGGCACAGAGTAGCCTTACAAACCCTCTACTTACCCACCACACAAAGGGGCTTGGGGGCCCTCTCCTTGGAGGCCTATTTACTGGCAGCGCAACTTCAATGGTTGTACCATTGGACAGCAGAACGACACGTGGAGGAAACATACACTAATGAGGGTTGGATGCCACTCCCGGCCATCCGGAGACTGTTGATGCCAGATACCAAGCCTTCACGTACGGACCTCCCACAGGTGTCGATAGCCCGCAAATGCATGATGCACATGCACCGTATGTCAAAGGGTCAATTCGTCTATTCCCCCCTACTCCCATTAGTCGGATTCCTGCTACCGGAGAACTATTATACCTCAGGAGCCCTCCGGATATGGACGGACCGTGAGGTGACGGAGATGGAACCCCTGTTTGAAGAAGGGCAACAGAAAACATATGTCAAAATGATGGACAGCTACGATCTCCCTCCGGGCAATTCCAGGTGCATAGGCGCTTAGTAGACAGCGCCCTTCAATATTGGGACCTCACAGAGGGAGAACCGCCGACACAACCAGTTTTACATACAATCCTACGTATGGGGGTGGGCAGGCACTTGGTTACGTGGCATTACAGGGCGATAAGGGAACTGATCATGACCCCTTTACAAGCCTTACGTCAAAAATGGGAAGATAAGATAGGACGAGTGCTCAATGACAAAGAATGGGAAAAGGCTTAAGAATACCCCAAAAAGGTTTCAAGAAATGCACTCTTCAAAAAAGTTCAATTCAACATTCTCCATTGTGCATACTTAACACTGCATCGGCTTCACCGATTTTACCCGGATCACATTTCGCCGTCCCAGATGCCAAGCACCGGAGGCGAACTTCAAACACATGTTTTGTGATTGTCCCATAATCCAATCATTTTGGGGTAGGGTCCATCAGGTGCTAGGGGCGACGGTCCACCTCACGAATGTTGACACATGGGAGGCATGTGCTCTGGGGGTCTTCACCAGGGGAAAGACAGAAAAGGTGCAGTGCAGATTTGCGTCCCTGGTCCAACTCCTGACGAAACGGGGCATAGCCATGCATTGGAGGGCACCGGCAGGGCCACCGAAGCAGCCTGGATAGGCGCCGTTAAAAAATGGGGGGCGGCGGAAGAAGAAACGATAATAGATGAGGAAGTGTAGGGGATTCGCAAACACCCCATCTCCATGGAATGGGCACAACTCATGTTCCAATTCACACAAGAAACAACGCTAGATGGCTCCCCCGGAGCTGCACAATCTTAATCTCAAACCCCACCCCTGTCATCGATGGCACAAGAAAATGCTGGCACGTCATAACTGTAGGAGGAGGGCCAACCGTATACTAAGATTTCCCCAGACTGGAACCCTGATTTGTGATGGGGGATGTAGCATCCCTAGGACGACACACTCCCTGATCAACTGATGACACAGATGCTTCATAAACGAAATGCAACCAACTAAGTGTTAGATGATTACCACAGTACAGCGCGCGGGCCCCCCGACCCCCTTCCATTCCCCTCTCCCTTAGTTAACTGCTCTGCGTTTACCCCCCTCGCCCCCGACACCTTAAGCATTGGTTCCTAAGTATTGGGAACTCAAGCAAGGGCATTTACTGCAGAGGTGTACAGGCATAGAGTGAGGGACTACTTCTCCCCTCGCACCCTCGCGGAAACCCACACATACAGGCACTGGACATTGCATATTACATATACTAGTCCACTGGAGATGTAATATCCATGTAATTATATTATCTCTTGCTAGAGCTACATGTTATAAGATAGAATGGATGTTCTGCAATACATTGATGTGTACTGGCAACCTGTTTACTCCTGTCGTCATGCATTAATGCAAATGTATTACAATGTATTATGAAAAGAAAAACTCCCAATAAAAGAAATGTAAACAACAAAAAAAGGGATGCAGTGGTAATTCAAACCCACGTTTGTTATTTATAATAGCACACACAAGCACTGTACTAAGAAAAGACACTATGCACGTTTAAAGGTGTGTATTTGACATGTCATGATGAAAATACGTCAACTCAGACTACATCATTATTTTACACATCCACTATTAGACCTTGAAATTTAGATATTGTGAAGCTTGTAGCAGATTTGTGCCACCTTATGTGTTAGCAAAGTCACTGTTTAGATGGGTTGACACTTTTAAGAGTTATGCACAAGATAATGACGTACTGAATGTAGACCAAAGGCAGACAGGCTAACTTAATGTGCTCAAAATGGAGTCTGGTTTTGGGAGTATACAACAGGAAGTATCACCAATAAAAAGGTGGTCTGGTCGAGGGAGATATGGAAATACCTGAAACGACACGTAATAGCTCTGAAATTTCTATGAATACACACTCCCCTTTTGTCTCTGACTTGTTCATCCATTGCCTAACTAGGGTGAAAAATACTGTGTCTAGAGTCTAGAGGAAGAAATCACAGCAGGGGAAATAGGAACTTCAGTAACTCAATTCCAGTTCAGCAAAACACCAGGTCTCTATATATTCCCTATGGAATTACACAAAAAATGGCATAACTGACTAAAAAACATTACTGGAAATGAACCAGGACTACGGATAAAAGGGAATTCTGCCTGCCGACCTGAGGATGAAATGATAATCACATCCACAAAGGAGGTAAGCCAAGAGACAAATGCATCCCCACTTCCAGCCCCATTGTATTACTGAACAGCGAGGCTTAAGTATTAATTAAAAATACTAGCTACTGGTACCTCTGACAATGACAGATAATAACAGACTGATACAGCTGATAACTGATCTGATACACCCATACTAATCCAGGCTCATGCCACAGAGATCCACTAAACTGAATTCAAGATGCCTATATAGCAACCTTACCAATGAATGAAGGCCAACCAAAGCATAGTATTGGTGTTGTTTGCCTCATGAGGAGGACGTTTGGCAAGCTTTTAGCTGCTGATCTGGATCAATTTCCTTACACAATTACCAAGAATTCATTTGAAAGGGTTTTGTGTACCTAAAGAAAAGGATGATTGGCTGATACTTACCCACTTTACATACCTTGCGTACCCCGGCTGGGGACCATGATGACATGGAATATATGTTCATGATATTTCGCAGGACATTGATTTTGTGATCCTGGGTTCTCCTTTTGGAGGCTATCCCTTTGTTTTTTTAGTCCTGAGGAAGACCCGCTAAGATGTATAACCATTAACACGTTATCAGAGAGTCGAAACATTGTCGTAACTATCCAGTGTCCTGTGTCAACTATCCTTCAAATATATAAAGGAAACAATACAATGATACCTTCACAAGTGTGCCCATTTGACTATGTGTGGCTTTTATGCTTTCATGTCTGTGTTTGTGAATACTGTTAACTCTTGATTTTCCACATTGTTAGTTTAATTGATTGTGTTATATGTAATCTGTTTGTTATTGACAGCCAGAATAATACATGTTATTGATGAATTATTCTTCACTGTAGTGGTGTGTGGAAATTAAGAATTTCGATGTGTGGAGGCAAGTAAGGAACCACTAATAGTTGCTTCCGTGCACACCCTGATAGGGATCATTATTGGACACTTTATATCCATACTTAAAAAAGCATTCCTTCCGACAGGACCACTTGTAGTACATTACCTTTCAACAGGCAGGGAAAAGAGATGGGGATGACCCCTTTGAATTATGCTGTTTGCGGTGACAATAGAGCTCTTGGCGGAATGGATCTGGGTAGGGATGGAAGTAGTGCGGTACTGGAAAGAAAGAACATCATTTTCTGCCGACAAAATAATGTTGTACACAGCAGACCCTTAGGACATCCTAGAAAGACTAAAAAGTATAACTGTTGCAAATACACAGGACTAAGCATAAACTGGAAAAAGTCTATACTGTTCTTTGTGGGAAACTGGACCTTGTGAGGGAAACTGACAACTCTCCTCGAGGTTGAATATAATCACTGTAAATAAATGGAGGATCTTGGAGCATTTGAGGGATCACGCCTTAATTTGACACAATGTTGTAATACTCTTTTAAAAACCTGGGGATTGACATCTCACACTGGAAAATAAACTCCCCTTAGCGTGGCTAGGGAGAGTAACCCTATACAAAATGAAAGCACAACAACATTTCTATATGTGTTGCATAACACGTCATCCACCATACTGGAAGTTTTTTTTTATTTTGTATAAATGAGACAACTTAGCTAGATCATTCCTTTGGGTGCATGGATCCCCTTGAATAGCACTAAATACAATACAAATATCACCACACAAGAGAGCAAAAGGCAGTGCTTAGTTTGGGTATTTTTTTTCTTTTTTTTTTTTTTAGTATCCTCATCTCCACCATGGTTGAGATCTGTCAAACCTCTGAACAAGGAAGAAAAGCATATCGCGGTGCTGGCATGCTGTCTCAGTCAAAGACTGGTAAGGGTACAAACGGAGGATGGAACTGCCATGACCCTACAGCTATGTCCGTCACCATACCGATCTTAGCACCATGTGGTTAATTAGACAGATATAGCCAATATCCACCATTGCTTATATCCACCGGTGCACCAAAAAGGCGAAGTGGTTTAGCAGTGAGAAAAGATCATGGCTTCGTAATCATCAGACCTGGGGGGGAAAAAAAAAAAACAGTACAGCTAGTGAGACCAGTCGAATATATGCCAAAAAGCTCTTTTATCTGGATTTCCAGTCCTGGCGAGATCTAATTTTGATATTTGTAGCATTGAGGTACGCCAGTCATGTAGAGAAGGAGGAGAAGCCTCTTTCCATCGCTTGCAGATTTCTCTACGGGCTACTAAGATAGAGTAAAACAAGAGATTATTGGCTAGACTTCGCTTCTGATCCACTACACTGAAGATTACTAGCCGAAGGTCCATAACCACTGTGAAGCCAGTAGAAGATGTAAGTATAGTGCTAATTGAATCCCAAAAAGATGACAAGTGAGGGCAATCGTAGAACATGTGTGCGTCAGAAGCCGCCACTAGACCACACATGGCGCATGCCACCGGGACCCCTGTTGAAAATTTAGACAACCTCTGAGGAGAGTAGTAGGCCCTATGGATGGTGAAAAGGTGGTTTCTACTGAGCCAGGCTGGTTTGACTAGATCCCACAAGACATTACAGGACATTTGCCATAAATCGTTCAAGTTCAGGGTAGGCATCAAGGAACCCCACAGCAGGTCTGGGAGATGGAATTCCCCGTCAATCTCTTCCAAGATTAGGTTGTACCATAGGGAAACTTCTTTAGGTACAGGTGGTTTATCAAGCAAAGAGGATTCCAATTGAATGCCTCCCCCTAGAAGCATGTTATAGCAATGTGGGGTTCTAGCTGGCTGTGCTTGAGCCCAACTTGATATTTGCAGATATTTCAATCTAGAAAAGTTAGGGCCCACCTTGCTCGCTAGATGTTCCCAAGAGAGCATAGCCCCTTCCACAAACAGATCCCCCCATGTTGAAATTCCGGCGTCTTTGAGTGGAATTACCAGAGTATCGTTCACCCAACCTGGGGCAGCTGGGAGATCCCATATAGGAGATCTGTTCGAGTAGTATCCTACTTTGGTTGCAGCTCGGAGATTGGACCAAGTTCTTGCTAGGCCCTGCAGCACCTTCAATTTAACCTTTTTAAAGAATTTAGGGTCACCAAACTTAAAAAGAAAACCCAACTGCCCAACTCCTTCACCAAGAAGTAGAGCCGAAAACATCGTCCCTATGCCTTGATCTGATGGGATTTTTAGCAACATTCGTGCGTGTATCATCTGAAAGGCCCACGCATATATTTGGAGGTCCGGACCAGCCAAACCGCCTTTCTCCCTACGACGCCTTATTTTCTTCCATGGTATTCTTACGCTTTTGTTTTTCCAAATAAATGAAGAGATGTCACTCTGCAACTTCGCTATCAGAGATGTGTCAAAGTAAAGTGGTATGGTATTAAAAATAAAAGTGAACTTAGGTAGAATGGACAGGCAGTGGTTAGTTTGTAAAAAAATAAAACAAGTGTCTGGGCCCTTGTCAGGAAGCCGTTCCAGCGTGCACCAAGGCCTCCACTGCCAATGCCCAAGGCCCCCCAAGGGCTTGGGAGGCAGGTATTATTTGTAACGTCTATTTCATCAATAAACAACTCTTGTTATGCTCATTTTTATATTGCACACACAACGCAACCATGTGGCCGGTGTTGGCAATTAAGGGCCGTTGCCGTACATTGGAAACCACTGGCTCAAATTAAGCACTGGAAAGAGGGCTCCTGAACGTAAGAAAGTATTATGAAGTGTCCCTACTAAAGGTAGTCTATAGGCCTTGAGAGAGGCCAGACATGCAGGGCTCGAGTCGGGGAACCATGCGGGCGTCCCCCCACTTATTTTACCGGGAGATCGATAACTATAAACTGCAACGTAGTGCAACTTGTCGTCTCACTTACCCAACGGGACCAAAACTCTGGAACCCTTTAATCATGCCTTGCCGAAATACATACGTGGATGAGTAAGTCCGCACTCAAACTTAATGGCTCAAAAACCGAGCTAATGCTTCTGGGGCATAAGATGACATCACTGCCTGATGCCATTTGGCCGGCCTGTATGGGCGACCCTGGCTTCCTAAAAGTGAAATCAAAAGTTTGGGAATGTGGATTGACCAGGACCTCTCCTTTAAGGTTCAAGCTAAGAAAACTGCTGGCATATGCTTTGGCTTGCTGCGTTCAGCTCGTAAGGTTCTCCCCCTTCTTCCCTTCCCCTCAAAGAAACTTCTGATGCAGGGACTGATCCTTTCAAGGTTGGATTTCAGCAACGCCTTATACCTGGGTGCTCCTGAAACGACTATCAATAAGCTACAATATATACAGAAATCCGCTGCGAGGCTGCTAACAGGTACTCGAGCGAGGTCAGCAGCACAACCAGCCCTTAGAATGCTGCACTAGTTGCCTGTCCGCGAAAGGATAAAGTTTAAGTCCCTCTGTATTGCTCACAAATCTTTACAAGGCAAGTGTCCCCCTATCTTGAAGGACTTAGTGCTCCCCTACAAAGATAATAGGCCCCTTTACTCAGACCATGAGTGTCGAGCCAAAGTCCACAGAGCGAAAAAGGCGCGAACAGGCGGACGGCGGTTCTCCATTAATGCAGCAACCTTGTGGAACTCTCTACCACTTAAGCTCCGAGCTGAACCTAACCTTCTTCGTTTTGGTAAGCTCCTAAAAACTTCTTTGTGCCCTCAGGTCCTTTAATTCCACTTTCTGTTTTCAGTAGTCTGGGTTCTGCAGCGCTGGGACGCCCCAGGGTAACCACGCGCTTTATAAATCCGCATCCAATCCAAGCCACCTTTCGTGACGTCACTTCCTGACATGACGTCAGCGTCCCCCCACTTCTTTTTTTTAGGACTTCTGCCCTGCAGACATGCAATGGGAGCAAGGGGTAGCTACATGTCCTATACGCAGGCAGCCGTCGACAAGACACCACCGGCTACCCCATCCATGGTTAGGCTATGGCACAACCTCCTCCGGGATCAGAACGGGTATTATTAAGAAGTAATTCCCCTTCTGAAAAATGTAACTAAGAATTGGAAGTTAATACCACAACCAATACACAGGGCCAAATGGTATAGCTAGGTATTTACCAGGTGTGGAATGGGCTTATAAACATCTTTTTTTTAAATTAGCACCAGTCTTGTACTCCATGTTTGCATTACAATTTGGGTTTCATTATTTAATTCTAGTCCCTAAACATTGGAGCCAAATGTGCAATTCTTACAGAATTATATGGATACATTAGAAGTAAAATAATTAAAGTTTAAAAGATATAAAATGTATATGCATTGATGTTAATTCGGGTAGGAACCCTTTCCAACCCGAATACACATCCATGCATTTAATGCAAGTATCTAGTTCAATACTAATGTTCGAAATGGTTTAGCAGCCCTTATGGAGGCAGAGACCTCTGAACAATACTGCTTGCTTTTTATGTGTGAAGTGAACCAGTAGCACATTCCCCTTTCATATGATCAGTCTACGAAGGGCACGGATTGCAGAGGTTTTCGTTTCCTAGGATGCGACTGGTCCCAGTTCTGTACAAACTGAGCCCCAGAGCTGCCTTAGCTCCAACCCTCCCTGCTTCTGGCCTGCCGTTTCAGATGCTTGCTAAATGCAGTATCAATTGCCAGGCAGATGGCAGCAAGTAGTTACCATGGGCTGCGGAGCATGTTTCCATGGGTACAGCGAGGCTGAGCTTGGCACTTGACTACACAGGAAACAGTTCCAGCAGCAGGAGAGATACATAGGAAGGCTTTCCTGCACAACAATGGTAACCCTGGCAGAAAGAGTGTTTTGAATTCATGTACCGAGGGGGTTGAACTTTCTGCAGGCTGTGTTCTCTTTCGCAAAGCAGGTGTGATGTGCTGCCTGGCAGGCATTGAATAATATGTCCTTGTGGCTTTATTTAGCCGATTAATCTCTTACCAGAGATCCAGACTATATGAGCAAAGCTACAGCAAAAAACATTCATCTTTCTTTCAGAGGCTCCCTCCCTACTGAGGGATATTTGTCTTAAGATGGGTGAGTCAGCCACAAATTGATATAAAATGAAAAAACTGATATTTTCGGTCAAGAAGGAGGAACAAACTGCACTTTATAGGGCAGAATAGAAGTACAGGAGGAACAAGGAACAGCTATACATACACTGCCAACTTTAGCTTTAAATGTATTTTACTGGGCAAACTACAGTTATCAAGCAACCTCCCATAGGAAGAACCACTGAGCAGTAGTTTGCCTCAGCCCTTTATGTGGGATGTAAAAGGTGGGGGCGTGGCCAAAGAAGGGTGACAATGATTCCTTTCCAAGCGGCGTGGCCTACGTAATTAAGGGCGTGGCTGAAGACATGTACACTGAAATCCTGAGCTTCACATAGCATGCCACCTGATCTCTGTGAGAGTCATTGCATCTAGACACATCACAGAATTACAGACGTATGCGTAAAACAGCCCAGACCGCTTGACTTTGCAAATGCTTGTTATTAGTATCAGATAAATAAGAATGCTATTGTTGTAAAAAAATAGAATTGGAAATAGTTCAATTCTGAAACTGTGAAAATGTGAATTAAACATTACTGAGGTCAGTCACAGGGCTTGTGGTATGCAGAGGGATGTAAGACACTACAATGCCTGCCTTTACCAAGCATATGCCTTTACCATGCATGCCTTTACCAAACATATGCCTTTACCATGCATGCCTTTACCAAGCAGATGCCTTTACCATGCATGCCTTTACCAAGCATATGCCTTTACCAAACCAATGCCTTTACCATGTATGCCTTTATACACGCATTGTCAATTATTAAAATGAAAACTACCTTTACATACCTTTACTTTTTTTTGTTTTTTACATCCGTTTGAGTTTTTTGTTACGGTTACATTTGATACAGTGCATATTCTCCATCACAGTTAAAGAGGTCTAACATTATTTCTTGTTGCAATTAGGTTGTTGTAAGCATACATTTCTTTTGCTTTAATATTTTTGGTGTTTAGTATTCCATCATGCATACATTGCACAGATTTAAGTCCAAATGGTTGAGTGTACATGTTAAAGCCAATAAACAGGTCGTTCTTAAAACAGGTTTTAACATAAACAACAGTAACTTCGGAGCAGTTTGGTAATAGTTTCCATTCAGATATCAATCTCTCGCAATGTTTCTGCGTTTCCATTCATATTATTCAATATCTATGCTGTGTGTTTCCGCCCCCGTGTTTCTAAGTGTTGCGCTAGCTGAGTAGGTGTTTGCATGTGCAATAGCTGATTTATTTATTTTATTTTATTTTATAAACTTGTATGGCGCAACAGCTACCCAAAAAGGGTTTCCCGGCGCCTGATAACACAGCATCATAGATGGACGAGTATAGCTGGCGCATTCATGTTACTGATCGAACAACCAGGTTTTTATCGCTTTACGGAAATTTGAGAGATTTCCCTCCTTTCTTATGTGAATTGGAAGGGAATTCCATATAGTGGGACCCAGGTGGGAAAAGGATCTTCCTCCCATCCTGGAGAGCCTGACTCTTGGCACGCAGAACTTTTCAGCTGATAGGGACCGTAGGTTTTTTGTAGGAACATAGGGGAGTGCCAGTGCCTGAAGATATACCGGGGCAGTACCTGATTTAATTTTAAACATGTAGTTCAACGCCTTAAATCTGATACGACTTTCCACCAATGCAGTTCACGTAAGTAAGGAGACACACTAGAGTTTTTGGGGATGTGGCAGAGAAGTCGGGCAGCCGTGTTTTGAACTAGTTGTAGTCTTTTTATGACTGCTTTATTTGCCCTCAAATACAGGATGTTCCCGTAGTCAAGCCGGGATGTGATTAAGGCATTGACTACTGTTTTTTGCATGGGGACCGGCAGCATCCACAGAATCTTTTTGAGCCATTTGATAATGGTGAAGCAGAGACCCACTACCTTACTTGCCTGTTGCTTCATGGACAAAGTATTGTCTAGAATCACTCCCAAGTTTCTTGCCTGGGTCACTGGCGTAGGAAGATCACCCATCTGTGTAGGCCAGTGTGTTATATTCCAGAGCTCAGGCTGTTTGCCCAGAAGGAGGATCTCCGTCTTGTCTCCATTTAATTTTAACTGGTTAGTTGTCATCCAGTTGAAGATGTTCAGAAGACCATTTTTGAGAGAAGACGACGATGAGGATTGGGGTTCCGATAGTGAAAAGACAATTTGTGAGTCGTCTGCGTATGTCATAAAAGTGAGTCCAGCTTTCTCCACTAAATCTGCCAGGGGTCTCAGATATAAATTGAAGAAAAGCGGACTAAGAATGGAGCCCTGTGGGACCCCATGAGGGGAGTTGAAGTTTCCCGAGCTTGCGATGGTAGATGCAATTTGGTATGTACGTTGGCTCAGGAAAGATCTGATCCACTGCAGTGCCATTCCACCGATTCCATTCTTTTCCAGTGTGGTAAGTAGTCTCACGTGCGCCACAGTGTCAAAGGCTGCGCTTAAGTCTAGTAAAATAAGCGCAACCGTTTGACCGTCGTCGAGGAGTTTTTTGATGGATTCGGAAATTCCTAACAGAGCAGTTTCCGTGGAGAAACCTGCTCGAAAACCGGATTGGGTGGGGTGGAGGAGGGCATTGTCGTCAGAGAAACGGGTGAGGGCTGTGTGTACATGTCTTTCCAGACATTTGGAGAACACAGGAAGGAGTGATATGGGTCTGTAATTGGCTGGCTGTTCCGGGTCAGCTGTAGGTTTTTTCAACAGAGGGGTCACTATGGCGTGTTTCCATAGGGGAGGAACTGTGGCTAGCTCTAAAGATGAATTTAAGGTATCTGCAATAATATTAAGTGCTGGGGTTTCAAGAAGTTTTAATATATTGACAGGGATGGGGTCACATGGAGAACCAGATTTGATTGATTTCAGGAGGGAGGTGAGGGTATTGGTAGTAATGGGCGGCCAATTTTGTAAAGTTTGATTAGCACTGGGGTTGTATTCCCAATCATCCATAGAGGTGATCTTGAAGTTGTTCTTATCAATCTCAATGATAAGTTTGTCAATTTTCTCTGAGAAAAATTGGGCTAAATCTTGACATTGCTTCTCATTAAGAGGGCGTGATGGGGCAATAATCTGCCCACCCGCCAGATCTTTGACTGTGTTGAACAAAGTTTTGGCTTTGTTTGCTGCTCCTGTTATGGTTTCAGCAACGTATGTAGCACGTGCTTTCCTACATGCAGTGTGGTAGAGGTTCCTCGCAGTCTTATACTTGTCTTTTTTGTCAGGGTCAAAATTCTTGCGCCACGCCCTTTCAAGCGCTTTACATTTTGCTTTTTCCCCTTTCAGTGAATCATTGAACCATGGGGCAGGGGGGCGATGTACTTTGCCCTTGTGCTTAGGAGTGGATATACAGGATTCTACTGCCTTGGTAAGCCATAATTGAGTAGCATTAGCAATGCTCTCCATAGTGGTGTTCTTTTTAGGCGGATTTGAGCCAAGTGCAGAGTTTAATTTAGAAATATCTAAGGATTTCCAATTTATTTTGGGCTGAGTCGGTACAATCTCATGATCAATAGAGGAAGTAGGTGGTAAGAGAGTGAACCTGATTAAAAAATGGTCGGACCAGCCGACTGGAGTGGAGTCTTTCCAGGTAAGTTGTGAGAGGTTTGTGAGGATTGGATCTAATAAATGTCCTGCCTTGTGTGTGGGTCCTGAATTAAGGAGATGGATGTTTAGTGCGATAAGATCTTCTAACAGATTTGCACTGGTAGTATTAGATTGATCCTCTAAGTAAATATTTAGATCTCCAATAATGGAGAAATTTTTGGTTGCCAAGAGAAAAGGGGTAATGTAGTTGGCCAACTCGGCGGCCCACTTAGCGCAGCTACCAGGTGGCCGGTACATAAGGATGCCTGAAAAGGTCAAATTAGGATTCAAGCAGAGTTTAAAAAGGGCAGCTTCGCATTCCGGGATTATTAGAGGCTCGAGGGAGCATGTATGTTTTTTGTCGTAAACTATGGCGATTCCACCCCCAGTTTTTCGGGGTTGATCAGTAGCCTTGTGCCTAGTACTCATGTTTCTCAATTAGTTGGCCTCTTCCAACGAGGCTGTGGCTTAGGGTGAGGGATGCACTGTAGCTATGCATAATTTGAGATGTTCAGCTAATTTAACATCGACCCTTCATGTATGTACATCAGTCTTGGCATGTTATGGATGCCTTCCTCAGTTCACGAGTAAGTTTGGAGTTCTTGTAGCTGTAAGGTAATGTGGGGTGCAGCTGGGGTACTGGAGGGGATTATCTATGGGGCCTGCCCTTTAAGAATTGTTTAAGTGTATAGACTGTGGTAGGGGTTGGGAGGTCCCCATAATTGTGCTCTGTTGTGAGTGAGGAGGGGAGGGGGAATGGGGAGATGTCAATCTAGGGAATGATACCCCACGCTGGTCCACCCTTAGAGCCACAACATCTCAGGCCACCACCCACAGTATCGGCAATTAGGTATGCCAGGAGAGGAAGGAGAGGGGACCCACAAGCTGCCTGATTGTGTCCCCTGAAAATCATGTAATATGGCCTCCCAGTGTGTTGCGATAAGCTCCTTGCAGAGACCACGGATATCTTCAGTTAGCAGTTCTACACTCTTTGTCTTGGCCCACAACACAAGCGATTGTCTACAAGACAGCAGGGCAGGGGGATTGGGCTTTTTCCACCGTTTTGTGATCAGGAGTCTAGCTGTTAGGATGCCTAAATCTAGGACGCAGGAAGTGACTTTCAGCCTTTTACCTCTAGGGTAAAGGTATGCATTCTTCACATGTGCACTCCAGGTTGCGGCCGTGGATACTGCTAGGGCGGCACTAACTCTGCGCCAGTATGCACACAGTAATGGGCAGGTCCACAAAATGTGCAGCAAGTCGGCATCTAGTTCTGACATCTGGGGCATGCCACACCTGTCCTATTATAGAACTTGTTAATTTTCTCTGGTGTGAGATAGGCTCTCTAGATTATGTAATGTTGGATGAGCCTGAAGCGCGCATTTCATGGGACATATATGGGACTATTTAGTACTTCCATCCACTTCTTGCCCTCAAAGGGGTGTCTTCTGTCATCCTTCCACATCTGTCTAGTGAATATCAGTGACACCTCCGTGTGGAGACACAGTGAGTTTGCAAACCATTTAGTGAGGTGTCTATCCCTTCCCATAACGTGTAGGTATTGTATGGTTAGATGTGTGGGCTGTTCTGTAGTCATGTCACCCCATTTATCCCTGAGGGCTGCTAAGAAAGAGTGATATTGTAAGAACTGGCCAGGCAATAGGTTGTTCAAGTCCGCTAAGACATCATGTGGTAAAAGTGCCCCTTCCTGGTACAGGTCTCCCAGTGTATGCACTCCAGCTGCCATCCAGGCCGTCAACTCCGTGGCAGTCAATGCGCTGCCCCTACATGGCGAACCCTGCAGTGGCAGTGCCTGTGCTTACGGGAGTACTGTGCATGTAATGTATAGGCTTCTCCGATAAACTTTGTGTGCGACTCTAAGGAGTATTCGTTCTGGCATTTTACTCCTGACATATGGGTGGAATGCTCGAAGGATGTGTACCAGGGCCATATGTGGCGGAGTCAGACTGTTGCAGCACTGCCACCCACTTTGCCACCCATTGTAATTGCGATGCTGAATAGTATTGTACCATGTTGTTGCCACACATACCTTTACCATGCATACTATTACCATTCACGTCTTTACAACGCATTTTTTACAAGCAGAACAATAATTCAATTTTAAACATAAGCTATTTTTAACTTAACGTACAAATGCCACAACCAAGATGGCGTATCACTACACATGAGAACGTCACGACTAAAACCTTAAAATTCGTATACTACTTAAATAATAGGTTTAGTCATGTTTTAAAGTAAAACAATTCGAGCTTTCAGATGCACATTTTAAAATAAATGTTGCTTTTACCTAAAAAAATAGTTTATATACGGGCATCCACTATTTTGTAATCATTGTGTCATTCAGGTGACTACACACACTTGAACAAACAGCAGCAACTGCCTGACAGTCTTCCTTTTCACAGTGTCACCTATTGCTGAACATAAGTATAATTTCATACAAAAAAAATACTCACATTAAAAACATTTTCAGAAAGAATATTTTTTTTCTAGTGCTTTCCCAAAAACTGCCAAAATGCTTTTCTCAGCCTAAGACATCAATCATTTTGTGAAAAACAAAGCAATTAAAAAAAAAATCAATAAGTTATTTTTTAAATGTATATAAAATCAGGTAAAAAAAGCTAAAATATATCAGACAACTGGGACACTGATTGGTGAGGCAGATTTACTATTCCCAAATCCACCCTATGCCAACTCGCGAAAGGTGCTGGACATTAGTTGGGGTGCAGGTTTACTTTTGCTAACACTTCCCTGTGCCAACTCGGGGAAGGTAGTTGACACTGATAGGGGGGGCATATTGACTATTCAAAAATCCGCTCTGTGTCAACTCAGGAAAGGTGCTGGACCATGATTGGGGACAGATAAACTTTTCCCAACTCCGTCCTGCGACAACTCGAGGAAGGTGGTGGACACTGTTTGGGGTGGCAGATTTACTATTCTCAACATTTAAGATATTTTATCCAACTGAAATCCAACAAGTAACACTTTTTAAAACTTTATTTTGACTAATGAATAATCATCTGGACGTTTAATTCTATTCACAAGATTAAGCAAACCACGTAAAACATATTCAATGCATATTTTCAACATATTTTCTTTTTTCTATCTTTCAGTTAAACAGCATGGAACATACAAGGCAAGCTGCATACATTCGTTCTAAAAGAGGAAATAAACTGATCAAAAAACTCACATATGGTGGGTCCCTTTATTGTAAAGAAAGACTTACTGAGCCCAGGGGTCATTGGAGGTATGTGGACTACCTTTCTAACCATTACGAAGACAGAGATATTACACTTGGTGACTTAGTTGAAAGAAAACACCAACATAACCACTCTGCCTCTCCAACGGAGTTGGAAGTAGGAGAAAATGTACAGCACATAAATGCACTTGTTGTCACGTCTAAAGAACCCTGTGGTTCAACAGTGAAAGAAGTAGTGCAGAACATCCCATGCATGCTGCTAGTCGTATACTCACAAGTCCTAATCTTATAAGAATGGTGCAGTGTCAAGAACATGAGAGTAATCCCCAATTAACAACTCCTCACAACTACCCTGATATAAACATCCCCCCAAAACTAACAGTCTTTCAACCATGAATCTTTTCTTATCTATGGCAACCAACACACTCAAAAGTGTATACTGATCTTTGTTACCTTTCAGAACACTGCTTTTCTAGAACACTGTGAAACGTGGATGATGGATGCTGCCTTTAAATCCACACCCCATGCATTCATCCACATTTACATAATACATGCTAAAATAAAACACATTACTATCCCACTTATTTATGGTTTACTCCCTGACGAGATATCCTCAGCCCATACTAAATTTCTAACAGTTGTCAAATCAAAAATAATAAACAAAAGTTCGAGGAAAATAAGAATAGTTTGTAACTTACAGATAATTAACACTATTGTTAAACTTTACTGAAAAACCCAAATCAAGGATATCTTTTTTTCATTTTTCCAGGGATATTGGAAAACAGATTTAAAAAAACACCCTTAGCTAAAGGCTAAGTTAAATTCGAACTTAGAATGTTAACAGCATTTTTGTTGTGCCTTTTGATTGTGTGGATGACTTTTACATATCAATTATTCAATCTAATTTTTATTTTCTTTACAAAATGAAGGAACATTGGCACCCCTTTAAAATCGGTTTGAAGATGCACAGATTGGGCCATCTAAGCAGGTCAGGTCACAGAAGGAAGCTATGCTCTCCAATTGAATGGTGGAAATGCTACTCAACCTGCTTAAAGTAAGGTGCAAAATCAAACAACGCCATTAAGCGTTGGCATAACTCCTTTAAAAGTTCAATTGCCAAACAACCCCCCAACCTGTCTCTGTTCCTGGAAATCATAAAAAAGGAACAAAGTTTTCCGGGAATTAGATAAGCGTAATATTTAATAGGTAGTCTCAATCCTGGGGTGTCCAAAAATATAAAATATGTCTGAACGATTATTGGCAAAAATACAATTGTTTACTATGTTGGAAGGATCAGATCACCTGGAAAACATTGCTTACATCCTACACTATTGATTATACTAATTTTTAGAATGCATTCCTCCCCGGTTTATACACAATATTTTAATTAAATTGGTATTTTTAAAATTGTTCATAAAAAATATATATTTCTTTTAAATGTTCTGTTTCTAGAAGTCTTCTTTCTTCAACTCTTGGTGATGTTTTTAATGATCCACTCACCAACCATCTTTGTTAATCCAGTAGTCCAGTAAATATAAACAATGTGTAAACACCAAAAAAATACTCAACAAATCTAAAACATGCTAAATTAATTTTGATAATTATTCCTTGCACCAAAAGAATTCTCAACAAAAATCCGTAACAACCCAATATTTTTTAAAAACTTTTTACAATAGTTTTTCATAAGCAAAACTAAATTTGAAAAACCAAATTATCAGAAAAATAAGATTTCATCTCCTTTTTTTTTTTTAAACAGATTTTATTGTCAGACTGCACATATTATGCAGGGCCCTGCATTCCAGGGATAACTGCAGGTGAAAAATACACATTACATCATCTGAATGGCAATCGACTTTTCTTATGCTAGTACAAACTGAACCCCCCCTCTCTCCCCATCCCCACTACCCTTGCCCCCCCAACTCCCTCCCCCCAAATCGCACAAACCCACCAGGTTCTACCCACACGCAGTGATAAAAAACCATGAAAACACATAATCGCAGTATATGGACACCCTCCTCCCAGGCTCCCATGCCCCTCTACCCAAAACTATCCACACCCATCATCCCACCCCAGGAAGATCATCCTGCTCCACTGGGGGGGGGGGGTCAAGCCACAGGCCCCTATAATCTGCCCAGCGCTTCCAGATTTTATAATGTTTTCGCGGGCACCCCCTATCCACGAAGATCGGCTGCTCCAACCCCATATAAAAATCTATCCCCTTTTTCCCCACCGACCACCAATGGGGCTTGTGGATCTTTCCACCCTTTAGCAATGTCTCTTTTGGCCAATGTGAGGGCAAGTAGCAGCAGGTGTCTCTTGTAGAGGTTACCCCCCACCCCCTCCATGACATGCAGCAGGGCAAACTGCGGCGTACGGGGAAGCACCCATCCCAACACCTCAGACATGCAGGCCAGGACCAATTTTTTATTTTATTTTCTGTTCTTTCTAGACCTGTACACTCTAATTTTCTACCTTATATTTCAGTACTTATGGTCTGCTTGTTTATAAATCATTTAGGTCCAATGCTTTAGTCTGTTCCTTCTTTCTTAGTTTAATTAATAGTATCTTATTCGGCTATTTGGAAGATGCATGAAACAAAATGAATACATAAGACACTGTTGTTATGTTATATTACAATATACTGTTCTCTAGAGAAATGTCTATTGGAAAGACAGCAAATTAGGTTCGCTGTCACAAAACAAATGTGTGTGTCACTGGAGGTTAAAATGTTTTGTTTGTTGTCATAAATGAAAATGTGTGGTCATTACAATTGTGTTTGGTTTAGTACTCATTAGTTGTTCAAGGATCTGAGATATTCAAAATTTCATATACGTCTCCACACAGGTATAATAATTGTCTACTGCTTTGCCTCCATCATCTCTTGTCCTTGTTTATGTGTTTGTGCTGTGTTTTTTATGAAAACTATCCTTCTGTACATATGAATATTTATGAATGACATTTTGTGATATCAAACTCCAATTATAAAATATATTTTGTTTTTATTTCCTCAGATCTAGGTAAGGTCACCCTAAATCCTGTTACGGTGAAAAAAGACTCCAGTTCCTCCTTAAGAGCAGGGGTAGAGGGATTTTTAAGAAGCAGAGAATTACATATGCATATAGGGCCAGCTTGAATATTTGGTTGCCCATTGTTATACGGTGGTGAGGAATATTTATAATGTCAACTACCTAGTTAATACAGGTGCCAGTTAAGTCATACCTCCAAGCAAACTGTATGGTTAGCATTCTTGCCACAGTAGAAGTCGTTGAGCAGACTGAGCCCTTTCCACACCTGTTGCACAGTCCTCCACGATTGCTTTCAAACTGGAAGCCAAAAGATTCCTAATGAACGAGTTCTTACCTTAATTGAGTTAGGATCATCGGCTCTAAGTCACTGATCCTTCAACCGTTCGACCTTCAGTGGATGCTACTCTTCTTTACCTCATTGTGTGCCCTCTCTCTTAGCCCGCTATGTACCTGGTATTGTATTACTCTCCTCTGACTCCTTGTACTGTAATGTTGTAATAATTCATGTTTGTTATTCTTACTTGATGTCGACTTTGCATTTATTACCTGCCTTCCATCCTTTTGTGAAGCGCTCTGATATCCTTTGGGATCTTGTTTGCGCTATATAAAACTTTATAAATAAATAAATTGCTTAGTTATTTTGTATTTTTTGTGTGAGAGGTTCCATTGCGAGGGCAAACATGGATGGTGACAGGGTACATCCCTGTCATGTGTCTCTAGTCACTGTAAAATCGTGGAATAAGCCCAGTTTACTTTTAACTTTGTCTCTGGGAACTTATAATTAGCCATGACCCATTTAGTCACCTTGGGTCCTAATGGTGTTTTTTGGAGGATATTAGCCATAAAAGACCAGTTGACTCTATCGAAAGCCTTCTCCGCACTGAGCTAAGGAAAAACCATTTATTAAGAGGGTGGCAAGCCTAGTGTTGTCCCTCGCATGTCAAGCTTTTATAAACCCTCTTTGTTGTAGTTGCATTAATTTTGGCCAGATCTCATTAAGCCTAGAAACTATGATGGCCATGAAAACTTTTACATCACTGTTCAGTAAAGCAATTGTTTGATACAAAAAGTCCTTATCCGGTTTCACAATCAGCATTCGCCGTGCCTCCAATATGGTAGGAGTGACTGTATTAGTGGTGAGGATGTGATTATAGACTGTTGTAAATATGACTGTACTTTGTTTGTCACGGAGTGTCTGTCTTCTATGTCCTTAGTAGTTACTTTATTAGAATACTGTGAATATTCTGTTCTGATAGTGGCCTGGCTAGTATTCCAGTGCGGGGCAGTTGGAGCCTAGCCAGATGGTGGGAGGCTCATTTGTTCCTGTGCTGTGAATAAACTTCTCAACTCTACAAGAAGTCTCTGCTTGATTCCTGACAACCTATGTACAACAATTTGGTGAAGAGGGCGTGATTAATATCTGGCTTGGCAGTCTAGTTGATAGCAACACAGTGGTGTTAAATTACAGAGAACAAACGGTGCGATCACCCGAAACAGAACCACAGTGTGTTATTGTGAGTAGACTTATGTTTCACACCAGTTGGAAATGCAGAGTGGATGAAATTTAGCAATTTTGCTAAGCAAAGGACAACATTTGTTATTAAGCGACATTTAAACTCTAGCGCGAGCATCTAGCGCGAGCATTCCTTTGACATTACCGGCAACGTTGCTAGGTTACGCTGTCATTGTTGATTTCCGTGAAGCCAGTGACGCTTCTGAAGCCAGCTTCAAGCACCCTTCATAGTGAAGTATCCCAGCAACAGTGATGATCTAGAATCGCGCAAACATAAGGAGGTGACTTTTGACCCTTGCGTGAGCGCGTAGGACGTCGGTGGCCATCTTTAGTGAGAATCATCATTATTTACGTCACTTCGGTTTACCGATGGAGATATCTAACTTGTGCAGCTCTTATCCATTATCATAATTAAGAAGAGAGACATCGTCGGAGGGTAATGTTTAATCGCTTAACACGTTCTTCTTTATTTTCGCATCCAAACATTGGAAATACTCAAAGAGGAAAAAAATAAATAAAGAAATAAAGAGGAACAGTAACTTCTTAATTTTTATCCTGCATTTAAACATCAGAATTACTTGAGAAAGGAACAGTAAGACTATTGTTTTATATGCTTATATGGTTATTAATCTACAAATAACTGTCATACTGTAGCAAAACTAGTACAATCAGTTATTTTAAGTGTAACATTATTATTGTGTTTTTCTTGTAATTTGCTTTACTCCTTACCATTCAAGTTTAGTTTTTTTTTTCATCTTAAGTAGTCCTAAAAGTTTAAAATGTCTCAACAAGTCAATGTCGCGTTGCCACCCCAATTCCTGAGTGAACCAGGAAACCCCAATATTTCATGGGAAGATTGGATAGCTATGTTTCATAATTACATAGAGGCATTAGATGGGGAGGATTTTTCTCCTAAACGCAAGAAGGCTTTGTTGATGACCACGTTAGGGAAAGAAGGTCAGCGAATATTCAAATATTTACCTCAAGTGCCACCTTCTGGCTCCCAATCTGATCTGGATGAGTTTAAAGAGGATACTGCCAGACTTGAAACAAGATTTGCGAAAGAGGAGAACCTGGTGATGAACAGGTACAAGTTCTTCAAGAATAAACAACGTGAAGTGGAATCTATTGATGATTTTGTTGCTCGATTGCGCGAACTCTCAGTGAAATGTAATTTCGGCCAAATGACTGACGAGCTCATACGTGATCAACTCATCGTTCAATGCAACAATCGTAAAATACAGGAAAGATTGTGGGCAGCGAAAAACCCAACTCTGAAGGTTGCAATAGACTTGGCAAATATTGTTGAGGAATCCGAAAAATGTATGAAGGAGTTACAAAAAAGTAGTTCTGAAATGAAAATAGGTGAATTGTCTCACAAATGGTTAACCAATAGCGACAATAGTGACAATGAGAGTGGAGCTGTAGCTCTTGTCAGAAAAAAAGGGTATGTTTTACAAAAGAAAAATTTCAGTCAGCAAAATAGCAAATGGCAAAGCAAAGTATGCTCAAGGTGTGGCAGTAACGCTCATACCTCTGACGAAAAGTTTTGCTTTGCAAACAACAAGGAGTGTTTGAAATGTGGCAAAATAGAGCATTTTGCTAAAATGTGTAAACATAAGATTAATGCCAGAGTGACTGTTGTGAATGATCAGCAAGATTTAAAAAGAGATGTGAACAAAATTCTTGTCTTAGGTGACACCATGGTAGGTTCCTGTCAAGAAAAGAGGGAAAAGCTTCCTAAGGCAGATTTTGTCATTGATAAAAAGAAAATTAGTCTAATGGTTGATTCAGGATCCAAATGGACCATCATTCCTGAGTCATTATTGAAGCTAATTTGGGGTCAGAGAGCTCTTTTGAGTTGTGATATCTTCCCCACAGGCTACCAGGGTGACAAGATAGATTTACTTGGCTATTTCGAGAGTGAGATATGTTTCAAAAACAGATCTACGTTTGGGAAGGTTTACATTTCAGCTGATGGCCCAGCCATATTAGGTTGGATGCATCAATACGACCTTCACATTATTGTCAACCCCAGGGCTGAAGAACCAGTTATGGTCGTAGACGATTTTAGTATCAATGACATCCTATTGAACTTCAAACAGGTTTTCAGGGATGAACTGGGTGAGTTGCAGGGGTATGTACATAAAATGTTATTGAAAGAAGGTGCAATCCTAGTCCAACACAAAGCTAGAAGAGTGCCGCTAGCTGTCAGGGAGGATGTCAAGGGTGAACTGGAGGAGATGCTTCAAGGAGGGATAATTGAGCCAGTTGAGGCGTCTTCATGGGTTTCTCCAGTGGTTATTTCCCAGAAGGCTGATAAGAAAATTAGGTTTTGTGTGGACCTGAGATCTCTAAATAGATTTGTTGTGGCTGATGTCTTTCCGTTGCCAAATATTGGTGAACTGGTCTCTACTTTGAAAGGAGCTAAATTTTTCAGTAAACTGGATTTGAAACATGCATATCACCAGACACGACTTCACGATGAGTCAAAACATCTCACAGCTTCCATAACTGGTGAAGGGACATTTCAGTTTACACGATTGCCATTTGGGCTGATATCCGCAGCCAGTGTGTTTCAGAGAATGGTTTCGGAAATCTTCAAGGGTATAGAGAAGGTCATTTTCTTTCAGGATGACATACTGATTTTTGGTGACACTATGGAGGAACACAAAGAGATTCTTAAACGTGTGTTACTTATTATTGATGGGGCTGGTCTCACCCTGCGTAAAGAAAAATGGTCATTTTTAGTTAGTGAAATAGAATATTTAGGTTACGCTCTCTCCGCGGAGGGTGTTAAACCTAAAAGAAATCTACTGTCAGCGATTGAGTTAGCACCCTATCCTGCTGATAAAGATCAGTTGAGGTCCTTCATGGGCTTAATTGAATTTTATTCCAAGTTTGTGTAAGATTTTTCTAGCAAGACTGCCGTCTTGAGGGCTTTGCTTAAAAAGGGTGTTAAGTTTGTGTGGGGAGCAGAACATGTGAGCTGTTTTGATTTAATCAAGAGAGAGTTATCCTCTTCTGAAGTTTTGACTCCTTTTGACATTAAACACTCTTTGATCTTAATGGTGGATGCAAGTAGCATTGTGTTAGGTGCAGTGCTTTTATAGAGATATGGTAATGAAGAAAAAACTATAGCGTTCGCTTCGCGAACTTTGACTTCATCTGAACGTAATTATTCTGTTGTAGAGCGTGAAGCACTTGATGCTGTCTCGGGCACCTACTATTTCAGGACATACTTGTGGAGAACCAGATTTGTGTTACGTTCAGACCACAAACCATTAGTCAAAGTGTTAGCGCCTGTGGGTGCGGGGAAAGGTTCACCCAGGTTAGCGAGGTTAGCTTCAAGGCTGCAGGACTTTCAATTTGAATTGCAATTTGTTCAGGGTTGGAAAAATATTCAGGCCGATTGTCTCTCCAGGCTCCCTGTTCAAGTAGAAGATAGTTCTAGGGTCATGTTTGAGTCTCAGGAAGAAAGTGCTGTTGCATTTACTCAGGATGTTATCTCTCTTAGTGGTGGTTCTTTCACCTTGGAAGAGTGGTCTTTAGGTATGGAGAATTATATAGTTTAAAAAAAAGTTATTGATCTCATCAAGTTGGGGACCAGAAGAGAGAGTACTGTTGAGACTTCTGTCCGACCTTTCATCAAAGTGTTGGATGATTTATCCCTTTCAAATGGTGTCGTGCTGATGAGGGGTGATAGATTTGTCCTTCCTTATTCTTTAAGACACAGACTGCTTACCCTGGCTCATGAGGGGCATTTGGGACAAACACTTACTCAAAGAAGAATAAAAGAGAATTTTTGGTGGCCATCTATTGATGCGGATGCTGTCGACTGTGTTGAACACTGTAGTTTTTGCAAAGAGGGAGAAGAGAGGCTAAAAATTGTGGGTGCTCAAAATGTTGGTGGAATTTCCTTTCTTAAGCAACCATGGTATAGTATTTGCTTGGACTTTATAGGTCCAATGGATGAATTGCCTGTTAACCAACGTTTTGCCATTGTTGTTGTGGACTGTTTTTCTAAATGGCTAATTGTCAATTTTGTTAAAGAGATCACTACTGATTCCACTATTAATTTTCTTAAGAGTGTTTTCAGTGGTGAGGGTTTCCCTTCTGTGATGATAACCGACAATGGTACCCAACTGACGTCCAATAAGATGAGATTGTTCTTAGAGAGTTGTGGAATAACTCATCATCGGACCAGTTTGTATAATCCACAGGGAAATGGTATATGTGAGAGGGTTAACAGACTAGTAAAGGGTATTATTCAAATGACGTGTGCGTTGGGTTGTTTTTCTGATGATCGAGTTCAAGAGATGGTGTGGGCCTATCGCTCCACTCCCCACAAGCAGGACCTCAAATCTCCTTTTGAATTAATGAGAGGTAGATCTCCCAATTCAAAATTGACACCCTCTTGGTTAAAAAATGTTAATGAAAAATGCTTCTCTCAGGTAATTGCTGACAAGATTTCTTTGCCTATTGCTGTTGGTGATCTTGTCAAAGTTAAACCTGGTAGAATATCAAAAGGACTTTCTAAGTTTAGAAGTTCTTTTTCTGTAAAACAGGTTTTTCCTCATTTCGTACTTTTGGAAAATGGTGAGAAATGGAATTATCTCAGAGTTGCTCTATATCGCAAACACTCTAGTGCAAATTCTAATGATGTCATGTTTGATTCTTGTTCAAACAGGAGTGGTTATATGTTGTGTACCCATAGCAATCCAAATGCATCTGCTCTACCTGAGATAAGGAGGGAAGAGGGTGGTGGGGATGCTATTTGTTCTGGAGGCATTCTTGATCAAAGCTTCAGTTTTGATATCTACAATGATTCTACCAATAACAGTATGAGGAGTTCTCGTACTCGTCGTCCACCTGTACATCTTGATGATTATATTTGCTAATTTTTCTGTTTTATTAGTTCTCTTTTGTTTATATAATTTAAGGGAAGGAGATGTGTTGTAAATATGATTGTACTTTGTTTGTCACAGATTGTCTGCCTTCTATGTCCTTAGTAGTTAATTTAATAGAATACAGTGAATATTCTGTTCCGATAGTGACCTGGCTGGTATTCCAGTGCGGGACAGTTGGAGCCTAGCCAGATGGTGGGAGGCTCGTTTATTCCTGTGCTGTGAATAAACTTCTCAACTCTACAAGAAGTCTCTAGCGGCTAGTAACCCTGAATCTGTTTTGTAAACAGATTTTGGGAAACTGTCAGGTATCGGAGCCTTCTGACCAGGGAGGCATTTTATTGCTTTTAAGACCTCTTCCTCTGAGATGTCTTCCTCCAGTAGTAGGACAGTCCTGTCTCACTAGCTGACAATGGAAGCTATCCAAGTAGTTATCCTGAGCATCTGGGCTTAGGCCCGGCTCAGTAAAAAAGGAACTATAATAGCCTGTGAAGACTGTGAGGATGTCCTCTGTATTAGTATGAGTCAATCCCCCACCCCATAATCTTTTATTGCCCCAATAGGATTTCAGGAGCGGAGTTGCCTAAGTTTGCATGACAAAAGCCTGTATGCCCTATTGCCCTTTTCATAATACTTTTATTTAGTGTACTGGAGTTTTTGTTGCAGCCTCCCATAATACTAAATGCTTCAGCTTCCCCCTGAGCGCCATTTGTGTCCTCGGAGTAGTGTCTATTTGCTGTTGGGACTCAAGACGCTTAATTTCATTTTTTTCTGCTTTCCCGGCTGTTTGAATGTTGCATGTGGGATATCAACTCACCCCTTATTACCGCTTTAGCGGTATGCCAGCTTGTATCCCAGCTGACCTCAGGTGTAGTGTTGTCATGAAAGCAATGTGTTATGGGGTCCCAAATGTTTTCCTAAACCACCTGGTCCTGGAGTGCCACTTTACTCACCTGCCACTGACTAGAAAAAAGTGGTTGTGGGGAAAGCATCTTAATCTCTAATTTGACCGCATTTTGGCTTGATGAAATCTTAGGTAAAATCTTAGGTTCAGTGTTTGTGGAAAGACAGATCGGTACCAGGTCTCATGATAACAGAAAGCAATCTATCCGGGAATGCATTCTATGGACATGTGAAAAGAATGTGTAATCCCGTTCGCATTGATGTTATTAATGCCAGAGTCTACCAGGAGATCCACAAGTCCCTGTAGTAGGGATGGGGGGAGTGGGACAAGTTGGCCGTGCTGTAGCCTTTTCTATCCCCAAGTCCAAAATTGTGTTAAAGTCTTCACTGATGGAGGCGTGGCCTGGCAAGATGGCGACAGGATGTAGATACCTGTTGATCCTGCCGGGCCGCTATTAGTCTTATCTAATCCTGCTTCTCACATAGCCTGTGGCTGAAGAAAAGCTAGGAACACTGCTCCTGTGTATTGGAGGAGCAGGTTGAGTCGTTGACGTGGCAGCTGCAGCTGAGTTTGGCAACCCCCGGTATGCGGGGCCCAGGCGACGCAGCCACAATCTGGCCTGCCTCGAGGTCTCCCTGAAAAGCATGTTGGGTGCAGGAGATGGGCACCTGGCATTAGAGATGGAGGTGCCGTAACGAGGTGGAGAGGACCGGCTTGGGGCAGCCATGGCCACTGGAGGTCAGTACGAGGCCGGGCAGCCCTTTATAACCAGCTGGTTGTAGTAGGGGTGACCCGAGGAGACGTGGACTGGCCCACTGTGGCTATGTGTGACCCGAGGTGGAGCAGGCCGGAGATATGACTCAGCGGTCTGGTTGACAAGCCGGCAAGCTGTCCGTAAGAGGTAAGAGAGGAACTGGGAATCGGCCTTGGTTCTGGGGCTCGGCTGCAGTTCTGTGGCAGCAGGTGGCCCATAGGCAGAATGTGGCCTGGAGACCCTCCTGTCCCTGGGGCTAGTGCATTTGTACTGGAGGTTTTGAACTGGGGCTCAGATCTGGACCTTTATGAGGCGCGCTGGGGAAACTAGATAGGCCACCTGCCTGGTATCTGCCTGCTGGAGAACGTGACCCTCTGGTGCAAGGTGACAGTGTGTTGGCACTGGAGGGATAGGGGGCCCTGAGCACCCTTTCACCCTGTTGGTAGCTTTAAGATGGGTAAGGACAGGTAGTCACGAGCTACAGCTGCCAATACCATTACACAGTATACTACCCCCAGGTAGTCTTCACAGAGATTGGTTTGAAAGGAGAGGAAGGAATTGAATGTTGCATCCCTGGAATGCGAGTGGGAGCCATCTCAAGCTGATCTTTTGACAGCTGTTCATGGATCAAGCACTGCCCTGAACACAAGATTGAGACTGTGTCTGTCAATGTTAATTTGCTCAGGGTGAACTTATGCAAAATGGCCGAGAAGGTGACGACGGCACAGGGCAGCACTGGAACACTCCTGAGGGAGGTGGCGACTTTAAAGCAGCAAATGGCCAGAATGACCACCGACTCCGGGGCTTGGCTGCTAGGTTGGAGGATGCGGAGAGGCACATAGCAACATTCATCTCCTGGGCTTCCTGGAGAGGGTGGAAGGCACCTGGAGAGATGGGTGCAACAGCAGTTGAAGCCACAGGGTCTTTCTTACATCTTTGGTGATTCAAAGGGGCACTGGGCATTGGTACTTCAACCGCCTCAGGGGCCCCCTCCCGGGCCTTCATAGCAAAAATCCTGAACTATGCGGGCTGCCAGGGAACAGACTGAACTTAAGTATGAAAATCACACAATGGCAATTTTCCCTGATTATACAAGGAAAGTTTGGGAACAGTTTCTGGAGGTGAAACAGAAATGATTTCGGGCAGCTAGTAGTAGACTCACAACCGCACACAGGCTAAGCACCTACTTCCAATTTCAGGTAAGTGGAGGGAATGCGAGGTACCGGGGTTACCTCTTAAGCTTGTGTTTGAAGGTCTAAGGTCTAAGGATAGCGGATGATTTCTTGCAGCTTGTCGTCGGCTCGCAACCGCACACGAGGGCACTACCTCGCATTCCCTCCACTTACCTGAAATCGGAAGTAAGTGCTTAGCCTGTGTGCGGTTGTGAGTCTACTACTAGCTGCCCGAAATCATCCGCTAGCTTTAGACCTTCACACACGAACTCAAGAGGTAACCCCGGTACCTCATATTACCTCTGCTTACCGGAAATCGAACTAGACAGTTTCAAGGTGAATTCAAGGGCCACCACCACCGGTCTGCCCGTGGGGGCCCCGGTAGGATTTCCCACCTGACCCCATTCTTGGCCTGATCCAGTCGAACAGGCCGCGACCACGCTGCGCCCACAACCTAGTAGTGACATCCCAGCCCACCACCAATCCATTAGACAGGTGACCTGCCTCTAAGACGCTCAGACGGAGGTCTCCCCCTTACAGCACCATTGGTGTTAGATCCAGACAACCTGCTGGACCACGGCCTAGATCATCTTGGAAGCCATACCAAGCCTATCTCCACACCCCCCCTTCCTCCCCCAAGTCCCACTGTTTTTGTCCTGAAGAAGACCCGCAGCCGAGGTCCCAAACACCCCTGGAGCACTAGGGTCGAAACGTCGACGGTTTACCATATTTGGCCTGTACCTCCCCCACCCTAATCTTATCCCGTTTTTAATTGATGTGGACAGGCGCATATTACAGCGGATAGCTTCCGCCCCCTTTTTTGTGTAAATACTATTATTGTACATTATAATAATTATCTCTCCTTTCCTTCCTTCTCAAAATCACGAGAGCTCCCCTTTTTCTTTTTTTGACTGTACTCTGACAGTCCTGTGCGCCGTATATATTTGTTTTATGATGATGTAAATAAATATACAAATTTTGTTATAACAAGTATACAGAGTGTGGCTAAAATCCATCTTTCCTGTTTAGCTTAAATTGCTATTTTTGGGTACTGTTTTTCATTGCATTCAATGTGTTTATAAATAATATCAATGCTAATATATCTCCCTCCCTTTGCTTGAATCAATGTGCTTGGATTTAATCGCACAAATAAGACATAATTTATACTTATATATTTTTGTTTGAATCAATATCGAGGACCACCTTGTTTTTCTATATTACCTATGCCCAGGTCCTTTGATTCTATGGGTGACACCCCATTGATTTAATGGGCTAAAATGCCATACAACATCCACTCCACTTTCTTATGTACGACATTACTATGTACTAAACACGTTAAACATATCTAAACATGATGTATTAAAACCCCCCCAAAATACATAAAAAATGCATTGGTACTGGTTCTATACGAAAAGAGCATATGTGCTGTACTCACTTGAAGCAATGATTCATTCAAAGCATATAGTTTGACATTTGAAAATGCTAACCGAATGAATCATGAAAAAATACATGTATGAAATGGCTCTTAAATACAGAAGAAAAAAGTCGAGAACATTTCATGGCAGATCATATAAACTGTTTGACTGTGGACAAGGTCAAATATTGTCTCTGGAAGTTTTCAAAGAATTCTAGTTCTCTATGAATAGTTCTACTTTAAGCAGATTACTTTTGTGCCAAAAAGACAAAAAATTTAAAAATACAAATTTGGAAAAACAAAAGTTGAATCATAGAAAAAAAAAACCAAAGTTAGAAGTTTTTTTTAAAAAAAAGGTCGAATTCAGAATCTCTCAAAACACTGCGTGCCAAATTCAAAAGTCAGTGTTATTGTTTGGAGAAAACATCAAATCTTCTAAGTCTGTAAAGAATTTGTCTACCATTGTAGGTGAAAGTTGGATTAGCTCGTTAAGAAGATCAACCGCACTTAGATGTGAAGCATCGCCGTCAGCATTGGTCGCATTTGCAATGTTCGAATTGGAAGGTACCTGTGTGCCTCTTTCCTCTCGTACCTCACCATCAGCATTTTGCGTCTGTGAGATCTCAATGAATTCCGTCATCAGAATTGGTAGCCGCTGGGGACAACACTGCGCATGGGCCTTTACCGGGTCCAGCAAGGTATCAACATTCGTTGGCATGACTGATGGGAGTGTGAGACAGGTGTCTAACACGCATTCTTCTCCGCATAGCAGGCATCGTAGAACAGGTAAGATGCAATCTTGCCAAACTGGTCTGAATGATAGAAACCTTATGGTATTTAATTCTCTTAGACGAGGTAGTCCCAAAATTTGGACAATGCGCTCACAACACTTCATCGCCAGTACAGTGTTCTCCACGGTGAACTGGGCGATCGTTCAACATGAGGTAACTTCCATTAAAAAGTTGTCCAAAAATTGGATCAATCACCGCAGCTGGTGAACCTTGCAGGTGGCATGATAAGTTGTTAGAGGAACCATCGCAGGACCCGTGTAAATTAATACCCTGACAAAGGAGAGAACCGCTTAGTGCGTTTTCACAATTTTTACCACTAAGAAACACTTCTTTCCCCCCACTCCAACATCTGTGTGTGTATGGTAATTCCCAGGATGTTTTGATGTATTCTTTACCCAACCTTTCATAAATGCCTGCTGGTATATGTTTTAAGCAATACTGAACATGGAAAATTGTAACAGGCAGAGTCATTGTTCAGTGTATTATCCATTCAATTGCTGGCTTTTCAGCGACTGTAAATGGCAATCTTTCCAGTATTTCAATGCTCAGCACCGTATAGTCTGCTCCCCTCTGTGCCAGTTTGATCTGTTTTTCAGTGAGATTGAGTTCTGAAAACAGTGAAGTAGTATTGATTAAATGCAAAGGCACATAGCCTGAATGGATGTTTTGTAACGTCCATCCTAATAGCATGATAGAACGCATTTGCGACAGACCATGATGCAACATGACCAAGTCCTGTTCCATGATGTCTATGGCAAAAGATACTATGCTGTCTAAAGAATATATCCTGGATGACAGAGTTGTTAACCCATTGTCAACTACAGAGGGAGATTTCTCTAAGTTAATACGATCAATTTCTCGTATTCGTTCTGCAGTCTCTGCTTGCGTAATCTTCCAGGCTTCATTATACAATGCATAGATACCGGTGTATATAAAACGTTTATGACGCGGTTTAGTTGGTCCTTACAAGAAGTCCCTTAGATCAGTGCCATCTTTAAGTAAAGATAAGTGTTGTTTAACATCCTTGAGTGTAGATCTATGTAACCATTCAAGGCACAGGGTTCCTACACTGTATGTTGTTACTATTCCTGGATGCTGTCTCTGAACATATCTTGGGTCTGGCCTAGTTAATGTGAACCCTTGTGTTTTATTCAGGAATCTATCTTGACAGTTGTTTGTGTCTGTGGGCCATATTAACCATTTTTTCCAACCTGGATCTGTTCTGTTGGGATGCAAAATAGTATGTACGTCGACCTCCCCTTCTGAAGTGTTATCACTAACAGGTGTAGGTGTAGGTATGGACGGATTGTTTAGGTCTTTTATCTTGGCTAACCCAAGACAAGATGTCTGTTGGACAGTGTCATTCAAAAACATAATTTGCTCTGGGATGATGCAGGCTCTAAATAAAGCTTCTATCCGCTGCACTTGCCAATCTTTTGTGCCCCAGACAGTTTGTCTCAATGTTGTCTTTCCAAAAGTCAAAACCTAACACAGACATAAAAGGGCATAAAAGGCCGCAGAATAAATTTGTTTGGTATCTGTCAACATACTTCTCATTCCTGTCCTATTAACATTTTTAAAGTAAAATGATTCTAGATTAGGTACATTAAAACCTGAAAAGTATGGAAATTTGCCATAAAATGTTTTTGAGCTACCCTTTGGTGGCGTCAAACAATGTTCCCATTGGTTATACTTCAGTACATTTGTAGGATTTGCAGATTTGTGCAAGAAATGATGACCATAGTGATTATAACAATACATTTGTTCATAATCTGATGAACCTTCTACGTATTCATGATTTGAAAATATACAGCAGACATTTCTAAGTCTGACATCCTATTATTAACAGTATCAAAGTCCCAATCATCAGAAAAGGTACTAGATAAAACAAAGTCATTCAAGGAAGTCTTGAACTGGCGTGGAATCTTCAACAGCTGTGCCGGACCAAAAATCTCATATTCAGTTCTGTCCCAAGCAGGTATAAGAACAGCTGTGATGTTCACTGATGACAAGTCTCTTTGTTCACGATGAGATGATTTGTGAGGCTTGATGAGTAAGTTGATGTTCTTACTTGCTGTGTCCTTTTTAACATATCTTCCATTTATCAGCATTCCCAAAGTTATTACCAGAGTCACCCAAAGTAGAAGAAAAAGTATGCCCAACACAATCCAAAGTTCAATCCATGGTGAAACCAGATAAGTCTTTTCCAGGTGATGAAAATGTTCTGTTGCTTGTTCTTTAAAAATTATTTTTACTGGCGGCATTTCAGGTTCGCTGGGATCCTTGGAAAACGTATCAAAGTTAATGAAATAGCCAGAGGCAGTTCTGTCAATTGTATGGATTGCATCAGGATTCGTCGAAATCGCTGGAACCACTTGATCACTTGTTACATTTGTATAGACAGATGCTATTTCATTGTAGACAGGTATTTCTTGACAAACTGTTATTTGGGTTTCAAGAGGTACAACTTCCATAGCTTTGTTGCTTAGTCCTTCATTACGCACTTTCAGATTTTTCAAAAGTGATGAGTCTTTCAGTTTGAACCTCTTGGATAGTAGCCAGATTCGGGCATCTGCTACATCTATGGAGTTCACTTGGCCTACTGCTTATGATCGGCCACATGAAATGGTTTAACCAGGTCGATGGACACGAACCTGTTCTCCTTTTTACCAGCAAGGGGTGGCAGTAATACTGTTCTTGACCCGTGGATTGCTAGGACAGGTACTGGTTGTCTGTAAGAAGGCCCAAATTCCTTCTTGTCCACGATCTTCACTCTGACTAGATCCTCAAGCTTAGGAATCCAGACAGGCCTTGCTGGGACGGTCGGTTTCTCTTCAGTGGCTTCAGGAAAACGTTAGTTGTTTTCGTTCTTATTTCATTTAAGTCCTGCAAAACAGCCAAACGGTCTTTGATATCAAAGGGTTTTTGTTCTACCACTGAAGTCTGACAATCAAGATCCGAAATTATCATTCTGGTCCGAAAAAGGACTTCATATGGAGTGATACCCTCTAGAGAACTTCTTGGCAGATTGTTAAGAATACTTTGGACACTTATTAGATGTTTGACCCACCCGTCACCCGAGCCTAATACCCTAGCTGTTATAGATTGCTTTATGTCCCGGTTTTTTCTCTCCACTACCAAATTTGCATCAGGGTGGAAAGGACTAGAGTACCGCAATGCAAAGCCCCATTTGGCCATGGCCTCTTTGTAAGCTCGAGAGCTAAACGCAGGACCCTGGTCAAAATGTAGCGTGCTGACTGTGTATGTGCTGATAAAGACTCGCAAATGTTTTATTACATTTCAAGCGTCAGCCGAGCGCTGAGGCCACATCCAAATGAATCTTGAACACAAATCCACTGCAACCATAATATATTTATAGTTACCATACCTCTGTAAGGGACCGCAGTGATCCAGGTAAATGCAAGCTAATGGTTTATCTGAAATTAACAGGGGCGTCTGCGCAGGGCGTTTCACTGTAGAGACTTTCATCTTTTGCCAGATTTCACATTCCGAAACGTAGTTTATGGTTTGTTTCCTCATACGCGGCCACCAGTATCTCTGTTTTAATAATGACACTGTAGCGAAACACCTAAGTGTGCAGAGGCGAGCCCTTCATGTGCTGCTAAGATTAGTCCTAATCTATGTTCATGTTTGGAATTACTCTATCACCCACTCCAGGGATTCGAGCAAACAGAACATTATTTGCATCAGTTATATATGAGTATTTGAGTGGAAAGCCTTTCAGTAATGTTGTACCACTGTCTTAGCTTGAAGCATTGACAGATTGCATTATTTTGCTGTCTATTTTCGCTTTTGAACGAGGGATTGCAGCTACGGCAGCCATTTGCACAGCTGCCTTTGCGGCTTCATCAGCCAATGAATTCCCTGCAACGTGAATGCCATCACGTTGATGACTCAGTGTATGTATCACTTGAGCATGTTGTAGTCCTTGTCGTAACTGAACTACTTGTTCCTAAAGCAATTTATGCTTGATTGTGCCACCTTTTGCATCTTTGTAATCATTTTGAATCCAGTTCTGCATGTATTCGTTGAAGATTGAACACAATATTACGAATCACACACTATGAGTGTGGGGAATTCGCTGTCCGTATTTTCAAGCGCAATCTTGAATGCTTGTAGTTCAGCTCACTGAGCTGTACAATCTCCTAGAGATTGTGTTTTAGTGACCATTGGTTGGAATTTACCATTGCGCCAGCGACCATTATCGATCGCGAATGCAGCACTATAGGCTTGTATACCCCCCGTAGCGGGTAGGGCTGATCCGTCAGTATAAATTATACATTCATACTGCTCTAGAGGCAGGATTTCAGTAGGCAGAGGACATTCTTGTTCGTATTGTAGAAAACCTTGTGTCTTCAAATATGGGTCAAAAACATATTCAACGTCTGTTGCAGCAAGAGAATTAACCCGTTGTATCCATCTTGGATGTAAACATTTAGCATTCGGAATGCTCGCTTTTGTCACTGCCTGTAAGGCAGGTACAGGTCTAACAACCATAATTCGTTTTCCCTGTGCGAGGGCTCTCTCTTTTGCTACTGCAGTTTGAACCGCTGTCAGAATTTTTTCTGTTGAAGTGCATTTAAATTCTGCTTGTGTGTACAACTGTGATTTGTAAGCTATTGGTACTTCTTCTCCTTCGTTGAAAGTTAAGTACGTGAATCCGCATTGTCCTGGAATAATTCAGATCACTAAACTGCGTACGTTTACGCGTGCTTGCAAATGTTTTGTTGCTAACATGTTTGTTTGGACTGAACGCAAAATGTCTGTGTGTTTTTGTGTCCAAATAACCGTTTTGAAATCAGGTTTGATTAGTTTGTAGAGAGGTTTAACCCTTTCTGCGTAGTTTAGAATGTAAGTTCTTCTAAAATTTAGGAAATCTAGAATCGACTGTAAGTTCTTCAGTGTTTTTGGAGGTTGGAGCAGCGCTCATTTCCCTAGAAAGTTTGCTGCCAGGTTTCTGCCTTCACTTGATAATTCATATCCTAAATATAGGACGTTTAAATGGGCAATTCTCGATTTCTTAAAATTGAATTTATACCCTTCAGAGGTTAAGCCAAGTATGATGGTGTTCACCCTGTTCAAGTGCCTATCCAAGTCATCGTCTTTTAGATAGATGTCATCAACATATGATAATGCTTCATCATCATAGATTTGTAGTAACTCTGTTACTCTGGCTGTAAATAACCCTGGACTATTGTTGAATCCCTGTGGGAGACGACAGAAGTGACGTTGTGTCCCCATAGTTGAGAAATCGGTCAAATACCTACTTTCTGGTGCAATGTTTTGACAGAAGAAACCATTAGAAATATCTAATGTGGTTTTATACTTTTTACGCACAATGTTATTCATTAGTGCTGCACTATGTGCATTTTGTACTGCAAAGGTTTTGAAACAAGAGTATAAATGTCTGTAATCCAATAGTAAACAATATGTATTGTCTGGTTTGGAGACAGGAAACAAAGGATTGTTTATTGACGATGTGCATATTTCAATCACCCCTTGGTATTCAAGTTGATCAAATATCTCCCTGACCTGTTTTTTAGCGTCTTGCTTAACTGGGTACTGCCTTTGTGCAGTTGGTTGATTTTTTAACTGGAATCCTCATCCCATCCGACGTGATTTTTATATAATGCAGGGGCCTGGGTTACTGCCCATTTCCTGGCATAAGTATATTTTAAATGAATTGGAATGTGGTTTCAGAAAGCCGGCATATTAATGTATTCTCCATGTGGGCACTCCCTGACAAATTGTGGTGGCCAGTCTTGTTCAGCTAGAAGAATGTCATAACCCTTAGAAAGCCGCTCTCAAAAGAGTGCTCTTATTTTTCTTGTTATGTCCCCCTCCATCCGGAATGTTACCTCATATGACTTATGTGGGACACTAACCCTGGTATCTGCAGTTTCAACTTGAATGAACTCATTCAAGTCCACTGTCTCCAGATGATCCTTCAAGTTCTTGCGAGCTATGGTGACTTCTGCTGCGCTGTCAAACATCATTTGAGCCCAATCCCCGTTCATGAGTTGTGTCCTCAAGATCCTCAGCATGTCTGATTTTTAGACCTGCTACTTTCTTTTTGGTGAATTGAGTTTTCTTATTTTTAAGAACATATTGATCGTCTTTGGACTTCACGCGTTCTTCCTTGTGTTCTGACCTTCCTCTTCTTTCGAATTTCTGTGACGAAGTCTGAAAGGAACAAGAGGAACGTAGATGAGTATTGTGATATCTATCAGGTTTTCTCAAATTATCCCTATTCCTGATGTTATACCTCCTTTCAGAGGGCTCCTTTTGAGGAGACCTACCTCGGGAGTGAGAACGCTTCTCTTTAGAAGTTTGTTTGCTATTTTACCACTTCTTTTTAGGAGGAGTAGGAATGTTTTCAGAAAAAACCTTTTCAGGACCTTCAGACAGTTGGGGTTTAACTGGTTTCCCACCCAAGCTGTCTCTGCCTAATTCTTCATAGGATTTTTAAATTATTCTTGCCAGTTCTTGTGGTTGCTCAGTTATATCAAATTCCCTTAACTTTTGGCGGATCGCCACGGATGCTGCTTCACCTTCAATATTAGCTAATATTATTGTTGAGACCTGTTTGAAATCTTTCAGTAATTTCATACCTAAATTTAAAGCAGGCTCTGCGCCGTATTTCTTTAGAATCTGTTTCAGGATGTCTGGTATTACCACCTGAAAACGGAACACCCTGTGTTTTAGTGTAAATTGCAGCAAAGACTGTACCCCAAGTGTCGCAGTCCTCCAGGTGTGGTGCGATCCCCATTGGTAAACAGATTGTTAACATTCTGTTTTTCTCATGAGGGTTAGTATTAGGAAATACTGCCTAGATTTGAGTAATTTTCTGAGCTATCCAGAATGGAATTTGTTCCCGTTTTGAAGGTAATTTACCAACAACTGAATGTAAAGTCTGTGGTGTAATTTTATTTGTGTTCCCCTGGTAAGGGGGATGCTGTATAATCATTATTGCCGGTTGGACTGAGTCGGCATGACATATTGAACCAATTGTCTATAGATTTTGATTAGTTCTTTGAGTTGAACTAATAGCTCTGCATCTGACATTTCTTCAATGGCAGGATGTGGTGTATGGCTGGCTAATACCGGCCATGTGGCTCCTGGTCTACCTAGTGGACCGAGCCTGGTAATGTGATTTATATGTTTTAAGGCACCTTTAAACCAGAGCGCATGCTCTTGGTATGTTAATGGAACTTCAATATCCTCGAAAGTGATGTATTCCGTTGGTGGTTTATCTCCTTTATAGAAGTGAAACACTAGTGTTCTTGGATCTGCTTCAGGGGAGACAATCCATGAATAGAATATCTCTGTTTGGTGATATTCATGTGCCTCTATCACAAAAACTACCCTACCACCTCTTGCTGATAGGCCATTTCATATGAGTTTTATAGTAATAGCTTTCCTTAAATTTTCTGGAATGCTTATAGCATCCTAGTTAATCTCTTGGAGACCTGTGAAGTTTAAAGTTTGTACGGCGTTGTCGCCTGTAGCTCCACCGGCCTTGTTATTATTATTGAGGGACATTTTTGTTGACTGAAAGTTTGCAGAGCAAGTTTCAAGGAAACAAAGATAAGGTGCACAATATTTTGGAACACTGTATCCTCCTTCAACGTTGAATAAACCAAAAACGAATACATAGGATTTTTTCGTCTTACTCAGCTATGGCGGATATTATCCTTTTACCCACTCCAGACGTCTATTGGAGTATTTACGGAAAAAGGGGTCTCTGAGAAAAGCACGACTGAGTTACTTTAGTATCTAGGGTTAGATTAGTGCCTTACCAAACATTGGGCGCCATGTAGTGTAGTTCCTATATTCCTAATAGGCTCTGCACATTGGAATAATATATCCTATAGATTTGACGTAGGACTTATGTCAATAGGTCTCTATCGAATATACTAAACTTAATTGTGAGTGTGCCAGCTAACACAGAGGTCACTAGAAACTTTCTCGAATACACAAGAATGGATTAGTTTCTGACAACCGCATAAACATGACAACTTTGTTTCCCAAGAATAAGAATATATCTCTCATAGTCGCTGAAACAATAGATAACTAGTTCACTCAGTCAATCGTGCATGTTTCGTTTCTACAGAGTTGCAGAGAAATAGTGAGACGGGCGTTTTCAATAAAAGGATTTATTGAACAGTCTTCTTTCTCATGCAAGAGAAGTGAACTGCTACAATGGTTAGGCAGACTGCAAAGTATAATGCGTACAGCGTAAACAGTAATATGAAACAATACTGTAAGAGCATTGTATGGTTTCTAAGCCATATAAAAATACATACATAAATAACAGACTAAAATATTCAACTGGTGCTTCTAAAATATGCCTACCCCAATGTACCTAACCTAGGTCTAGTATGAGGGAAGAAGTAAGTATGGTCTTTCGCATAGGTTTAGTTTTGCCAAGAATCTACCAAAGGTTTCTCTAGGTTCTAATCAGCTCCATACCTTAGAATGAAGGAGGTCTGGTATATCTGTCTCGGGACTCGATTTCCCAACACCCCGCAAGGGGATCCGGAAATACTGGAGCTGGATTCTCGGCAGGAGAAAGGCAGCTTCCTGATCAGTGTGTCAGCTGGAGAGTCAGCTTCCTTCAGCACTTGCTGTAGCGAGCTGCGTCTGGCAAGTAGGTCTTTGAACTGCTCCAAACCGCTGTATCTTGCTATAGCAAGTGAAGGTATATTTATATCTTGAAGGTGTTTAAGAATGCCATAGTTGATGTAAATTCAGGCATATGAACGTCATAAATGAACCCCTGGAGAATAGTTGTTCATTGTAAAGTAACTGAGTTCTTGGAGAAATCAATATTCAAGCAAGGGGAAGTTCCCTAACGGCTTCAGCTGGTTTTCCAAGAAATCGTTGTGACGTTTGGTGAACGGATGGAAGTAGCCATGCCTGTATTTGGGTTGCATGGGCTATGCCTAAATAAGGGCTTGATTTCTATGCCTGTATAAGGGCAACAGGAATTTTACCTATATAAGGGCATGAATCAGGAAAATTCAATCGGAGCTTAAAACGCCACACAACAATGCCCCTCGGTTGCCTGGGATCGTGATGGGGTGCCATGTGTCATTTTAAAAAAAGGGGGTGGTGATGAACAGAGTGTCTGAATTGAGCAGACCACTCTTACCCAGTCCAAAGATCAGGGCTTGATCCATCACCGTTATTTATCTCACTGCCCCATCCCAGCTCAGAACATGGCTATATGCAAATCAGTCTGTCCCTGGCCCAGTGCATCATGGGAACAGGGCAGACTAAACTACCAAGCCAATTCTTCACCAGAAAGGAAACAAGCTACCGGGGACCGGTTTCTGGCATTTCAGCCGTCTTCGGCCCGGCTTGCTTGAATCCTGATGGAGCAGTGAGAAAGGGACTCATGTCTGAGTATACCCTGCCACACCTATAGTGGCCAAAATCGATTCAGAAAAGGGGGTGGTGATGAACAGAGTGTCTGAATTGAGCAGACCACTCTTACCCAGTCCAAAGATCAGGGCTTGATCCATCACCGTTATTTATCTCACTGCCCCATCCCAGCTCAGAACATGGCTATATGCAAATCAGTCTGTCCCTGGCCCAGTGCATCATGGGAACAGGGCAGACTAAACTACCAAGCCAATTCTTCACCAGAAAGGAAACAAGCTACCGGGGACCGGTTTCTGGCATTTTAGCCGTCTTCGGCCCGGCTTGCTTGAATCCTGATGGAGCAGTGAGAAAGGGACTCATGTCTGAGTATATCCTGCCACACCTATAGTGGCCAAAATCGATTCAGAAAAGGGGGTGGTGATGAACAGAGTGTCTGAATTGAGCAGACCACTCTTACCCAGTCCAAAGATCAGGGCTTGATCCATCACCGTTATTTATCTCACTGCCCCATCCCAGCTCAGAACATGGCTATATGCAAATCAGTCTGTCCCTGGCCCAGTGCATCATGGGAACAGGGCAGACTAAACTACCAAGCCAATTCTTCACCAGAAAGGAAACAAGCTACCGGGGACCGGTTTCTGGCATTTCAGCCGTCTTCGGCCCGGCTTGCTTGAATCCTGATGGAGCAGTGAGAAAGGGACTCATGTCTGAGTATACCCTGCCACACCTATAGTGGCCAAAATCGATTCAGAAAAGGGGGTGGTGATGAACAGAGTGTCTGAATTGAGCAGACCACTCTTACCCAGTCCAAAGATCAGGGCTTGATCCATCACCGTTATTTATCTCACTGCCCCATCCCAGCTCAGAACATGGCTATATGCAAATCAGTCTGTCCCTGGCCCAGTGCATCATGGGAACAGGGCAGACTAAACTACCAAGCCAATTCTTCACCAGAAAGGAAACAAGCTACCGGGGACCGGTTTCTGGCATTTCAGCCGTCTTCGGCCCGGCTTGCTTGAATCCTGATGGAGCAGTGAGAAAGGGACTCATGTCTGAGTATACCCTGCCACACCTATAGTGGCCAAAATCGATTCAGAAAAGGGGGTGGTGATGAACAGAGTGTCTGAATTGAGCAGACCACTCTTACCCAGTCCAAAGATCAGGGCTTGATCCATCACCGTTATTTATCTCACTGCCCCATCCCAGCTCAGAACATGGCTATATGCAAATCAGTCTGTCCCTGGCCCAGTGCATCATGGGAACAGGGCAGACTAAACTACCAAGCCAATTCTTCACCAGAAAGGAAACAAGCTACCGGGGACCGGTTTCTGGCATTTCAGCCGTCTTCGGCCCGGCTTGCTTGAATCCTGATGGAGCAGTGAGAAAGGGACTCATGTCTGAGTATATCCTGCCACACCTATAGTGGCCAAAATCGATTCAGAAAAGGGGGTGGTGATGAACAGAGTGTCTGAATTGAGCAGACCACTCTTACCCAGTCCAAAGATCAGGGCTTGATCCATCACCGTTATTTATCTCACTGCCCCATCCCAGCTCAGAACATGGCTATATGCAAATCAGTCTGTCCCTGGCCCAGTGCATCATGGGAACAGGGCAGACTAAACTACCAAGCCAATTCTTCACCAGAAAGGAAACAAGCTACCGGGGACCGGTTTCTGGCATTTCAGCCGTCTTCGGCCCGGCTTGCTTGAATCCTGATGGAGCAGTGAGAAAGGGACTCATGTCTGAGTATACCCTGCCACACCTATAGTGGCCAAAATCGATTCAGAAAAGGGGGTGGTGATGAACAGAGTGTCTGAATTGAGCAGACCACTCTTACCCAGTCCAAAGATCAGGGCTTGATCCATCACCGTTATTTATCTCACTGCCCCATCCCAGCTCAGAACATGGCTATATGCAAATCAGTCTGTCCCTGGCCCAGTGCATCATGGGAACAGGGCAGACTAAACTACCAAGCCAATTCTTCACCAGAAAGGAAACAAGCTACCGGGGACCGGTTTCTGGCATTTCAGCCGTCTTCGGCCCGGCTTGCTTGAATCCTGATGGAGCAGTGAGAAAGGGACTCATGTCTGAGTATACCCTGCCACACCTATAGTGGCCAAAATCGATTCAGAAAAGGGGGTGGTGATGAACAGAGTGTCTGAATTGAGCAGACCACTCTTACCCAGTCCAAAGATCAGGGCTTGATCCATCACCGTTATTTATCTCACTGCCCCATCCCAGCTCAGAACATGGCTATATGCAAATCAGTCTGTCCCTGGCCCAGTGCATCATGGGAACAGGGCAGACTAAACTACCAAGCCAATTCTTCACCAGAAAGGAAACAAGCTACCGGGGACCGGTTTCTGGCATTTCAGCCGTCTTCGGCCCGGCTTGCTTGAATCCTGATGGAGCAGTGAGAAAGGGACTCATGTCTGAGTATACCCTGCCACACCTATAGTGGCCAAAATCGATTCAGAAAAGGGGGTGGTGATGAACAGAGTGTCTGAATTGAGCAGACCACTCTTACCCAGTCCAAAGATCAGGGCTTGATCCATCACCGTTATTTATCTCACTGCCCCATCCCAGCTCAGAACATGGCTATATGCAAATCAGTCTGTCCCTGGCCCAGTGCATCATGGGAACAGGGCAGACTAAACTACCAAGCCAATTCTTCACCAGAAAGGAAACAAGCTACCGGGGACCGGTTTCTGGCATTTCAGCCGTCTTCGGCCCGGCTTGCTTGAATCCTGATGGAGCAGTGAGAAAGGGACTCATGTCTGAGTATACCCTGCCACACCTATAGTGGCCAAAATCGATTCAGAAAAGGGGGTGGTGATGAACAGAGTGTCTGAATTGAGCAGACCACTCTTACCCAGTCCAAAGATCAGGGCTTGATCCATCACCGTTATTTATCTCACTGCCCCATCCCAGCTCAGAACATGGCTATATGCAAATCAGTCTGTCCCTGGCCCAGTGCATCATGGGAACAGGGCAGACTAAACTACCAAGCCAATTCTTCACCAGAAAGGAAACAAGCTACCGGGGACCGGTTTCTGGCATTTCAGCCGTCTTCGGCCCGGCTTGCTTGAATCCTGAAGCCGAAGACGGCTGTAATGCCAGAAACCGGTCCCCGGGAGCTTGTTTCCTTCCCAGTGTAAGAATTGGCTTTTGTAGTTTGGTTTGCCCTGTTCCCATCATGCACTGGGACAGGAACAGACTAATTTGCATACAGCCAGGTTCTGAAACTGGGATGGTGCAGTGAGCTAAAAAACGGTGTTGGATCTAGCCCTGATCTCTTGACTGGGTGAGAGCTTTATGCTTAATTCAGAGACTCTGTCCCTCACCACCCCTTGTTGTAAATATGTGTCATTTTATCAGCAGCAGGGCTTCACAGAGCACGAAGTGTTCTAGATCCCATCGCACTGCTGCAGGGTCTGGGGGCTAACGAAGCCTAAAAGCTAAAGTATGAGGGTGCCATAAATAGGATTATTGTTTGGAGATTTGCACCTTCTGAATGCTTTTGCGATATTGCAGCTTATTGGCACATGGAGTAGACAGCGCCATCAGGGGGCCTGTGGGTTGAGGTTGCCTGTCCCTGTCGGATGGGTTGGGGCTCTCATGTGATCCTGGGATATGTAGGGTGGACTTCATGGGAAGAAGGTTAATTTTGTTCGGCGGGAGGGGGGGCGTGGCCAACGACATAGCCGTGTAGGACGCGCTCAGTTGCAGCTCCCGGCGAGCTGATCCAAATCCGACAGTAAAAACCGGTCCAAAAAGCCCAATTTTGACGACCGAGGGTCCGCAAAAGGACCCGATGAGCCTGGGGGCCGAAACTGGAGAGAATCGCTGCTTGAGACCGGAGTATCACGGTCCAGAAGTCAGCGGCGACCCTGACGGCCGGCCCAAGATGGCGGCGAGACCCTAAGCCGGAGAGGTGACCTTGCGGCGGCGATGGAGGCCGAGGAATGAGGAGAGGAGGCGGCCGCAGTCAGGAGTCCTGTGCCCGGTAGTCCCTGCTCTGGGAATAAGGAGGTGAAGCCGGTCCGGGCCCCGGAATCAGACCCCAGAGGCACCGCGAAGAGAGGTGCGCAGGAGGACTGGAAGCCCGAGAACAAGGTGGGAGCGCCCGGGGCCCGGGAGACTCGCCCCAGGGAGGCGGTGCAGCGGGGGGCAAGAGAGACCTGCGGCACCCCGGCGGCTTCCGGACCAAGGACCCGGACCAAGACAGAGGCGGGGCTAGACAGGGCCTTGGCGGCTGGCCCCGGGGGTACGAAGAGCTGGGAGGTGCCGGGAACGGAGAGGCCCAGACCGGGAAGCCATTGAAAGAGGGAGGGGAGACAGAGCGGAGCGGCCCACGCCCCGACCGGTGCCTGGCACCTACGCTCAGTCAGAATCGCGGGGGAGCACACGGACAGAGATCGACGACCCGCACATCAGAACTGAGCCTGGTTGGGAGGGCCCGGTGGGCGCTAACACCGGCCCCCTATGGAGCAAGGGTGCAGAGCCTCAACGAGGCCCGGAGAGCAACAGCCCAAAGGTGAGGGGAGGTCGGTTGACTGCAGCCTGGATGAGGACTATGCCACGGGGGCCTGCAACTGGTGGCCTGGGTGGCAGTCTTCTCCCGCCTCGCCCCCTCTGCCCCCCACAGCCACCAACAACGGGAGTGGGGCGGTGATTGCATAGAGGGACTGATATCGGAGGGGGAAGGGGATGGTTGCCTCCCCACTCACACCCGGACATCTGTTGAAGTACAAGCAGGTGGTGGGGGCCAGCACTGGGAGAGCCACAGGGAGCCGAAACGCGTGGACGCGGGCCTGAGGACTGCGAGCGAGATCAACCTGAGGGGGCAGAGGAGAGGGCTGAGTGGGGGAACCGTTGTGGCGTGTTACCCCCCCCCCAGGGGAGATCAAAATGGGAAAAAAAGACGCAGTCACCAGGACCCTAAGACAAGGGACGATGGACTGGTATGCCATGGCCTTCCCCCCCCCAGAGGCTGCGCCCGCAAGCGCACGCTCAGACACAGACCTCCTGATGGAGCGATACAAGCCTCAAGGGCTGATATACAGGAGTCTCGGGCGGCACTGGAGGTCAAGATCGGCGAGGTGGGCTCAGAAGTCACACTACCTAGACAGGACTTTCGTAATCTGACAGAGAGGGTCACCACAGCAGAAACGAGGTTGGGTGAGGCCGAAGACTCAATCACCACTCTCCGGAAAAATATGGCGGAGCTCCAAGCCTCCCATCGCCAGCTATTATGGAAGGTGGATGACGCGGCAAATAGGGCCCGCCGCAACAACCTACGTTTTGTGGGCTTTCGTGAAGGGATTGAAGGACCTAGCATGGTGACCTTCCTACATACCTGGCTACAGAAGACCTTTTCAGCGGCACAGTTATCGAATTGCTTTGTAATCGAACGTGCACATAGGACGTTGCTGGCGAAGCCACCAGAGGGTGCGAGGCCGAGACCGGTCATTGCGCGCTTCCTGAATTTCGCAGATCGGGACCTGATCCTACGGGAAACCCGAAAGTTGGGGGAGATCCGACTGGAAAACACACAAATAATGATATTTCCAGACTATAGCCAGGAGGTGCAGAAGCAAAAGCGCTCATTCGACCAGGTGAAAGCAAAATTGCGAGACCTGCATATCCAATACATGCTACTCTTCCCGGCAAAGCTGAAAGTGATCTACAAGGAGCAGGCGCACTTTTTTACACACCCAGAGGATGCGTGGCAGTGGCTGGAGGAACGCCCTCCACCCAGGAAAGCAGAGATAGAGAGGAGGGAGGGAGGCGAGGGGGCCGGCGGCCGGAGGAGGCCACTGGGACCTGCCAAAGACCCAGCGACGGAGGAGATCGAAAGGTAGAGGGCGAATCCAGACGACGCCATATCCACATCGTATTGTCTCTGGACGGCAAAGGCGGAACTCGGCATCACCTGGTGCGGGAAACATGTCAGGATCTAGGTTTCGCTGTTTGGGAAGAAATTATCGCTTCAGAAGGAGAGGAAGACGGGGGGAGCCGCACCTCCGGAGGGGAGGAAGAGGAGGAGCAGTCGATGCACCCACTAGTAGCAGCAATTTGTGAACTGGAGCAGGGCACAGCTGGACAGACGGAGAGCTTGAGAACTGAAACCCAGGACTCTCACTCTTGAGCCGGGGCTTAATGGGCGGAGGAGATACCAGCTCTTATCCGGGTGGCACGCAAGTTAATTCCACCCCTTTACCTATTGTTTTACACACTGTTTATTTGGCAATGTTTACAGAACTGGTGGGATTGATTTCCATGGTTATTGCACAACCTTCTCTTTCATGATAGAACAGCAAAAATGCTATGTTGTAATCAAGCATACCTAAAGCCAACAAGCGACACAGGCACTCTCTCAACTCCAGGAAGGCAAGTAGGCAATCGTTATCCAAAGACACCAGATCGCACACATCCTTATGAGTCAGCATCTGCAAAGGTTTCGCCATCAAGGAAATGTTGGGAATCCATTGTGGATCATTCCCCAAATCATTCCCAAAAACATTCTGACCTCTTTCTGCATACTAGGTGGATTCATCTTCATAATTGCCTCCACTCCTTCTGGTGACACCTTCTTCTTGCTCTTTTCAATCCAATGGCCCAAATACTGTACTTTATTGAGACAGTACTGAAGCTTACTCGCAGACACTTTATGCCCATTCTCAGCCAGGTGGTTCTGTAAGGCAATGGTATCATCCCTGCAAGCATCACACGTCTCAGATGCAATGAGAAGGTCTTCGGTGTATTGGACCAGTACTGAGTTTAGGGGAAACATCAGCTTCTCAGGGTTCTTTTTTAACATCTGGTTAATAATAGAGGAACTTTCAGTATACCCTTGTGGGATACAACACCACATTAAGACATGTTTTCCAGATAGAAAGCAAATAAAAATTGGCTTTTATCGTGCAATGGAACAGAGAAAACGCCTGACAGAGGTCAATCACCATAAATCATTCAGCTTCATAAGGAATATGAAATAGGATCACAGATGGATTCGGTACCACAAAACAACATGGAATCAATGTGCTGTTAATTTTCCTGAGATCTTCAACAATGCGATATTTTCCGCTAGGTTTCTGTGAACCCATAATAGGAGAGTTGCACAGACTTTCCAAGTTCTCCTTTAGGATGCCCTGCGCGATAATTGACTCAATTATAAGTGTAATCCCTACCACTGTTTCCGGGGTCAGATTGTACTGGGGCATTCTCAGAAATTCTGTGTTTGGCTCGATCTGTATGCGGACTGGCTTGACTCCTTGAATCAGTCTGATCTCCTCTCCTGTAAAGCCCCACACCACTGGCGAGATGGTGTCTCTAAGATCCAGTGGCATGACTTCCACTGTCAGTTAGGGAAACAAGGTAGTTCAAAGGTTCTTGTTTGCCAATTTGAAGGCAAAGTATTCATCATTGGTTTGTAATTCAATTCCCTTCGGTGTGCAGTAGGTGGTACAATTCAATTTCCACAACAGATCACGCCCTAAGAAACACACTGGGCTTGAATCATACACCACAAAATGATGGTGATCCTGGAAGGTTCTGATTTTCACTGGCACATCTTACATCAAGGGGTTCGTCATCTTTTTAATAGCGACTCCTACAACTTGGAGCGATTGGTTGGAGGGGCAATGATGGGGCTAATGCAGATCTCACAGTAGAACTGGTAGCGCCAGTATCAATTAAGAATGTAATGGGACGACCATTCACGTCTGCTTCAAAGTATGGTCCATTCTGGTCTACCTCTAAGTCTGCGCCAAGTGTACAGTCTTCCTACCCTCTCAGGCACCGTCATAAGGACGGGTCCAGACCAAATCCATCCAGAGACTCCATCAAGGGCATCTGATGGTATATGGTCTGTGGAATTCTCGGAGGCTGAGGCACTTGCACTAATTGGTTCTGATTCCCTCCCGCATTAAATGATAATGGCCTGGTCACTGTCTGTAACTGGTTCACTCCACCTGCCATCTGTATGAGTTCTCCTTCCTGCTCTTGGGTCGCAAGATTGAGGCAACATGTTTCCAATGCCCGATCTTGTGACAAAAATAACTTACAGTGAACTTCTTCAGGGTGGCGATATCTACCATGTCTATAGGAATACCTCTCCCTCTTCCCTGACCTGGTGACCCTCTGACTTGTTGTATTTGTGCACCTCCTGGGCTGTTTCCCTGACCAAGGGTTACAGCTCTCATCATCCCCTGCACCTGTTCTCCTTTCTGGGCATTATGCATTTGGACTAACATCAATTTCTCCTCTATCTTCCAATATTTTGAGTCCAGCTCATCACTGCAGTACCTGATATACCGTAGGATTTCATCCACTGATTTGTTTTGCCAGCAGATCAGATGCTGTTGGATCATGAGGCTGATCTCTGGCCTCAGTCCAGTCACATATTTGGACACAAATTGCCCCATGTCTTTGGGGTCAACGGTATCTAACCCACTGTACTGCTTGAAGGATTGTAACAGCCTTTCATAATAGGCATGTACCAACTCCTTAGGCTTCTGGGTCGTCCGATCTATCTTGACCCAATCAATGTCCTGTGGGGCTATTTTGGACTGCAACTATGTGATCATCTGATCATACTTTTTCATGACCAACGGTGAAGGACCATGAGTTACTGAGTCCATTTTTGGCTCATCACTAGGACACTTGACAGCAATCTTACAAGCAGACCATAGACCACTAGGGACCACAATTTCAAACGAGGTGTTCAAATCGATCCACAACACTTTCAAGATCTTAACAAACCGATCAACTTGCTTCAGCTACTCAGCAGGTTTCTCTCTTAATCTTAGAAAATCGTTTGTGAATACAGCAAGATCACCCCGACTCAAAGAGACATGCACATACTCTCCACTAGGCACCTCCCGCAACAAGTATGCCTCTATTCCCTGCGTCCCCCCTCCTGGAGGAGGCGTCTCTCCTGTCACCTTTCTTGTGCTCATCTGCCTCGATCACCATTCTTCCCACTTGTCCCACAGACTCCATGGCCCTTATTCCTATTACCAGTTCCCGTATGTGCATCCTCAATCCAGTCACCCTCTTTTCCTCTAACTCTTGGTCACTGTAGGTAAGCCTGTGGTTTTCCTGAAATGCTTTCATTTGAGATAAATCTACCCGATACCTCTAAGCCAAATCCGTTAACTTCTCATGTACATGCCTTTCAGGAGACTTTCTTAGCCATAAACAACAATTCATCTGGCTCATAGATCTCTACTCTGTCTAGAGATAGACTCCCGCCGATTATCTCATCTAATTCAGCCTTTAGTCTCTCCACATCCACTAGCTTCACTTTCATTGTGACCTTGATGGTATCCTGACTCGGCTTACTATTCTGTTTGAATTTGCTGTTATTATGATCCCTCAACCATGATTCTAAGTCTAGACGTCTAGGATGGGCTGGTTCTCAGAGGTTCTCTGATTCGTACTTGCTTCTTGAGATGTACCACTAGGTCCGCTCACAGGAGTTTTCCACATTCACATATCTGAACTGGTGTTTACAATAGGTACAGATCTTAGAGTTCTGGGACCAATCATTACTCCTGAAGAATCAGCAGTAGCCGCTAGAGGGGTACTGCATTCCATAGGCACTAAAGGATGGAAACCTCCATTTGCACTCCCTGTTCTTCCCACAGGAGTCCCATCCGGGTGCATGGATTGTATCTGGCTAGAGCTTCCAGTTGGGCCGGAGTCAAACAAGAATGACAGGTCCAATGGTAACTGGTACTGTAAGAGCTTCTAGCAACCGTGAAGTAACGTCGCCATTCGGTTCCATACCTCTCAAGATGGACACTCCTGTTCCTTCTAAAATAATTCCCACGAACCCTGGATCAGGAGCCACTGGGGCTGATAAACCTCCCACATTATCGGTGCCATCTAGACTTCGGCCCACGTCTCCCAATTGTAAACTGTAAGGTGGTGGACGCTTGGCTAACAATACATCCAATAAGCGGTCTACAGTATCACTACTGTTACTCCCATTTGCCCTTCTCCCCTTGTCCTTGGCCTGTGATTCCCCTTCCCCCATCAATACTTGGTATAACCTCTCTCTCTCAATGGCATCTACTTTCCACCTCTTAAGCTTAGCATCCCACTGTGCATCCTGCTACGCCTTCATGGTTTTCTTCATCCTACCTTGATATTTCTCTCTCTGCCTAGCATGAGCTGCCCGCATCCACTCATCTAATGCCTCATACTGTGTGGGTTTGGGCAAAGGTTACATCGCAAACATCGACCCTCTAAGTTGATTCAATACCTCTAGCCTGAATGTGCCAAAGAATGGAAATCACAATCCCACCTCCTTTTCAGTGATTTTGTGCCAATTTTGTAAAGCCAAATTATAGTATGAAGCCCATACTTTGTCGCCATATAGTGAAATAGAGTATCCTCGGGTGGCACCACTTTGGCCACTCGAGTAACAACCCCTTCATCTGAAGAGATCTCTGCCATCCGCAAAGTATTCCAAATGACTATCAACCAATCCCATACGGGGTTACACCAACCGACCTATCAGAGCGCTGCACAATCTGACATCACTCTCACTCCTCGTAGCATCTCAACCTCCTTCACAATGTGTCTGTGCGCATTCACTCACACAATTATCTTAAGTCCGTAATTGTCTGCCATTCTAAAAGATCAATAGAATTCAACTACTCAAGAGAATTCACACACACTAACTCTCGGCCAGTGTGGATCACTGGAATCAGTATAGTTAACCACTATACACAAGGTCCACTAAACGATTCCCATACACCCCATTCACACAAGTTCCCTGTCTCAATCCTTTAGCCACGTCCCGATCCGAAATCACATTCACTCGACTGAGTTGACTCGCACTCTAACTCCGCAAGACCTCATACAATCAAACTGTTCCTGTAATCTGACATTCTACATGCATCCTGTTAATACTTACTCCACCGCTGATCTTGCCGCACCGTCAAACTCGGTCGGTCTCTGCCGGATTCCGTCACCTTCCGTTCTCGACCATACGGCTCTGGTTCGGGGCTTTTGGGTTTCTGGACTCCAAATATGCTAAACCAGATTGATTCTCCCCTTAATGTGCAAATCATCCTTCTCTGCTACCAACAGAAAGGATCGATTAGTCTTCTGGAACTTTTCTAGAGACACACTTCGAAGGGTCTTTTAAGCCGCATAAAAGATTGAAGGGGAGAAAATCATTAATGCACACCCAATTTAGAAACATTGCTTACTGATACATAATAAGACATGCACATACCCTCCACTAGGCACCTCTCGCAACAGTTATGCCTCTTTTACCTGCGTCCCCCCTCCTGGAGGAGGCGTATCTCCTGTCACCTTTCTTGTGCTCTTCTGCCTCGATCACCATTCTTCCCACTTGTCCCACAGACCCATGGCCCTTATTCCTATTACCAGTTCCCGTATGTGCATCCTCAATCCAGTCACTCTCTTTTCCTCTAACTCTTGGTCACTGTAGGTAAGCCTGTGGTTTTCATGAAATGTTTTTATTTGAGATAAATCTACCCCATACCTCTAAGCCAAATCCGTTAACTTCTCATGTACATGCCTTTCAGGAGACTTTCTTAGCTATAAACAACAATTCATCTGGCTCATAGATCTCCACTCTGTCTAGAGATAGACTTCCACCGATCTCATCTAATTCCGCCTTTATTCTCTCCATATCCACTAGCTTCACTTTCATTGTGACCTTGATGGTATCCTAACTCAGCTTACTATTCTGTTTGACTTTGCTGTTATTATGATCCCTCAACCATGACTCTAAGTCTAGACATCTAGGATGGGCTGGTTCTCAGAGGTTCTCTGATTCGTACTTGCTTCTTGAGATGTACCACTAGTTCCGCTCGCAGGAGTTTTCCACATTCACAGATCTGAACTGGTGTTTACAATAGGTACAGATCTTAGAGTTCTGGGACCAATCTGTACTCCCGAAGGATCAGCAGTAGCCGCTAGAGGGGTACTGGATTCCATAGGCACTAAAGGATGGAAACCTCCATATGCACTCCCTGTTCTTCCCACAGGAGTCCCATCCACGTGCATGGATTGTATCTGGCTAGAGCTTCCAGTTGGGGCGGAGTCAAACAGGAATGACAGGTCCAATGGTAACTGGTACTGTAAGAGCTTCTAGCAACCGTGAAGTAACGTTGTCACCATTCGGTTCCATACCTCCCAAGACGGGCACTCCTGTTCCTTCTAATATCATTCCCACAAACCCTGGATCAGGAGCCACTGGGGCTGAAAAACCTCCCACATTATCGATGCCATCTAGACTTCGGCCCACTTCTCCCAATTGTAAACTGTAAGGTGGTGGATGCTTGGCTAACAATACATCCAATAAGCTGTCTACAGTATCACTACTGTTACTCCCATTTGCCCATCTCCCCTTGTTCTTGTCCTGTGATTCCCCTTCCCCCATCAATACTTGGTATAACTTCTCTCTCTCAATGGCATCTACTCTCCACCTCTTAAGCTTAGCATCCCACTGTGCATCCTGCTATGTTTCATGGTTTTCTTCATCCTACCTTGATATTTCTCTCTCTGCCTAGCATGAGCTGCCCGCATCCACTCATCTAATGCCTCATACTGTGTAGGTTTGGGCAAAGGTCACATCGCAAACAGCATCCCTCTAAGTTGATTCAATACCTCTAGCCTGAATGTGCCAAAGAATGGAAATCACAATCCCACCTCCTTTTCAGTGATTTTGTGCCAATTTTGTGAAGTCAAATGATAGTATGAAGCCCAACCTTTGTCGCCATATAGTGAAATAGAGTATCCTCGGGTGGCACCACTTTGGCCACTCGAGTAACAACCCCTTCATCTGAAGAGATCTCAGCCAGCCGCAAAGATTTGTAAATGACTATCAACCAATCCCAGACGGGGTTACACCAACCGACCTATCAGAGCCCTGCACAATCTGACGATCACTCTCACTCCTCGTAGCATCTCACCCTCCATCACAATTTGTCTGTGCGCATTCACTCACACAATCATCTTAAGTCTGTAATTGTCTGCCATTCTAAAAGATCAATAGAATTCCACCACTCAAGAGAATTCACACACAGTGTGGATCACCGGAATCAGTATAGCTAACCCCTATACACAAGGTCCACTAAACGATTGCCATACACCCCATTCACACAAGTTCCCTGTCTCAATCCTTTAGCCACGTCTGACCGGAAACCACATTCACTCGACTGAGTTGACTCGCACTCTAACTCCCAAGACCTCATACAATCAAACCGTTCCTGTAATCTGACATTCTACATGCATCCTGTTAATACTTACTCCACCGCTGATCTTGCCGCACCGTCAAACTCGGTCGGTCTCTGCCGGATTCCGTCACCTTCCGTTCTCGACCATAGGGTTCTGGTTCGGAGCTTTTGGGTTTCTGGACTCCAAATATGCTAAACCAGATTGACTCTCCCCTTAATGTGCAAACCATCCTACATGGTGCAACATGATCAAGACTATTATCTCCGGAAGTAGGATACAAACAATCAAGAACGAAGAGTCCCAATTTCCCTGCATCGAGGGCTGATGAATGAAGAGCATTTAAATCTGTCCCTACTCTATAGCTATATTGATATCCCTACATTAATGAGTAAGTGTGAGAAGTTGGCCTGGTATATGATGTCCACTAATTAAAGTGGGCACCTTGCACCAGTCCAAACAACACTTATGGTGATTTAAGAGGTCAAAGAAAACCTTAGAAAGCTATCCAAGTGGAAGCTGTCGAGAGCAGCCTTCAGGCTTAGTCTTGAAGGAATGTTAAGCAGGTGTTTTACCAGAATGCAATCTTATTGTATTGGTTAAATGAAAGGAGAACCTCACATTAGTTATAAAAAGATTTATATATTATTATAACACACCTTAAATACCTCACAGTATCTGCTAACTGCAGATAAACACAAATCACACAATACTGTGGCACAGAAACAAATGTAAATAGCACGAATACACAATGGGCTCCAGGGGGAGACCAAACCATATACTTACATAGTGGTATAAGAACCACGACTCAAGTCAAGACAATGTCTAGAGGTTTTAGAATCGCTGGGACCCCAAGGAACCACCCAAGGTGAGTAAGGAGGGACCCCACGGAGGACGAGTGCTGTGTGAGAACACGACTGCGTGCTACATACAATGCAATGGTAGAGACGCGGTTACAGTTTTAGTGTTTATGGACCCTTCCCAGTGGATTACAAGGAAACCCTTTTAAACATAGACGGTTGAAGAGCCACCCCACCTGTGGATACCAAAGTACCGGAGTTACCTATCCCAGGGAAGCCGGGTGCATAGGGCTGAAGTGGCGTTGGAAACCGTCTTCGTTCTCAATGGGAGTCTCCAAAGAAATGCCTCTGCTGGAAAGAACACAAATGTCTGGTGGAACCCACAGGTGGATTCTTGAAGGAAGGAACCTGAAAGCAGAGGGGACAGATTCTGGGTCATTCAGGAGTGACCAGGGAATCAGTAGACGAATTCCCACCGATGTTGGGTGCTTCATGTGTGAAGCAGGAGATATTGACTCTACAGCCACTGGACCAGCAGACTTCGAGGACGACCTAGAGCGGATACGAGCTCTCCCACAATGGATGTAGAGTGCTGAGGGGTCTGTGTCCGGTGTGAGCACCGACAAGCCTTGGCAGCGGCAACCCATGAAGAAGGTCGAGGAAGGTCTTGGTGTGGCTCAGCAAGGACCAGGAGACTCACCACAGCTAGGAGTCAAGGCAGGCCTGGAGCAACTAAGGGAGCCCAAGAAAAGCAGTGTTGTCCCTCAAATGGACCCAGAGGCCAAAGGCACAGGAGTCATGAGGGGACCTCTAGCAGTTTCACAAAACGACAGTTTGCAGGGGACAGATTACAAGGAAGCCAAAGTACTTTGTATGAAATGTGTGCAGAGATGGAGGGTATCGATAACCCAATGCACTTAGTTGGGGAACACCAACATGCATATGAACTTGCAAATGTATACAGTGCACAGTGGTCGGGTTCTGCAGCCCCCACGAGGGATAATGGCCTCAAACTTGGTGAGAGGGCATCTCAACTTCAAAGAACATAGGAACCCACCTCCTGTGTTGCTGGAGCCTTCGGAGTCTGCAGGAGCTCAGGATCCGCAGACCAGTCAGTTGCATTACGGTGCCTGCGAAAGCAGGGGAGTGACTCCTTCACCCCAAGTGAGATACTTCAGTTGTCCTTGATGCTCCACAGGTCCTTCATGGAGCCTGTATGGTGCACAGGCACGGACCATGCTTTGGACGGAGAGGGAGACGAAGTCGGGCCAAGTCAAAGTCCAGCAAAGTCCACAGTGTCCAGAGGGTCGAAGGCTGGTGGTTTCTTGATCAGAATCTTGTCCAAGTCGAATCTAGGGTCCTACAGCCAGGTTTGCACTTTTGTACCCACTGGAGAGGGTTGGACAGATTCAGGGGACCCCCAGTGGAGGGTCAGGACAGTGGGGAGGATACTCCCATGTCTTTGTCCAGTTTCGCACCAATGGCTCCCTGGACTGGTTTGAACTGGACTATGCACAGGGACACCAAGTGTGCCCGAGATGCAGACTTTCAGGCACGTTGGAAGTGCACCCACCCAGCCCCAATACATTAAATCCTGTCTGGGAGTTGGTCACACCTCCCTGGGACAGGATGCCTATTGTCCTGCCTTCCCCTGCTCGAGTTTGGCTCAGCAGCAGGAGGGCAGGAATGTGGCTCTGGTCGCCAGCAACCATTTGGTGCTTCCCGGGTCAAGATGGCTGGTACCAGGAACACCAGTGACCCCACAAAGCTTGCTTCAGAAGGGTGGAATCATACCTCCTGTGTGGAGGTATGATTCCAAGGTGTCTGATACTAAACACAACATGTTTTGTTGCAGCCGTTTTCGAGATAGCATTTTATGTGAGCAAATAATGCACCTCTACCTGTATGTCTGGCTGCGTCACCGAAAACCCGGGAAAATGGTCTCCGAAAGCTGCAGTGGGACTCTGCTCATGTAGGGGCACCCTCTCATGTAAAACCCAGCACCCTGCCTTCAGGATTGTCAAGACTTGTTAGAGGGGTGACGGATAGTTTTTAAGTGTAGTGACCTATAGATATAGTAAACCTATGTCTAAAGTAAGTGGTGCATGCACCATCTTACACAGGCTGCAATGGCAGGCCTGTAGTTCCATTTTGCATGGCCTCTCATGGGTGGATTAATACATGTTTCAGTCCATGGGAGGCCTCTGTGGTACCTATGCCCTGGGTACATGTGTACAGAAGATAGGGGGTTGGAAGCGCACTACCTGTTCTAACTAATCAGAAAGGTTCAACTAATTTATTAAGCAATTCTTTCAAAGGTGCCGCAGCGTAGCACTAGCTGCCTGTCAAGTGCTGAAGGACATGAACACAAAAGAACCTGCCAAGGTTGGCAGAGCACGCTGCGCACTGTGCTGATATAGTCCGTATGGACTCTTTGTTTAACTATTCAACAATCATTCAATAAACAATGCAAATGCAATGATTCAAGTCCAATGATATCACACAAGAAAATGAATACACTTATGAATAGTCTTTTATGTATCTTCATGAGTTTAAAGAAAATAATTAAATATGTTCATGATAACCATGTATCTCTGGTTCAATCAAAAGATATACATTCACAAATAGAGATTTCACAACATCATAGAATGTTATACAGTTTTCTCGTCATAGCAATACATAAAAAAACAATATGTTTTGAAGTGCCCGATGCATTTCGGGATCATGATGTCCCTTCCTCAGGGGCAACCTGGCTGAATCCTGCTATTCACCAACTGATAGAAAAGCTCAGCTACTGTTCTATGAAATAATCAATGAGTGTCGACTGGTGAGCATCAAGTGTTCAGAGCCGCTCAAATTACCCAGCGGCGCAATGTACGCCAAACAGATAGCCTCTATGTTGGGCGGTGTGCTGAATAACACTGTGCCGACGGTCTGTTCGAATGGCTCTACGCTTTATAAAATTCCTCGCTCATACTGGTCTCTACAAGTTGCTGCATACAACGTGGTGAGTGGTACATGTGTACCATATACCAGGGACTGATAAGGGTACCTCAGTATCCAATCTGGAGCGTACCTAAGTACATACATAACATTTTAGGGAGAAAGCAGATAGACTGGGGTCCCGATTAGAAGGATCCCAATCAGACTAGTCAAAAACAGTGTAACATCGGGCAAAAAATAGGGGTAACCATAAGAAGCAGATCCTACTTTCCTACAGTAAGCATTTTGAATTAGGAGGAAGGGTGTCAGAAATTGAGTCTTCCTAAGAAGTCTCTCCACCTTTGAGATGGGTCTAGCAGTGTAAAACCACTATCGACAGAGAATGAGTTTGCTTTGAGATGCTCTCTGTCCAAAGGCAAGGAAGATGTGGGGCACTATCTCTAATTCCAACAACTAGTTATCCCCAGGTATAATTCTCATGATGCACTCCTCGCAAGTACTCCACAATGGGTACAGTCATGAGAGTACTTTTCCACTGTGTTCTCCATGTACATCCCATTGAATTCAGGCCTACAACTTTGGCTAACATAGGAACGTATCATTTAAACATTACAATTTGCTTAATTAACTTTACATTTCGACTAACACGTTTACCTAATTATGGACAGTATTATCATCAAACACATCTAATACATGAGTAATATCAAACTTCACAACACAATTTCTCCATGTTAGAGTTTTCTGCTAGTTACATTTATTTTCTACGTTAACTCTTCATGCTACTTGTTGACAAACTACAATATGTCACGTAGATACATTAACCTGGTTCACAGTTCTAACACTCACATTTACACAAAACATGATTAAATGGGGGTTATTATGATGCACCCCTACAAATGAGTAAAATCCAAATACGAAACTTCCACTCCATCATTGGCAAGCATCTACCAGTCTGCCTGACTTATGTATCAGCAAGATGTCAGCCTCTATCTTCCTGGGGTAACTGCCCCTGCGACTAGTATGGCCTTAGTAAATTGGGAGCTAGCATATGAGTCATGCTATCAAGCCCTGGTGACTTATTGATCTGCAAATGTTTTATCACTCTAAATACTTTCGCCTCTGTTATGCCTTTCTCTAGTGATTATCGCTGTTGCGTCTCAATTTTGGTGTTCTTCATTTTCCAGTACAGATCCATCAATGGGGTCTTCTTTAAGTAAATTGCTAAATAAGGTTGAATATGTGTTGTTGAGCCTGTTCTGAGTTTGTGTAGTGGCCTCGATGGTTATGGTGTACCTAGCTTTAGCCACACATAGCCTAACTGCAGTATTTTATCTTTTTTATTGACCTTTTGGTGGAATTCTTTCTTAAAGTGTAGTAAAGCCTTCCCTGACTTTTCCGTGAGTGGCACAATAAGTTGTCATATAAGACCAGTACATTTTCTCAATAATGTGAGTGACCCCACCACTCTATAATCTTTTTTTTTTTTAGATATATTTGTATTAACATGTATCAACATAAAAATACAGTACCGCAGATATGATGTGTGAAAATACAGTGGAGACAAACATCATAATGAATACAATAGGATATTTCATTGGGGGTCAAGGAGAAGGGGCATCGTCAAAATCAATACTGCGGGGAGGGACACATATCTCCACGCTATGCATTTCAGGGGATCCAGATTTTAGACCATTTACGGGGGCAGCCCCAGGCAATGTAGACCATCATTTCCCTGCGCATACACCAGTCGATCTTTCTTCCAGTCCGCTATTTTGGGTACGTGTGTAGCACCCTAGAGTTGTGCAATGTTTCTTTTAGCTACCATGAGTCCGAGTGTGATCCGTTGAGTAGTGTAGGTGTTGAGGTCAGTGGGCTCCCAGATGTTTAGGAGGCATCTACGCGCCTCAGGGCGGAAAGCAATGGACAAAACTTCACTGATCAATCGTGCACCTTCTTCCAGTAGCTTTGGATGAAATCACAATGCCAAATTATATGCATGAACGTGCCCAGTTGATTACATCCCCATCTACAATTCACATCCCTTGGTCCCCCCATGTGTAGTAGCTGAGGCTCTGTGAAATAGATTCTGTGGAGGATTTTCAACTGTATTAAGCAGAGATGTGCTGGGATTGCGACTTTTCTGGGGGAGTAAATGGCTACCTGCCAGTCCTCGTCATCTATTTCGATGCCATCTCCCACCCATTTTTCCCGCAACGTGTGAAGAGGATTTTCCATATTGTTTATGAGTTTTTTGTATATGAGGGAAATCATTTTCTCGGGTAAAAATATCCGTTGAGGATCCTATCCTCTAGCGGGGATGCGTCGGGGGCGTGGGCGGGGGGGCTCCTTAGGCAAGTCTGCTCGGAGTGCATGTCAAATTTGTAAGTATCGGAAACGCTCTGTATCTGCCAGCTCATGCTGGCGTTGGAGTTCGACAAAGGGCAACACATCACCCTTGTGCCAGAGAACTTTTATACGCGAGATGCCAATTAGCTCCCACTTGTCAAAACCCTTTGATTTCCACAAATTGCGCAGTTTTTGTGAATCCCATAGGGGTGTTGCTAGGGTAAGTTTCTGGTTCCATCCAAGCGATTTATTGGCCGAGTGCCAGAGAGCACCTGCATGTTTGGTGGGGCCCACGAGTGGTTGTCTGCCTGGTTTGGAGGAGAGTGCCTGATTATATACACCTCCGGGGAGGAGCCATCTATCCATGTTAAAACCTGCGTCATCAAAACGGCTGCAGATGCCGTTATTAATGGCCGCCAGATGTGTGGCCCAGTTGTATTTTTGATGTCCGGCAACCCGATTCCCCCGCCATACCAGTTAAATGTAAGACAATACGTGGTCTCCCATCCCACAGCAGCTCACGCTAGAGCCCCTCTACTTCTCTGAAGTATAAATTAGGGACAGTGTCAGCAGAGTTCTGCAACGCATACAAGAAACTGGGTAGCAACATCATTTTAAATAGGGCCGCCTTGCCTAACATTGAGAGCGGAAGTGACTTCCAAATTGTGGTATCTTGTTTAAGCCTGAGCAGTGGGGGAACCAAGTTGCGGGAATACTGAAGTGTTAGCCAAGACACCCTCGGGTACTCGTGCGCTTAATACGTTTTATAAAATAAATAAAATTAGATCGAGTGAGACAAATATTCCCAGGTACTTAAATCCTTCAGTGGCAGTCTGTTTCGGGCAGTTTGGAGGTAACGGAGAGGGTCTCCGTGGAGGACATAGAGGATGGATTTTTTCCAGTTAATCCCGAATCCGGAGTATCTGCCAAAGATGGCTAGGATGTTCAAGAACTGCGATCATTGATTTTTTTTTTTTGTTTGTTTTTTTGTTTATTGGCAAATTCAAATCATGAAACATAGGTATACAGCATAGACAATATAGATTGATACGGTAAACATGGATTACAAAATAAATACACAAATATAAGTAAAACAGACTTCTACCTCAAGGAAAAATATACCGATAAAGAAAAAAGAAAAACAGAAAAGAAAGAAAAAAAAAACAAAGGGAACATAGTATCAAAATCAGAATCAATCAAAGGGCCTGTATCTAGTTTCCCCTTTCTTCATTATACCACCTAGTAATAGGTTCCCATATCTGTTTTCCTATTGCTCTCGTTTTCCTGCCTCTTGTGGCATATATTGAAATTTCTTGTTTATAGATAGCTATGAAACGGCTAAGCCACATATTAAAAGTAGGAGGCTCTGTATCTTTCCACCTAGCTGCTAGAATTATCCGTAGCATGGCGTATCCCAGAAAAAGTACCGCCTGTTCTTCTCTATTGTGTTTCAAAGAGTCATCATGACCCAACAGGAGCAATGTTATAGAATCATATATTCGGTGCCCAAAAATTTGGGTCCAATATTCCAATATCATAGTTTTGATTGTTGCCAATGTAGGGCATTCAGCAAACATGTGCAGGAGATTTGCAAGTGGTTGTTTGCATCTGGGACAATTATCGTCAATCCTAAGCCCCCATACAAACAATTTAGCTGGCGTATAGTATAAATTATAAATGATTCTATAATATTGAGCCTTTAAGTTAGAGGCTATAAAATATCTTGTTGAGAGGGCTAATGAGAGATCTAAATCTACATTTGGGTTAGCTAATTTTAAGGCCCAAGATTATTCCGTGCGCTCTATATCATCAGGGGTGTTGGCCAAAAGTAACTGATATAGGACCCCAATTCTTGTAGATTTTTTCCCTATAATATCAAATAGTGGAATATTATCTAGTAGGATTTTTGGTTTAGTATTATAGATGCTAGCTGATATTTGATAACATTTTAAAAAATCGCTAGCAGGGACGTTATATCTTACTTGAAAGAGCTCAAAAGAAAGTGGGAGATTATTACCAAAAAAATCTCCGATTGTTTTAATACCTAGGAGCTCCCACCTCTGGTATCTACTGTCGTTTGGGATATTAGGACAAATTTTGCATTGCCATAAAGGTGTATATTTCGTATATATAGGACTGCCTAGATGTTTGCAAATGGCTTTCCAGACTGAACGAGCATCTAGAACAGTCTTTAATTTAATTTTTTTATAATATGATGCTTCAACCTGCCTTAAAAGTAGTCCCTTATGTTTTTTGCCTAAACTAAGCTCATATATAGATGGTATATATGGAGTTATAACGGTTGGACCTCCTGGTTTAGCAGTCAGAAGAGGATCCATATGTTGCAATAATGATGCCCAAAAATATAATCTTAGATTTGGTAAGGCTAAGCCGCCTCTACTTTGAGGGAGTGTTAGCAGGGGAAGGGCCCGCCTTATTTTTCCGTAGCTCCACATAAACTTTGCTATGAGGGAGTCTATAGTCTTTATAAAGTGTTCCCCAGGTAATAGAGGGATTGCTCTGAAAAAATATAAAACACGCGGAAATATGTTCATTTTAACGTAGTTGGCCCTACCTATAATAGAGAGGTGTAGACTGTCTACCCTTCTTAAATCACTTTGAATTTTATTAATGAGGGGAGAATAATTAATCTCGCTGATCTTACTTATCTCTGCCGAGAGAACTACTCCTAGATAAGTGGCCTGTTTAACCCTAAGTGTGCTTTCGTATTGGGTATTAATAGTGGCTAATACCATGGTTTTATCTCTATTCATAGAATACCCTGAGTACTTCCCAAAAGCTTGGGTAATTGTCTCAATTTCATAGACTGCTTCAGACGGCTTAGTGGTTATTACGGCAATGTCGTCCGCATATGCCATAACTTTGGTGGAAAAGGACCCTGTAATTACTGGTTGTATAGATGGTGAAATTAACAATTTTTGAATAAGGGGATCTATATAAAGTGCAAATAAGACCGGGGAGCATGGGCAACCCTGCCTTGTACCTCTCTGGACCGTAATGACCTCCGACTCATTTCCTGCTATACAGATTTTAGCCGTGGGGTTGGTGTAAATGGCTTTGATGGCATTAATAAAATTATTTCCAAAATTTTTGCTTTCCAAGATGTTCCAGAGAAACTGCCATGATACTCGATCGAATGCCTTTTCGGCATCGAGGAAGACCATCGACATCTCGCCCCCCGTGGCGCCCATGATGTCAAGTAGGGTTATGGCTCTACGAGTATGGTCTGTAGTGCCTTTTCCGGGTATAAAGCCGTGTTGCCACGGGGATACAAGCCGTTCGATGACCCCGCTCAGTCGATTTGCAAATATTTTAGCATATAGCTTTGAGTCGGAGTTAATCAAGGATATAGGCCTATATGAAGAAGGCAGGTGGGGTGGTTTACCCTTCTTATGGAAAATTATTATATTTGTTTGTTTCCATGACTCAGGGGGAATTGTGTGGTATTGAACTCCAAGAAACAAATCAAACAGAAAAGGAGTTATCTGCTTACCAAGGATTTTATATAGATCCAATGGAATTTTATCCGGTCCTGCCGCCTTACCATTGGCCAACTCGGCTAGTGCCATCTCCACCTCAGTGATCGTAATCTCTCTGTCCAAGTAAATCTTATTTTCTTCATCGATACTTTTATGAAAAGTCTGGTCTGGGAGCCAATTATTTAGAAATGTTGTAATTTCGTTGTTAGGGTGTGAAATATCACTACTATAGAGTTTTTGATAATACTTTTGAAATATTTTAACAATGTCTTTGGGAGTGTTATACTCATTGCCCTCAGATTCTATCTTTTTAATACTACTCAGTGATTGTTTTTGTCGAGTACGTAATGCTAACTGCTTCCCCACATTTTCCCCAGATTCATACAATCTATCCTTATTGGCCTGATAAGTTTCCGCAGCTTTTTGAATTAGCGTACTATTAATCTCATTTTTTAAGATCATTATTTTATTTAGGATTTTCCCAGGATCTAGGGTAGGATCGACTTGCCCTCTTCGAGACAGATTTAGCTGGGAGGCATGAAGGGCCTCAAGATTGGTCAGCTCCTGCATCATTTGTATATTGGATTGTTTTTCTATCTTTCGTTTATTAGCAACAAATGAAATAGTCTCTCCTCACAATGCTGCTTTAAAACAATCCCACACTATAATACGGGGTGCACTAAACTGGTTACACTCAAAAAAAGACTGGTTCCATGATTTAATATACGTTATGTATTCCTGATTAACCAATAACCTCCTATCAAAAGTCCACTGAGATATTGGTTTAACTAAATTAACCGTATCAAAAGTAAAGGTCAGTGCATTGTGGTCAGATAAGGTTTTCGGGGATTTAATTATTTCTATAATATCCTTCTGGTTTATACTTGACATAATATAATCGATTCTAACATATTTATTGTGGGGGAAAGAGAAATATGTATAGCCATCCACATTTGGCCCCCGGAGTAGACCCCAGACGTCAACCAAGTTGTAACTTTTCATCATCTGATCTAGTGCTCTGTATACCTTTGGTTTACGCCCTTTATAGTTTTGAGATAGATAGTTCCCAGAAGACAACCCTATGTCGATATTAAAGTCTCCACAGAAAACCAGAGAACCAGACCAAGAGGCCAATTCGATTTCGAGCTCCCGAAAAATAGCAGGGTCATCTAAATTTGGGCCATAAATTGCACAGATAGTAATACCCAGCTGAAGCTGAATTATGACCCATCTACCATGTTTATCAGCTGATTTGCGAATTGGGGGACCTATTATAGGTTTGGCTAGGATAGCTACCCCTCTAGTTTTGGATGTTTGGGATGTAGCTGCCATTAGATTATAACCAGTTAGTTTAAGTAAATCCCTGTCAGAATATGCAATATGTGTCTCTTGGAGACATAATATATCAACTGGGTTTTGTTGTGTTAATTGAAAAAGCTGGGCCCTTTTATCTTTATTGTTGAGGCCTGCCACATTCCACGTACAAAGACTTATTCTCCCCATTTATTAACTTGAAAAACTAGCCCAGTAAGCTTAAGACCCCCATTCTCCTTGAGGTACATAAAACGGTTTTGCTTTCTATGACTTTTTCTCCTTATACAACGTAGTCTATGACCGAATTTGCCAATTTTTTTATTTTTGTTTCCCCCCTTCCCTCCCTCCCTCCTCAGCCCCCTCCCCAGGGCCTTCCCCAAGGCCTTCCCCACCCCCCTCCCCCCGCACACCACCCTTTGAGGCATGTAGACTCTAACTAGAGTCTATAGTGATGGAGAGACACCCTGCACCCGTGCCTTATTATTGATTCTATATACTTCAAATAACACATGTGTAGGCTAGTAGAAGGGTATATAAAAAATAAAGCATGCAAAGCTATAATAGAATAATCATACTAGAACCCCGCAGTACCCAATGAGCCATAGAAAAGAACCCGTAAATGCTGGCAGAAAAATTCATTATAGCGATAATAGATTAAACAGCGTATACTAGTCCTATTCTAAGCGATTTATCCGAAAAGATAAGAGTTGGTGTTAGACTTAGGACTTTGAAGTATGCTTATTCTTTCTATATTGCAAATCAGAACCCACCATCCGGGGGTTATACAGTAATCAAGATAAACATTGCATTTAGAGTTCTTAAGGCTAAACTTATTGATTCAAAAATTAGGTCAGGCTATCTAAAAAAGCCTTCGCTTTGATTTCGGAGGAAAAGAATTTTACCTGACCATTATACAACACTTTGAGTGTGGCAGGGTTATTCAAGTAGACCTTAGCTTTTTTGTCCAAAAAGGGTTTGATTAGCTGACGGAGACGCCATCTCCGCTCCACAGTTGTGTGGCAGAAGTCCGGTCTGACAAAGTATGAAATGTCACCTCGGGTCCGATGGGCCTCAGGTCTCGCTTTCTCTGCAATGGTTTGACGTAGCAAAAAGTTACCAAAATAGACCAGAATTGCCCTAGGATATTTGCTTTGTGAGTTGGTAGACCGCAATGTAGCGGGGGTTCTGTGAACACGTTGAACTTCCAGTTCCCAGTTCCATGAAGATAACTCAGGAAAAGTGTCTTTAAAGAGTTGGATCACAAAGACGCGTATGTTATCTCCTTCACTTTTCTCGGGTACTCCCAGTACTCGGAGATTGTTGCGACGCATACGATTTTCCATCTGCTCATTGATTTCTTAGGGGATGTGAGGTATAAAAGAATATCATCAGCAAAGAGAGAAATACGGTCCTTCCAATCTGGGGACCAATGCATACCTCAAATGATGGGGTCTCTCCGGATCCATTCAGCGAGGGGTTCCAGTGCCAGTGCGAACAGCAGAGGGGACAGGGGGCACCCCTGTCGGGTCCCTCGACTGAGCACAAAGGTCTCTGATTTTTTGTCATTAACCACCACTTGAGCCATGGGGTCGCAATACAGGAGATACACCCACTGTATAAAGCCTGGACCAAATTCCAGCTTCGTGAGTACAGCCAAGAGATATGGCCACTCAATTGTATCAAAGGCCATGGTAGCATCCAGGGGTACAATAATCGATTGTTCCTGTATTGTAGATGCTCTACCCAGAACCCCGTGTACCCTGCGCAGATTTAACGCGGCATAAAGTTGGATTGATCAGGGTGTACTAGATCACCTATAACTTTAATTAATCTTTTGCCAAGTAGCTTAGAAAGAATTTTGGGCTCAGCATTTAGAAGTGAGATAGGGCGGTAAGAGGCACAGTCAGTTTTTGTTTTCCCCTCTTTATGAATTGTGACAATAGTTGCAATTCTTTGATCTATAGGTAGTGATCCTGGTTCGAGGCTTTCCTCATACATGGCTTTTAGGTACAGGGCCAGCTTGTCAGGGCAGAGCTTGTAAAGTTCAATAGGGATTCCGTTCTGTCCCAGGCCTTGCCAGGGTGTAGAGCACGTATCGCGAGCGCAATTTCATCAGTGAAAAGGTTGCTATCCAGGAGGGTAGGTCCTCAAGTAAAAGTGTGGGGAGAGAAATGACCCTAAGGAGATCGAGGGATTCGTCTTCAGTGCGTGGCGCCACTGAGGTGTAGACAGTGCGGAAGTGGTCAGCAAAATGGGTAACAATGTTGTGGGTGTAGGTTATGGGGGTCATGTTGATGTCTATGAGCTCAGGGACGAGTCTGCTAGCCTATTCTTTCTTGGCAAGCCAAGCAATCAGTTTCCCTGCATTGTCCCCCCCAGTCGTAGATCCGGTCCAGCTTGTCTTGTCCCAGTGTTTTTGCTCTGTTGGTCACTAATGCCCTGTACTCGTCTTGATGGAGGCGGAGTGTATGGATTGCACCAGGTGTGGCGTCGGAACCCACGTCCTGCTCTAGGCAATATATTTCTTGCTCTGTATCGGAAATATCTTTAAGTTTGTCCTTTTTCATCCCCGCTATCAATGAGAGGGCCTGACCCCAGAGAACAGTTTTAAAGGCCTCCCACAGGACCCCGGGAGTCTCTACTGATGCCTCGTTTTTTAGGAAGTAGTGGTCCATGGACTTAATCAGATCTTTTTGGATTTTCGGATCTCGTATGTACCACGGGTTTATGGGGGCGGTTGTCCCACTTGCGTATGATCAAGTACTATGTGTACCCATAGTGGGGAGTAATCGGAGATGCCCCTGGCAAGGTGCCGAATTTTGTGAATGTTTGCAACCTATGGAGCGGGAACTATAATGTAGTCCAGGCGGGAGAGGCTGTTGTGCGCCCCAGAATGGAAGGTTTGTTGGATTTTGCTCGGGGTGTAGGATCGCCACCCATACACAAGTCCCATGGCATCTAGGAAGCGGGAGAAGGAATGTGAAGATTGGGGCAGCACACAATGGGGGTATCTGTCTAATGTACCAGAAATTTTGGAGTTAAAATCTCCCCCCAGCACCAATAGTCCATCAAGGCAAGATGGCCGCCAGGTAGGAGCTCCTGTGAGGAGCTCCCAGTGCTTGGGATCCCAGTTGGGATTTATCCCGGTTAGCACCCACCAACACGACGGAAAGAAAGCAGAAAGAGTAACGGAACGTATACGGGATCGCCTACGGACCGGATCTGGAGCCTGAAAAGCCCTGTGAGCGGACTTACGCCCCGGGAGCCTGCCGAGCCGACGCTGCGGACCATCCTGCCTCCAGCCCAGCTTCAGAGCCAAGGCGGCATAAGAGGGCACCCCCGGCGCGCAGCAGTGGCGGCGAAAGCGCTGGGAGACTGCTCGAAGACACCGAAGGGCTGGGAGAGGTCCCCCCCCCCCCCCCCCCCCCAAAGACACCGAAGGGCTGGGAGAGCCAAGGCGGCATAAGAGGGCACCCCCGGCGGGCAGCAGTGGCGGCGAAAGCGCTGGGAGACTGCTCGAAGACACCGAAGGGCTGGGAGAGGTCCCCCCCTCCCCCCGAAGACACCGAAGGGCTGGGAGAGCCCCCCCCCCCCCCCCGAAGACACCGAAGGGCTGGGAGAGCCCCCCCCCCCCCCTTACAGTGGCGCGAATGCAGAATCACCCCTCAGCAGCACTGGAGACCTAGAGGCATACTCGGCAGCATAGGAGCTTAGGAGAGTAGCCCTCCATACCCCCTCGTAGAGGCGGCTAAAGCTCCGTGAGCCTGCCCGTGAACCTGCGGAGCCGGCTCCGCCCGCCCGCTCCACCGCAGCTGAAACTCGGGAGTGTTTTTCCCTGATGGCTGAGTGAAGCCGGCTGCGCAACAACAAACGACCTACAACGACGCCGGAGGATTGCCAAGTGCCCCCTCCCCCCCCCCTCCCGACCAGGCCACGGTGGAGGACACCGGGTGTGCAAAAGGGACTTGGCATTCCCCCACCCCCCCGCACCGCAACACCGGAGACAGAACACAGGCTCTGGGGAGAGACCTGACCGGAGGAGGTCCCCAGGTGAGCGACTGAAGGCAGCACGGTGACCAACAACCAACAAAAGCAGCAGATGCAACAGAAGACCGGAGCCTGCCCCCCTCGGCTCTGCTGGAGGCCGGCTAATTACCTGCACTGCCCGCACGTTAACAAGACCTGGAGCCATGATCTAAGCTTTGGGGGATTAATTACACACTACTTTCACATTTAGGCATTCGGAAGAGTCTGAGACACGTTATGGTTTAATTCAATGCTCCGGAAAAATACTGATGGCAGACTCAAAAGGGACACAGAGACTTAAGGTACTTATTTATTTTCTCCTTCCCGCCTGCAAAACTTAAAATACCACCTTTGTTTAAAATGGCTGGAGCCATAAAACTGTAATAATAAATCCTCACCGGTACCTCTGTCCACGAGGCTCCACAGATTAACTCCCCCACACAGAGATAAGCATTCCATCCAGCAAGCTGGAGCATTGCTGGTTTAGAGAGGAAGTGAAATTCCTTCCCCCTGCTCGTAGCAACAGCAACAGACAGAGGACTAATTTCCCCACCTCCACTGCACTCACGAAGGGGAAGGTAACGGAGGACTACTGTTTCTAACCCAGCTTTGCGGCGGCCATTTCTGACTAGTCTCTCTTGGGTGGGCATCATTTTCATTTTCATTAGCTGAACAGGCACTAAGAACCCAGCTTTTTAGACTAATCTCAACTATCTGCTGTGCCCAGTTAGGTGTTTACTACATCTCGTGAAAGGATGTTTTGCTGATTAGTGCAGTACTATTCCTCTACCTGTATGTTAAACTACTGTAATGCACTGATTCTAACTGCTACCGCATACATGAAAGAATGCCCATTGTTACAGTATTATAATTCTACCTAGATTCTGAATACTTGTAATGCAGATTGCTACCCTATATATGAAAGCACTATCCCGATACCTGTATTTTAAACCTCTGTAATGCACTGATTCTGATTGCTACCTCACTTTTGTAAGAATCTCTGCCTATTATTGCAGTATATATTCTGATTGCTACCTCATTTATGAAAGAATCTCTGCCTATTATTGCAGTATATATTTCTACCTATATTCTGAACATTTGTAATGCACAGATTGCTACCTCATATATGAACATTACATATACTGAACATTTGTAATGCACAGATTGCTACCTCATATATGTTGGGTGCTAACTAATGACATTGTCGATTCTATGATTCTAATTTTGATTCATGTCCTGTATCATTCTACTTTTAACTATATTCTGAACATGTGTGATGCACGGAATACTACCTCATATGAAAAGATGTCTCCCTACTAGCTTTACTCTGAACATTCGTAATGAACAGGTACAATCCCCTTCCCCACAACGTGGCCGCTCCCAATCCCATTTCCCATCCTACTCTCAGCCCCCACTATCCTTCCGGCACCCCCATCTCGACTATCAGTTCCCAGCACACACCCTGACCCACCCACCTACCCTCTATGCCATCCAGCACACACCCTGACCCACCCACCTACCCTCTATGCCATCTAGCACACACCCTGACCCACCCACCTACCTCCTATGCCATCACTCACACCACCCACCCCCTCCCCACCTCATACACACACCTCCCGCCCAAAAGACCCCTTCTCCCTATCACCCTCCCGTACATCAATACAGCGCGCACCTCCTCGATCACCAGCCCACTCTCCCACCTGCATACGGACTCCCTGGTCAGCCATTCTCCTCGGTCGGTCGCCCCCACCTCCTCCATCTACCTCACGATGACCTCTCGCCGCACACCCCATTCACCCCTCACCCACCTCCCCTCCAAACCTATCCCGTACCCTCTGGTTGACTCACTCACTTAACAAAGTAGTTGTAAAGGGACAGCTGAAATTCCAGGAGCCTAGTCCCGACAGGTCGACGATTTCGAAGGGCTGGAAGAGGTCCCCCACTACACGGTGGAGGAGGGCACTGGACATTCCAGGAGCCTAGTCCCGACAGCTCGACGACTTCGGAGGGCTTGAAGTGGTCCCCCGCTACACGGCGGAGGAGGGCACTGGACATCGAATACTGTCTTATTTAAAGCGCTTTGATAACCTATTCGGTTCAAGTTATTGAAATGTGCAACGTAACTGATTCTATGTAAACTGCTGTGTTAACATGTAACAAAACTTGTGCTATGTAAAGCGCTCTGATAACCTAATCGGTTCAAGTTCGCGCTATAGAAAACTCTAAAAATAAAAATAAAATAAATAAGGTAATGCTAGCAATATATCACTTAGGTCAGTCTAGGTGGTGGACTGCAAGCTTGGCGGTGCATAAATGGGCATGTCCCAGTAACCCCAACGTATCGCCGGTCATCGGTCCAAGTGGACGCGATTGACGGGGGAAATGTTTTTTTCATCATGATGCCTACCCTTCGGGAGTTGGTTGTGAAGTCTGCGTGTGCAATCATCGACTATCTCCATCTGTGTATTGCCCTGCATGTGTTACCCACCAGATGAGTTTCTTGGAGTAATACGATGTCTGGGGCAAATCTCTAAATTTGTTGCAAAACAACACAACGGTTAATCTTGTCCCCAAGGCCGTTGACATTTCAACTCAACGGTTTAATATCTTGCTTCCAGTGTACCCCCACTAACGATATGGTAAAGTGTAACTTATGCCACAATAAATACTGACTGCATTGTCGATACATACCCGATAACTAAGAATAAACAAAATCAATCCCACCCAACAACCCCCCTCCCAGCGTCCCTGCACTCTGGGCTTAAAACTGCCCATAAGTTCCAAAATACATTGTGCCTGTTGCCCAACAAATCACTAAAAGAAGAAACACTGGGGGAGGCCTTGGTATCTCGTCACCCCACCTCACCAATACATTAAGGTATAAAGTCTCTGGAGCCAGTTAGTCCAAGTCTACAGTATATAATTACCATCAGAGTCCACCGGCAGGCGTAAATTTTAACTAATGTCCACTTGAGCCAGGTGTCGGTGTGCAACAGGCAAGCCTCAGGATGAGCAGATGGTTGGGGTTCACTTGGAGTCCTACTATTGAAGTCAGAGGGTCAGGTTCAGCAACCACTGGGACCTTTCTCCATCGATCCCCTCGAACGGTCAAGCCAATTGATTGCTGCTTCCGGAAGATCGAAGAATCTAGTCTTTCCCTCTGCCTCGACGACGGGCCGGGAACAGCATGGCGCACTTCAGGCCCTCTACATGTAGTCTCCTTTTTACGTCTAGAAATGAGCGCCAGAGTTTTTTCACTGCTTGTGTAAGTCAGGAAAGAAGGTAATTTCTGAATTGTCCAACTTAATTGGCGGGGCCACTCTGGCAGCTTGCAGGATTGTATCTCTATCTCTGTAGTTAAGCAATCTGGCCAGTATCGGGCAGGGGGGGTGGGTTCCCTGGCTTTGGGCGACCCCCCTGGCATCCTGTGAGCTCTTTCGATTACAAATAGGTTGGCTAGGCCCTTAGGTTGCAGGTGTGACGTGATCAGAGTTTCTACAAAAAGATCCGTGGCATGCCCTTCTGATATTTCCGGCACACCAAGAATGCGTATGTTGTTGCGTCTTGTGCGCCCTCCATAGTCGTCCGGCATGCCTTCTGTGAACCTTCGAAACGCTTAGAGTTCCTGGATTTTGATTTGCAGTTGCGAGGTGTCTTCTACCCGGCTGGCCGTAGTAATTTCCAGTTGTTTAACCTTTTCTCTGTTTTTGGAGAAGTCAGCTCGGTTAAGCATAATTTCTGAGGAAAGGGCGTCCATTCGCTGCTCCATAGAGGTGCGCACCCTTGTGATGGCCTCCATTACATCTTTCAGTGTAAGGTCTGGCGAGTCATTTTCAGCCCCTCCCTGCTGTTCGTCCCCTGCTAACTTGCGTTCCGGTAAGTCCGCTTTCGGGCAAGTATAGCGGTCCAGTCTGCTCTGTTGAGATGATTTTGCGCCTTTTGCACCAGACATGGTGAGATCTGTAAGGCTGCTCTGTCCGAGTTCAATGGCTTATATGGGTGGTATTGCTACGGTTTGTCGCTGGCCAGCCTAACACAGTGCACCACGGGCGAAGAATGGCAGGAGGAAGGAGAGCACCCCTCTGGCCTATGAACTTCCACTGCGAAAGCTGCGAAGGCGGGTAAGGGAACCCCTCAGTTCCAACTGGGTCCTCTCAGAGCAATCCTGTGAGGCTATGTAATGGTCACCTTCAAAGAAGAGAACTCTCTTTTAGTGACAGGTCCAGCGGTGTATCACGTTGCTGCGCCAGTGGGGGCCAAACGTGCAATAGAATCAGGTCATTGGAAGAAGGGGGGCCGCAGATCCAACAATAATCTGGGCCGTCCCCTCGCAAGAGTGCAGCACACAGTCCCCCCGCAGGGCACCGCAGTGCCCGGTCCGCCCTCCACCGGGCCCCTCACCGCATGTGTAGTGCACGGCACCTTGTGGATCTTCAGCGTTCATAGCTGGATATCAGGAAGGCAAAGGGGAAGTCAGGAACTGTGGGGCCACAGTGTCTCCTGGCACGCGTTGAGGCGGCGAGATTGAATGCTGAGCGATTAGGGCTCCCGGGTGGTGGGGTGAGGGTCCAAGCCAGCCGACACAATCTCCTTTCCGGCCTGGTCGTCGGGGAAGGTCTCAAGCGTCGGAGTCTGTAACTTCAGCTCTGGAGGTTCGCTGTCCACAGGACTAGGATCTATGGACTTCGCTACACCTCCGGTTCGCAGTTCTGGTCCCAGAGATACGGATATTTAAGTTGGATCGGCAGTACTGGGAGGTAGTCAGGGAGACACTTCAACTTGCTGCCATTTTGCTCAGCCACGTCTATAATCCTGTTTTTGATATCACTCGCAACCTTTCGTGCACAAGGGCACAATTTCATGTCTGGTATGCCTTAATGGCTCTTCGCTTCCCCCTAGCTAGCCTTAAATGCAACTCACAGCATTTTGGAGGGCACTTCCCAGGTATCGTTAGTCTCTAAATAAACTCAAATTGGTTGTCTCATGTCCCTGTCAGAAAACCTGGCTTTTAGTATTACAGGGTCAAATTGCAGCCATGCTCCCTTCATCCATTGCGGAACCACTTGTGAAAATCCCAGGTTACTTGTGCATGGTCTGACCAGCAATAATACCAAAATCAATTCTCTCTGTTGCAACAGTGTGTCAGATCCCTGTACATGATATGTCCTAAGAATATGCTATGGCTGTGAGAAATGAAAGTATAAGCTTTATATCTTTGTGTCTAGATGTCATACCCACACCTAAAATAACATTATTCAATAGTCAGGACATATCTCTGTGCTCTATTCTGCGAGTGCCTGCCCATGGTAGGATCCTGGGTTGTGTTAAAATCTCTGATCCAAATTAGGACCCCCTGCACACCTTTGCTTGAACAATTCTATTACCTTATTTAGAAAGTATTCTGGTGGGCATTTGGTGCATAGGAAGCCATTAATTTAATTGGTGACCCATTACTTTTCCCAATAAGTACATATCAGCCTTCCTTATTGTCCCTTATCACTCCTTGTTTCTCCAGTGCAGGTCTTTAGGTAGTGCTGTCAACACTCCAAGCGGCATATAACTCGTTTAGGTAATGCCTTGTTTTGTCATAGCCAAACATTTTTGAAGAGCAAATTGGGCTCCAGATGATGTATAACCTCCAGTCTTTCTGAGCCCAGTGCTTTGGATGAGAAAGCAAAAGACACACAATTAATGAATGGAATGCAGAACAAATCAAAACATTCACCTCCAGTCAAGAGATCTGGGTTAAATAAATCATTCTTAAGCTCACCTTGCCACCCCAGTTTAGACATGGCCATATGCAAATCAGTCTTGACCCTGTGCCTCATGGGAACAGTCCAGCTCGAACTGCCAAGCCAGGTCCTCCCTGGACCGAAAACAAACATCCTAGGACCGGTTTCGGGGTTTCGCCCCTCAACAGCCAGGATAGCTTGATTCCAGTGGCACAGTGAACCCAGGACCCAGGTCTGGGCTCACCTGGCGCACTTAGAGCGAGAAAGCAAAAGACACACAATAGATGGACGGAATGAGGAACAAATCAAAACATTCACCACCAGTCAAGAGATCTGGGTTAAATCCATCATTCTTTTGCTCACCATGCCACCCCAGTTTAGACCTGGCCATATACAAATCAGTCTTGATCCTGTGCCTCATGGGAACAGTCCAGCCCTAACTGCCAAGCCAGGTCCTCCCTAGACCGGAAACAAGCATCCTTAGACCGGTTTCGTGGTTTCACCCCTCATCAGCCAGGATAGCTTGATTCCAGTGGCACAGTGAACGTTGGACCCATGTCTGGGCATACCTGGCACACTTAGGGCGAGAAATCAAAAGACACACAATAGATGGACAGAATGAGGAACAAATCAAAACATTCACCACCAGTCAAGAGATCTGGGTTAAATCCATCATTCTTTTGCTCACCATGCCACCCCACTTTAGACCTGTCCATATGCAAATCAGTCTAGATCCTGTGCCTCATGGGAACAGTCCACCTCAAACTGTCAGGCCAAGTCCTCCCTGGACTGGAAACAAGCATCATAGGACCGGTTTCGGGGGTTCACCCCTCATCAGCCAGGATAGCTTGATTCCAGTGGCACTGTGAATCCAGGACCCATGTCTGGGCATACCCGACACACTTAGGGCGAGAAAGCAAAAGGAACACAATAGATGGACGGAATGAAGAACAAATCAAAACATTCACCCCAGTCAAGATATCTGGGTTAAATCCATCATTTTTTTGTTAACCATGCCACCCCAGTTTAGACCTGGCCATATGCAAATCAGTCTTGACCCTGTTTCTCATTTTTTTTTTTTTTTTTTTTTTTTTTAACATCATTTTTATTGCATCACCAATATAAATGTACAGACAAGATATTCAGCAAAAATAGCACGACATGAACTGAGTCTATTGAAGACATTCGATCTTCATCCGGAGGAACCACCCCGCCCTTGACGCGGGTGACTTCATCTCTGTCGTGGTTTCGTGCTTCTTACATTGTCCGACCGCTTCATTTTGCACATGACCTTGGAATGCTTTTGTGATTTACACCCCTCCCCCTCCCCAAATTTCGGTGCCCCAACATCCCTCCAAACCAGCTTCCTACCCGCCCTCCCCCCGTGGTCGCGCTGCGCTTGAGTAACCATGTATTAGTGCCCGGTGTGTTGTAGGAGGAAGCAAACAATCGCTAAGGTGTGTTCTCCTGTATAGTGTTAGGGTCTGCTCCGGCTAGTTCGCTCTCGCCATCCTGCCCCTCGTCGTCCACATCCCTGAGCGCCTGCACCATCACCTCCCATGCAGTCGCCCTTTCCAGTGCTTTCTCGTCATTCGACCTCCAGGCCATCTGGTATCGTAGGGTACTATCACACGCGGCCCATCTCAGACATTCCCCATACCATCTTTTATACGTGGGCCCCACTCTGGACTTCCAATTTCGTGTGATCTCCCGCTTGGCCAAGATAAGCCCTAAATCTATAAATTTACTTGACATCGTATTTCTAGGTGTGTGTGGGAACCAGTGAAGGATGCCAACTGCTTTAGTATACTGGATATCCCTGTCCGTCGCGCCGTTAAGGGCCCGCCCAACTTCCTGCCAATAGTCGCCTAAGGAGGGGCAATCCCATAGCATATGACATAGATCCGCCCCCGCTGTATTACATCTGGGGCAAGCAGCGTCGGTCGTCCCAAAGTACTGTTGGATTTTCCCGGGCGTGAGGTATGCCCTGTGTATAACATAAAAGTGGATCAATTGGAACCTGGCATTCCTCGAGCTCTTCCGCGCCCGCCTCAGCAGTTGCCCCCAGGTCGTGTCTGGTATCTCCACCTGGAGGTCCAGCTCCCACTTGGCCTTCAGGGCTGCCAAAGGTTGCAAGGCCTCCCGCTGCATCCTCGAGTACAGGCACGTGACGGCCTTAAAGGTCCCCGCCGCCATCATGGCGTACTGGCAAGCCATCGAGGTGCCTGGTTCCTGCAGCCCTTCCCCCCAGTGGGCTCGCATGGCGCCCGTGACTGCCGCGTGCAGCAGGTAGTCACCCCTCGGCAGGTCAAATCTCTCCTGCAGGTCCCGAAACGGCAGCAACACCCCATCTTCGTAGAGGTCACCCAGCACGTGTATTCCCGCCTCCTCCCACCCTAGCAAGCGTGACCAGTCACCTCCATGCGGGAGGGCAGTAACCATTCCCAGCGGTATTTCGGGGGCATACATAAGGCGGACACCCGCCCGTTTACGGGCCCGGTCCCAACATAGCCGGAAAGTCTGCTCCTCAACCGCCAGATCTCCCACTCGGAGTTTCTGGTGCAGCGTAATATAGGCCAGAACGTGTCGCGGGGTGCCTTCAACTCTCGCGTCCTCGGGACCTCTATATACTCTCGCCACCTCCTGAGTAAAAGTCTGCAACTGCGCGGCTAGGTAATATCCTTCAAAGTCCGGCACTGCCATACCTCCCTCATCCTTGGGGCGTAACAGCGTGTCGAGCGCTATGCGTCTCCTACCCGTGCCCCACAGGAACGCTATGATCAGTGACCTCAGGCGTTTGAAAACCGAGCTCGGGATCCATACCGGCAGTGTCCTAAAATAATACAAAAGCCTGGGCAGGGCTATCATTTTAAGCAGGGAAATTCTACCAGCCAGGGAGAGCGGTAGAGTCGCCCAGAAGTCCATAGATCCACGCAGGGCGTTAATACAGCGAGTTATGTTGCCATCCAGCAGGTCGGATGGGGCGTGGTAAACATAAACCCCTAGGTAATGTAGGCAGCGCGGCTCCCACCGGAGTTCCTGAGCAGTGAGTGGGCACGGTTCTCCCGGTCTCAGGGGAAACAGACAGGATTTAGGCCAGTTGACCCTCAGGCCCGATAACCTACCGAACTGCTCCAGTAGCCTCCGCGCCCCCTGAAGTTCGGCGCCGGCATCGGCCAAAAACATCAACAAGTCATCCGCATATAGGGAGATGAGGTGTGGCCTCCCCCTAAAAGGCAAACCTGCGTAGTGGCGGCCCAGTCTGGCTACCGCAGCGAAGGGTTCCATTGCCAGCGCAAACAATAGCGGGGATAGGGAACAACCCTGTCTAGTGCCACGCTTAATCGGGTATTGTCTTGAGATCAGTGCACCCACCCGGACCCTCGCTACCGCCTCAGTGTAGAGGACCTTGGTCCACTGTATATATCCGTCTCCCAGCCCGAAGCGACGCATCACCTCATACAGGTATCCCCATTCGAGGCTGTCAAATGCCTTCTCAATGTCAATGGACAGGACAAATGGGGAGACGGTGTCTGGCCAGTCCGCACCCATCAGTCTCGTGAGTCTACGGATGTTATGAGTGGTATTGCGTGACGGTATGAAACCGCACTGGTCACCATGAACCAGGCCCGTCATGTGCACTAGCAATCTGTTGGCCAGAATTTTACTGAGGATCTTGTAGTCCGTCGTCAGCATAGACAACGGACGATACGAGGACAGCGCCGCACCCTCTCTGCCCGGCTTCAAGAGTGGGATCATAAGGGCCTCGCACATCGAGCCCGGGAGTCGGCCCTTCTCCTGCGCCTCATTGTATACCTCGCGCAGCCGCGGAGCAAGATGCTCTAGGTATTTGCCATAAAATTCGATCGGTAGACCGTCAAGGCCCGGGGTCTTGTTTCTAGCCATCTGTTTTACAGCGCAACCTATTTCTCCGAGGGAGATGGGTCGCCCTAACTCCTCTGCCTCCGAGTCCTCCACTCGCGGCAACTCTAGCCCGTCCAAGAACTCCTCAAGCTCCTCCGTCCCTCCCGTATCACCACTCAGATAGAGCCCCTCATAATAAGCTCGGAACTTGTTCAGGATCCCGGGTTGGGAGTGGCAAGGCTCCTCCCCTGGCTCCTGGATCCTCATGATCGGCCCTCCCCCCCGGATAGGGTTAGCAAGCCAAGCCAACATCGCCCCGCCTTATCACCTTCCGCATGCGCCCTCGTCACGTACGCCTTATGGTCGAAGCTACGCAGCCGCTCTAGCTCTACCGCCAGCCCCTCCCGTGCCCCGCTAAGCCCCTCCTGCAGTTCAGGGTGATTCGGGCGCCTCTTCTCGAGCTCCCTCAGCCGTGTCTCAGCCTTATCTAAGTCATCCAACAGAGTCTTCCGCGCCCCTGCCGTGTGCCCGATACAGTGTCCCCGCACCACCACCTTGAAAGCATCCCATTCAACCGCCCTCGTGGAAGCCGAGCCACTGTTCTCCTCAAAATATCTCTCAATACGTTCACTCAGGGCCTCCCTGAACAACAAGTCGTCCAGGGTGTCAGGTTGCAGGCGCCATGTTGGCACGCAGTTAACAGTCACCATCCATTCCAGAGACATCAACAGGGGGTTGTGATCCGATATCGTCCTGGCCAAGTATTCCGCCCCTCCCACCGTGGGAAGCACACATTCCGAACAAAGAAACGCATCCAGCCTCACATGCAAATCATGCAGGTGCGAGTGAAAGGAGTAGTCCCTAGTGGTGGGGTGCAACGCCCTCCATGCATCCGTGAGGGCCCAGCTCTCCTGCCATTCTAATCTACGCTTGGCGATCCTATGTACTGGGGACGCGCGCAGCGGGGGATGGGACCTATCTAGTAGCACATCCTCAACTGAGTTGAAGTCCCCCCCCAAGAGGACCGGCCCTGCCAAATAACCCGCCAATTTGCCCGAGATGTTAGACAAGAAAGCGGGCAGGTCTACATTAGGAGCATACACATTACAGAGAGAAATCATCCTGCCTCTCAGCCTTCCTTCCACCGCCACATACCTGCCCTCTGGGTCTACCGACGACTTCGAGACCTGGAAGGGGACCCCCGCCCGTATCCAAATCAATGCCCCCCTCGCAAATGCTGAAAATGTCGTGTAGAATAACTGCCCCCTCCAGCGCCTTTGTAGAGCCGCCCCTTCCTGCTTATTTAGGTGCGTCTCCTGCAGAAACGCTATATGAACCCCCCTACGCTTGAGGTACGCCTGAACCTTATGTCTGCGCGTCATGGACTGCATACCCCGCACATTCCAGGTCACACATTTCAACGCTCCAGTACTAGCCATTCCCCCCTACACTACCGGACCATACAGCAAAGAACAGTGTACGCATAAGTCCCGCGACCACGGGCCTCCCCCCCACCCTCTCCAAACAGGAAGCCAAACCCCTCCAACAACTACAACCCCCTGAGCAACCCCAACTGCTCGCAACTCCCACCCCCCCAGGACAGGCCCCCCCGCAACTGGAAGTACCCCCATCCAAACCAACACTCCCGACCACCCCTTAAGGAAAGGTGGCAATATTCGCAGTCCCCACTGCGATGACCTTAGGGGCCAGTAAGGCGCGGCTCAATGCTATAAGACCTCCAACAAATCAGCCCCGCAAGCTCCACCCCACAATCCCCACATTACAGCTTCCCAAAACCTCAATCAATATCGTGCCACTGCTGCGGGTCCTTCGCCCCGGTGTCCGACCAGCGAGTCCATTCCGCCAAACCAGTTCAACACGCCTCCAGTATCTCTCCCGAGGTCTGCGGCGTCACAATAGGGCCCCGGGCTCCACCAAATTCCGATTGTCCTGTCTCTGAGCCCGTGCCCGGGTCCTCCGAGTCCGTACCCTTCCCAGACTGAGTCCTGGCGGTTCTAGATAAGTCCACCACCGCCTGTAGGGCCGCCTGCCTCTCCGCCTCCGTCTGCGACATCGAAGGTTTCCCGGTCCTCCTGCGGTTCCTTCTGATCCGTTGGGACTGCCTGATCGGCTTCGCAACCTTAGCCTCTTCCTCCCTGGCCTTAGCACCGTCCGTTCCTGCCTTATAAGTGTCCCACCAGTCCCATGCGTCCGCGGAGGTCGTGAAGAATAAAGACTTCTCATCCACCACCACTCTTAGCTTGGCAGGAAACAACAGGGAGTACTTGATGCCTTCCTGGCGGAGCTCCCGCTTGAGGGACAGGAAGTTTGCCCGGAGTCGCTGAGTCTCAAACGTGTAGTCCGGGAACATGGTGACTCTGTTGTTTTCCACTTGAAAGGGCCCTGCCTCTCTCGCCCTCTGCAAAAGCCAGTCTCTGTCCCGGTAATGGAGCAACTTGAATACCACCGGGCGAGGAGGAAGGCCCAAGGCTGGCGGACGCGCCGGAACTCTATGTGCCCGCTCCAGGGAGAAGAAGGGAGACAGACCTTCTGGTGCCACCTCCGTCCGCAGCCAGTTATCCAAGTAGCCCACCATGTCGTCACCTTCAATTTTCTCCGGCAGGCCCACTAGGCGTACGTTGTTGCGCCTGTTCCTGTTTTCTGCATCCTCGGCCCTCCTTTCCAGCACCTTCAGACGGTCCATCACGTCGGCCATCTGGGCCTTCACCGTTGCCTGGGCCGGGGCGAAGTCCTTAACCGTGGCCTCCACGGATTTCACCCTGTCCTTAAGTTTGTCGTGGTCGGCCTTCAGGAGGCCCAAGCCCGTCGCCACCTGAGCTATATCTTGCTGCAGGGCATCCTTTGTGGTGGCGATGGCTTCCAGGATACGATCCTGCATCCGCTGTAACGCCGCTTGGTCTCTCTCCGCTCCTTCCGCCGCCTCAGTGTCGGTCGCGCCATCTCCCTTCCCCTTCGGCTTCCCCATCTGGGCCGGGATGGGCGGCGGTCCTCAAGTGTGTTCTTGGTCGCCCTCCGAGCGTCGCCGGGCACCGTCTTCCGGCCGGGTTCTCAGGTCCAGAAATGTCACCAAGAAGCAAGAAGCACCGAGCGGTCGCGGCCCGGCCAGCGCCAGTTGCGCCGGAGGTCCGGGGTTCTCGTCTCCGGGTCACTGTCGCACTGTTGTCGCCCCAATCAGGAGACGGCCCTCAACCACCGCCCAAGGGCGCGCCCAAAGTCCATCCGGCACCTGGGGAGAGGCGCGACGCGGCCGCCAACACCTCTAGCGTGTCCGGGAGCGGTCTTCAGTGGGTCTCCGGGCAGATGTCTCAGTCACAAGCGATCTCATGCCCTCGCCGCCATTTTGGGGTCCGCGACTTCTCGGCTGAGTTCAGCTTTCAAAGTTGAGATACTGCTGTGGGAAGGCTCGGTGTCGTCCTCCGTGGGTCCCGGACCCTCCGCAGTACCGTCCAGTACCGGATAGTGTCCTTTATCTCGGGGTTCGAATGAATTTTCAGGATATTTTCCGGGATCGGGCACGGAGCTCCGAGCTCACGCTGCCTACCTCCTCGGCATCCAAGCCACGCCCCCTTGACCCTGTTTCTCATGGGAACAATCCAGCCCGATCTGCCAAGCCAGGTCCTCCCTGGACCGGAAACTCAGATCTCTGTACTGGGGTGAATGTATGACATTGTTCGGCATTCTGTCCATCGTTCTGTTCTTTGTGCTTTGCATATCGGATGTTTCTTTACAGGGACAGCAAGTCCCCTAACCCTCCATCTGATCAGTCTCACCATAAACTATGGGTAGAACAGGTGCATAAGAAGATCAACACTGAAATTGTTTTCACATTTTCAGAGTCTGTTAGTTCTTTGCTCAAGTGTATGACTGAGCCTGACGCCTCCCCACCAGGTTCCCTCACTTCCAAATTGTGTAGTACTCAAAAATGTGAGCAAAAGCCTGACTTAAATATCCTGGATATTCCAGGAGTCGGGAAGAGAACAATCACAGGGATGGTGATCAATAAAAACCCATAGCCAACGTCTCCCTCCATCCTGACCTACAAAACCATACTAATAAATCATGGTTAGTATCCATAAATAGTTGTGCACCCATTATAAAAAGATACCATCTGTAGGGCATGGTTCCTTCAATACGGCATTGTTTCCCGTTATGCATGGAAACCAAGCATGTGGTGTCAACAGTCCATGTGAATTTAGTTGCCTCATTGATACTTGATTTGCCTGTTCCTCAAATCTGTTGTTATCGGTATCAAGGCCCTCCACTCCTTTTAACATTTTCAGGGGGGGGCGCTAGAGGGCGCACTGCGGAATGGCTGGCTCGTGAGTCAGCTCCGCCGGACGGGTGCACTATAAAGTGAATTAAACCCTCCAAAAGTGCGGCCGGACCAACATAAAATAATGGACTAACAATCGGAATATGAAGCCTGTAGACTAATGGCACTGAAACCCCCACAACGTGAAGATCGAAGAAGATAACATAAAAAAAGGCGGAGGCACGGGAAGCGAAACAAGATGGCCGCTCCCGACGATCGGACCTGCCGTGGACTATAACGATGTGAAAAGCAGGTAGAAGCACTGGCCCAAGCTGTGAGTAACCCACTGATGCTGTGCACGGATTGCGACCCAGCGAGAATACCCTGAAACACTTAGGACACCGAAAATAGCTCCGTACGATATGCGTTCCACGGGCACCAAAATGGCGGTGGCAGTGGAACGCACGACATAGCCGCTAACAAATGGTTCCAGGCGGGACCCCTATGCAGCCTGTTATTGATGCACGCCTGGTGGCTAGGCGAGGGAGACGACTGCTATGTCCGGAGGGAGGGTGTATCAGCGGAGGTAGATTGAGGCGCATCTCTGGACGGCTCACCCGCGGACTTGAGGACTGAAGCGCCAGACGATTGCGGAGGAGGGAACACCCCGGGAGACGGGCAGCACACAGTCATCGGGCAAGGTAATGCGATTCCACCCGCATTGATTGCCTGGTGTGGCTGCCCACTTACGACCCTCAATATCCTGCTACCAAAGAACAGCAAACGGGCAAGTGCGTAATAGACACAGTTAAATTGCAATGAACGGCTGACGGCACCCACCTCCATCGGGAACGCTATGTAGAGAAAAGGAGCGGCTCACCACTCAAGCTGGAAATTCCTGCGCAAACGTTGGCTCACGTACATGAAGGTAGTAAACTTCGCTGAGTTCCTGAAAAAATAGGTAGGGGATCAATAAGTGCGGGAGCTGGGGAGAGCGGTGGGTACAACACAGAGACATTGATACCCCTTGACGCCTAAGACGTAGCGACATGGCTGCCATGCAAACCGAAAGTGCACCTGATGTATAAGACCACAAAACATAACCGCTGCGAGAGGTTCAACAACTACAAGCCCGGGGATACCACTGCACGGCCCGCCACAACGCGCCAGCACTATGGGGAAACCTGAAAAGCAGCAGACCAAGCTTCCCTTCGAGGCGAGGAAACAGACAAAGAACACTGCGGCAACGTCGGACATAGAGGGGGAACACGAAGCGACTGACGGAACTGGCATGGAGGCAGTCCTGAGGGCGATACAGACAAGCCTACAGGAAATGAATAGCAAGCTGGACAATGTGGTGCAGCGAATGGATAATATGGCCGCGAAAATCGAAAAGCATGATAAGCGGATAGTGGAGGCGGAACAAAGGATATCCAGAGTGGAGGACGAATCCAGGACCACAACGAAGACGTGCGGAGGTATGGAAAAAACGCTAGAAGTCCTGCCTGCAAAGGTGGAGGATCAGGAAGCCAGATCCAGACGCAACAACGTCCGCATAGCGGGCCTGCGGTAGTCCACAAATACAGGCAAAATGGAGGGCTATGTAGAGGCGTTGTTTAAAGAAATATTTGGCGCGGAAAAACTATCACCTGTCTTTCTCGTGGAACGCGCACACCGATCATTAGCGCCAAAGCCGGGAGCTCAGGCAGGCATGATAATCGCCCGAATGCTTAACTACAGGGACAGAGATACAGTTCTCATACTAGCACGGGAAATGGGCAAAATCACACACCAAGGTAATACCCTGGAATTCTACCCAGACCACACCATGGCGGTACAACTTGCCAGAAAGGAATTTGCACCAGTGAAAAAGAAACTACGGGATTTAGGAATCGAATACGCAATGCTATACCCCGCAAAGCTTAAAATAACAATTGAGGGCAAGCCTGTTATTCTATCCACGGTGCAAGCAGCACAGGAGTGCATCAAGAAACTGGGTCGTTGACGCAAAACGCAGCATCGAGATGACCAGGGAAGTGACAACGACTAAGAAGTCAGGAGGCCGCAAGAAGCAATTAAATACATACCGACACACTGTTGGTAGCGCTGGAACGCTGGAAGCGCCTCAAACATTTCAGGATCAAAAGAAAGGCAACATGAGAAATGCAACAGGTGCACCAGAACAGGTGCAAATGCAACCGGAGGCCCAAAAGTGCTTACCAAACAGACACGGCTGATACTATCAGATTGCACCAATGGCAACCACAGTGAGTACCCTGGTGGTCCGCGATTGACTTGGGACACGGGAGGGACTTTGGGTTTGTACACGGGGTAAAAAATGGCCTGTCTAAGCTATACAGACAATATATAGAAATGGCAGACGAACAGGCAATGGATAATGCTTGCAAGACTCAGTAAGCGAAACCTACTATAAAGATGGAAGGGGTGAAAGACGGGCGTAGCATTGTGTAATAGGTTAAATTTGTAAAAACACAGACTTACCACGGAAAAATTGGGGAAGGTTAATGTTTTATGAGAGTTTACGGGCAAGGCCCGGTGGCAGTTGTGAGGTAAAAGAGCCAATATGGATGGTACACTAGCATGTGCACCTGTCCACATCCACTATGTGGATGGAGATGTGTGTACCTGGCGATACCCCCAAGCGGGTGAGCCCCTATTCCTGTTTTGATACTTGTTTGGTTATCAAAGGGGGATGGCTTTGGCAGAGTTTGGGCGCTGAAATGGGTGGGGGGAGGGGTAGGGAATTGGGAGTTGTTCGAATTAATTCAGTGTGTCTGAGAAGCATTGCGACCTCTTCTATCATTGCTAGCACGATTAAACACTGCAGACTGAAACACAAAATTGGGAAGTATGTAATGTTGGAGCCTGGAGCTCCAGACCACATCGCGATAGCACGAAATATCACCTATATGACATGGCACATCCTACCACACTGAAAGTAATCACGTGGAACGTCAGAGGGTTAGGGAATCCGAAGAAGATCAGGCAAATATTCGCCTACTTTGACAGATTAAATATCGATATAGCCTTTCTGCAAGAAACGCACATCGCTGCCAACACCTCATCCACACTGGGTGCTAGATGGGCAGAATCGGTGGCCAGCTCACATTATTCCTCATACTCACGGGGGGTAAGCATTTTAATACGGAAAGGGGTGCATTTTGAAATAACAGCAGTACACAAAGACGCTGAAGGACGAAGCGTCATTGTCGTAGGCATGATAAGAAATCGTCAAGTAGCCCTAGTAAACACGTACGGTCCCAACACAGATGACCCAGGGATCTTTGCTAAAGTGTGGCATACCATTTCCAATCTCCAGATTGAGAACATAATATGGGGAGGTGATTTTAACATAGCCCTAAAGGACGGCCTAGACAGAGCACCACACACAATAGAACCACACACACGGACGAGAGTGATTCTACATGATGCACTGAAGGATTTATGTATGTCTGACATTTGGAGGGTTCAGCATCCAGGGGACACCGCGGCGACACACATAACGGCGGCACATAACAGCTGGTCCAGGTTGGATTACTGGCTGGGCACACAGGAGGTGGTCGCGTGGACTATCTCTGTGAAACACTTGCCGAGAACGCTCTCAGACCATAACCCGGTGACACTAACAATAGATATACCGCACTATGTGCCCCCACCCTTTACATGGAGATTCAATGCTGGAGCGCTGAGAGATCTGGTATACACTGACACCATTCATAAGGCGATAGTGGATTACTTTGAAATCAACTGCCCCACAACAGAAGACCCGTGCCTCCTGTGGGAAGCTTTTAAAGCTACATTGAGGGGAGTATGTATAAGCACAACCACAGGCATACTGAAGGATATACGACAACAATTAAAGACACGTGAACACGCTTTGCAAACATTGGAACACAGATACACTCAAACGAGGGACACTGCACTCTTGGGGGAAATACAAACGCTCCTAAAAGAACACCAGCAATTTGCAACAGACGAGCTCAAATACATAACTAAGCGCAAAACAGCAAGAATGTATGGTGAAGGAGGTAGGCCCGGTAGGGCGTTAGCTGTAAAAATATGTTCAGGACCAGCGCCTCAACATATCACCACAATCAGGACTCGGGAGGGAGTGGTGACACGAGACATCAAGGTAATAATGAGAGAATTCATGGACATGTATAGCGAACTATACGAAGCACGTCCCTCGATGCCACAGGAAGAAAAGCTGTTATATATGGCAGATGTAGAAATAGCGTGGTTGTCAAATGAGCCTAGGGAGTATCTAGCTCGCCCAATAACTGTAGAGGAAGTGCTGGATACTATTAAACAGCTTCCGAATGGTAAGGCACCGGGACAGGATGGTTTCACCACAGAATTTTATAAGGTATTAGCGGATCTACTGGCGCCCCACTTGGTGAGACTCTATGGAGCGGCGCATGAGGCACAACTCTCCCACCTTCAATGAGGAAAGCCATGTTGATAGCATTATTAAAACCGGGGAAATATGAGGAACAATGTGAATCATACCGCCCCTTATCCCTCATAAATGTAGACACCAAAATAATTGCGAGTCTCTTAGCAGCTAGACTTAAACCACTAATGCCATTACCAGTGAGGCCGGACCAGTCCGGCTTCATTCAGGATGGAGCGACAACACATAACACACGCACACTCTTCGCACTAGCACATTATCTGGCGCCGGAGATTAAGGAGGTGGCAGTGTTGTAAGGCGGTGGCAGTGTTATTAGACGCTGCTAAAGCGTTCGACACGATAGATTGGAATTTTCTACACACGGTCCTAGTACGGATGGGGTTTCCTCCGATCTTCACACACTGGATCTCCATGCTTTACATGAACCTGTCTGCACATATCAGAGTGAACAAACATATATCAGAGCCAGTAGCAATATGTCGCGGGACAAGACAGGGATGTCCGTTCTCCCCGATGCTTTTTGCGTTAGTCTTATAGCCATTAGCTTGCAAAATAAGACAACACCACCACTATTCAGCCATACAACTTCTGACACGACCTATCCACATATCACTATACGCGGATGACATGGTTCACTATGTCAAAAACCCAGAACAACACCTCAACCCCTTACTACGAGAATACATCAAATTTGGACATTACTCAGGGCTACAAATTAATTGGGGAAAATCTCTTATCCTAGCATTAACGGACAGCACGGCCCCGTCCGCCCTGGACTACCCACTAGAATGGCAGGATGACCCGAGCAGATATTTGGGTGTATGGTTTCATAGGAATCCGGAGTTGGTCATCAGAACTAATTATGGGAGAGCGATATCCGCTCTAGACGAAAAGATCAAGCGGTGGAATAAATTGCCACTGTCATTGGCGGATAGAGCAGCCATCGTGAAAATGGTGTTACTACCTAAGTTCCTCTATCTTTTTGCTAACATCCCCATCAAACCACCGGCAGAGGTGTTCCGTAACATTAACAAATTGGTACTGAGCCTACTGTGGGCGGGCAAGCAAGCCAGACTAGAACTGCAAACGATGACACTGCAGTATGAAAGGGGGGTCTTCACGGTTGCAGACATTTATGTTTATTATCTTTCCCCCCAGGCGCAATTTGCGCACTACTGGTACCACGAGATACCCTTCCTGACACATGTTGAGGTGGAAACAGGAGATGCTGCCCCGACCCCATTAGCCAACATATTACCACACAAGTGACCCAGACTGCACGAGAGAGATATAAATCCGGTGAACACCACCGCTGAAGCGTGGAGGCTGATGGGCAAAAAAGCGGGTAAATTACCATTATATGCACCAGCACTCCCACTAGCTAATCACCCAGCCCTTTCTATCACCCAAGAAGAAGTGGGCATAGCCCAATTGAGGAAAGCGGGTATTGATACAATGGGAGACCTGTACAAAGAAGGGGTATTTCAGACGCTAGCTCAGTTAAAGTACATTAGTCATCCAACACTGTTATTTAGCTTTAACTACTACAGACTCCAAAGAGCGATAAAGGAACACTATGCCTCGTTTCCAGAAGAACCCCAGTCTTTGGCTTCACTGTAATTAGTCCTGACCGCACCCACAGCCACACACCTAGTATCAAGATTATACACAAGTTTACAGAGGGACGTTGGGGGAAACACGGAGGGGGTAAGAGAAAAATGGTGCACAATGTTGGATGATACGCTGACAGAGGAAGAGTGGCAAACGACATGCGCACTCACCAGCATGCTAACACCGAATTGAAGCCTTAGAATTATACATTATAAATACATACACCAAATGTACTATACACCTGAACGGCTCTACAGGTATGGGTTACGAGAAGGCTCTAGATGTGTGAGATGCAAACAAGATAACGCGGGTTTTTCCCATCTAGCATGGCAATGTCACTCAGTAGTGAGATTTTGGTCACAGGTGGTGCAGGCAGTCAGCGAAATGATTGCGGAGAAACTAGACTGCACAATCAAGGTCTGTCTGTTGGGTCTGGTCCCGCAGCTCAGGGCAATGAAATGTAAGTTTTGCGTGATCGCATTACTACTGGCAAAAAGGAGAGTTTCATTGCACTGGAATGGTAAAACGGGGCCGAGAATGAAAAATTGGTTTGAGGATTTAACATATTGCCGAGATATGCTGACAACGTATGAGGAGGAATTGCCTGCCAGGTCACGACCTAAGGACTACTGGCTATACCTAGGGGATTATCTACAGGCGCAATAATTAGGCCGAAATGAGTGATGTGTATAGAATAGCTGAACATATACAGGATACGGTTCTGCAGTGTTGGTCGATATCGATGGGGGGAGGGAGAATGCTGTGACGCGGTGATTAAAGTTGTAATAGTTCTCACCTTTCTTAATTTTAAGGTTTAAAAGAAAGGGAATAGTTAGTAAGAAAAAAAAAATGTAAGACAACAGAAGCGTCTTGAAAATGGGATGTAATTCACTGAAATGTAAAAGTTATTCGCTGAACCGCCGCTGGTCCTATGGATGTCAGCTGATGGGCTGTGTAAATCTAAACGACATTGCATGTTTACAGTTCACAAATGTAGCCGGCCTGTTAAGGTTGTAGGCGCAAAGCTGTGATTGAACATGTGTAATGTGCAATAAAAGTCTTCACCAAAAAAAAAAAAAACATTTTCAGGCATAGATTATCCCAACAAGAATTATCTTCTATATCATCGTACTTGTCCTATAATTCCCTCGGATTATCTTTCATGCCAGAGACAGAGTCATGAGTCTTCTCCTGAACTGGCCCTAAATTGAAACAGTTCCTCCATTGTAGCCGACTTGCTCCTCTATGGCTTGAATGTTTTGTTTTACCACGCAAGTCACAACAGACATTATTGCAATCTCTAGATAGCAAATATCCCACTCAGCAAGGCTTAAAGCGTGACCAGACAACTCACCAAAGTCTTCTTTTGTTAGGGCAGGTGACTCTCCCCTTTTCAATGCCATTACTCCAGACTGCTCTGTACAGAAATCATGTTGTGAAGTCAACCTACTACTTTTTTTGACCCCCTCTGTAGAAAATGTATTTGGGGCTTGACCTGACCTACACCTTTCATTAATAACCCACATCGCTAGGGGAAAAATGTATGGCAGGGGACCCTGTGAGTGATGCAAGAGGTCTGCTTTCACAAGCACTAATCTTTAAGGTCTGCGAGTCATCTCCACTTCCTTAGCAGAAAGATCTGCCAGCACTCCCATTCCTTCTTGAACGTGGGTGTGCCACTCACTCGGGGCTTCAGGCTGCTACTCTGTGCAGGATAAAGACCCTAGAAGGCTGACACTTTGTTTTGGAGTTCGATGTTACCCATCTCCTACCATCGCTCCTGAACCACTGCTGTGTAGCATACGTATGGAGTGAAGGCACTACATTGTCATCCTCACTATTCCATGTCCCATTTCTTGATAGTGTAGGGATGCAGCAGAAGGTCTTTTATGGGGGGTCATCCTGAGTGCTCATCTCCAGAGTGTCATGCGCTTTTTGGCATTGGCCACAACCATTCACACATTCTGCCTACATTAGAGTACATAATTGAAAATGGTTTCTGTGCAGATGCATAAAGTTTTATGGTGCCAAATGATCAGCTTACAGCATTGGCTACCAATGAAAGTAGCTACTAGTGGTAATGGACAATAGCAGGACCACTATCCCAACACAAATGTAGGAAACTCAGTGGTCTTTGTTTAATCAGAAGGTGACTTTGTTTTATATTTGTAATTTCCTGAATTTTATCCAGCAAAAGGACAAATGCAAAAAGAACAGATGGATGGAATGCTGAACAAATCAAACATTCATCCCTAGTCACATATCTGGGTTAAACCCATATTTTTTTGCTTGTAAAGCCATTACAGTTTGGACCCAGCCATGTGTAAATCAGTCCAGGCCCTGCTCCCCATGGGAACAGCCCAGCCGGAAATTCCAGGCCAGGTCCTCCTCAGACCAGAAACAAGCATCCTAGTACTGGTTTTGGAGTATCACCCCTTATCAGCTAGGCTAGCTTGAATCCGGTAGCATAGCGAGCACAGGACCCATGACTGGGCATATCCTTTCCACCCAGGGCGGCAAATGCAAAAAGAACAGATGATGGGCAGAATGCTGAACAAATCAAACATTCATCCCCAGTCACAGATCGGAGTTAAATCCATTGTTGTTATTCCTGCTATGATAATCTGGTTTGGACCCAGCCATGTGTAAATCAGTCCTGACCCTGCTCTCCATGGGAACAGTCCAGCCAGAACTGCCAGGCCAGGTCCTTCCTAGACCAGAAATAAACATCCTGGGACCAGTGATGTCACTGACCATGTCATGAGTGATGTAAAATGTGCGGTCATAAGCAGTGCATTGCGGAGGTGCGAGTTATAGTTAGCTCAGCTAACTATAACGGCTGAATTTCTCTGGTTTTGTACGAGTAAAATGTCAGACTAACTAGAACGTCCCTCTAACCTTTGTTTTGGTCTGTGAATTTCTAAGGTTTTTCAAAATGATAATTCCTAACTATAACGTCTCTGAAACCTGTGTTTTTTTTCAGTGAATTTCTATGGTTTTGAAAATGCTAATTTCTAACTGTAATGTCCCTGTAACCTTTGTGTTTTTCAGAGAATTTCTAAGGTTTTTAAAATGCTAATTTCTAACTATAACATCCCTGAACACTGAGGCTTTTTCAGTGAATTATAAGTTTTTTTAACTAACAGTCACATTTGCAGAAGGGTGGAGAAAGGGAACTGGGTCTCCGACCAGCTCTCAGGATTTCCACTGTGTAGCACTTACTAGAGGTACCAGGAGGGCTTCTTGGCCCTCAAAGTTCCTCTGGAGCCACGGGGACCTTATCCTCCAACCAAGAGCATGCCAGGAGGCGCATTTACTGAGTGGTTGAAAAAGTGGGCATGGCCTGCTATCAGAACTCACAAATTCTGTTGTGTGGGACTCACTAGAGGAAATAGGAGGGGTAGTTTGCCCCCAAGGACGTCCTTGGGGTCCAACTACCCCTCCTATCACGCTCTTGGTTGGGGGATGAAATCCCCTTCGCTGCTAGGGATCCTTAGGGGCCAACTAGCCTGTTACTTACAGTAAGCCCCATGCAGTGGGAATGCTGAGAGGTGGTCACAGGCTACTCCCCCTTTCTCCATCACTCTTCAAACGCGCCTCCTGGTACCCTCTTGGTTCGGGGATTAAGTACCCTTCCCTCTTGAGGGTCCCTGAGGGATAACTAGCCCTCCTGTCACCTCCAGTAAGCCCCACATAGCTGGATTGCTGAGAGGTGGTCCGAGGCCATGACCCTTTTCTCCACCACTCTGCAAACGCACCTCCTGGTGCACTGCTGCTTGGAGAATGAAGTCCACTTTAGTGCTGAGGTCCTCAGGACATAAGGGGACCTTGTCCCCTCACCAGCAGTGCGCCAAGAGGTACGTTTGCAGGGTGTTTTAAAAAGGGGCATGGCCTTGGGCCACCTCTCTTACTGGAGGTACCTGGCAGGCTAGTTGGCCCCTAAGGATCCTCAGTAGCCACTTCATCCCCCAACCAAGAGCATACCAGGAGGCACGTTTGCAGAGTAGTCGTGAAAGGGGGTGGAGCTTCCGGTGAGTTGACGGTTTCTCTTTTTATTTAATTATAGGAGAGAGGGCTGTGTGGCTGTGGACAAAGGGAGCTGCTAACGTGCAGCTCCCTTTGCCCAAAAGCAATTCTGCGTCGCTTCATGGAAGTGAGAGCATCTTTTCTGCTCTCACTTCCATGAAGCGAAGCAGAGTTTGCTATGGCTTACTGCTCCAGCCATGCCATAGCAAACTGCATTGTCCCAGGGGGCAGGCACCCTGTGACATTGCTGGAGCCAGCCTTGGCGGTCCCCAGGGCCATGGAGGGCTTCTGTAGGGGGGGCCGCGCAGACCCCCTCCCATCTTCTCTTTAGCTCCGGGGAGGTGGTGGTCCCTGGGGCTGGGAGTCCAGAACGGACCCCCGCATTTTCTTAATTGGAGGCCGGGAAGGTGGTGGTCCCCTGGGATGTGTAGGGGGGCTCGAGTCCTCCCACACCTTTTTAAAAAAATAGGCCCAGGAAGGTGCCGGTCCTCGGGCTGTGGGGGAGGGAGCAGTGTGGCCATTTAATTTTGCTCATTCTCCCCTTTTTCAACAAATGTTCCCAGATACTAAAGTGTCATTCATTCATCAATCTCTAGTTAATGCTCAGTTATGATAATTGTTTGTGGTGTTTTTAGGATCATGTCATGTAAGTGAATTGAGGTCATTAGTACCACAAAACAACGTTTGTTGACCTTAACAGTATATGCCATCTGAAATTGAAAACTGAACTATGCACTGTTCATATGAAAATTAATGCTAAACAATTCTCTGAGTTGGGTAAATGTCAGTCTTTTAGCCAGCTAGGTCTTGAAATGCTGAATTTCACCTTTCTCCTCTCTACTGTGTGTGTTGAATGGTTGCTATATTTCAGGTATATGTACTAATGCTTCTTATTTCATTTCAGAGCATCTTACTACCTGTTTACTACAACTACTTTTGTATGAAACAAACGGTTTGTGTACTAAAGAAATTTTACACAGAATGGTTCTATCAGGATATGCAATTCCTTTTCCTTTTTAAGTGTCTACATTATAGGTGCTCAAAACCACTGGATGTGTAATCCACACTTTTACTGACACATGTTCTCTTACATTGCTGATAGGTCTAACTCCCACAGCATGTGGCCAAACATCTGCCACTCTGTATCGTTCCACTCCAGCCTACTAGCAAACCTCCAGGGATGTCTCCAATGCAGAAAGTTCAGATGAACACGACATGGCTGGTCCATTGCATCAATCTTGGCAGTACACTACAGTGAGTCTCACTTGGCCCACAACTACACCTTCTACCCCAGCTGTAACAACACCACAGCCAACAGAGCTCTCCATTTCCTGCGGAGGAAGCGTAAGAAGCACCTTGTCCCCCCCAGTTCTGGCTGGTGGTAAGACACCACCACCATCACCTTCATTCCAGCCAGGAATCAGTGGGATGGGGCACACTGTGTCAAGGCCAAAGGTTAGTGGGGTTAGGGGTAGCGGGAGTGGCTCTGTGGTCCAGAATAGTGAGGGGGGCAGTATCACCCAGGCCAACATCACTCACTTCTAGGAATCATTAAAGCAGTCTGAAGAAAGGATGGGCCAGGTCCTTTCCCAGGTGCAGGAGATGACGCAGTTGCAGTGGGAGCACAATGTAGAGATGCAGAATCTGAACTCCAATGATGTGGGCTCCCTGACTGGGGTGCTGTAGGACACTTATACCCACCTGTGCAGGACTTTTCCTGCATCATCTTCCCCTTTGTATGGGCCAACTCTATCTGGCCCTACTTCATCAGCCCTAGCCATAGAAAGGCTGGCCCTGCCACCAAAGGCAACACCTGCAGTCACCTCAGTCCCTGCAACTGTTGAACAGCTAACCATCCACAGGTACACACGTAAATCCAAATCACCAGGAGAGAATGGCAATACCTCGTCCACCAGCAAGAAACCACAATTCTAATTTCATCCAGTGTGTGACTACCATTCACTCGGTGAACTATTTCTGGTCACATTTACCTTTCTGAGGACATATGTATTTTGAACGCTGGACTACAGATACATTTGTCTTAATAATTATGGTTGTATTCACCATGACTGCTTTCTTATTATTTTGTTTGCTTCACCCCAATTTTTGATTCTTTTACCTTTATACAATAAAAGAAAAAGTAACTAAAGAAAAGAATGATGTTATTGTTTTGTGTTCATACTATTGTCATACTTTCCATCATACTTTTCAAAATGTTTACAACAAAAGGTTTGAGTATTTTTGAGTGAATTGCAGGTCGGTAAGGTCCCTCACTAATTTCTTCCATGACAACAAAATACAAATACCAAAAACATCATCAACTAGTATTTATTTAAATTTGAAACAGTTTGTTCGGTCAAATATGTATTAAACATAACAAGCCATATATAACACAAACCCTCAGTGCCATTATTACATTTCAGTTCCACACCTTGCCACCATGGAAGAAGAAGATCTAATCAAAAAAATCAGATTCAATAGGCAAAATAGTAATGAATTATGTCTTCAGCTGGAGCTACATTCTGCCTCACAATAGGATTTGCACAACAATAACCCCAATAGTCCTAAATTCTGGCAGTGCTCAATTTTGTGGCAACAAGATCCGTCCAATACAATCTTGCAGTATCTGGGGAAATGTCACAACCAACTTTAACCACTTGGATGCTAGGCGTTTTCCCGCTGTGTGCTGGAAAATGCCATTTTAGTGGCACCATGACAAGCTCAGCTCGTCATCAGCACACGACCCCCGTGGGTGATGATGAGCTGAGCTCGTCATCAGCATCGAAGGGGTTAAGTAGTGCTACAAGCAGTACTTTCTACAATGATGAGACATCAACATATTCATAAACTTAACACAAAAGGAGCATTTTGCCAATGTAAAGGGGGATGACTATACTTTTGGTTGACTTCCACATGTGATTAGAGCAAATCAAGCAGCACATTTTGCTTGGCACCACAATTCAAGAGAACACACGTCCAATGCATTCTTCAAAACTTCCATATAATCACTGTGCAAGTTGTCTCAGTACAAGACTTGTACACTCAAAGTCTGTGTGTGTCTTCCACAGGATCAACCAATGCTCCCTTTGTACCTCTCAACAGCAGAATATAAGTGGAAATGTCCAAATGAAGCTGACATGGTGAAGATCCAAAAAAAAGTAAAAGTTTCATTTTAATTACATTACACGTTAAACTCATTACAAATGAGTACTTTTGAAGTCACATTTTCTAAGAACAATCAGAGAGAGACATCTGAAATGAACCCAATAGTCAATGTGTCAACACTTTGAGCAATAAACCTCTAAGGCCTGGACTTCATAAACGTGCCCGCTCTAAAAAATACCGAGCACATACTCTTCTCCTCATATTAAAATTTGGTTTAAGCTTAATGTCATGAAATGTAGGTGTATTAATAAACCTAGGTGAAAAAGTTGGAAATAGCATCTTAATGTTCGTCAACTTCTTTCTCTTCACTGCTATCATCTGCATTTTCCATTTCAACATCCTCGCCCAATGGCTCTTCATGCTCTGCATGCAATGTATGAGATGTTCGTCACAAGGCGATATTCTGGAGCATTCTGCAGACCATGGTGATTTGGCACATTTTATCGGGTGAGTAGAGGAGAGTCCAGACAGTGAAATCTTGCCTTCAGGAGACCAAAAGCCTGCTCAACCGGCCTATGTGTTCTTCTATGGGCCTCACTGAAGTGGACTTCCCCTGGTGTTGCTGGATTCCTCAGCGGTGACACAACCATGGCAGGTTAGGCTAAGCTGAGTCACCTAAATGGAAATGTAATGATTAGGCTCAATAAGTAACACAATCATAGATGATTCATCTTGTTATTACCCCAAAAAATGTCATGTCTGATTGTACTTACTAACAAGCCAGAACATCTCAGGTTCTAGTTGGGACATTTGATGGGGTATGCTGCTCTTCCGTAGTACATAGGAATCCTGGGCAGATACAGGGAAATGAGCACAGACACCTGAGATGTACAAAACAGATAAGCAGACAACTTGCATATTGATTGAATGGAAGTGCTTCCGATTGTGGTATACTTGTTCCCTGGATCTTGGTGGAACTAAAGCAATATATGTGCCATCAATTGCTCCGACCACATGTCGCAAGCGACCTAAAGCGTAGAAGTCCTTCTTAACATTAGCCAAATCCTCACGTTGTGGGAACTGGATAAAGCTGTTGATGTGTCTCATCATTGATGCAAGAAGGAGTAGTTTCTTTTCTGTAACTCCAGTTCTGTAGTAGGGGTATCTGTTATAGTCATAATCTAGTGAATAGTCCCGCCCATGTGCGTGGACCCCGGAGCAATCAAAAATAATCTCTAAAGTGTCGAAAAAATGCAGAACTGCACAGACACTTAAGAGAGAATTTAAAGACATATAATGCAGCATATAAAAAGGCTACACTGTCCTGTACTTCAGCTAGAAATTCCACCAAAAATCCACAAAAACAGCAAAGCCTGTCCAGATTTTCCCTGCGTTCAGTACAAACCCCTCTGGAAGATAGAGAGGAAGGCATGGACAGACAAGCCCCATAGGCTGCCATTATGTGGCTCAGAACAGGATACTGTGCCTTTAAGAGAACTTTCCAGAACTTCACAGTATCCCAGAATGCCTTGCAGGTCTCCCTTACTTTCAGTTCTTTTTGAAGGCGTAAAACGCCAGACCTGTAGCATTTCTTACATCAATCTCTCTCTCCACTGGGGAGGAGGGCGGGCGCTTATGACTAACAGAGATACCCCTACTACAGAACTGGAGTTACAGAAAAGAAACTACTCCTTCTGTAGTAGGGGATCTCTGTGTATAGTCATAATCTAGTGAATAGAATGGCAAGCCCATCCCCACAACAAAGCGGCGGTGGAGAAAAGAAAACCAACACCACTATTGTGCGAACAAATTCCGCAGTGAAGCCTGTCCAACCTGAGCATCTGCTCTGGCATCAGCGTCCAGACAGTAATGCCTAGCAAAGGTATGAACCGACTTCCAAGTGGCGGCCTTGCAGATCTCTGCAATCGGCACATTACGGAGCAAGGCTGTCGTGGCAGCCTTGCCCCTGGTGGAATGAGCCTTAGGCTTACCTCCTAAGGTCTTATTAGCTTTCTGGTAACATAGTTGTATGCAGGACACAATCCACCTAGAAATGGACTGCTTAGAGGTCGCAAGACCCGTCCTGACTGATCCGTAATTGATAAACAATTGGTCTGACCTACGTACATCTTTGGTCTTATCAAGATAAAATTTCAACACCCTCCGAACATCCAGGGAATGTAAGGAACGTTCCGCTGGAGAAGAGGGATTCTGAAAAAACGTAGGCAAAGTTATAGTTTGATTGACATGAAAGTCAGAAACAACCTTGGGAAGAAATTTAGGGTGAGTCCGCATAACAACCTTAGCAGCATGAAATACAGTATAAGGTTCATTACAACACAGTGCCTGAATTTCACTCACCCTGCGGGCCGATGTAATGGCCACGAGGAACGCCGCCTTCCAGGATAGGTGCTGCAACGAAGCCTTATGAATGGGTTCAAAAGGCTCCTTCATCAAACTGGACAGCACCACATTCAATTCCCATGAAGGCGAAGGAAGCCTGACAGGAGGGAACACTTTCTTCAAGCCTTCCAAAAAGTCTTTGATCACAGGGATCTGAAAGAAGGAAGTCTGTGAAGGGCTTTTCCTGTAGGCAGTCAATGCAGCGAGATGAACCCTAATAGAGTGAACATTAAGGCCAGATCGCGCCAAATGTAGAAGATAGGGAAGTATGACATCTTCCTTGCACGTCGTAGGATCCAAGTTCCTGGACACACACCAGATACAAAACCTCTTCCACTTGTAAGCGTAGGACGTTCGAGTGGAGGGCCTCTTAGACTCCTTCAGTATGTCCATACAATCTTCAGGTAGATTCAAATGTCCATATTGCACTACCTCAGGAGCCATGCCGCCAAACTCAAGGACGAGAGGTTGGGGTGCACCATCTGCCCCCCGAACTTCGTGAGAAGGTCCGGCCTGCACGGCAACCGAATGTGCGGAAGGAGGGACCGGTGAAGAAGGTCCGTGAACCACCACTGCCTGGGCCATTCCGGGGCAATCAGGATCATCCGTGCCCTGGACCGGGACAGCTTGATGAGCACCGCTGGAATCAGGGGAATGGGCGGAAAAGCGTAAACAAAGCTGTTCGACCAGAGTATCCAGAGTGCATTCCCCAGCGTCCCTTGCTGGTAGTACCTGAGGCGAAGTCTCGGCATTTGCTGTTTTCGGAGGTGGCGAACAGATCTATGTCTGGAGTGCCCCACCTTGCGAAGACTTCTCCTAGTACGTCGTCGTTTATGACCCACTCGTGGTTTCCCAGAATCAGCCTGCTCAGTGCGTCCGCCTGAACATTCTGCACACCTGGCAGATGGGTAGCCGTTATCGTCAATCCTCTTGCCAGAAGCCAGTGCCAGATAGTCTGCGCCTCCCGAGACAGGGTGCGCGATCTCGACCCCCCCTGCTTGTTGAGGTAATACATGGTGGTCGTATTGTCCGTCTGCACAAGCAGAGAGTTGGTCCGGAAGGACGGATGAAAGGCCTTCAGTGCCAAGTGAAAAGCTCTGAGTTCCAGGAAATTGATGTGATACGTGGACTCCGCCTGAGACCACGTGCCTTGGATCTGTAAGTCCCCCGAATGCGCTCCCCAGCCCTGGAGAGAAGCATCCGTCACGATCGTCTGAGTAGGAATGTCCTTGTGGAAGGGAACCCCTCTGAGGAGATTCTCCGCTGAACACCACCACTTCAGAGACTGAAGAGCATGCAGAGACAGGTGTATCTTGTTGTCCCAAGATCCCCTCCTCTGGTCCCATTGGTCCTCCAAGCACTCCTGTAGAGGTCTCATGTGTAGCCGTGCATGAGGAGTGAGGAAGATACAAGAGGCCATCGACCCCAGTAGAGAAGACACCGTCCTCACTGTCGTAGATGGAACGGTCATAAGAGCCTGAGCCTTCCGAAGGATCGATTTCAGTCGCTCCTCCGAAGGAGACACGCTTGCTGACAGCGTATTGATGGAGGCTCCCAAGTACTGAATGCACTGGACCGGGATCGGGACAGACTTGGACATGTTGATGTGCAACCCCAGCTTGTTCAAGAGAACGCACGTCTTCTGGAAGTCTGCTTGAGCTTCTGAGAAGGAGGAGGCCTTGATCAACCAATCGTCCAGGTACGGGTAGACAAACACCTTGCCTTTCCGTAGGTGTGCCGCTACCACTGCCATGCACTTCGAGAATGTCCTGGGTGCAGACTTCAGTCCGAAGGGCAGCACCGTGTATTGGTAATGATTGGCGCCGACTTGAAATCGCAGAAACTTCCTGTGCTTGTGCACGATGGGCACGTGGAAGTACGCATCCTGTAGGTCTATGGCACAAAGCCAGTCCCCCTGTTGCAGCTGAGGATAAATCTGATGCAACGACAACATGCAAAATTTTTCCCTGCGAATCAACTTGTTTGCCTGCCGCAAGTCCAGAATGGGCCGGAACTCGTTCTTGTCCTTCTTGCGAACCAGAAAGAACCGGGAGTACAGGCCTCTTCCTCTTTGAGACAGAGGTACGTCTTCTATCGCCCTTTTCCTCAACAGGATATCGGCCTCCGCCTGGAGCTCGCGCAGCTGATACTGCGAGCTGACCGGAGGGATCGCTGGAGGAGGGCTGATGAACCGAAGACTGTATCCATTGCAAACAATATTCAGCACCCACTTGTCCTGAGTAATTTTTCTCCACTCTGCCAGGAAAGATTGAACGCTTCCCCCCACCGGAGTGGGTAACGGATGACGGGGAAGTAACCGCTCAGGGTCGAGACCCGGCCGGGCCCTTGTTCGCGGTAGAGGGCTGCTGTCCACCTCTACCCCTCTGACGTTTTTGGAAAGGCATTCGGAACTGCTGCTGTTGTTGCTGCTGCTGTTGTCCGGAAGACTGCCCTCTTCCTTTCCCTTGTGAACCGAACCGCCGTTGGAACTGGCGGTATGGCTTCTTGTCCTTGGGCTTTTCCAAGCCCACTGCCGTCAGGGTTTCTGCCTCGGCCTTCATCCGGGCCATCTCGTCATCAGCGTGTTTTCCGAAGAGCGTGTCCCCGGAAAACGGCAGATTGGCCACTCGCTGTTGTGCCTCGGGCTTGAGGGATGTAAGCCTGAGCCATGCATGGCGGCGTTGGTTGATACCGTGGCAGTAGCCATGTGCCGCCAACAAGGCAATATCCGCCGCGGCACTGATGGCCTGGTTCGAAACCAGCATCCCCTCCTTGACGATCTCCATGAAATCCTCCTTCTTGTCGCGCGGCACAAGGTCCGCAAACTGTTCCATGGAGTCCCAAAGCGACCAGTCATATCGACCCAGTAGCGCCGAGTCGCTGGAAGCCTTCATCGTGGTGGAAGTCCCGCATGCTTTCCTTCCCGCCGAATCAATCCAGCGGCTCTCCTTGTCCGGAGGCACGGTGGAGGACGGGGAGGTAGAGTGTTGTTTCCTGGCCGCCGTAACGATCACTGAGTCGGCGACTGGATCCATCCTCAGGAAGGCCGGGTCAGAGTCCGGTGCCCTGTATTTCTTCAAAAGCCTAGAAGGAGCGGCCCTGACCACCGCAGGCATAAGAAATAGTTCTTGTGCGGGTTCAACCAGTCCCGGAACCAAGGGCAACAGAGGGCGAGACAGGTGCTTCTTGTGCAAAGTCTCGAATATCACGGACGTCGTAGGTGTAGGAGCCGTCACCGTGATACCCAACTTCGCGGCCCCCCTTAGGAGAACATCCTGGAACGTGCCGATGTCATCGACGGGAGACACCCTAGTGTCCGGGGAATCGGACAGAGTCGGGGAATAGGAGCGAGTCCTGGAAGATGTATCCGTCCTGGATCTGTGCCTCCTATGGCGTCGTCTGGAACGAGTGGAGGACCTACGCCTGCTCCTCGATCGTTCTCTCCGTCTGGAGCGAAACTTCGACCTCCTGGGCTTAGGCCGGTCCACCGGCCTGTCCGGGGTGGCCGACTTGGGCTTACGCGGTTCTTTAGACTTCGGAGTCTTCTTGGGAGGGGTCGGAAGGTGAGGCAACGAGGCCGACCTTGGTGGGACCGGTGGAGGCTTCTCTGGTAGAGGAGGCAACGGAGGAGGTGTAGGCATCCTCGGACGCGGGCCTCTATGCAACGGAGGAGGAGGTGGAACGGACTTCTTTGGAGCATAAACCTCTGAGTGCACCGATCCCGGTGATCCACCAACCTTCCTGGGCTGAGGGGAGCCCCCCACAGCCTCAGGCCGCTTAGTACGGGCATCCGGCACCGTCGACCGGTGTTCAGGAGTCGACTGCCGGTCCCTCGACGTCGAGCGGCCCTTCGGCGTCGACCGTCGCTTCCTCTTCGGCGTCGAGCGACTCGCGTGTCTAGCCGTCGACCCGGACCATCTCGACGACGACCTCCTGTGTCTTGACGGCGACCGCTTGCGCCTCGACGGCGACCGCCTCAACGTCGTCTTGTGGTGTCTCGACGTCGACCTTGAAGACGACGACCTCCTTCGCCTAGACGGGGCACGCCTCCGTCTCGCCGGCGAGTGCTTCTGCGTCGACGGCGGGCTCGACGACGAGGATCCCCTCGACGACGATGAAGTCTTGCGCCTGGAAGGCGATCGACGGTATTGCCTCGGCGGCGTGCGTCGACGCCGATCCTGTCGACGCCGGTCCTGTCGTCGACGATCGCTCGATGTCGACGCCGAAGACAGCGACGACGAGACCGTCTCCGCGTCCGACGGCGGCCTATGCAGGTCCCTCGACGTCGACGGTCGACGCTTTCTCGACCCAGAGCCCTGGGGAGAAGGGGAGCTGGCCTTGGACTTCCCCCTCGACGTCTTGGAGGGTGCCACCGACCCAGACGGAGAATGGGGACGTGTGCTGGGCTTCCTGCCCCCGGGGAGCCCCCCAGGGGCCTCAGCATGGGCAGAAGAAGCCCCTCCAGACCCACCTTGCGCCTTCTGTCTCCTTTCTTCTAGTCCCTGAAGCCTGATTTTCTTTCTGTCTTTCAGGGTCCTGCCAGAGAAACCCTGGCAGATCTCACACTCCTCAGGGATGTGGGAAGAGGGAAGGCAGAGGATACAGACCTCATGGGGATCTGTCTTGGCCTTCTTCCTGGAGCACTTTGGGCATTTATCAAATAATGCAGGCATTATTTCGACCCAGGAGTGCCAAAAGTCAAGAAGAAAGCTGTAATGTACAGATAAAGTACACAAAAAACGATTTTAGTGCAAAACACCAACAAAAACCCTTGAATAGGGAGAGCTCAATGCTCCAGGGTCCTGCTAGCAGGAGCCGGAAAAAAGAACTGAAAGTAAGGGAGACCTGCAAGGCATTCTGGGATACTGTGAAGTTCTGGAAAGTTCTCTTAAAGGCACAGTATCCTGTTCTGAGCCACATAATGGCAGCCTATGGGGCTTGTCTGTCCATGCCTTCCTCTCTATCTTCCAGAGGGGTTTGTACTGAAGACAGGGAAAATCTGGACAGGCTTTGCTGTTTTTGTGGATTTTTGGTGGAATTTCTAGCTGAAGTACTGGACAGTGTAGCCTTTTTATAGGCTGCATTATATGTCTTTAAATTCTCTCTTAAGTGTCTGTGCAGTTCTGCATTTTTTCGACACTTTAGAGATTATTTTTGATTGCTCCGGGGTCCACGCACATGGGCGGGACTATTCACTAGATTATGACTATACACAGAGGTCCCCTACTACAGAACTTCATGTAGCACACCACTGAAAGTTGATTGTGATATTCCACCAGATATTACCACAGTGTATTGGAAGGATCCTGTGGCCAAAAAATGAAGTGCTGCCATAACTTTCCCAATTGGTGTAATAGCTGTTGCGTTGCAGCAGATCGGGCTTTAGCGGATGACAAAAGTCCAGTATGGTTTGCCTATTCAATCTGAATTTTTTTATAATATCTCTTTCCTCTGTGACGGCAAGGTCTGGAAATGGGCGGTATACTTGAGGCTGTCTCTCCTCACTCTGACAGGGTCAAAATGTCTGCAAATGAAAAAAGTACTGACATTTTTAAAACATTTCCCACATATGCATTTCTGCTCATTCACACAAATGTCATTGTGTGCACAACATATATGCTTTCACTACATTTTTCTATTGTAAAAATTGTGTTGGTCACTTTTTAACAGCTGAATGTGCTTTTTTGCCTTCCAAAATCAATAACAATAAAAAAAAAATATTACATTTGTAATGTATTACTTACACAATCTTTTTTTGCCTAAAATAGTTTCAACAGAGATGTTAACACTGGGCTACATTAGCATTCACAGCACCAACTCGCTACAAATAAATGTCGTTTTTAAACAAACATGAATGTCCTCCAATTTTTACACGTGGAAAGAAAGTACCCACCCTTTTGAGATGTGGTGAAACACTTAACAGTCCCCAAGGCATTACTTGAATACCTAATATGGCTGCTGCCGGACCTTCCCATCAGGACAATTGTTGTATGTGCACATCCGCAGCAGAACTTTATCGCCTAGTGGGTGTTGTACTCCATGACAGACATAGCCTTAGGCTAACGGGTTTGAAAGCAATGGGTGTGTTAGTCACCGCTGACGATCATGTCCATCACATACATGTATGCAGCGGTTTGCAAAAGAATCACTTGCCTCCTAATACTGCAGCCATCAAGACCTCCTCTACTTTTGCTACTGTTTCTGACCTCTGGGAGCTATAATGGCACGAGTTTCTGGGGAAAGGGCCCATGCCTTCATGCTGCGAAGCTGGAAAAACTGGCAAGGGAGGGCCTTTCCCTGTATGGCCACCTTTATAGATCACTAGTGGAAGATGTACATGTTTAAAATGTGTATGTGAATATGTCTATTTTTTTTTTTTTTTTAATCTGTCTAATTTTTTAATTTTTCCTGAAACATAGGCTACAATGTCCCTTTGAGTTCCTGACTAAAGTGTACTGAATGATGTGAAGTGTCATATATTTTGTTCCTTACATGAGGCAATGTTCTTGGGGATTCGTAAGCACTTTCCCATTAGAATCAAAAGGCCCCATTTTAGTATGTTTGTGTGTCCAAAGCCCAAGATTATTTTTGCTGTATATGTAGAGGTGTATCAATGTATCACTATTTAAATGCATGTGAAATGCATTAATGTCACATCATGTACATTTGAAAATTACATTCTAATGTATTTACAAGTGTACATGTAAATATTTTCTGTAGCTACCAAATGAAGTAGATGTTTGCTCTCAGTAAAGTGCCACAAGACCCTCAGCCTAGATCATGGGTCTCAAAACAGGAGTTTCAGAGCTACCAGTACCGCCCAGATCCCTCAAGAGTGGCACACAGCCTTAATGTAAGTCATTAGATGGGTACAAGGTCAGTTTTCTGTTTGAAAGTTAAGGGAAGGCTATGTTCATGTGACATCATGATCAGCATGCTGCAGAAATCTGGGCCTCACAAAGAGCATGGCTTAGAGTCATGGGTCAGGCTGGGATTGAGTTGCAAAGAACTGAGGTATTAGTGTCATTACAATTGGTTCCTTGACAACAAAAGTTTGGAGGTGTGTGCCAAAAAATGCCCCTATATGCTAAGAAATGGAAGACATTTGAGATGGAGGGTACCTAACTATTTAAAGAAACACTTCATTTCAGTTTGACTCCCATTCAGAAGTGTGTCCTTTCCAAACTGCAGGCACCTTACTCCCAGTGGGTAGTATTTACTGTGCCATACATACTAATGCAAGACACAGCCCTTTGTGAGATGGGATAGTTTTAAAGTACAGAGAAATGTTCAGTCAAACCTTCTTATCGTGGTATATTTTTCTGCACTTTCAAACATATCACATCTTAGTGCTGTGTCTTGCATCAGTACTGATGGCACAGTCAATATTGGCCACCGAGAAGAACTGGGCTACAGTCAGACAATGTATACAGTGAATCTGTGTGGTAAAATCTTGTGGCACAGGACACACTTTTTCCCATATGTGGTACTGTTATAAGATTTACACAAACAAACAATTGTATGTCCATTTAAATTGGGGAAAATTTATGATGCAGAGAGAAGTTCTATCAAATACTTCTTAACATGGAAACATTTTCTGCACCTTCACGTTCCCCCAAAACAAATAGACATACACATGTATGTTTGTGTCATTCATGTCACTGTGCCACATAGGGGAGAAAGTGTGTTCTGTGCCACACGATTTTACCACACAGACTGTCATCGGTATAATGCGTCCCTATGAATGGGCTAACATGTTCATATATCCCCAAAGAGCACACTCTCACTGACACTCATGGCAGACCTTTCATAGTGCCCTTAGTCATATTATGTACTTCCAAACAGAGTGTCTGGTTCTAAAGACATCCGGCATCAAGTCAATGAAACTGGCCATGAGGGGGTCTGATAATAATGCACAAGTTGCTTGGCTGTGAGTAGCTCACAATGTTTTGCAGTGATCTGAAGTAGCTCACATCACTGAAAATGCAGGTGACTCTGGCCTACAGGATGTCACTGTGCTGGATTTGTGAGTATAGGAAGTGAGAAGGTATGAGAGTAGTCAATTAGTCAGTATAAAAGTGTGCATTTAGGTATTGGTTTTGGTCAGCATATGACGATGTGTATGTTGCATGTTAACTTATGAGTCATGTTTGGGTTAGTGTAGAGAAATTGTGTGGCATCACTTTAGACAAACAAAAAGCCACAAACCCATTCTTTTTACTTTCTTTTCTTGTATCCATACAAGTCAACGCCCATCAGAAGTGGGACATCTGAAATGCCATAGCCAGGACGGTGTGGACCCTGGTGCACTACAAGCACTGCAGGAAGATGTGGGAGGACCTATGAAGCTGGACCCGAAAGTCAGCTGAAGTCCAGCTCAGCCAGTCCTCCAATGTGGGAAGTGCGTGTGCCACACACTGACCCCCTTAATGGCTCGCATTCTTGAGGTGGCCTATCCGGCATTTGTGCACAGTTGAGAGCCCAACAGCAGTCGAAACGGGGTAAGTTGTAGTGTGAGTTGAACATGCTAACTAACTATTTTTAGTTACAGCAACTTTTTTAGACATCTACATGGAGGTTGACATACCGGGTAAAAAAATAAATTAAAAAAAAGCAGCGATAATGAACCCATGTTTATTATCAGTTTATTTTGTTACCTGGAGTCTTGGGGGCGGGACCGCAGGGTTGGAGAGAGCAAAGCACAGGGTCCCAGTCTCCTTGGGAGCGCAAATCATCAGCACTCAGGCCAATCATGAAGCTGCACTCAAGTATGAGAGCACCTTCAGGATTGGCCGCAGGGGAGACGGGCAGGCTCTGCTTGCAGTGGAGATACAAGAGGAGGTAGAAAACGGCGATGCGATGGGCTACAGTCGGCAGATACGTTCTTTTCTTTTCCTTTTATTCATTGTTCGTGGTCACCCCCGCCTCACCCTCTTCCTCTGACACTGGCCGCTACTGTTGACATGTCCAACGCAAAAGAGTTTTTGAAGGTGTAAGTATGTCACAAGGTGTTTGATGAAGTGATTAGTACAGGAATTTGTGGGAAAGGACACAATCTGGTTTGTGTTCACTACCAATGGACTGGTTTCAGCAGACACATGTCTGCCTAAACAACAGTTCCTCATGAGTGTATTTTTGGCTGTAGGTGGGACATTTGTACTTAAAATGCCACTAGTTCTTAATGTAACACCATTTTGGAACGTCATTTCGCGCCAATCCGTCGCACAGCGTCATAATGCCTTCTGGCACATTTTCCAACAAGTATTCCATATTTTGTTCCAACTAGTCATCCTTCTTCCTTAGTCTCTCAATGAAAACACAAATTATTCGTGTTTTCATTGAGAGGTCTGGATGGACACGGTGGGAACATTAGAAATCTGGACAAATTGCATGAACACTCCGTTTGAGGAATACGCTAAAATGTGGAAAGATTAGTAATGGACTAAGGAAGAAGGATGACTAGTTGGAACAAAATATGGAATACTTGTTGGAAAATGTGCCAGAAGGCATTATGACGCTGTGCGACGGATTGGCGCGAAATGACGTTCCAAAATGGTGTTATGTTTACAAAAGTGTGTTTGGGCATTGCACTTGAGAAGTCTGCACGCTAAAAAATTGAAACAGAGAAAATAATGGTTTAAAAATGTTGAAAATGTTAAGTATAGGTGTGCATCCCATCCCCTACTAATGTTGAAACTAGTTCTTAATGTGTCAGGTCTAATGATCCTTTCCTATTGTGAAGGATCTAGGCTTCGCCCTAATACAGGTGACATAGAATACAATGCAATCATGATGCAGTGGATGTTCCAGACATCACCTTGGTAAGTTTGTTTCATACCCATACAAGATTGAGAAAGTGAGCCAGATTTTCTTATGCCATCACATTCAATGGCTATATTTTAAGTTCTATACATACCCAAAAAATGCTGAGATTCATAAATACATGTTAATTCCAATTACAAGTGACAGTTTTGTATGCAGTCTTACTCTTTCACAAGTGTGGATGTAATCCAATCTGGTTTCTCATAAAAATCTGTGAGAGGCACACACATTTAAGAACACAGACAGCAATGTGTACACATTGGTGACAGAGCAACAGATGAAGAATGACATTTATCATTGTCCTTTCTTGTGTCCAGAAGCTAAAACTATGATGAAGTCAATGGAAATACTTGCAAGGCCTTTTAGTGCTGGAATGTTCTTTTGGTGCTGGAATGTTCTATCACATGTATTTAAGGATTTGCCATGTGGAAACACAGTATCAGACCCAAGTAATCACTCAATAGAAATATATCAAGGTGTAATATGCTGCATATTGTGAGTTACCTTTGTCTGTTGGTAGTGATCATGATATATGTATCAGTGTATGTACTATTTACTGTGATGTTGTACCAATTTCCACCTAGAGTGCAAGCCAGCATTTTATTGAGACAACAGTTTTAACAGTAGTGAAAGTTTTACCACTCATGATTAGAGAGATTCATGAGTCAAATGTGAAAATGTTTATGTTATGTACTGGAGTGTATTAGCAATGTATCAAGGCCTATGTATTTACTTAAGCTGTGGAGGTTAAATAACAATCCAGCCAATAGAGTGTTACAAATAAATGTTATGCAGCATAGGTATCAACACAGTGTGTGAAAGATGGATAAGCTATTTCAGTACAGGATGCATATAGTTATTTAGACATTTGACATATGCTTGAGTCACTTGGAATAGGTGCTAGCATTGCGAGAGGCTCACACAAACCAAACAGGTTTTCAGTACATACAAATGTTTTTACAACATTGCAGTACTTGTTGCAACACATTGATGCATGTATACCCTTTTTGTGAATGCAAAAGATGCAGATTTTATGGGCTCGTAAATACACTGTGCAAAGGTATTTCAGGTTAATATGTATGTATCAATAAGGACTAGCTATGGTTAAGAGAAGTAGGAGCAGTACGTCAAATAAGGAGAAAAGATGTTTTCCTTATAAAGCCCTCACCCAGCGACCTAGTCGGTGGGATGCTTCATCATCGGGCCCACCGCAGTGGCACCGAATGTGCCCCGGGTGTGCTTCAACGCCAGGTGACTGCGGAGCTGGTATGTTGCTGAGTGTGCAGTGAGTTGGGTGAAGTTTAAAAGCTATACAGGTGATCCCAGTACCCGAGGGTAAAATATTTTAATGAACTGGGCCTCTGTTAGCGGATAAAAGGCAAGTAGACATTAATTGGAGTGCTAATTATGACCTCCAGCGTCTAGTGTGGTCTACAAGTTTCAGCCAGTGCCTTATAGATTTTATGCTGGCTTACCTCCGGACCGTTTTAATATGTGCAAAACGTGCAGATTAAATAATAAAAATTAAATTATAGTGGTTGTGTTATCTTTAGGCTAAGTGAAGCGCACACTAAGGAGCTATAACTGTTAGAGGGGGATTCCCTCAAGCTTGACTACATATAACACATAGGACAAAGACAAGACGTACATGGTAGAGTCATATTAGAATGGTATTTGATATACCACATCATGTGCCGGCTTATAAAGTGGTGTGCAACCTATAATCGGCTACTGTGGGTTCATGCCATGGGCATGAAGCTGGTGAGGGTTTTTAAATGAAACCGATAGTGGTGGGCTAGAGAGCGTATTTACAAGGTGAGGTACAGGTAAGTATAGTGCTAAGTCCTCACTCAGTTTTGTCTTGTAAAAAGCTTCATGGGTCGCCTGGCAGAGAAAGAGACCCTGTAAGAATAGTAACTTGGTCACAAATATGTCCAACCTGTAAGGAGAAAAAATGGTGGCTTACCCCATTCTTGGCTTTAGCGGTTCTATTTTACTCACGAGTGTTGCAGTCTGGTTCCTTTTTGGACCTATTCGTCCTTCCGCGGCGCCCGTTATGAGAGAGGAGGGCCGCCCGGTCTCTATTTGTAGTTTAGTTAATAGGTTTCACCTGCATTTGATGGAAAGAGCGCGCTGTTTGCATTGTCAAGATTGGGCTTCAGCGCATGCGCCGGGGACTAGCGTGAGTTCTGCGCATGCGCGGCTATCATGCGCATGCGTATTGCACGAAATGAAGTAAACTGTGGGCAAGTTATGGGCAGTTCGTGTTTTCAGCTCTTGTTATGCTGAATGTTGAAGCTAAGCATGTTGCTTGCCACGTTCGAGGTAGGTTGGTGAGGCTTATGACTTCGAGTCATTGTATTTCATGACTAAGACTTAAAATAAAAATAAAAGTAAATATTACCACGATGGGTGATAGTCCCAGCAAGGGCATGGCCAAACACGTGGGTAAGTGATGGCTGCTTATGAACGCACTGAAAAAGTGTGAGGGGGACATGCAGTTCAGGGCACCCGCCACGGGTACACTAGGGAGGGGGGAATGGAGGGATAGGGGCACTCATGCAGGTATGTACTGGCACAGGTATTTAAGCGATATAAGGGTTTTTTTCAACAGAGAGACTACACAGTCAGGGAGTTCCATGGTATGGCATCATTAAGGCCTTGGGTATGCGTAGATAAGCGATATATCCAGCGCTGTTCCTTCTGTAGGAGGAGTTTGTGGTTCTGAAAATTCTGGGCCCTGCTATAACATGGTACAGAGGCCCAACACTTGTGTCACAAAATATCATCGTACCCTGACGAATTTGGTGTCGGCAGACCGGTAATGATTAGGACATTATCCCTATTCATTTGCGTCATGATTGAGTGATACTATCACCCTTAAATCATGGTTTCCGTCTCGAACCCTCTGGTTCCATTTTGTGAACGGCATCCATCTTGTGGCTTGCCCTCATATAGTCAATTGATTAAGGCCGAGTTTGATCTGAAAGGACACGTCCACCTTAGCTGACTTCCCCATGAACTGGCCGAGCTGACTCCACTGCCTCCAGCCAAACCTGTTCGGGCAGTTCCTCGCCCAGTGGCCGAGTAAGATAGCATCAAGGCACAACATGCCATAAACCATTCACTACATACAAACCATGTTATTCACCACATACACCTGTCCATGTTTCTTGTTTATGGCCGGTTTTACGATGAGGAGGTGCCCGATTTTATTGGGGTTTCATCGATATCTGATGGTAGTTCTGGGCCGAGCTGGGTCATCTATCACAAACTGGACATCAAAAATGTGGGTTTGCCATCATGACTTTGCTTTTTCATTATTTTGGAAATATGTATATGACCGTATTGTAAACTAAAGAATTCTTGCCTGCAGCTGTTATTTTTGTATAAAAGGAGAAGGCTGGTTCTGTAAAAACGAACAGTCTCCTGAGAATCTACAACCTGTGCTGTTGTACTTCTAGGACGCTTGTTACTTGGTTGCAGCCAAAAAAACTAGATCTTTGATTTCACCTAGAAGACTCTGTGTTTCTGTGGTCCGGAACAGGAAGAACTCAAGAGGTCTTCGGGTGTTTTCCCCTGGCACCACCGGGTTCCTAAAAACCCGGCACCTCAAGTTTCTCATTGACATTGGTGTCAAATTGTTCTATGACAGTCCAGGAGAAGTCATTGGGGGTGTGGTTGTGGTTGAGGAAGTGGTCTGTGAGTTTACTAATGTTTTTACCACACCTTATGGCACTCCTGTGCTCTGTCATTCTTGTCCGGACTTTCCAGATGGTCATGCCAATGTATCTTAGACCACATCGGCAGGTTATTAGGTACACCAAATTAGCAGAGTTGCAGTTCGTGAACTGTTGTGTCCAAGTCTTGCCCGGTTCTATGTTTAGTGTTTTTGAGGGTGATGTCAGGTGGCACACGCTGCAATTGTGGCAGGGTTGGTGGCCGGTGATCTTCGGTAGGCCCCATGCATTAAGAATGGTGTTGTCAGTTCTGCGTGGGGTTGGCCGGGGCTTGGTGTTTACTAGTTGGTCTTTGAGGTTGGTTGCTCTTTTGTAGGCAAAACGTGGTTTTTCCCATTTTCTTGTTCCAGAGTTGATGATTTTCCAATTTCTTTGTATGATATTCGCTACCTGGTTTGACGCCGTGTTGTAAGTTGTTACACAGGTGAGGGTAGGTTCTTCCAGCGGTCTTTCGAAGGTTTCCAGGAGTGTCTCTCTGTTTTGGTTGCTTGCTCTTTTACAGGTGTTTTTTATTATTCTCGATGGGTAGCCACAGTCCTTGAGTTTGTGGATCAGTTCGTTCAATTGTAGTTTGTAATCCTGAATATTACTGCAGTTACGTCTTATGCGTAAGAATTGCCCGTAAGGCAGGTTTTTCCTCAGGTGTCGGGGGTGAAAACTGTCAAATCTTAGCAGGGAGTTCCTTGCTGTGGCCTTGTAGAAAGTGGTGGTAGTGAGACTTCCGTTGTCTGGTTTGATATTCAGGTCTAGGAAAGCTAGTTCGGTGGAACTGCTTGTGCTTGTAAATCGTAGGTAGGAGTCTTGGTGGTTGATCCAGAGCATGAAGCTGTCCAGCTGTTCTTGATTTCCTTCCCATATGAGGAGAATGTCGTCGATATATCGACGCCACATTTTTATGTTGGTGGAGTATGGGTTGGTGGGTTGTTGTATGTAGGTGTGTTCGAAGTGGGCCACATACAGGCCTGCCACGCTGGGGGCAAAAACGTTGCCCATGGATGTACCATTGGTCTGCAGATAGTAGGTTCCTTCGTATTCGAAGTAGTTCTCCTTGAGTGCCAGGGTAGCGCAGTCCAATGTGAAGCTGCGGGGGGTGTTATATTCCCAAGGGCTTACCATGAGGACATCGTGTGGTACCTTTAGTGTCGCGTCCTGTGGTAAGCTGGTGTAAAGTCTCTCTATGTCTAGTCCTACTAGTAATTCAGAGGCTGGGTTGAAGTTAATGTCTGATTACGCTCAGGAGATGTTTGGTGTCCTTGATGTAGGAAGGTGTTTTTTGGACTAGTGGGTTGAGAAAGAAGTCACAGAAACGTGATAGGGTTTCTAATAGTGACTTCATTCCAGACACGATGGGTCTGCCAGGGGGAGGGGTGAAACCCTTGTGTATTTTTGGGACTGTGTAGAAGTACGGGGTCTTCGCATTCTTAGAGCATAGATAGTCCGCCTCTTGTTTAGAGATCTTTTCCGTGTCTCTGGCATTTTTAACCAGGAGATTGATAGTGTTTTGTAGTTCTTCAGTGGGATCCTTGTTGAGACGTTTGTAGTTCCTTGTGTCACTTAAGAGTCTTTTGCACTCTTGGTCATAATCCGTTTTGTTCATGAGGACTATGCCACCCCCTTTGTCCGCGGGTTTGATGATGAGGGATGGATCGTTTTGTAGACGTTGAATGGTTGTCCTATCTTTGTTAGATAGGTTGTTGAATGTCTCCTTGTGTTGTAGTTGTTCTACTTCTGTGTATACTGCTTGTTCAAATGTTAGGATTTCAACCGGAACACTTCCCGGTGGAGGTGTGAAAGTGGATTTAGGTCTGCGGCCTGTTTCGTTCGGAGTATCCTCACTGTCATTGTTGATGTTGTCTTTCTTCTCAAAAAAGGCTTTTAATTTCAGTTTCCTGAAGAACTCGGCAAGTTCTACATGTAATTTGAAAGTGTCCAGGCTGGTGGTGGGGACGAACGAGAGGCCTTTGTTAAGCACTTCTGTTTCCTCAGTGGTTAGTTGTATGTCGGACAAGTTGAATACAAGTGGGCATGGGGGTCTTACTTGCTTGTTCCCGGCTGTTCTCTTGTTTTGTTCCTGGTGTTGGAGCTCACTGGTTCCTCTTTCGGTGCCCATTGTACGTGCCCCGGGTTCCGTCTCTTTCCCCGTCCTCTCCTGCCCTGGGATAAAAAAGGATATCATTGGTTCTGGTTTCCTTGATAAAAGGGCATATTTCCTGGAGGGTACATTTGGGGGTAGCCAAAGTATGGAGGTGGTGGGTGGCCATAATGGGCTGGCAGTGGACCAAAATTATGGTTTTGGGGGGGACCTTGCCATGGTTGTTGCCAATGTTGTCCTAGTCGTCCTCTGCCTCTTGATTTGTTTGATCCCGAGCTGGAGTTGCTTGAGATAGAGCTATTGTCAGAGCTCTCGGAAGACTTTTTGGGGGCAGTGTAGTCATCGTCCGCGTAAGGGTAAGTCTTGGAGTAGCTAAATCTTTTTAGATCTTTCTCAAATTTTTTGGTTGGGGACAAGTAATCTTTGTATTCTGCCATTTCACGATTTTGGTCTTCAAGCTTTTTCTTAAAGCCCGTCAGGGTGGTCTTAAAGTGTGTCTCTGTTGCTTGGATCTCTATCATGATGGCATCTGATAGGCGTTTTGCTGTTTTTATGATGAGGATTAGCCAGTCCCTGGTGCAATGCCTGGCGATCTGGGCCCAATCCTTGCGGAATGCGGCATCGTCTAGGAAAATTCTTGGGGCATTCGTGACCAGGAGACCAGTTGGGGCTGTGTTGGTGAGTAAATATTGTGCCAGTATTACACAGTGCAGAACAGTCCGGATCCTGTTCCTCTTCTTCTCCGTTAGTGAGTCCCAGTCTGTTGATTGGGCTACGGTGGCGGAGATGTTGAAATCTGCCAGGAGGGAGGGGTCAGATAGGATTTCGCTGACATCCTCAGCAGTGAAGGTGAGGCCAATATTTTCGGCCATATTAGGGCGTGGGTAGTCCTCTCGCAGCTGCGCGCTGCCTAGTAATGCTTTAATCAATCAGAGAGAGAGGACTAGATAGGCTAGACCGTATCCCCTGGGTTATATGTATGTATCAATAAGGACTAGCTAAGGTTAAGAGAAGTAGGAGACTCAGAGCAGTAGGTCAAATAAGGAGAAACAATATTTTCCTCATAAAGCCCTCACCCACCGACCTAGTCGGTGGCAGGCTTCATCCTCGGGCCCACCGCAGTGGCACCGAATGTTCCCCGGGTGTGCTTCAACGCCAGGTGACTGCGGAGCTGGTATGTTGCTGAGTGTGCAGTGAGTTGGGTGAGAAGGGTGAAGTTTAAAAGCTATACAGCTGGTCCCAGTACCCGAGGGTAAAATATTTTAATGAACTGGGCCTCTGTTAGCGGATAAAAGGCAAGTAGACGTTAATTGGAGTGCTAATTATGACCTCCAGCGTCTAGTGTGGTCTACATGTTTCAGCCAGTGCCTTATAGATTTTATGCTGGCTTTATTATTATTATATTATTATTATAAACCATTTTATAGCGCGCTCTGCTACTGGGGAGTATCCTGGCGCGGGGGAAATAAAAGAGGCAGAAAGCAGACCCTCACAGAAGTAAGGAACTCTTAAATAGCACTGTTAAACAAATATGTCTTCAGATGTTTTTTAAATGCGGCTACAGTGGGTGTGGAGCGCAAGTGAAGAGGAAGAGCATTCCAGGCGCGAGCCACGACCACCGCAATCGACTGACCACCAAGTCTGGCACGCTTGAAACGGGGGAGAGATAGTTGAAACATAGTGGAGGATCTCAGAGTCCGTGCGGGAACGTAGCTGATGAATCTTTTTCTCAGGTACTGGGGGCCTTGATCATGGATAGCACGAAACGCCAGAACCAGTGACTTAAACCGGATGCGCTGTGCAACCGGGAGCCAATGAAGTGTGCGCATCTCCGCACGAACGCTCTTCCATCTAGGAATGTTAAATAAAAGACGGACTGTCGCGTTCTGGATGATTTGCAGGCGTTTGACCAGGTAAGAAGGAATTCCACTGAACAATGCATTAGCATAGTCCAGCCTGGACAGTATAAGCGCTCGCGCAACAGACTCCTTTGCTTCTCTAGGAAGCAAGGGAAAGAATTTGCGAAGCATTTTTAGGGTCGCAAAACAGGTGCCCGTAAGTTTTTTAATGTGATGTTTAAATCTTAAGTCCTCGTCAAACCAAATGCCCAGGTTTTTGGCGGGTCTCCCCATCTCTTTCGGGCCTGGGATGTCAGAGGGCCAAAGAGTGCTCATAAACGAGGGGGGAAAGGAGCCATAAAAAAGAACCTCAGATTTGTCCTCGTTGCATTTCAACTGGGCCTTCGTCAACCAGCGAAATACCGAGGACAAACATAAATGGACTATAGAGGTATCCAGGTTATCATCAGGCCAGGTGAACAGCAATTGGGTATCGTCTGCATACCCAATAATCTTAGCCCCGAACTGTTCAGCTAGATAGATCAAAGGTGTAATGTAGACATTGAACAGAAGGGGGCTGAGAGTGGAACCCTGCGGGACACCTGTAAGCAGAGGTTCAGGCTCAGAGGCATAGGGAGGCAGCCAGACCTGCTGGGTCCTGTCCGACAAGAAGGAGGACAGCCAGTCTAACACCACCCCTCCAATACCTATATCCGCCATCCGGCTAAGAAGGAGCTCATGGGGGACGGTATCGAACGCGGCAGAGAGGTCCAAAAGAATTAGGACCGCTCTGCCGCCCCCGTCTAAACAGTCCCGAATGGCCTCGCTCATCTCAAAGAGGGCTGTCTCGGTGCTGTAAGCAGCCCTGAAGCCCGATTGGGCCGGGTGGAGGGCATTGGAAGTTTCAACAAATCTCTCTAGTTGTCGAAATGCCACCTTCTCACAGATTTTAGTGAGTGCCGGTAAAAGGGAAATTGGTCTATAATTCCCGGGGGCCGTCCAGTCTAGGCCTGGTTTCTTTAGGAGAGGTAGAAGCTTAGCCTGTTTCCAAGCAGTAGGGACCACGCCCGTCCTCAAAGAAAGGTTAACAATCTGCGTGATCTCCGTAAAGACTAATTCCGCCACCTCCGAGAGCACCCGGGCAGGGCACGGATCGGCGGGTGAGCCAGATTTCAGGGACTGAATTAAGGGAGAAATGGTGTCCTCCACAATCTGCTCGAAGATCGTGAACTGCTGTTCCGAACTAGGGCAAAGAGAGGGACACAGGCCTTCTATTTCCTGGTCGGTGGGAAGGGCTGCTGTAAGGTCTTGCTGAATCCTCTTTATTTTATTAATGAAAAAGGAGGACAGTTCCTCACACCATTGCAACGAGGATGGATGGGAGACAGCCTCAGCGACGGGTGCCACAAAGCTTTTCACAATGGCAAAGATCTCTTTGCTGCTGTTATCTGCCTTGGCGATACGCCCAGCATAATATTTCCCCTTCGCATCCTTGATGGCTGAATGGTATTCTTTTTGCGCCAGCCGTAGAGCGGATTTAGCCTCAGGGCTATAATCCCGTCTCCACGCTCGTTCAAACTTCTTACACCCCAGTTTTAGTTCCCTCAATTCAGGGGAAAACCAAGGTTGGGAGGGGGTACGTCTAGATCTGGTCAGCGTGGTCTGCCTAATAGAGGCCACTCATTAAATTTACAAACCGCATCGCCTAAGAGCAAATTCAAATTGGGGCGAGTATTGCTCAGAGCCTGTCTAAATGCAGGTAGGTTGATCTTTTGGGAGTGAGGAATAGAAGGTGGGGGACAAGGCTCCACAATCTCCCAATTAAATCTGACCAAATCATGGTCGGACCAGGTCGTTTTTTCAACAGCCACAGATTGAATAGGGAAGTTAGAACATACCAAGTCAAGCAAGTGGCCCCCCATATGCGTCGGGGCTGTCACCCATTGCTTGAGTTGGGCAAGCTCCAAAATTTCACCTAGCCTGTGGGCATCAGACAGATCTGGGACATCCATATGAATATTCAGGTCCCCAACCAGTAGGAACCTAGGAAAACCTAGGGCTCGTGGGACCAGATATTCTTCTAGGGCGTCCAGAAAGCGGGTAGCCAGCCCCAGAGGTCTATATATGAGAGAGCCTCCTAAAGTAAAGTGGGGGGAAGTTGTGATGGAAAAGTGGAGAACCTCACCCCCTATATCCGCAACCGGCGGCTCAGAAGCGAAGCACCACTCTTCCTTGAACACAACCGCTAGTCCACCCCCTCTGCCTAGGGGTCGGTCCACTCTGGCGATCTTAAACCCCCTAGGGATGGCAAGTTCTATGCTAGGTGCGGAGGTGCTGGTCAGCCATGTCTCCGTAAGGAACAGCACCTCCAGTTGGTCATCCACTAGTAGATCAAAGATCTCGGCGGCATGCCTAACTGCAGATCTGGCGTTGATCAGTCCTGCCCGTATGTTCGTGGAAGGAGCACCAATGTCAGATCTTGGGGGGGGGGGAGGTTTGAAGGGCAAAACCACAGGAAGGGCAAGAAGACATGTGGCAACTCAAATCCGCACGTGTACAGTGTCCACTGTTAACAGAGGGAGCAAGCCTCCACAGATCATAGTGTGAATACCTGTACGTTGCAGATTTGACCGAACCCAAAGGTCGCCGAGTAGAATGGCTGGCCTTGGGCCCGTCCCCGAGCTAGACCGCTAACTACCGACCAGCCGGGTACCGGGCCTCACCAAAGATGGCGCCGCCCGACCTGACCCTCCACAACAAACGGCACGGAAAGCCGCGGTGGACCGGGGCCCAGGGGAACCGGGAACAGTGCACAAGGTATTTAAACGCACTATAGTTTATTTAAAAAGCAAACAGCACAATTCGTAATCAATGAGAGATAAAATTATTTGTTTTAAAAATGCGCTAGCAAATCAATTAATGCTGCGGAGAGTGAGTAGGCAGAAGAGGAACCCTCGCAGTCTGCCCGTCTTTCCCCAGCGAGGTCACTAAGTGCTGCCACCACCAAGATCAGTCGCCACTGAGGAACTACAAAACACTATCAATCTCATGGTTAAAAATGCCAGAGAGACAGAAAAGATCTCTAAACAAGAGGCGGACTATCTATGCTCTAAGAATGCGAAGACCCCGTACTTCTACCCAGTCCCAAAAATACACATGGGTATCACCCCTCCCCCTGGCAGACCCATCGTGTCTGGAATGAAGTGACTATTAGAACCCCTATCACGTTTGTGTGACTTCTTTCTCAACCCACTAGTCCAAAAAACACCTTCCTACATCAAGGACACCAAACATCTCCTGAGCGTAATCAAAGACATTAACTTCAACCCAGCCTCTGAATTACTAGTAGGACTAGACATAGAGAGCCTTTACACCAGCTTACCACAGGACGCAACACTAAAGGTACTACACGATGTCCTCATGGTAAGCCCTTGGGAATATAACACCCCCCGCAGCTTCATATTGGACTGCGCTACCCTGGCACTCAAGGAGAACTTCTTCGAATACGAAGGAACCTACTATCTGCAGACCAATGGTACATCCATTGGCAGCGTTTTTGCCCCCAGCGTGGCAGGCCTGTTTGTGGCCCACTTCGAACACACCTACATACAACAACCCACCAACCCATACTCCACCAACATAAAAATGTGGCGTTGATATATCGACGACATTCTCCTCATATGGGAAGGCAATCAAGAACAGCTGGACAGCTTCATGCTCTGGATCAACCACCAAGACTCCTACCTACGATTTACAAGCAGTTCCACGGAACTAGCTTTCCTCGACCTGAATATCAAACCAGACAACGGAAGTCTCACTACCACCACTTTCTACAAGGCCACAGCAAGGAACTCCCTGCTAAGATTTGACAGTTTTCACCCCGACACCTGAGGGAAAACCTGCCTTACGGGCAATTCTTACGCATAAGACGTAACTGCAGTAATATTCAGGATTACAAACTACAATCGAACGAACTGATCCACAAACTCAAGGACCGTGGCTACCCATCGAGAATAATAAAAAACACCTGTAAAAGAGCAAGGAACCAAAACAGAGAGACACTCCTGGAAACCTTTGAAAGACCGCAGGAAGCACCTACCCTCACCTGTGTAACAACTTACAACACAGCGTCAAACCAGGTAGCGAATATCATACAAAGAAATTGGGAAATCATAAACTCTGGTACAAGAAAATGGGAGAAACCACGTTTTGTCTACAAAAGAGCAACCAACCTCAAAGACCAACCAGTAAACACCAGGCCCCGGCCAACCCCACGCAGAACTGACAACACCATTCTTAACGCATGGGGCCTACCGAAGATCACCGGCCACCAACCCTGCAACAATTGCAGCGTGTGCCACCTGCCATCACCCTCAAAAACACTAAACCTAGAACCGGGCAAGACTTGGACACAACAGTTCACAAACTGCAACTCTGCTAATTTGGTGTACCTAATAACCTGCCGATGTGGTCTAAGATACATTGGCATGACCACCCGGAAAGTCCGGACAAGAATGACAGAGCACAGGAGTACCATAAGGTGTGGTAAAAAACATTAGTAAACTCACAGACCACTTCCCCACCCACAACCACACCCCCAATGACTTCTCCTGGACTGTCATAGAACAATTTGACACCAATGTCAATGAGAAACTCCTCCTACAGAAGGAACAGCGCTGCATATATCGCTTATCTACGCATACCCAAGGCCTTAACGATGCCATACCATGGAACTCCCTGACTGTGTAGTCTCTCTGTTGAAAAAAACCCTTATCTCGCTTAAATACCTGTGCCAGTACATACCTGCATGAGTGCCCCTATCCCTCCATTCCCCCACCCTAGTGTACCCGTGGTGGGTGCCCTGAACTGCATGTCCCCCTCGCACTTTTTCAGTGCGTTCATAAGCAGCCATCACTTACCCACGTGTTTGGCCATGCCCTTGCTGGGACTATCACCCATTGTGGTAATATTTACTTTTATTTTTATTTTAAGTCTTAGTCATGAAATACAATGGCTCGAATTTAAGCCTCACCAACCTCGAACGTGGCAAGCAACATGCTTAACTTCAACATTCAGCATAACAAGAGCTGAAAACACAAACTGCCCATAACTTGCCCACAGTTTACTTCATTTCGTGCAATACGCATGCGCAAGATAGCCGCGCATGCGCAGAACTCAAGCTAGTCCCCGGCGCATGCGCTGAAGCCCAATCATGACAATGCAAACAGCGCGCTCTTTCCACCAAATGCAGGTGAAACCAATTAACTTCACTACAAATAGAGACCGGGCGGCCCTCCTCTCTCATAACGGGCGCCGCGGAAGGACGAATAGGTCCAAGGAGGAACCAGACTGCAACACTTGTGAGTAAAATAGAACCGCTAAAGCCAAGAATGGGGTAAGCCACCACTTTTTCTCCCTACAGGTTGAACATATTGTGACCAAGTTACTATTCTTACAGGGTCTCTTTCTCTGCCAGGCGACCCATGAAGCTTTTTACAAGACAAAACTGAGTGAGGACTTAGCACTATACTTACCTGTACCTCACCTTGTAAATACGCTCTCTAGCCCACCACCACCACTATCGGTTTCATTTTAAAAACCCTCACCAGCTTCATTCCCATGGCATGAACCCACAGTAGCCGATTATAGGTCGCACACCACCTTATAAGCCGGCACATGATGTGGTAAATCAAATACCATTCTAATATGACTCTACCATGTACGTCTTGTCTTTGTCCTATGTGTTATATGTAGTCAAGCTTGAGGGAATCCCCCTCTAACAGTTAAAGCGCCTTAGTGTGCGCTTCACTTAGCCTAAAGATAACACAACCACTATAATTTAATTTTTATTATTTAATCTGCACGTTTTGCACATATTAAAACGGTCCTGAGGTAAGCCAGCATAAAATCTATAAGGCACTGGCTGAAACATGTAGACCACACTAGACGCTGGAGGTCATAATTAGCACTCCAATTAACGTCTACTTGCCTTTTATCCGCTAACAGAGGCCCAGTTCATTAAAATATTTTACCCTCGGGTACTGGGACCAGCTGTACAGCTTTTAAACATCACCTTTCTCACCCAACTCACTGCACCCTCAGCAACATACCAGCTCCGCAGTCACCTGGCGTTGAAGCACACCCGGGGCACATTCGGTGTCACTGCGGTGGGCCCGATGATGAAGCATGCCACCGACTAGGTCGGTGGGTGAGGGCTTTATAAGGAAAACATCTTTTCTCCTTATTTGACGTACTGCTCTGAGTCTCCTACTTCTCTTAACCTTAGCTAGTCCTTATTGATACATACATATAACCCAGGGGATACGGTCTAGCCTATCTAGTCCTCTCTCTCTCATTGATTAAAGCATTTCAGGTTAATATTCTTATGCTGAACTAAGTTAATTATTCTATGCAAAAAAAGGCCAAACATTCAGAGGTGTTAGACAATTCCTTTAGAAATGTAATGGATAGGCTAGAGACAAGATTATTCATGATATAGGAGCTATCATGTGTAATGACCAACCTGTGACCAAATAGTTTCAGGAAATGCTTCCTACATGCCTGCGATTATGATAATGTCTAAGAAAAGTTGGAGAGCCTAAAGCAGGTGTAATGTGAAATCTTGTTAGATGTATTGTGATCGAAGTCGTGATCAGTTCCATTTACACAGTTACAATGATCTATTGGATATGCATCTTCAGCAGAAGGTGAAGGAGAGCGTGGCCAAGAAGGCAGGAAAGCAGCTAGTTATTGCGGTTTCAGTGCTGCCGACAGAAGCGACAAGGGACCCAGTCTCACAGAGGGTGAGGGGAGTGCTGTGGAGGTCCCCAGCTCTAGTTCATCTTCTTCTTCGGACTCAACCAGTGAGCATTCCTTATTGGTGGCGGATCCGCCAGGAAGTGTTACACCTGCATCCTTGTCTGCCACCCCGAATACCATCTCACCCTCCCTGTTGCTCTCCCCTGTAGGAGAGTAGGGTCTGCAATCCCATGATCACCCAGATTTTTTGCTTTTGTTTCACTGGTTTACGACTTTCTCTGGCTGTGGGCCTGCCAATCAGACCCACAGCCTGGCTGTTCTCTTTCTAAATTACGACATGTACCCTAGGTGCATTTACCAATTGGTACTGGGCCACCTTATCAGAACCCGTAACGCAGGGCATAGGTGTACCCAGGGCCGCCAGGGGCTGCAGCATGTATTATGCCACGCCTGGCTGGCCTCCTAAATTTGACACAACTGGCTGCGTGACAGCTGGGGCAAAGCCGTGTAACCACCCTTTGCTTTAGGTATAGTAGCCCTATATCTAACCGTACAATGGACGCCCGAGTTCCTATCAGTCACTCCTATGGCAGGCCTTGACAATCCTGAAGGCAGAGTGCGTGGGCTCGTGTGAACTAGGTTCTGGCCCGAGCCGAGCCCGGTTGCAGCTTGCGGAACAAAGACCCAATGGCTGTTCCAGGATAACGCGTACCACATCGGTAACTTCGGTGTCGCGTTATCAAGGCATGTCGAGTAAGGTGTCATACGAATCGGGATGCTGCCCCCTCACCAATTCTGGCGATGAGGTTAGCATTCCGCCCTTCTAGAGGGACACGACATGTACGTAACTGTGAACCCCGGTTAAAGTTAACTAAAGCCTCAGCTCCACAAAATGGATGCTGCCACCACAGACACGAGTCTGACCTCCTGCTGCTGGGAGTCCTTCCAGCGAGGAGCGCTTGGACAAAGGGTTTCCTGTCAAGGGCGGTGTTCGCACCGTCCCAGACAGGGTTTGTGTATTCTGGGTAGGTAGGGCTTTTGCGAGAAGGTGACTGCGGAGTGGCACCCCGGTGCTCACTACGCATCTGCCGGTCAGAACCAGTTCCAGGGGCGCCAGCCCTGGCCTGGGGAAAGTCCGGCAGGGGAGAGGGGTGTAACTACCCCCCTTCCTGGTCCCACCCTTAGGGCAGGACCTAGTCATGTACCCACCCCTTTCTTTAGGATAAAGGCCGGAGCGGGGACCCTTCCAAATTAGATCATCTTTGAATCAAGAACTACTTTCTACGAAAGGACATTCGAGACTCTTCTCAAGATTTCTCCCTTGTGACTAAGGAGTAGTCACCCTGCATCAGCGGGCACCATCTAAGAACTCTGCGGTTTGCTGCAAGTCCTTCCTCAAGGAATCCGACGGCCCAGCTCGACGAGAACCGGCTTCCCTGGCACCTCTGACCTCTACCCACGTCATCAGCCCAGCTGTGATCTGTGGGTGCGACGAGACCTCGAGGGACCGGCCATCATCAGAACCTGCACGCTCTTAACCAGCACGACCATCGAAGTAATTCCCTGGTGAGTGCTCTGGGGTCCGAGAAGCCCCGACCCTGAGCCGCTCCAGCACCGAAGTGCAGTCTCCCAGCATCTCCACGATCTGCGTGGGGCCCTTCTGCTCGCTGCTCAACACGTTGTCCGGTCACTAGCCGCTGGCTTGTGCCCTTCCTTGACGACAACCGACAAACAACACTGCTGGTCTGGTTGCTCCAGACCGGCCCTTGCTCCCTTTTCCGAGAGGAGCACCCCGGACCCTCCTGGTCCATTCAAGACGCCATCTTAGGCCTACCACGTGGCCCTGAGATCTGCCAAGGCTTGTTGCCCCAATCCTGGGCCCAGCGACGCCGACAGCATCATCCTTCGTGGGACAGCTCGCACCTCCATCCTGGTCGCCGACAACGCCTCCTGGTCCGTGAGACTGCAGAGCCTAGCGTCGCCCACTCACCTGGTCGAGGTGACGGCCAACCGGTGCCCTCCTGGTACCCTCTGACTACTGGCTAGTAGTACGAACTTGGTCCCCTCTGCTTTCAGGTGTCAACGATCTCTGATCCAGGCTTGGATCTCTACGAACTATTCATCACTGGTCGCCGGCCAGCAACTCCTTTTTCTTCCGGCTCCTGGCTCGTCAGCGAAGACCCCGACGCCTGTAAGACTTGTGCAGCCGCAGCCCTCGTGGCTAGGTAACTCGGCATTTCGGTGCCTGCATAGCCTCCTTACTCTAGGGTCCTGAGTCCCTCGCTTCCAACTTGCCTTATCGGGTCCGCCCGAGACCTCTAAACTTTCCGTGTCCTCGGACACTTGTTTTAACTGTGCACTTGAAGTATTTTCCTAAGAGATTTGGTTTGTGCTTAGTACCCTGTCCTCATAAAGAGTACAGGGTTGTTGTGAATCTTAATAAATATCCTGTTTATTTTCATAACACTTGTGTGGTGTCCTTTCACTTGGTGTTCAAGGGGTACATGTGTGGTAAACAGCTGGCTTAACACGCCCTCTCGAGTCTTTAGCCTTAGACTGCTCGTATCCACGCTACTAGGATAGCTGGTCTATAGGTTGACTTACAACCAATCATCATAAGGGTCGTTTGGAACGATACATAGCGGTCGCTAGAATAGCGAACGCTGCATATCGGGCCAACTTCTCACATTGGTGAGCAGCGGTTGGGATTTGAGCTTGCTGTTGTTTTACCACACGTATCCTAAGAATATCTTGTTGAAAGATCACATAAGTACTGTTAGTACATATAACTAAGCTTAGAATACTCTGAGTTCTACTGAACCAGCTGTTGCAGCTCCTCAAGGCCTAGCACACCTTGGCTGCAACTCTTAGCAAGGGATCAGTAGGTAAACACATAGTGTAGGTAGGTGCATCACTTACACCACACTAGAAACAGTATGTCGGACAAAGGAGGAAACTCTGAGTCTCCCCTCGTGTCAGCTGACCCTCCACAGGTCATCCCTTCAAGATATACTGTGCTGAGCTTCAAGGAGTTAAGACAAGTGTGTCACTCCAGGAAGATCAAGCAGGGGTCTAACCCCACAACTTCCTTTCTGATTGGTCTCTTGGAGACTTATGATGCCAGAAAAGCTGAGACCCTTCTTAGCTCTTCTAATCCAGAAGGAGGTATGCCTCCCCTTGAGGGAACCAGAGACCTCATCCACCTCTCAACTGAGACTGAAGATGTAGAGGATGATGAGAATAAGGATCCCTCTGGGGATGAGGCAGATAAGGGACAGGTAGAAGTCGGTAGACTAAGCAGGTCCAACTTAAGCAAACATGACAGTGGTGCTGGGGGACCCCTGGGGCCACTATCAGGTCAGCTTAACATTGGGAATGGACGAGCCAGATCTCTGTCAAGAGACTCTGGCAGATCCCTTCAAACCAATGGCTCTCACAACTCTTCTCAAAGAGGGATGACGTCCCCTCAGCGGAGAGTGTACGAAGCTAAGGAAAGGGCAGCTAATCTGAGGATTGAAAGGGAAGAACTTGCCCTGGCCAAAGAAAGGCTTGCCTTTGCTAGAGAGCAACAGTTAAGTGGGGTAGTCCCCACTGGTGGCAGCATTGTACCTAGTAATAGGGAAAGGAGTTTTGATACGAAACACCTTGGTAAGATAGTGCCCCCCTTTAAACAAGGGGACGACATCCACAAATTGATTACTGCTTTGGAGAGGGCCTGCACTGTGCAAGGAGTTCCCCAGAGTCAGTGGGCAGCTATCTTGTGGCTCTCCTTTGAAGGTAAAGGAAGAGACAAGCTCCTCACCACAAGGGTAGAGGATGCCAATAATTACCACCTCTTGAAGAATACACTGGTTGAAGGGTTTGGCCTAACCACTGAGCAGTACAGGGTGCTGTTCAGGGACACCCAGAAAACGCAGTCTCAAGATTGGTCTGACTTTGTCGATTGTGCCACTAAGGCTTTTGAGGACTGGTTACTGGGCAGTAAGGTTACTGATTACCAAGGATTGTATAATTTGATGATGAGAGAACAAATTTTAAACAATTGTCAGAACCAGTTGTTGCATCAGCATCTTGTCGACTCGGATTTGACCTCTCCCCAAGAATTGGGAAAGAAGGCAGACAGATGGGTTCGTACAAGAGTTAAACAGAACCAGGGCCAGAATCAAGGTGGTCAGAAGAAAGCAGACCAGAAGGGTAAAGATTCTAAGGGGGATCAAAATGACCAGAAGTCTTCGACAGGTCCCCAACAACCTAAAGAGGGTGGGGGTCAGGCTCCCCAAAAGAAGAAAGAAGGCCAATCCAAAAGATGGTGCCAGTACTGCAAAAGTAAATCTCACTGGTTTAGTGAGTGCACCAAGAAAGGAGGAGGGCAGACTCCTGCCACTGCAGCCCCTAAGGCACCTGTGCCCCCTAGTACAGCCAGCAGTGGTAGTGCACCTCCCAAGGGTTTAGTAGGGTTAACCCTGGGTTCTGAGGGGCGTGACAACTTAGTTGGTACACTCACTCAGGCTGTCCTTGTCAGTACAGGGGATGTGGATATGTCCCCTGACGTAAGTCCCAATACTTTGGGCAAATACAGACAGACACCTTTCATAAATGGAAAAATGGCTCAGGCCTATAGGGACACTTGTGCCAGTGTCACCATGGTGACGCCTAACTTTGTGGACCCTGGACAGATCATGCCAGGTACAGAATTCCTGGTGACCAATGCAAGCAATGTCACTACCAATCACAGTATGGCAATTGTAGCTTTCTCCTGGGGAGGGGTAACTGGCCAAAAGAAGGTTGTAGTTAGTTCAGACCTCCCAGTGGATTGTTTGTTGGGCAATGATTTGGAGTCATCACAATGGTCAGAAGTGGAGCACCGGACTCACATGGAAATGTTAGGCTTGCCAGCACATGTGTTCGCTGTGACCAGGTCACAGGTCAGGAAATGCCCCACTGAACAGGTGCTGGATCCTGGAACAACGGACCAGACACCTCCCAAGAAAAAGAGCGGTAGGGTTAAGGCTGCGCCTTCCCCCTTGCCCCAGGTCGTGGATCAAGTCTCAGAGGAGGCTGACCTACAGGAATTGAGGGAAACTGAGCCGAGAGAGTTCGAACTTGATCAAGTTGAATTCTTGGGTTCAGGGGGACCCTCAAGGGAAGACCTGGGGAAGGACCAGTTAGACTGCCCTTCTCTTGAACCCCTCAGACAGCAGGCTGCTGCTGAGGCTGCTGGGAACGCCACAGGTACCCACAAGGTATACTGGGAAGATGGACTCCTGTACACTGAGTCAAGAGACCCCAAGCCTGGCATGACCAGGAGGCTGGTTGTACCCTTGTCTCAGCGAGGTTTCCTACTTACCTTGGCCCACGAGATTCCTTTAGCAGGTCACTTAGGCCAGACGAAGACGTGGGACAGGCTTGTCTCACACTTTCACTGGCCTCATATGAACGAAGATACCAAGGAGTTTTGCCGCTCCTGTGTCACTTGCCAAGCCAGTGGTAAGTCAGGTGGCACGACAAAGGCCCCCCTTATACCAATGCCTGTGGTGGGGGTGCCCTTTGAACGGGTGGGGATTGACATCGTCGGTCCCATGGAACCACCCACAGCATCAGGGCACAAGTTTATACTGGTGGTAGTGGATCATGCCACCAGGTATCCTGAAGCTATTCCCCTTAGGACCACTACAGCACCTGTTGTGGCAAGAGCCCTAGTTGGAGTATTCTCCAGAGTGGGCTTCCCTAAGGAGGTCGTCTCCGACAGAGGTGCAAACTTTATGTCGAGCTACTTAACTGCTATGTGGAAGGAATGTGGTGTCAACTACAAGTTCACTACACCCTATCACCCACAATGCAATGGGCTTGTTGAGAGATTCAACAGGACCCTAAAAGGGATGATTCATGGACTACCTGAAAAGCTTCGGGGTAGATGGGACGTCCTGATCCCCTGCCTTTTATTCGCTTACAGAGAAGTCCCACAGAAGGGGGTTGGCTACAGCCCTTTTGAACTTTTGTACGGGCATCCTGTAAGAGGACCCCTGTGTTTGGTGAAGGAAGGATGGGAGAGACCTCTCAAAAAGCCTGCAACCAACATAGTGGACTATGTGCTTGGCCTCCGCTCGCGGATGGCTGAATACATGGAGAAGGCATCCGAAAACCTTAAGGCCAGCCAAGAACTCCAAAAAGCTTGGCATGACCAAAAGGCTGTCTTGACTGTTTACCAGCCCGGACAGATTTGTGGGTGTTGGAGCCAGTGGCCCCAGCAGCACTCAAGGACAAATGGTCCGGGCCCTACACCATCATGGAGAAAAAGGGAGAGGTCACCTACCTGGTCGACCTGGGAACTCCCCGGAGCCCCCACAGGGTGCTTCATGTCAACAGGCTCAAGGCATATGTCGACAGGAAGGACATGAGTTTGCTCATGGCCCTAGATGAGGGACAGGAGGAGGAGAGTGACCCTCTCCCCGACCTGCTCACTCAGAATCCTGACGATGGATCGGTAGATGGTGTTGTCTTTTGTGGCAGCCTCTCCGAACATCAACAGAAAGACTGTAAACAGGTTCTTCAGTCTTTCAGACATATGTTCTCTCTAACACCCAGTCAGACCGATTGGTGCACCCATGAGGTTGACACTGGTGACAGCTTGCCCGTCAAGAGTAAAATCTACCGGCAGCCTGATCACGTTAGAGACTGCATCAAGAGTGAAGTGCAGAAAATGTTGGAGCTGGGAGTCATTGAACCCTCGGATAGCCCTTGGGCTAGTCCCGTAGTTCTAGTGCCGAAACCTCACACCCCGGGCGGTAAGAGAGAGATGAGGTTCTGCGTAGACTACAGGGGTCTCAATGCAGTCACTAAGACTGACGCCGACCCAATACCGAGGGCAGACGAGCTTATCGATAGATTGGCTTCGGCCAACTACCTAAGTACGTTTGACCTGACAGCTGGGTATTGGCAAATCAGGTTAGCTGAGGACGCCAAGCCTAAGACCGCATTTTCTACCCCTGGTGGGCATTATCAGTTCGTGGTGATGCCCTTTGGTCTGAAAAATGCACCTGACACCTTCCAAAGGTTGGTGAATCAAGTCCTTACTGGGCTGGATGACTTCTGTGCAGCGTATCTAGATGATATTGCTGTCTTTAGCTCCACCTGGGAGGATCACCTGGTCCACCTGCGGAAAGCGTTAGAGGCTCTGCAAGCAGCAGGTCTCACTATCAAGGCCACCAAGTGCCAGATAGGGCAGACACAGGTTGTATACCTGGGCCACCTTGTAGGTGGAGGCCAGGTTCAGCCACTGGAGAGCAAAATACAGTCAATCAGGGACTGGGCTCCTCCAACCACCCAGACTCAGGTTCGAGCTTTCTTGGGCCTGACTGGTTACTACCGAAAGTTTGTCAGGAACTATGGTTCCATTGTGTCACCATTAAATGAACTGACAAGTAAGAAAATGCCAAAAAAGGTTCAGTGGACAGCAGGCTGTCAAAAAGCATTCGATGACCTAAAGCAGGCCATGTGCACAGCGCCTATCCTTAAGAGTCCGGACTACTCCAAACCATTCATTGTCCAAACAGATGCTTCTGAGTTGGGTGTGGGAGCTGTTCTTTCTCAGCTGAATTTTGATGGTCAAGACCAGCCCATTGCTTTTATAAGCAGAAGGCTGACCCCTAGAGAGAAGAATTGGTCAGCCATTGAGAGGGAGGCCTTTGCTGTGGTTTGGGCCCTGAAGAAGCTGAGGCCATACTTGTTTGGCACTCACTTCAAGATTCAGACCGACCATAAGCCCCTCTTGTGGCTAAATCAGATGAAGGGTGAAAACCCCAAACTGCTTAGGTGGTCCATTTCCCTACAGGGGATGGACTTTACAGTGAAACATAGACCTGGTACTGATCATGGCAATGCCGATGGGCTCTCCAGATATTTCCACTTAGAACAAGAAGACTCACCTGGTCAAGGTTAGCTTATTGTCCCAACGTTTGGGGGGGGGTCATGTAGGAGAGTAGGGTCTGCAATCCCATGATCACCCAGATTTTTTGCTTTTGTTTCACTGGTTTACGACTTTCTCTGGCTGTGGGCCTGCCAATCAGACCCACAGCCTGGCTGTTCTCTTTCTAAATTACGACATGTACCCTAGGTGCATTTACCAATTGGTACTGGGCCACCTTATCAGACCCCGTAACGCAGGGCATAGGTGTACCCAGGGCCGCCAGGGGCTGCAGCATGTATTATGCCACCCCTGGCTGGCCTCCTAAATTTGACACAACTGGCTGCGTGACAGCTGGGGCAAAGCCGTGTAACCACCCTTTGCTTTAGGTATAGTAGCCCTATATCTAACCGTACAATGGACGCCCGAGTTCCTATCAGTCACTCCTATGGCAGGCCTTGACAATCCTGAAGGCAGAGTGCGTGGGCTCGTGTGAACTTGGTTCTGGCCCGAGCCGAGCCCGGTTGCAGCTTGCGGAACAAAGACCCAATGGCTGTTCCAGGATAACGCGTACCACATCGGTAACTTCGGTGTTGCGTTATCAAGGCATGTCGAGTAAGGTGTCATACGAATCGGGATGCCGCCCCCTCACCAATTCTGGCGATGAGGTTAGCATTCCGCCCTTCTAGAGGGACACGACATGTACGTAACTGTGAACCCCGGTTAAAGTTAACTAAAGCCTCAGCTCCACAAAATGGATGCTGCCACCACAGACACGAGTCTGACCTCCTGCTACTGGGAGTCCTTCCAGCGAGGAGCGCTTGGACAAAGGGTTTCCTGTCAAGGGCGGTGTTCGCACCGTCCCAGACAGGGTTTGTGTATTCTGGGTAGGTAGGGCTTTTGCGAGAAGGTGACTGCGGAGTGGCACCCCGGTGCTCACTACGCATCTGCCGGTCAGAACCAGTTCCAGGGGCGCCAGCCCTGGCCTGGGGAAAGTCCGGCAGGGGAGAGGGGTGTAACTACCCCCCTTCCTGGTCCCACCCTTAGGGCAGGACCTAGTCATGTACCCACCCCTTTCTTTAGGATAAAGGCCGGAGCGGGGACCCTTCCAAATTAGATCATCTTTGAATCAAGAACTACTTTCTACGAAAGGACATTCGAGACTCTTCTCAAGATTTCTCCCTTGTGACTAAGGAGTAGTCACCCTGCATCAGCGGGCACCATCTAAGAACTCTGCGGTTTGCTGCAAGTCCTTCCTCAAGGAATCCGACGGCCCAGCTCGACGAGAACCGGCTTCCCTGGCACCTCTGACCTCTACCCACGTCATCAGCCCAGCTGTGATCTGTGGGTGCGACGAGACCTCGAGGGACCGGCCATCATCAGAACCTGCACGCTCTTAACCAGCACGACCATCGAAGTAATTCCCTGGTGAGTGCTCTGGGGTCCGAGAAGCCCCGACCCTGAGCCGCTCCAGCACCGAAGTGCAGTCTCCCAGCATCTCCACGATCTGCGTGGGGCCCTTCTGCTTGCTGCTCAACACGTTGTCCGGTCACTAGCCGCTGGCTTGTGCCCTTCCTTGACGACAACCGCCAAACAACACTGCTGGTCTGGTTGCTCCAGACCGGCCCTTGCTCCCTTTTCCGAGAGGAGCACCCCGACCCTCCTGGTCCATTCAAGACGCCATCTTAGGCCTACCACGTGGCCCTGAGATCTGCCAAGGCTTGTTGCCCCAATCCTGGGCCCAGCGACGCCGACAGCATCATCCTTCGTGGGACAGCTCGCACCTCCATCCTGGTCGCCGACAACGCCTCCTGGTCCGTGAGACTGCAGAGCCTAGCGTCGCCCACTCACCTGGTCGAGGTGACGGCCAACCGGTGCCCTCCTGGTACCCTCTGACTACTGGCTAGTAGTACGAACTTGGTCCCCTCTGCTTTCAGGTGTCAACGATCTCTGATCCAGGCTTGGATCTCTACGAACTATTCATCACTGGTCGCCGGCCAGCAACTCCTTTTTCTTCCGGCTCCTGGCTCGTCAGCGAAGACCCCGACGCCTGTAAGACTTGTGCAGCCGCAGCCCTCGTGGCTAGGTAACTCGGCATTTCGGTGCCTGCATAGCCTCCTTACTCTAGGGTCCTGAGTCCCTCGCTTCCAACTTGCCTTATTGGGTCCGCCCGAGACCTCTAAACTTTCCGTGTCCTCGGACACTTGTTTTAACTGTGCACTTGAAGTATTTTCCTAAGAGATTTGGTTTGTGCTTAGTACCCTGTCCTCATAAAGAGTACAGGGTTGTTGTGAATCTTAATAAATATCCTGTTTATTTTCATAACACTTGTGTGGTGTCCTTTCACTTGGTGTTCAAGGGGTACATGTGTGGTAAACAGCTGGCTTAACACGCCCTCTCGAGTCTTTAGCCTTAGACTGCTCGTATCCACACTACTAGGATAGCTGGTCTATAGGTTGACTTACAACCAATCATCATAAGGGTCGTTTGGAACGATACATAGCGGTCGCTAGAATGGCGAACGCTGCATATCGGGCCAACTTCTCACACCCCCCCCTTGCCTGGCCACCTCCACATTCCTAAAAAGAGTGCAATCTCCTTTGACCCAGGCACCTCACCCCTGGACCTGTTGCCCTTGCTGCGCTCAGTGAGGAGGCTGTTGGCCTCCTACCTATGATCGATGTAGGGCAGAGAAGCCTGCTGAATCCCATCCAGGGGCTTAGCTCCCCGATGCAGCACATATCAGCTTTTCTGGAAGGTATTCACAGTGGTATGTCTGCCCTACAGCAGTTTTTTCAGGCTCCGGCCTCCTCCCTAACCACAATTTTGCAACCTGCCCAATCTCCTACCTCTTCCCCATCCTCACTCTTCATGCCCAGCCCTGTCTAAAGCACACACAAACATTCACATGCAGACACTTCAACAGACCCAAGCAGCACACACACAGGAAAAAAAGAAACAAAGGCACACTGACAAACATGCATCCACCACACCCACCACCACAGACACACTCACCACCACCTCCTCCTCCACATCCACTGACAGAACACCCACCAACACAGACACTCACTACTCCCCAATGACACACCCACTGACAGCACACCCACTAACACAGACACACTCACCACCCCTCCACTGACATACCCACTGACAGTGCACCCACCAACACAGACACACTTGCCACTCCCTCTATTGACACACCCACTGACAGGGAACCCACATAGACACATTTCTCACACTCTACATGGACCACACCAACAACCTGCACCTCCACACCACACACATCCACACACACATTCGGAATCACACGTCAGAAAAACAAACGCCAACACTCACTCACACAACACACACCTAGCAAACGACAGACCACAAAACACTCAGCACATGCACCAGCCCCAAAGGCACCTGCATCCTCAACACACAAAGCAGACAATTTCCACTCCCTCTACCCCCCAAACCCCAACCCCTCCCGAACATCTTACCCATTTCCCTGAGAGGATGTCCTGTTTACCCTTGCCCTAATACCCTCTAAGTCTCAAAACACCCTCCCAAATAAAAAGACACTCCCCCTCATGAGACTACCCCCAAAAAACAAACCCTCCCTTCAGAAAGCCAAACCTACCACTTCCCCTCCCAAACCAGAAAGTTCTGGCAAAAAAAGGAAAAAAGCCCCCTTGTCAAAACCCCACGCACCCCTTCCCCTCCCACGGCCAAAAGTTCAGATAAAAAAAAGGAAAGAAGCTCCCCAGTCAAACCCAACGTACCCAGTTTCCCCTCCCAAAGCCAAAGATTATGATAAAAAAAGGAAAAAAACTCACCTGCCAAAACCCTCACTCCCTTCTCCTCTCAAGCGCAAACCCCCCTGACGACCCCACACCACCCCATCTCATGTAAGATTTAGAGGTGCATGCTCTGCCACATAGATGGCCCTTCCTGAGGAGGTTTCCATAGCAGTCCCTTAGGAGGCAAGTTCACAGGAATGCAAGACACTCTTAACTACTTTGGACACGCAGTTTGCATAATCATTTTTGAGAAAATCATTTTAGTTTTGCAAATAAATATATTGTTTTATTTTCACCAAGTTTGTCATCTTAATAATGTTTATTCACAATTGTTTAATTCCTAGCAATTTTTCTAACTTATATGTGAAGAACTTCTTTTTCTTTACCATGGAGGTATGTGCTCTTGCTAGATTAGTTAATGTGTAGTTGGCTAAGTGCATCCACTGGTTAACATAGTATGTGATGGCCATTTGATGTAGGTGCAGGATTTCATCCTAGTGCGGGCACTTGTGTCAACAAATTAATGTAGAACCTTTCTTTTTCTAAATGTGTTACTGTAGGTGTGTTTGTTTGACCTTGATTCCTGCTCAGTCTGAGCACATATGCGCTACACCTTATCAAGTACTGTGACTATTGAATTTGGATATGGTACAGGACTTTCAGTAGACAACGGGTAAAGTTCCATGGATGTATATGTTGGCTACTTCCAGACTGGAACTGACATTTATTTTAGTGCTTGTTAGACCTGACATCCTTGGCGTGGTTTTTCCCCCATCTTTTTGCCTCTGACTCATGTATTTTTGATGCTGCGCTGGATTTCGTTTTTGCTGGTTTAGATGCTTTGGACACTCTGCCACTGCTGATCAGTGTCAGAGTGTAAGTGCTCCCTCTGTAAATTGTCATATTGATTGGGTATACCTGATTGGCATTTTTGTATCACCATGAAGTCCCTAGTAAAGTGCTCTGTGTGTGCCAGGGCTGGTGATGACAGATGCTACTAGTGGGCCTGCAGCGCAGATTGTGCCACCCACATGAGTAGCCCTAAAATGGTGTCTCAGGCCTGCCAGTGCAGGGCCTGTGTGCAGTCAGTGGACTGCCATGTCCGCCTGGCCAGTGTCCCCACTGGCTGGGCCTAACCCTTTCCTGTCTGTGCACATCAGCCACCCCTATGAAAGGCTCAAGGTACCCCCCTGGGCAGGGTGCAGTGCATGGATAAGGTAGAGCATGTACTAGTGCAGGTAACATGCTCTGGTAGTGAGCAGCAGCCCTTTTGTGTGCTCACTGCTGTAAGGCTGTCTTGCTCCATAGAGTAACATGGGGGAGGCTGGTCCGATTGGATCCCAGCCTATCTCCCCATAGGAATAAGATGGAGCATAAGTGAAAGATATCCCAAAACTCAGAATTTAATAACACATCTTTTAGTGAAGGTTGTTTTTAAATCCTGAGGTTGAGAATAGTACTTTTAGAAAGTGTCTGTTCTCTTGTCTAAACCTTTCTGTGTGCCTGTACCTGTGTGTGGATTGCCTGGCTGGTCTGAGTGGGACAGGGGCTGCATGGCCCCGGAGGGGGTCGGAGTCAGCCCAGGGGTGAAAGGCAACATCTGTTGCCAGGGAAGGGGGAGGAAGAAGCACCTGATAGTGCCGGGCTGTGTCTACCTGACGACCATGCTGGCTCCCTCTCCTGTCAGGCCCACTGTCACCTCTGACCCTGAAGCTGACAGGAAGAAGAACACCAGAAACATTCCAGTGCTCAGGGCCCCCTTGCACAAAGACTTCAAAGGACTTCAAAGACTTTTTGGGGTATAAGGGAAGGACCCCTGACTACAGAAGGGTAGATTCTAAGATTCTACACTCAAGAGGAACCTCTACCAGAAGAAGGACTGCGGCAGGAGCTGATGGAAGATTGCCTTGCTGTGTGCTTTAAGGGCTGACCTATCCTGCTATCCAACTAAAGGAGAGGAGAAGAAAGGGACTTTGCTGTGTGCTGTGACCCTGCCTGCTTGAAACTGCCAAGACTTTGCTGTGTGCTGTGTCTTTACTGAATCTCCAAGGGCCTGAGAAGAGCTGGCCTCCTGTTCCTGGAACCCAGGGTTAAAGGGTTCCTAGAGAAACTCTTAGACGCTGTGATATCGCCTTCATTCCCAGCCTGCTCTCTGCAAACCATCCGCCAGCCGTGGGAGAGAATCGGTGTGTTTATCGACACACAACCAACGCTGGCCGAGGGACTGCCTTGCTTCCCCCGTGAGCTGCTGGCTGCGTGAGCTGAAAACGTTGAGGGCGGCCCCTCTACATCGTGTGCCTGTGGTGGGGACTGCTGTGCCCCGAAGTGCCAGGTCCGCGCATCACCTCCGCGACCCGGGACTCAGAACCGCTAAGGAAATCCACCGCCAGCGGCCCGGGACCCGTGAAGCAGCATCGGAGCGGCCGCGCTGGGATTGGCTCGCTCAGGGAGGCTCGCCTGAGAAGGACGCGCTGCCATTGGTCCACCGCCAGGGACGACACAAAGGAGCCGCGCTCCTATTGGCCGAGGACCGGAGGGACGTGCGGCATCATCGGGGGCTCGTCCCGAGAGCCGCGCACGGATTGGTCCCAGCAAGGAGCCCTCGCTGGGAATTACCGGGAGCCTCGACGAAGCCGAGAAAGTAACGAAGGAGCCGGGGAACCTTCCCCGACCTGCTGCCTTCGCCGTGCCTCGCCCAGGGAGCAGTGTGGTTATCCTCGGCCTGCCGTCCCCGCCGCCCGCCGCCCGCTGGATTGTCGAGGGCAGGCGGAGATCTGACAGGACCGGCCGGGGATAGAGGGGGTGTGCTCTGCTCAGAACGGTGCGCTGAAATCATCAGGGGTACGAGGACACACCGAGCGGCACAAAGGAGTCCCCGGTGAATCTGGTGAGGCGCGCTTGCAGCGCTTGGGGGGCCCCTGGCTTTGTGGGCTGATGCTTCTGAATAATTCTCCTACGGGCATTTTCTTAATTTGTCCGGCGGTAGAGCCAAGTGGAGAGTAATCACTAGTTTTGTTTTTAATACCGTCTAAATAGAGACTTGAGACTATTGCCGAATAGGAACTTCCTACCAAGGGCAACCTTAAAGATTAAGGGCAACCATTAAGAATTAAGTGCAAAATTTTTATAAATTAAGTGATTATCGTGCAACTGCTTGATTTACCTTGCTGAAACTAGATAAAGTTATATATTTTTATAAAATATACTTACCTGTGTGGTCTCAGTTTGTGGTGGATTGGGGATTACTGCTGTGTTGCGTGCAATTATTATACACATTGCCTTGGGGATAAGCGGAGGTTATCTACTGTGTGTATTCCTTCACCCTGACTAGAAGCAAGGGTCCCTACTTGGTCTAAGGCACTTACCTCTGCCAACTAGAGACCCCCAGATCTAACATTGTTGGACAGCGGTGCAGATTTTGAACTAATAATTGCACTTGACCTGCAGTGATCTCTTGTACATCACTAGTCTAGTTTAGCAGCACAGGTTGCGCAAGATTTTTTCTTTTTGGTGAAACCTTTTTGTTGAAAAGGTTAGGAAGCATCATGTCTTTGAAAGCGGCAAGCGTGAGAGTAGAATTGGAGGTGGAATTCGAAATTCAGGAGTTGTACAACTACAGTTAGGACCTCCTAGAGCAATTCTGAAAACAACTTGGATGCCCAGTGAAGGGCAGCGCAAACAAGGAAGAGCTACAGAAAGCTCTGAGGGCCTGGTGGGAGGCCAAACATGTCTCAGAAGAAGCTACTGAAGTGGGAGGCACACAGGAGAATGCTTTTTTTACCCAGTGATTTGCCAGTGAGGTCAGCATCTAAGGCTGGCAGCAACCACTCCAGTAGGGTTATTTCTCCGGAGGAGCTGGAGGATAATCAGAGAGCTAGGGCCCATGAGATTGAGCTTTTTAGGCTCAGGACCCAGGCAGATGAGAGGAGACTGCGCCTTGAAGCTGAGAAGGCGGCGGAAGAGAGGAGAAATGCTCTCGCTTTGGAGGAGAAGAAACTCCAATTGGCTCATGAGAGGAACATGAGGGAGCTGGACATCAAAGAAATCAAGGGGTGTCCAGTTCTAATGGTGGCAGCTCACAACCAGTACAGGCGGGTAAGGTATACATACCAAAGGATCTGGTACAGAATTATCAGAGGGGTGATGATATTTATGCGTGGTTCGGAGAGTATGAACTTGCCTTAAGGATGAATGAAGTGCCTGAGAGGAATTGGGGGGCAGGATTGTGGAAGCATTTTGAGGCCTCTGGGAGGGATGTTTGGCACCCTTAGAAGCAGCAGATGCTTTAGCCTACCCCGCTATGAAGGAGGCTTTATGCCTCAGGTATGGGCTCACTGCAGAACAGTACCGCCAGAAGTTTAGGAACTTCAAGAAGCTTGATTCAAGTACTTGGGTGGAGTGTGTGAGTATGTACACGCGTGCACTGGAAGGTTGGATAAAGGGCAGCAAAGTTACTGATTATGTGGGGTTGTGTCACTTGATTAGTTGGGAGTACTTAAGTAGTTTATGTGTTCCAGAGCTGCGCCAGCATCTTCTAGATAGCAAGTTAACTGATCCCAGTGAGCTTGGTAAAGAGGCGGACCGCTGGACTAGTACCAGGGTCCACAAGGGGGTGGTAAGTACCCCAGCCAAGGGTGGACAGGGTCCCCAGCAGAAGAGTGGGGGGGGGGACACGGGTAATCAAAAGGAGTTGTCTAAAGGGCCCCAAAATAGTTCCCAGGAGTAAGCGTCTCAACCCCCCAAGTCCAAGAAGTCCTGGCCCCATAAGGGCAAGCAGGACAACAGGTCCCCACCAACTTGCTATGCCTGTAGGGAGGTGGGGCACATTGCCCCCAAATGTCCAAACAAACCTCCAGCACCCTCTGGTGCTCCAGCACCGATGTTAGCCAGTGTAGCTTTGGGAGGGGATTTGATTTCTAGTGGGGAGAAGGGGTTAGCATTGATGACCCTTGTCTCTCTAGGAGACCAAGAGATGGCCCAGGAAACTTTGCTGCCCCAAAACACTAAGAAATACGGGCAGAAGGTGACCATCAATGGACGGGAGGTAGAGGCTCTGAGAGACACAGGGGCCAGCGTGACATCTGTCAGGTGTCGGTGGGTGTCTGAAGAGCAAATTGTTCCCGAGGTACTCCGGCCTGTGGTGGCAGCTGACAGTTCAGTGCGCTACTGCAAGTTGGCAAAAGTTCCATTTGAATGGGGAGGAGTCTCCGGTATTATGGAAATTGTTGTAAGTGATGCCTTGCCTGTAGATTGTCTATTAGGTAATGACCTGGAGAGCTCCCCATGAAAAGAGGTGGAGCACAGGACTCACTTGGAGATGTTGGGTTTGCCTGCGTGGATCTATGTGTCCACCCGTGCAATGACAGCCGGAGAGGGCGGTCTAGCAGAGCTGGAGCCTAGAACAATGGCCAGGAACCTGCCAAGAGAAGAAGGGGAAGAGGGCGCGGGAAACCAGCCCCCACTGTTCCCACGGTCCAGGAGGAGGCGGAACCTGAGGGGAATGCCCTGGAACCTACAGGGGAACAGGTGGCCGAACTGGGGGAATTGCCTGAGCTGTCCCAGTGGCAGCAAGATGGTGGTCCCTCCAGGGAGGAATTCTGCCAAGCTCAAAAGGAGTGCCCTTCCCTCATGGGTGTGCGGCAGCAGGCTGCAGACCAGGCCGCCGGCCTGGGGTCCAAGGAACATTTGATCTACTGGGAGGATGACTTGCTTTATAGTGAGCCTAAGTTCGCTGAGCCCGGTGCAGCCCGTGTGCTGGTGGTACCCGAGCGCTTCAGGAACTTCCTACTGGGTCTGGCTCATGACGTGCCTCTCGCAGGACATCTGGGGCAAGACAAGACCTATTACAGGCTTGTCACCCACTTCTACTGGCCCCAGATGAAGAGGCACGTCGCTGCCTTTTGCAAGTCTTGCCAAACTTGTCAGGCCAGTGGCAAGAGCGGAGGGAAGTGCGTGGCACCCCTCCAACCCTTTCATTTGGTGAGCGCCCCTTTTGAGAGGGTGGGCATTGACATCGTGGGGCCCCTGGATCCCAAGACGGCCCTAGGCAACAGGTTTATCCTGGTCTTGGTGGACCATGCCACCCAGTACCCGTCCCTCTCAGGACAGTCACAGCCCCTGTGGTGGGCCGTGCCTTAATGGGGATCTTTTCCCGTGTGGGATTTCCCAGAGAGGTGGTTTCTGACAGGGGTACAAACTTCATCTCTAGGTACATGAAGTCTCTGTGGGAGGTGTGTGGAGTGACCTATAAGTTCACCACACCTTACCATCCTCAAGGAAATGGGTTTGTTGAGAGATTCAACCGCACCCTGAAGGGCATGATTATGGGCCTAGAGGAGCCCATGAGGCGGAAGTGGGACGTCTTGTTACCATGCCTGTTATTTGCCTACAGGGAGGTGCCTCAGAAATCCTTAGGGTTCAGCCCCTTTGAGTTGCTGTATGGCCACCCTGTCAGAGGGCCTCTTGCTCTGGTGAAGGAGGGGTGGGGGAAATCCCGTGGGAAAACCCCTCAGGATGTGTTCAGCTACGTGTTGGCCATCCGCAACCAGACCAAGCGCTTCAGGAAGCTCGCCCAAGAAAACCTGGAGGCTAGCCAGGAGGAAATGAAGAGATGGTATGATAAGAACACCTCTCTTGTGGAGTTCCAACCTGTTCAGAAAGTGTGGGTGATGGTGCCGGTGGAGCCTTGTGCGCTCCGTGACAAGTGGTCTGGGCCATATGAGGTGGTGGAGCGCAAGAGCGAGGTTACCTACTTGGTTAACCTGAAGACTCCCAGGCAGCCCCTGAGAGTGTTGCATGTAAATCGCCTCAAACCCCACTTTGAGAGGTCAGAAGTGACTATGCTCATGGCTACAGACGCTGGAGGGGAGGAGGATAGTGATCCTCTCCCTGACCTCCTGGCAACCAAGGAGCAAGATGGGTCAGTGGATGGGGTGATACTCTCACCCACCCTGACCCCAGAGCAACAGCAGGACTGTCGCCAAGTCTTGGGTCAGTTCGCCCCCCTGTTTTCCCTGACCCCAGGTGTCACCAACTGGTGCGTCCACGATGTGGACACCGGTGACAACCTGCCTGTGAAACATAAGTTTTACAGAGTGGCTGACAAGGTCAGGGCTAGCATCAAAGAAGAGGTTTCTAAGATGTTAGCGCTAGGGGTAATTGAGCCCTCCAGCAGCCCCTGGGCTAGCCCGGTGGTCTTCGTGCCTAAGAGAGCTGCTACACCTGGTGGCCCCCCAGAACTCTGTGTCTGCGTGGACTACCGTGGGCTCAATGCGGTCACCAAGACTGACGCGCACCCCATCCCCAGAGCTGATGAGCTGGTGGATCGGTTGGGAGCTGCCCGGTACCTGAGCACCTTTGATTTGACTTCAGGTTACTGGCAGATTGCCTTAACTGAGGGGGCCAAGGAAAGATCAGCATTTTCAACACCAGAGGGGCACTTCCAGTTTCGTGTCATGCTCTTTGGGTTGAAAAATGCCCCGGCCACATTCCAGAGACTGGTCAACCAGGTATTAGCAGGGCTGGAGGAATTCAGCGCAGCCTACCTGGATGACATTGCTGTGTTCAGCTCCACTTGGGAGGAACACTTGCAACACCTCTGCGCTGTGTTGAAGGCTCTGCAGAAGGCAGGCCTCACTATCAAGACCAGTAAGTACCAGACAGGGCAGGGATCTGTGGTGTACTTGGGACACCAGGTGGGGAGCGGCCAGGTGGCGCCCCTACAGGCGAAGATTGATACCATTCCGGCTTGGGAACCCCCCCCAAGACCCAGACTGAGGTGAGAGCCTTTTTAGGTCTCACCGGGTATTACAGACGGTTTGTCAAAGGTTATGGCATCAGTGTAGCTCCTTTGACAGAGCTGACATCTAGAAATCAGCCCAGAAAAGTGAATTGGACTGAGGCCTGTCAAACTGCTTTTGACACCCTCAAAACTGCCATGTGCACAGCACCGGTGCTTAAGGCACCTGACTTTTCAAGTGAGTTCATTGTGCAAACTGACGCTTCAGAGCAAGGCGTGGGAGCAGTACTCTCACAGGTCAATGATGAGGGTGGAGACCAACCAGTGGCTTTCATTAGCAGGAGGCTACTCCCCAGGGAACATAGATGGAGTGCAATCAAAAGGGAAGCTTTCGCTGTGGTCTGGGCTCTGAAGAAGCTGAGGCCCTACCTGTTTGGGACTCACTTCCATGTTCAGACCGACCACAGGCCCCTCAGATGGTTAATGCAGATGAGGGGCGAGAATCCAAAACTGTTGAGGTGGTCCATTTCCCTACAGGGGATGGACTTCACGGTGGAGCACCGCCCTGGTACAGAACACGCCAATGCTGATGGTCTGTCCAGATTCTTCCACCTTAGTGATGAGGACTCCCAAGAGGTTGGGTAGTTCTCCCCACTTTCAGCTGGAGGGGACACGTGTTAGACCTGACATCCTTGGCGTGGTTTTTCCCCCATCTTTTTGCCTCTGACTCATGTATTTTTGATGCTGTGCTGGATTTCGTTTTTGCTGGTTTAGATGCTTTGGACACTCTGCCACTGCTGATCAGTGTCAGAGTGTAAGTTCCCCCTCTGTAAATTGTCATAATGATTGGGTATACCTGATTGGCATATTTGTATCACCATGAAGTCCCTAGTAAAGTGCACTGTGTGTGCCAGGGCTGGTGATGACAGATGCTACTAGTGGGCCTGCAGCGCAGATTGCGCCACCCACATGAGTAGCCCTAAAATGGTGTCTCAGGCCTGTCAGTGCAGGGCCTGTGTGCAGTCAGTGGACTGCCATGTCCGCCTGGCCAGTGTCCCCACTGGCTGGGCCTAACCCTTCCCTGTCTGTGCACATCAGCCACCCCTATGGAAGGCTCAAGGTACCCCCCTGGGCAGGGTGCAGTGCATGGCTATGGTAGAGCATGTACTAGTGCAGGTAACATGCTCTGGTAGTGAGCAGCAGCCCTTTTGTGTGTTCACTGCTGTAAGGCTGTCTTGCTCCATAGAGTAACATGGGGGAGGCTGGTCCCATTGGATCCCAGCCTATCTTCCCATAGGAATAAGATGGAGCATAAGTAAAAGATATCCCTGAACTCAGAATTTAATAACACATCTTTTAGTGAAGGTTGTTTTTAAATCCTGAGGTTGAGAATAGTACTTTTAGAAAGTGGCTGTTCCCTTGTCTAAACCTTTCTGTGTGCCTGGACCTGTGTGTGGATTGCCTGGCTGGTCTGAGTGGGACAGGGGCTGCAGGGCCCCGGAGGGGGTCGGAGTCAGCCCAGGGGTGAAAGGCAACATCTGTTGCCAGGGAAGGGGGAGGAAGAAGCGCCTGATAGTGCCGGGCTGTGTCTGCCTGACCACCATGCTGGCTCCCTCTCCTGTCAGGCCAACTGTCACCTCTGACCCTGAAGCTGACGGGAAGAACACCAGAAACATTCCAGTGCTCAGGGCCCCCTTGCACAAAGACTTCAAAGATTTTTTGGGGTATAAGGGAAGGACCACTGACTACAGAAGGGTAGATTCTAAGATTCTACACTCAAGAGGAACCTCTGCCAGAAGAAGGACTGCGGCAGGAGCTGATGGAAGATTGCCTTGCTGTGTGCTTTAAGGGCTAACCTATCCTGCTATCCAACTGAAGGAGAGGAGAAGAAAGGGACTTTGCTGTGTGCTGAGACCCTGCCTGCTTCAAACTGCCAAGACTTTGCTGTATGCTGTGTCTTTACTGAATCTCCAAGGGCCTGAGAAGAGCTGGCCTCCTGTTCCTGGAACCCAGGGTTAAAAGGTTCCTAGAGAAACTCTTAGACGCTGTGATATCGCCTTCATTCCCAGCCTGCGCTCTGCAAACCATCCGCCAGCCGTGGGAGAGAATCGGTGTGTTTATCGACACACAACCGACACTGGCCGAGGGACTGCCTTGCTTCCCCCGTGAGCTGCTGGCTGCGTGAGCTGAAAACGTTGAGGGCGGCCCCTCTACATCGTGTGCCTGTGGTGGGGACTGCTGTGCCCCGAAGTGCCAGGTCCGCGCATCACCGCCGCGACCCGGGACTCAGAACCGCTAAGGAAATCCACCGCCAGCGGCCCGGGACCCGTGAAGCAGCATCGGAGCGGCCGCGCTGGGATTGGCTCGCTCAGGGAGGCTCGCCTGAGAAGGACGCGCTGCCATTGGTCCACCGCCAGGGACGACACGAAGGAGCCGCGCTCCTATTGGCCGAGGACCGGAGGGGCGTGCGGCGTCATCGGGGGCTCGTCCCGAGAGCCGCGCACGGATTGGTCCCAGCAAGGAGCCCTCGCCAGGAATTACCGGGAGTCTTGCCGAAGCCGAGAAAGTAACGAAGGAGCCGGGGAACCTTCCCCGACCTGCTGCCTTGGCCGTGCCTCGCCCAGGGAGCAGTGTGGTTATCCCCGGCCTGCCGTCCCCGCCGCCCGCTGGATTGTCGAGGGCAGGCGGAGATTTGACAGGACCGGCCGGGGCTAGAGGGGGTGTGCTCTGCTCAGCGCGGTGTGCTGAAATCATCAGGGGTACGAGGACACACCGAGCGGCACAAAGGAGTCCCCGGTGAATCTGGTGAGGCGCGCTTGCAGCGCTTGGGGGGCCCCTGGCTTTGTGGGCTGATGCTTCTGAATAATTATCCTACGGGCATTGCTTAATTTGTCCGATGGTAGAGCCAAGTGGAGAGGAATCACTAGTTTTGTTTTTAATACCGTCTAAAGAGAGACTTGAGACTATTGCCGATTTTAATAGGAACTTCCTACCAAGGGCAACCTTAAAGATTAAGGGCAACCATTAAGAATTAAGTGCAACATTTTTATAAATGAAGTGATTATCGTGCAACTGTTTGATTTACCTTGCTGAAACTAGATAAAGTTATATATTTTTATAAAATATACTTACCTGTGTGGTCTCAGTTTGTGGTGGATTGGGGATTACTACTGTGTTGCGTGGAATTATTATACACATTGCCTTGGGGATAAGCCTGCCTGCTCGCGCCAAGCTACCTAGAGGGAGAGCGGAGGTTATCTACTGTGTGTATTCCTTCACCCTGACTAGAAGCAAGGGTCCCTACTTGGTCTAAGGTACTTACCTCTGCCAACTAGAGACCCCCAGATCTAACAGAGCTAATGAATAAGGTAAAGATTCCAGCTTGTGTAGTGCAGTTTGTACATTTTTAAAACATTGCACTTCTCCCAATGTGTGTTGTATATGTGTCGGATGTTACAGTTTTCTTACTTTTTTTTTTTTTTTTTAAACTTTATTGACAAATAGACGCAGAAGTTATTTTCATCATTTTCACTGCTTGCATACGTTACATATTGTCTCAGTATGTCTGCATAGATGGTTAAATTACAGGACAGATTGGTGTACAAGATTAACTTCCATAACGTGTAAAGAGGAAAGAGTTGCATAGAATTCCTTACAGAATCACATAGTTCAACATTCCACACTCAGATCCAGTTCGTATTTCGCCCACCTATTAAAAACTGCAGTTAGTTCTCAGTGATTTCTACGTATGGAAAGAAAATGATTCCTACAAAAGAACTTAACTAATGTCATCACCACCGCATAGAGTTGTGCCCTTTCATATACTGGTGTCATCCACTGCATAGAGCTCATACATTGGTTCAGAGTTTACAGTTGCTGTTCCCTCCACCCCCACACAAATCAGAGTGTCTCATATCATTCCGTCCCCCTTAATCGTCCTCCTCCTCTGACTCCAGATCTTCATCCTCCGGCAACGGGTCACATGGTTCTCCCCTATATTTATTCCATGGTGTCCATACTTTATTCCATTTACGCGGACAGGCCCGCAACACATACACTGCCCGTTCCCTCACCATGAGGAGGTCCATATTTCTAACCCAGCCCGACACTGTCGGCAAGTCCGGAGCACCCCATTTTTGCGCTATGTCTCTTTTTGCCACTGTCATAGCTAACGTGGCCCACAGCTGTTCATATTTGTTCAGGTCAGTAGGATCCCAAATGTTTAACAGACATTTGCGGGGCTCAGGCAGGAGCGATATCTCAAGGGCCTGGGAGACTGTTCGCATAATCTGTTTCCATACCTCTTGGAGTAATGGGCAGTCCCATAGTGTGTGTAGCAGGGTCCCCTCCTCCCCGCAGCCCCTGAGACAGAAGGGGTGTGGTGTCCTCTGTATCCTGTGCAAAAGTGTTCTGGCATGGTAGGTGCGGTGTAGGATCTTGAGCTGAACCAGCCTAAACCTAGCTGAGATGCCCACCTCCCTTGGTGAGCCCAACGCCTCGTTCCATTCCGTGTCGTCCATATCCCCTAGTTCCCCGGCCCATCTCTCTCGGAGTTTCTGTGTGGGGTCCGGCAGGTTATTAACCAGTTTTTTGTATGTAAGGGAGGTTGCCTTCTGTTCCATAAAGTCAGTTAGCAACCTGTCCTCCAGTGGAGAGGATTCCGGGAGTACTGTGTCAGGAGGGATTGCGTGCAGTAGGGCGTGCCGGATTTGCACATACCTGTATGTTTCATTGGGCCCCATACCATACTGTTGCCGCAATTGTGAGAATGCGACCACTGAGCCCTTATCCCAAAGGTCTCCTACAACCGAAATTCCTATTTGGTCCCATTGTGCGAAACCCTTACTGGCTCTTAAGTTTCCTAGCGATTTCGTGTCCCACAATGGCGTCATGTTTGTAATTTTCCCCTGCCACCCGAGTCGTGACTGCGCTGCATGCCACAGGGATACCGTGTGCAACGTCGGACCGATCAGTTTTCGGGCCCGTGCGCGATTGTATAGCACCGCGAGCATGCCGTCCGTTCCCAACTGTGACCAGTCCGCTTGGTATGCGGGGTGCCCCCGCGGGACGTGGATCCATTGATTTATTATCTTAAGCTGGGAGGCCCAATAATACAATTGAAGGTTGGGTAGTGCAATCCCTCCTTCGTACCAGCTTTTAACTAATTTATCGTGAGCTATACGAGCTGGGCCATTGTTCCACAGTAGTGCAGACACAAGTGCGGCGACCTGTTGGAAGTAGCGTGGGGCCACCACATGAGGAGTATTCTCCAACACATAAAGAAATCTAGGGAGAGCCATCATTTTGTATAGTGCTGCTCGTCCAAGGAGGGTTAATGGCAGGGTGGCCCAGTATTTAACGTCTGCACGGAGACGTGCCAGGGGTGGCACCAGGTTTGCGTTATAAAAGTCCGTCGCATTAGTGGTGATAACAATGCCCAGGTATTTAAATGAGCCGGGCGCCAATTGTAGGGGGCAGTCATCTCGCAGTGTCGGTTCTGGGCCCCTGAGTACGAAGATTATAGATTTGGACCAGTTTAGGGTGTAGCCAGATGCCTTCCCATGCTCGTCGCACAGGGTCAGCAGGGCAGGGATACCTTCGTCGGGATCGGTCATATAGATCAGCATGTCATCTGCATACAGTGACACTTTGTCTTCCCACCGTCCTCCCACGTGAGTCCCCGAAACAGTGGCGTTGCCCTAAGCAGGATGGCCAGCGGCTCAAGCACCAGCGCAAATAGTAGGGGCGATAGCGGGCACCCTTGTCTCGTTCCGCGTCCTAATGGGAAGGGCTTCGAGATGTGACCATTCGCGACCACCTGTGCCATTGGCGACTTGTACAGTAGCCGGACCCATGCTATGTATTTCGGGCCGAAGCCCATGCGGGCCAGGACTGCAAATAAGTACTCCCACTCCACAAGATCAAACACCATTTTGGCGTCCAGGGATAGGATGACTGCCTGTTTGGAAAGGAGATGTGCTCTCGCCAGGACCCCATGCACCCTCCGCAGATTCATCGCTGTGCTCCTATGTGGCATGAAGCCTGATTGGTCTGGGTGTATCAGGGTGTGCAAGTGTGCCGTCAGGCGGCTAGCCAGGAGTTTTGCAAGTATCTTTGCCTCCACGTTGAGCAGGGAGATAGGTCGGTACGAGGAGCATAGTGTCTGTGGCTTGTCAGGTTTAGGGATGGCCACTATGGTGGCCGTGCGTTGATCCAGAGGGAGTGCAGCCTTAACAAGACTCTCTTCATACATATCCAGCAAGGGTTTGCTTAATAGGGGGGCTGATGCTTTGTACCATTCCACGGGTATCCCATTAGGACCAAGTGCCTTGCCAGATTGCAAAGACTGTATTGCTAATTGGATTTCAGTTTCCGTTAGGTCAGTGTCCAGTTTCTGTTGCGCTTCCTGGGAAAGTGCGGGGACAGTGATTTGGTCGAGTGATGCTAATGCTTCCTGCTCCGTGACCGCCCTAATCGGTGTGTAGATTTCCTGATAGTGGCGTGCTAAAGTGTGTACGATTTGTTCAGGGTGTGTCAGCAGCTGGCCCTCCTGATTGTATAGCCTCTGAATGCCTCTGTTGCTACCACCCCTTCTGTCCAACCATGCTAGCATTTTTCCGGCTGTGTCCCCCACATCATATATCCTGCTGGCAGTGCTCGCCAAGTGTCCCTTGGTCACCGTTGTGAGGTGGGCCAAGTGCTGTTGCTGTTTGAGATGTAGCGCATGCGCGGTGTTAGGGGTGGGATCGGACATGTGGGCGACATTCGCGGTGTGGAGAGCCAATTCTAATTCAGCGAGTTCTTTTCTGGAGTCTCGCTTGTGCCCCGTGATAGTCGCTATTGCCGCGCCGCGCAGGACCGTTTTGTACGCCTCCCACAGTGTTGAGGGTGAGGAGACCGTCCCTGCATTTTCTGTAAAGTAGTGCGATGAGGCCAGTTTAAGCTTCTTTCTGACACCTGGGACCTGTAAATAGTTGGGGTATATTGGGTAGAGCCTGGCACGATTCTGCTCCTTGGATGTGATGTGGAGGGACACTGGGGAGTGGTCGGATATACCCCTAGGTAGGATCTCAAGTTTGTCCACTGAACCCAGCCCCACCCCCAAAAAGAAAAGGTAGTCAATGCGTGAAAGACTGTTATGTGTAGAGGAGTAGTGCGTGTACTGTTTTGCCGTTGGGTTCATGTGACGCCAAACATCCGTGAGGCCCAATGCGGACAGGAAACCAGGAAGCGTGGCGGCCCCTCGTTGCCGGTCCCGTATGGGAAAGGTGTCTAATAGCGGGTCCGTTATGGCGTTAAAGTCCCCGCCAATGATCATGTCACCCTCTGGGAGGTCAATGAGAAACTGACCCAGCGCTGGCAGCGCTGTGGAATGTAGCGCCGGGGGAATGTATACTGACACCACGTTGAGGGGCTTCCCTTCCCATTGGCCGTGTATTGCCGCAAATCGACCCTGGCCGTCCGTTTTGCGGCTGTCAATCATAAAGGAGGAGTTTTTCTTGAGAAGTATCCCAGTGCCCCTGGACCCCGTGGTGAACTCTGCATGCGTCGCCATGGCAGATCCGCGCCTGTCAAGTGCTTTGCAGGTGGACCCGGCCAGGTGCGTCTCTTGCAACATCACCAAGTCTGGCCCGTGACGTTTAATGGTTTGGAGAACCAACCCCCTTTTAATTTTGTCCCCCAGGCCCCTAACATTCCAGGTGAGCAATTTTATTTATTTATTTTTTTTTTTTTTTGGAAGACCTTTATTGACAAAAAAAAAGGGGGAAGGTTACACATACATCCAGGAGCGCAGCCCAAAGGCGTTGAAATACAATACGGGTCAATAAGGGAAATCCGTCAGGATCAATTACAGGATCATTGAGGTCTAATTTTAAATTTAAAGTCTGAAGGTAAACAGGTTTCAGGATATCAAGAGCAAACATCGGTCCGTTACATGTTAGCAGGATTAAACAGTAAGCAATGCAATATGTCGCCGGAACCACAACCCGCCACAGTTAGTAATCGTCCTGGGAAGGGCACAAATCAGGAAGCCAAGCGAATAACAAGTAATAATCCACAACACTTTGGTCCACCTACCAGTGGCAGCAAATAACCCAGTCCGCGACGACTCATGGTGGACACCATCCCCGATTACGCGAAACCCAATCCCACAGGAGAGGAGGACAGAGAAGAAAAGACTAGAAGGAAGAAACGTAGGGCCATAGAGACAAAGAAGCACAAAAAACACGTTATACCCCAACCCCCCACCCTGCATGCAGCGGAAGGCCACGGCCCACCCCCCCCCATAGGCATGCTTGGTACCCCAGAAAACCCACAAGAGGGAATACAAAGAAAGACTTAGCCAAAAGAAAAAACGGACCATAGAACATAAGAAGAACTAACCCACAGGTCCCCAACCCCCCACCCCGCACGTCTAACGAGGCTATGGCCCACCCCCGATTAGCGTGCCCGTCACCCCAGATGGTCCCACAGAAGGGAAAGAAAACAGGGGGGGGAAAGACACAACAAATAAACCCCCCCCCGCCCGCACTGGTCAGCTCAGCGTCGATCTCAAATAAGCCAGCTTTTGAACAGAAAGCAGCGGCGTCTCATCACAAAACAGTAATCAAAGTCTTCACGCTAGTCATCCGGGGAGCAGTCCTGGTTACACCGATGGAGGGGTCACCCCTGGCCCGTCCTGTCCCTGCCGTCGAGGCGCGGCAGCTGAAGGGCAGCAGTGCAGTACCTTAGAAAATCAGGGTGGTCGGGCAAGCAAGGCAGGACCAACCGCACAAGAGTTCTCGCCACCCAGGGGCCAGGAAAATGATTGAGCCAGATGCACAGGGACCGCAGCAAAGTATCAGGCCATTTTGCCAAGGCACAACACAGTAAGGGCCAATCGAAGTTGGTGGTCCCAAGAACAGGGCCGTGAACGAGATCCACCTGCGGCTCTGCTGCAAGCCGCAAGACCACACTCACGCCGTCAGGCTGCCCAAAACCACCACCATCACTGTTCTGGGTCTCCCACAGGGTCAGCCGCAAAGTCGTAGTCGGTGCACCCACCTCATGCGCAGAGCTGTCCGTGTCCCCACTACTTGCCCGATCCACGGGGCTATCATCCAGCGGTGAGACTGCAATGGCGTCCAGCCGTTCACCCAGGTCTTCGGCTACCCTCACCAAGGCAACACGGAGAGAGTTCAAAGCATTCAGGACGTGGCGAAGTGAGGGCTCCATCTTGCGACGTCTGTCCAAGCAAGCACCCCCACCTGAAGACACCCACGCAGGACAGCGTCGGAAGTTGACACAGTGTCTCCCAGCCAAGAGCACCTGGTGGGATCAGTATACGGGAGTCGGCAAAGCACACAATCATGAGGTGCGAGTCATCGCGCTGACCACGGCCATAGGCAGGGAGTGTTAGTCAGCAAGCAGTCCATAGGGTTCTCCGGAGGCATCCGCTATTCACAATATGGGGTCGCAATATGCAGACCAAACAGCTCAGGAGGGCTGATCCCCATATCGCTGAGGTCCAGGCACTTGTAAATCAGGGCTAACTCCGACGGACGAAGTCCACACCGGACGGTCAGCTCCAAAATGGCGCCTCACCAGCCTCTCCGAGAACAAAGGGGCGACTCAGCAGTCCGGTGCGGCAGGCTCAGCAATATGTATATCCGTTCTCGGGGTTGCGCCGGTCGCCGCGCTCACCCGTGCGTCCCCAGTGCCATTCGCTGCATTCCGGACCTCCGGACGTCTCGGCCTGCAAAGCCGCGGTCTCTAGTGCCCTTAGCAGCCGGCGTCAGCCTCCGGACCCTCGGCCAGCTGCCCGTCTCCGCAGCGGCCCGAACAACAAGGAGCAGAAAAGGGGGACGCCGGTCTCTTCAAGCCCCAGGATTTCGGCCAGCAACTCCCGGGATATTCCGACGCCGCTGTGTTCAGCACCAAGCCGATGCGGGCGGGGGAAGGCAGGAGAAAGTCAGGATTGATTCCGTGGCGAGCGGAGCTCCCAGCCTAAGCGGCCATCTCGCTTCGCGCTCGGCCACGCCCCCCAGGTGAGCAATTTTAAAGGGGATACCGCTGTTAGTCGCGAGTCGCCTTCAGCGGGTGCGATTCTATGTCGTTGGGCCATGTGGAGGTAAGACTAGTGTTTCTGAAGCATGAAGGCGGAGCATAGCGTTTGTGTGAAGACCTGTGATAGAAAACCAGGAGTGTACGGCTCGCAGTGGGACAATGATCCATATCGAAGCGGTGATGACTGAGAACATTATCAACCATAACAATACAACTTCCGCCCCCCGCCCCCTCCCTGCTCCCCTGCACCACGGACGAAAACCCGCCCGCATCCCCAACTTGGCAGAGTGCTTAATCCCGTCCCCGTCCATCTTACTTGCTCGTGGGGTTGGTGATACCCCTACAGGCACCGGCCGATGCCCGCCCTACTCGGCTCCATCAGCATCAAGGTCCCAAGTGTTCATAAACATGTTGTACCCAATGCAGATCACTCTGATTAGCCCCTAACTGGTTGTCCCGAGTCAAGTGGGTCTCTTTCAAGATCCGAATCCAATGCCGTCGCACCCTCCTCGTTCGTGGGAGTACCTGATGGGTGTGCCGACTGTCCCCCGTTGCGATGGTGCTGTCGGTCTCTGTGCTGGCGCTGTGGCTGTCCCACCTGCCTCCATCCATCAAGCCATTCTCGAGCCACCTCCGGCGTATCAAAGAACCACGTCTTTCCTTCGGCTACTATGCGTAATTTGGCTGGGAAAAGCATGGAGTATGGCAGGCCTCTGTCCCGCAGTGCTTTTTTTACGTCCATGAAAGATTTTCTGCGCCTGGCCACCTCCGCTGTGTAGTCTGGAAAGAAGGCCAGCGTTGAGTTTTGAATTTTTACTGGCGGGGAGTTCCGTGCCGCTTGTAGGATCGCGTCTCTGTCCCTAAAATTGAAGAGCCTGGCCAGCACTGGCCGCGGGGTGGCGCCCGGTTTGGCTGTCCCACCAGGGACTCGGTGCGCCCTTTCAACAGAAAAGAAGTGAGACAGGCCTTTAGGTTTCAGCTGGGTTTTGATCAGATCCTCAACGTATAAGTCCATCGCTTTCTTACTTTTTTTAAACACACCTGTATGTATTTATTTATATTTTTGGTTTCGTATCCTTTTTTGTGCAATTGTAAATTTGTTTAAAGGCAGCTTGCACTAAATATTTATATCCAATGAGAGAATTTGGGTGTGTTTCTTTAAATTTAATAACTATGTACATTTCAGACATATGCATTGCACACAGGTATGATATTGTTTGTAAGTATGATTTTCTGAAACAAGATTACAGCACTTCAGTTCTGTGGCAATTGAAAGGTAACAGGTAAAAAGGTGTTGCTTACTGTTGATTCCATCCTCAACAACCTCCTCCCTGGAGATAAATATAAAAGAACTGGGGGTCCGGCAGACCTCTAATCTAAGGGATCCACCACCTCCCTGGGACCAAATAACTTTAAAAAAACTGGGAGGTGCGCTGCGTGACCCCCCTCCCGGGCCATATATGGCCCTGGGGACCCCACCTCTCCAGGGGGGAACATCCTTTACGACGCAACTTTTACAACGCAAACCATTACAACGCATTGCGCTGGGGGGCGCTCTAGGATAGGGAATACGTTTAATTTACTATCCAACACCTTCCCTAGTGTCCACGGGGACTGGAGTTGGAATAGTAAATTAAACTTTTCACTATCCAGCACCCCAAAGCGCTATGCGTTGTAAAGGTTTTCGTTGTAAAAATCGCGTTGTAAAGGCATGCGTTGTAACGTCATACATCCTCTCCAGGGCCTGTCCATGCAAACAGTAGGAGCGGGCCAGTGTGGCCCTCCTCCTGGAGCTATATATGCCCTGGGGACTGGCACACCCCCAGGGACCGGCTTCTGCTACGTCCCAGGGTGCATGTTTAGCAGCTCCCTGGGAGCAATGACAAGGACCACTGGAGCATTGAGACACCCTCATGGTCTCTAACACTGCTCAGTGGGTGGCCTCGGTCTGCTCAGGGCACCCAGTGAATCAGAATGGGGGAGAGAGAGAGAGAGTAATGGTTTGAAATTAGCAGAAAGAGGCAAAGTAAAAGGACAGAAATGAGCAGAAAGAGGGAAACAAGGTCCATGATGAAAATACATTTTGCCCTAAGGAAATAAAAGAGGCTTTTTATACTGCCTGCGGGTCGACTAGATTGGGACAGAATAAGAAAAGATTAGGGCCAGAAACTAATCGGGAGGCAAATTGAAACATTAAAGTATAAGTGTTTCATAAAAATTGTGGGAGAAATTTAATTGTCCTGAAGAAGGTGGTTGGTATCAATGGAATCCACCAAAATGCGTTGATGCACTTATAGACACTAAATCTGAAGAGCAATAAAGAATACGGTGGATATTAATTTCTTTAGGATACACTGTAGAGTGAAAAAGGAGCCAAACAGATTAGTGATAAAAAAGACGTGTTTGTCTATTGTATTCTCACAATTTGTGTCCATTTTATATATGTTTTTCTTTTTTAATCGAACGTTTGATGTATATGCTCAATTAAGTCTTTTTGATTGTATATTAAGTCGCTAGAGAGTTATAATTCATTGAGCACTATAAAAAGGTTTTAATTCAGGTTATTTTTATAGGAAATCTTTTAGAAATGATATAGTAATGTTTTTAACCTTGTAATATCTATATGCAATGTAATTAATGTGCATGCTTCTTGATTAGACCTGTTAACTTTTCTACCAACAAAGTGACCGATGTTTTTAAATACCACAGTGGGTATACTTAAATTTCCATGTGACCGCATATTAAGTATGATTGGAGATGAAATAAGAGCTTGAATGGTGTGGATGGCTCTTGGCTTATATCCAAATGGAAATCTCTTTTTGACTTTATAGTCTGATACGGTGCTCTGACCCTTTGGGAACGTGGGACACTTCGCTATTGATTTTGGCCAATAGCAACAGGAACAGTTAAAACATCTGGAGTATTTGAATCAATCAGATCCATTTGAGCTGTAAATTCTGTCCTCCCTTTACAGGAGTAACAAGTGTGTGTTCTTTAAGCAAGTCATGGATTAAAGTTGCATTCAGTATCTCAGCTGTATTAGCGTTTATCAAGGTGGTGGATGATTTACCAATACATTTTTTTAAAGTTTATCATCTATGTCACTCTCTTCGCCTTGTTTCCCTGTGCCATTCCTATCTTTCTTTGTAGGTTTCTTTTTCTCTTTCCCTTATCTCCTTCAACTTCTTTTTTTCAGAACAGATTTTTATTTTGGTGTTGACAAATTGCATAACAAGCACAGCACCCCGGAGATTGGAGGAGCTGTGAGCATCATAATGGCAATCACAGGAAAGCAATACGGTCAACAGTTCAATATAAAGAAATGCAACCAACTCCCCCCCGTCCTCCGCCCTCCCACTACCCCAGCCCAGAACCCCCCCCCCCCCCCCCCACCCCTGGCACAGCGTCGAAACAACATTCAAGTACAATGGCAAGAAGAAGCGTTTAGTGTGTGCGCCCTATGGCCCGGGCCCAGCATCCAAGAGTTCCTCCACAGGTCGATCAGGCGGCGGCGGCTCCAGCCATAGTCCACGATAATCCGCTCATCGCTTCCAGATTTTATAATGTTTCCGGGGACAGCCCCTAGCTGAGAAGATTGGGCGTTCCAGGCCCATGTAGAAGTCTAGCCCCCTTTTCCACACTCCTACCAGAGGGGCCCTAGGGTCCTTCCAGGCACGGGCAATGTCTCTCGTGGCCACAATAAGACCCAGTAATAGCAGATGCCTTTTATAAATGTTTCAGCCTATCTGTTCCATAACATGAAGAAGTACCCAGTAGGGACGAGCGGGGGAGCTCCCAACCCAGAACCTCAGATAGGCAGTCCCACACACCAGACCAAAACCTCTGCAATCCAGCACACGCCCATACAGTATGAAGGAAAGTGCCTACTTCTCTGCCACACCTCAAGCAATCCGGGGATCCAATCAGGCCCGCCTTCCACAATCTTTCCCTCGTGTAGTAAGCCCTGTGGAGGTACTTAAACTGAATGAACCGCAGACGTACCGCTATGGCAGCTCCTCTCGGGGCCTCCAGTGCTTCCCTCCAGTCTTCCTCCTCCAATGGACCAACATCCCTTTCCCATTTATCACGTAAGCTATCTAGGGAGGTCGAGCAATGCGTCACCAGTGTCTGATATGTAGTGGATATTTTTTTTACTGTCTAGCTCCCCCATGAATACCTTGGCCTCCAGAGGGCTGAATTCCGGCAGGGAGTCCAAGCCCCTCAGGGTGGGTGCGATGGCGTGCCTAAATTGCAGGTATTTAAAAAACTGGGTCTGGGGATCACCCACAGAAATATGTGCTAGCTCTGTATCCTTCTACCAAAAGCCCTACTGTTACGAACTTTTCCTCCTCCAATACTGTCTTTGAGGTTCGCCTTTATTTGTTACGTGTCTTTTTGTTTCACCCTGTCATTCCTTTACTGTAAAGCGCTCTGCTACCTCCGGGTCTTGTTAGCGCTATAGAAAACTTCTAAATAAAATAAATATCATATGCTTCACGTAGTTCCTGGAATGACTTCAGGGCAGTGCCCCTGACGACGTGTCCCAGGGCCGATATTCCAATTGCATCCCAGTCCCTAAACCCCGGGAGGGATGCCAATGAGGGCAAGAGCCCATTTCGCCAAAGAGGAGTCTCCCTTGTGAGTTTGTTCCACCACCCCATACAGCGAAGGGCGTCACGCCATATACGATATACAGTCTGTGTGACCATTGGGAGGTTTTGTCGCCTAGGCGCTGAGTGGAGTATAGTATGTAACGTGTCTGGGTCCATCAGATGCCTCTCCAAGGCATAGGCCGGATCGCTCCGGTCCCCATACCACCACTCATTTAAGATCAGAAGGTGGGAGGCTTGGAAATAGGACTGGACATCCGACGTCGCCAGGCCGCCACAGTATGTGGAGAGAAAACATGTGCGCAGCGCCACTCTCGCCACTGCCCCGGACCATAGAAACTGACTAAGCGTCGAGTTGACCTGTCTGAACCACTGCGGGGAAACGGGATATGGGTGGTTTTGTAGCTGGTACAACAGGCGCGGGAGGGCCACCATCTTGAAAATGGCTGAGCGGCCATATACATTAAGAGGCATGCGGGACCAGGTGAGCATGTCCGAGCCTACACGCTCCCACATGGGCACAACATTACGCGACCAGGAGACACCGCCCAGATCAGTCAGAAACACACCCAGATACCGAAGGCCACCCGCTGCTGCCTGTAGTGTCCCCGCCCAGGGTCCTAGACCACCGCGCTCCCCCAACACCCACAGCACAGATTTCCGTTGGTTCAAATGGAGGCCCGATACCTCACCAAATATCCGCATTATGTCTAGGACTCGCGGCCCGATCTGTTCAGGTCCGTAAGGAAGAAGAGGACATCGTCCGCATAAAGAGCAATTCTATCGGTGGGACCCGCCTGCCACTCGACACCCCGCATCTGAGCGTCAATTCTCACCCATGCTGCCAACAGCTCCATAGCCAGGGCAAATAAGTAGGGCGATAGGGGGCAGCCCTGTCTGGTGCCACGTCCTATAGGGAAGGGGGCAGATACCGCTCCAGCCACCCTCACCGACGCAGTCAAGTCAGTATACAGCAAATATAGGTATGATAGAAAGCGGGGCCGAGGTTTAGACGAGACAGCAGTGCGCGAAGATAGACCCAGCTCACCGAATCAAATGCTTTATCTATGTCGGCCAGTAAGAGTGCCGCAGGAATACCCGCCGCACGGGCCGCCTCCACCACCACCTGGGCGCGCCTGATATTATGCTGCGTTGCCCTATGAGGCATAAAGCCAGCTTGGTCGGGGTGTACAAGGTCGGTTATGTACGGGAGAAGACGATTGGCCAGCGCCTTCGCTAAGATTTTGGACTCGGTGTTTAAAAGTGATATTGGTCTATAGGATTCAGGCAGGTCAGGAGGCCTACCGGGCTTGCAAAATACCACTATCTCCGCATGCCGCCAGTCCCTCGGGAGCTGGCCCTTCTCTCTGGCAGCCGCCAGAGCCCTACAGTAATGTGCACCGAGTTGGAGATGGAACTTCTTAAAGAATTCACTGGGAAACCCGTTCGGTCCCGGGGCCTTGCCCGCATTCAATTCCCCGAGGGCTGTACCCAGCTCCTCAGCCGACAGCGGAAGGTCGAGACTATCACGTGCCTCGTCCGAAACCGCTCGCGGCGGGAGGTCAGCAAGAAATTTATCTATGTCTTCCACTTGGAGAAGTTCCCGGGGGCATATTGGGCCGCGTAATACTGTGCAAACCTGGCCGCCAGAGCCGCCGGGGCTGTCATGGGTGTACCTTCCTCGTCTCGTAGGCACGGCAGTGTCTGAGGGTGAAAAGTGCTCTGGCAGAGCCTATACAGCATAGAACTGGACTTATCACCCCATTGGTAGATCCTACTTTGAGTCGCCAGCCACAACTGCCTGGCTTCATCCAGCTGTAGGGAGGCGTAAGTTTGCTGCAATAGCAGTAGTTGACCCACATCCTCCTCACTCCCGTCGTCCTGGCAACGTGCCTCCTGGGCGCGGACCCGGTCAGCCGCCTGCGCTAAATCCTCCCCGCGTGCCCTACGGGCAGCCGCACACCACGCAATATCCACCCCTCGGAGCGTAGGTTTCAGGGCTTCCCAGAGAGTCATGGCATCTATGTCTGAGTGATCATTATCGTTCCAGTAGTGTGCAATCGCTTCCCTCATGTGCTGTTGATAGGGTTCCTGCTGCAGATGCCACGTGGAGAGTCGCCACCTAAACGGCTGTCTCCGTCTATCTAAGAGTAAGTCCATTGCAACCGGGGAGTGGTCCGACAGACCTCGGGGCAAGATAGATGTGGAACCCACCCTCCCAACCCAAGCATGGGGAACAAATAGGTCATCAAACCTAGAGAAGGACTTATGTACTGCCGAGACATACGTGTATTCCCGACTCTGAGCGTGCTGGTGGCGCCACACGTCCACCCACCCCATCCCCCTCACCATGCCGTTGAGTTTAGTGGGTGTGTCCGGGAGCTGCTCGCCTCTGAGCCTGTGTCTATCCATCCGCACATCCATCACATCGTTCCAGTCACCACCAACCACAGACATGATATCAGGCATCCCGGCCCACACACCGAACAGCCTTTCAATAAGAGCTCCTTGCAGCGGAGGCGGGGCATAAACGCTCCCAAAGAGTACCGATTCAGAGCCGATCTTACCCTGAATGAATGCATACCTTCCCTGCGTATCGAGCCATTGAGTTTCATGAACATAGGACACCCTACGGTGTACCAAAACTGCTACACCCCGAGACCCCCTCGCAAAACCATCGTGATACACCTGCTGAAAGCCGTAGCGCTGTAGGCTAAGGGCCTTGTTGCCCATGAGGTGAGTTTCCGGCAGCAACAAGACATCCGCCCCAGCTTTCTTCCCCTGTTTGAGGATCACCCCCCTTTTAATCCTGTCCAGTATCCCCCTCACATTCCAGCTCACAACATGTAATGAAGCCCTTTGCAGGCCATATTCAGTGGTAGTGACCGCCATCTAAGGACCGGAATAGAAGCGGTCGGAACAGCCAAAGCCACACACACACATCCCGCCTCATTAGTACAAGAAAGAACACTGTGCAAGTCAACCCCACCAACCAACCCACCCACCTCAACCCCCAACTCTCAACAAACCCCCCAACCCCCACTCCCTCCCAAGCCTCACCTGAAACTTCCCCCCTATCCCCCACCCCATACCTTAAGAACGCTGAAGTACCTGTCGCGGCATAGGTCAATTCCTGCCCCCAACGGGAGGCCGGAGATGTACTATTCCAATGGATCCCCATGAACTCCGAACTTCAGTCCCTCGCACCCCCCCCCCTTAACAAACACCTCTAAGATGAGGGTTGACCGCCTTATAGTCCATCTCCCCCCAACCAACCCGCACCCCGCAACCATAAAAGCCACTCGTATGTGTCAGTGCTAATGTTACCATAGTCGTAGAGCACCGCCATTCAGGCCTGGAATCGCCGCAGCGCAGCCTGTACCATAGTCAATCAGTGGAGTAGGCGCCCCCCGTCACTGCATTCCTCACGGATCCACTATTGGAGAGTCCGGGGTCCCAGACTCCTCTACAGTTCCTGTCTTGGCCGGCGAGCGTTTCTTGGAGCGTGATCGCCAGTTACTTCTGCCGCAGGAGCGCCGAGGCGTCCTCGTGGGCGCCGCTCAAGATGACGAGTCCGAGTCTCTAGCAGGCGGCGCGTGAGGTCTGACACGCACAGTCTCATCCGTCCAGGCAAAGACTTCTTCAGGGGAATTAAAGAAGAGAGTACGGGATTGAAAAACCACTCGTAGCCGAGCCGGATAAAGCAGAGCATACTGGATCTTGAGGCCCCGCAGGCGAGCCTTCGCGGCCACGAAGGACTGTCTTTGCTGCTGCACCAACCGCGTGTAGTCAGGGAAGATCATGATCCGCTGATTGTTCCACTGGAGGGGCTCTTTCAGCCGGGCCTGCTTCAGGATCGTGTCTCGATCATGGTAATTGAGTAGTTTGGCTATCACAGGCCGTGGACGTTCACCGACTGGTGGCTTCTGAGTGAGTGCCCTGTGCGCCCGCTTGATGATGAAGCAGCGGGAGAGGGACTCCGACGGCATCCAGCTCTCCAGCCACTCTGTAAGGAAGGCCTCCATGTTTCCCTTCTCACAGTCTTCCGGAAAGCCGACAAAACGCAGGTTGTTGCGTCGGGCTCGTCCTTCGGCATCCTCCGCTCGCAGAGCTAGGCCCTTTTGTATGCCCTCCATGTTGGCCACTCTTTTCTTCAAGGCCGCCATGTCACCTTCCACACCAGTGATCCGGGTTTCTGCTTCCATGATCCGGGCCACAGCGTTGCGCAGGTCTTGCCGCAGCAGGGTCACATCGGCGCCAACGGCCCCAATCTTAGCGTCCAACGTGTCTCGGGACTGGGTGATCGCTGCCAGCAGAGTAGCATTGTCTGGTCCAGTGGTCGACTGTCCGCCCAAAGCACCGGAGTTTCCACTCGGCCCCGTGAATTTATCAATTGTCCCTTGTTTCGAGGACCCACCACCACTCCCACCTCGGGTCATGATGGACGACAAAAAGGACAGCTCCTTGGTCGCACCTGCAGCCTCACCACGGATCTCGTCTACAGGCAGCAGTGGGTCCGGGCCACGGCCACTGTGCACAGATTCAAAGGCTGTCTGCGGCGCCTTATTCCCTTCCGCACTAGGGACCTCCAAGTCCAGAGAAATATGGAAAGGGCGCCGGCCACTGCTGGTCTGCCAAGTCTCCCTAGGCCGTCGCCGCCCAGCCCCGTACCCTGCCAAGTGTCCACCTCAGGGGCCCAATACGCTGCTAGATGAAGCTTGTGCACCAAGTTGTTGCTCCCTGCCTGCTGCTACTGCCAGTACAGGAGACCTCGCGGGGCGGACGCCAAGGATCAAAGTATCTGCACTCCCTCCAAGACTAGCGCACACCCCCTCCAGCAGTGGGGACTGGTGCGGTCCGATCTGACCGCCGATTCTCCGCAGGTTCCTCGCCACCCCTCGGGGCCACTGCCCTGCACCCCCGTCCGCCCTCACCTCAGGGGCCTCCTCACTGGGCGCAGGGGTGCTGTTCGGGTCAGTGTTCCAACCCCCGGGTGGCCCGCCAATGTCCCGCAATATGTGGGGCCCCCAGGCACCGTACCTCCAACTCCACAGGCAGTCGTAGACCGCAGCTCTCAGCCGCCGCCCCCCAGGAGGGCCGGACCTCGGCTCCGCACAGTCCCGCAGTCCGCCGCCCAACGGCGCTCACCCCGGGCTCCTCCAAAATCGAGGTCCCGGTTCCGCTGCGAGGGACAGGCCGCTCTGCCTCCTGTGCTGACTGCACCCACGCGGAGTCACCGGAGCGGCCGAAATTCACTCAGCAGCCGCCGTACCCCTTCCGCCACGCTACCCTGTCGCGGGATGGGTGTAAGCAGGGGGAGAAGGCAGGATAATCAGCCAGTAGATGGAACGGCGGGACGGAGCTATGCTAGGCAACGTCCGCCATGTTCGCCGCCTTGGCCACGCCCCATCTCCTTCAACTTCTAACACAGGATATAATCTTGTACCATGTACAATGTCTGCTCGCCACCTGTTGTGCATCCCATCTAAGTTCTGTGTAATGATCCATAGTTTTCCGGTACCTCCCTTGATATTTCTCCTTCTCTTTCTGATGTGCCATGTGGTCCCATTTATTTAAAGGTTCAAATACGGTAGGTCTAGGAGGTGGTTTCCTTCCATACATTTTCCTCCATAAATTAAAAAAATCTTTTTATTTGCATTTCAAAAATAATAAACACCAATACTTTGTTACAAGCTATCGCCGCGTCAGAACAGCCATGTATAACACGTGATTAATCAACACCACTATAAAGAGATAGGACAAATCAGATTTCTACAGTCAATGTTCTGCAAGTCGGACGAGACACTTGTGTAAACGAGGCTCAGTCTGCTGCACTCTGTGTGTCTGCAGTGGTTTGTCTTTACAGATACATACGTAGTGGCTCCCAAATGTCCCTGGACTTAGAGGAAATCGTCAGTTCCTCTGCATTAAGTTCCAGCGTCTCTTTACAATAAACCATGTCTCTGATCCAGTTCACAACACTTGGTGCTCGTCTACTGTCCCATGTTATGGCAACTCCCCGCTTGGCCATGAGAAGGGCAATACGTACGAACTTCCCCAGGACTCCTTTTACATGAGGGACGTAACTAAAAAGGCAAACTAGAGATGTACACTGGAAATCCGAACCGGACATTTCTTTTATATGTAGCACCACTCACTCCCAGTAGCAAGCCACCCTCCCGTACTCCCAGGCGAGATGCATAAAGTTAGCTTCCATCTGCCCAAGGCGTTTACATCTGCTATTGTCCCTCAAATCAAATTTGTATAGACGAAAGGGCGTGTGGTATGTTTGGCGTAAATATTTAAAATATATGAAGCGGAGGTTCCCGTTGGGGGAGGGTCTGCTAGAGATACCACACACTTGCTCCCAGTCTTTCAGTGTCATAGGTGTGGGCAGTACAGTATTCCACCTTGCTAAACTCTTATCTGGCTTACCGACTTTCTCGTCCCTTATTGCCCTGTACAGCCTCGTGATTAACTTCTTATGTGTGGGGGTGATCAGTAGCATTTGAAGGGATTGGAGTGTCAGTTGTGCAGCCGGGTATGTGGGATAGTGCGTTCTGATAGCATGACGCAGGCGGTGTATGGCAAATCAAAAGAGTAGTGTGGGATTAATAATGTACTGTAGATCTGCAGGGGTCAGGAAGGTGCCGCCCGGGTAAAGGTCTTGCATAGTGGTCAGTCCCGCCTCCTTGAGGAGGAGCATGGGGCTGATTTCCTGCGTCACCGAGAGCGCTGTGTGGTATTCTATTGTCATAGCATAGAGTGGTAATTTGTTCGCAAGCTGCCCAATAGCACGCCAAGCTGCTATCGTAGTGTCAATCGTGTTTATTTCCGTTTTTGGAGTGTCACGCCGTGTATTAGTGATTATGCTGCGGAGAGGGACCGGCGATGCGTCCCTGTTCTCAACCGCCACATGGGGTATGAAGTCATGTGTGTTGACCCAGTAGTACGCATATTGCGCCTGCGCACTTAGATAGTAAATAAATTGGTCCGGCACACTAAAAACCCCTTTAGAATAGTGTAGAGTAATAATGTCCCAGGCCACTCGGGCCTGCTTGCCTCCCAGATCAGCCGAAGTATAGAGGTACGTAGCGTGGTGAAAAACCCCTGCGTCAATTTTATTGTGATGTTAGAAAAAAGATACAGGAAACGGGGCAGCACCACCATTTTGATGATAGCGAAGCGATCCGCTAGAGACAACAGCAGTGCTATCCATGTATCTATGTGGGGATCCAGCATGGTGCAGGCCCGCCCATAATTCTCCTTCACCACTGTCTCAGCGTCATGGTGGACCCAGATTCCCAGATACTTAACTGGGTCTACAGTTCATATTATCGCGTATTCCAGAGGAGGTGCTAAGGTGACTGCCGTGTGGAGGGATAATACGTGACTTATCCCAATTGATGGTAAGGCCTGAGATCAATCAGAATGTGGTATACTCCCGTAACACCTGCGCCAAATAACGCTCAGGTTCCCTCAGAAATAAATCCATATCATCGGCATAGAGCGAAATGCCGACCGGCCGGTGATTGAAATTTAAGGCGGTCTCTCTGTGTCTCTGCCGTATTGTACACGCCAGTGGCTTGATGGGTATGGCAAAGAGTAATGGCGACAAGGGACATCCCTGACGGGTGCCTCTCTCGATAGAAAAAGCCTCAGCTGTTAGCCCCCCAACTCAAATTCTAACCGACGGATCTGCATATATTATCCTGATCCACCCCAGAAACAATGGCGGAAAACCCATACGCTGTTGAATGCGAAAGATGTAGTCCCATTCTATAGAATCGAACGCTTTGGCTGCATAAAGCATGACTGCCGCAGCACGCAGGTTAGGGTCAATAACATGCATCATAGCGAAAATGGTTATCAAATTGTGAGAAGTGGAGCGTTCCGGTATAAATCCAGATTGGTCTGGCAGGACCAAGCACGGCATTAATGGCTGAAGTCTCATGGCCAGAATCTTGGCTAGTATTTTTGCGTCAATATTAATCAGAGATAACATTCACAGGCATCGGGAGTCTTATTTTTTTTTAGAAGAGTAATAATAGGAGCCTGCCGGAGGGGCGGAGGCAGCATGGTGCAGGCCCGCCCATAATTCTCCTTCACCACTGTCTCAGCGTCATGGTGGACCCAGATTCCCAGATACTTAACTGGGTCTACAGTTCATATTATCGCCTATTCCAGAGGAGGTGCTAAGGTGACTGCCGTGTGGAGGGATAATACGTGACTTATCCCAATTGATGGTAAGGCCTGAGATCAATCAGAATGTGGTATACTCCCGTAACACCTGCGCCAAATAACGCTCAGGTTCCCTCAGAAATAAATCCATATCATCGGCATAGAGCGAAATGCCGACCGGCCGGTGATTGAAATTTAAGGCGGTCTCTCTGTGTCTCTGCCGTATTGCACACGCCAGTGGCTTGATGGGTATGGCAAAGAGTAATGGCGACAAGGGACATCCCTGACGGGTGCCTCTCTCGATAGAAAAAGCCTCAGCTGTTAGCCCCCCAACTCAAATTCTAACCGACGGATCTGCATATATTATCCTGATCCACCCCAGAAACAATGGCGGAAAACCCATACGCTGTTGAATGCGAAACATGTAGTCCCATTCTATAGAATCGAACGCTTTGGCTGCATAAAGCATGACTGCTGCAGCACGCAGGTTAGGGTCAATAACATGCATCATAGCGAAAATGGTTATCAAATTGTGAGAAGTGGAGCGTTCCGGTATAAATCCAGATTGGTCTGGCAGGACCAAGCACGGCATTAATGGGTGAAGTCTCATGGCCAGAATCTTGGCTAGTATTTTTGCGTCAATATTAATCAGAGATAACATTCACAGGCATCGGGAGTCTTATTTTTTTTTAGAAGAGTAATAATAGGAGCCTGCCGGAGGGGCGGAGGCAGCACACCGGCATCATGCGCCTCAGCATACATCTCCAATAAATATGGAGCCAGGAGGTCCACGTAGGCTTTGTAAAATTCCACGGTCAGACCGTCCGGACCCGGAGCCTTGGCATTCGGCAGAGCACTTATCGCAGCCTTGATATCCGCTATGTCTATTGGGTGAATTAGATACTCTCTGTGACCGTCAGCCAGCCACGCGCAAGCAATATTTTGAAGATACTCCTCAGATGCGGAGTCTGGTCCTGTCCAGCGAGCATACTAGCGGAATACTCTCTAAGCTGTTCTAATATGTTGAGTGAAGTGTAGTACTCCCTACCCTGAGAGTCAACTATTTTATCAATATGGTAGTGGTCTTTGTGCGTTTTGATTTTCCCTTCTAATGTATGGCCCGGTCTCCACCCCTTGCGCCTGGCCACGTGTCTACGATTGATGTATCGTATTTCCGTGTCCGTAGCCGCATGGTATTCATGAAACAAAGTTTGGATGCGTGATAATGTATCTAGGGAGGGGTTATCTGTGTAAGCTCTCTCGAGGCTCTTTAGGGTGGCTTCCAAGTTGCGAAGTTGTGTTCTTAGATCCTTCAATATATCGGCGGTAGTGCTCATGCAGACTTCCCAAATCATTACTTTGAACACTTCCCATAATATGGCGGCCCTATCAACAGTACCCTTTTTCTCCAGAAAGTCATTTTCTATTGCCTTGTGAAAGGCATCATTATACAGTAGATCAAGGAGCGCTTCCGATCGGAAGCACCATGTGAACGGGCGGCGGGTGGGAGTAGGGATACATAGGGCGAGGTGTACAGGATTGTGGTCAGAAAACGTTTGTGGATGGTTAATAACCTCCGTCACCCACTCCGCTGCACTCTCGCCGAGCAGCCAATAGTCCAGCCCGGACCAATATTTTCCTCCTTAAATTCTCAAATTGAATGTCCTATAAAGAGGAAACTGTAAACCTTGTGTTCTTCAGTAAGCTTGTGACAAAATTGAAGCCACAAACATGAATGTAATCCTTTGTCCATCATGATAGTGTTTCCTGACATACCCTCAACAGGTGCTTCTACCTTTGTTCTAACAAATATAGTTTCACTTTTCTTTACCATTTTCAGTGATGTTTTAAAAAATGTAATCTATTTTAATTATGTATTCACAAATGCTTTTCGTAAAATCCAGGAAATTAATTTTCTCCCACAATTCACTTATTCGGCTATCTCGACCAATAACAGCATGATTTTTACGACAGTCAACCAATCCCAGCGCGACTTTACACCAACCAACTAATCACAGCGCAACACACAGTGACATCAGTCTCGCTCTCTGCAGCAGCTCATCCCCCTTTACAATTTTCTTCAGAGTGTTTTCTCTAAGCACAATCACAATACAAGGTAAGTAACAAATAAACCTGTCTGCTCCATTATATGAAATACTCTCTCACAAGGTAACTAAAATGTTCTACAATCATTTGCTTTAATTAAATTTTGACATGCAGAATTTCCCCCTAATTGGTACAGTTATTTCCTGTGCACCTGAGAACAACTATGTACCACCAACACACAAGGAGAACCCTTTACCAAGATGTTGTTGTTGATGTCTTATGACCAACACCACAAAACAGCAGACAACTTACTCAGTGTTTTCTACACAGACAACCCGAAGGTAATATCTCGAAATCTTAGGCCATGACAGACTGGTTTACAACTTCAGCTTTGCAACATGCGCCACAATCATTCATAGACTTTAGAAAACCAGTTAAAAACCTCTGACTTAAGTATTAATAAGTCACCCCTTCTAGGCCTTGTCAATCAGTGTGTGATATTTAAAAGTAGAACGTGTAGACATTTAGTGTTAATATTTCTTACAGTGACTAGCTCCCAAATGCTATTTTCACTGCGCCAGCCCTAGCTGTCCCATGTAGAAAACCAGAGTACAGATTAAAAATACTAATATTGTATCGCAGGAGTGGGACTAGATAAATTCATTATAAAGAACTATTTTAAATTGTTAATAAAAATCTGATTCAATGGTGAAGAAGGATTTGTGATAAATATTAAGGAAAAGTAATTGTTTCTATGTTCCTGCCTGAACTATATTTGCATTTACTTTCCCACTTCTGCCTGCCAGTAACAAGAATATGAATAGGTGTGAAAAAGATGTCAAATGCCTGCCAGGACCAAACAATAGGCTGACCTAAATGGACAGAGATGACTCCACTGCACTGAACCATCAAAATATACAGATTGGGAGCTGGGAGCATCCTGTTTGACGTTACAGTGTCAAATCCTGCTTGACTGGCAAAGCCTGCTTCACATGCCTGCTGTGTTTACACATAACTCTTTGGGGGCACACTTGAAAGCTGAAAACTGGATGCAAAGATAATTCATGTATATCTACTGTTTAGTTCCTGAAGTACCCGATTTGTCCCCCCAGACTTCTGTCTCTAGGTTTTACACACACCACTAGGGGAGCATTTGAAAGGAAGAGATCCCCAAATTATTCTTGGATATCCACTAGCTGGTTACTGGAAAACCCTACTTTTGTTCTGACAGACTTCTGTCTCTGGGTGTATTGAGGGTAAAGTGGCTGCACCAAACTGGATTTTTGTGTTAGTTGTGGGGAGACACTGGGATTACCATAGAAAACGCCCCATACACCCCCAGCCCTCAAAGCCCCGGTTAAGTGTGGCCAAAGACCTTTGCCATCTTGAAAATGTCCACAGTGGTTTGGGTTGGGTTTGCCCTGGGAATTTTTACCCCAAAGGTTAAGACATACCCAGGAGTCATTCCCACCCACTAGGTTGGGTCAGGCATAAACGTGGCACCTCCGGCACCTACTTCAGAACACTCCTGGACCTGACCTGTAGAGATCTCTGTAGGACTGGACCTGCTCCCTCTTATACCCAGGACAAAGAAGTGGACTCCAAGGGTCAGCTGGCTGACCTCCTGTTCAAGCTAAAGGGATATAACAAGTTACAAGAAGCCTTTCCTGAAATTGTCCAGCTGAACAGTGGCAACTTAAGCTGGACCAGACCCGATTGTTGGCCTCTGTCTGACACCCTGGTAACCTCCAAGTGCACTCCCTGAGGTCCTGTGGGGCTTTAGAAACGTACTCCTGTGGTGAAATGGGACTTAATGGACTAAAGTCAGAAATTAAAATCTTTGACAACAATGGACCTGGTTGGTGTATCAGACGCGTACTCCATTGCAGTCAGCATCAAATGTGCCTTTGATCTGATTTCCAAATTACTATATTTAGCTCTTTATGCTTTTTGGCACTATTTCTACTTACAACTTTAAAGATTCAAATTCCAATTTTCCTTATCGGTTATTTACTGAAATGGATGCTAACATGTCAGTGTCCTCTGGTGAATGTTAATTAATGATCACAGGGAAGTATTTCGAGCCACGTACTCATGGCCTAGCAATTACCAAATATAATGGACAATCAAAGGTACCAAGTGCTCTGTGAGAAAGGGTGCCAAAAATGAGCTGATGTCCACACCCACACTGCCTTATTGTGAATGAATTCATAGTTGTGTATGGATTAGCTCTAGAGTATTCATTACGTACAGTTTTCAATGCACAGACAATTTCTGTCATCCCTATGGAAGATAAAGACTTGGAAGTGAGTAGATGTGCCAGTTTACTTCATTTGAAGGAGCTTCAGTAGTAGGCAAGTATTGTTTCTTAGCATGAAGGTGAATATAACCGACTATAAAGCTACAATAAGGTGACACTTATTTAATAAAAGTATTTAAAAAAGCAATTGTGATTGACCCAGAGTGGCCAACATTAAGAAAACACCTGTTACAAAAATGAACACAAAAAGGGTGGCTAAAAACACTGGGGCCTAGTTTAGAAAATGTCACTACATTTATGGTATTACTTTCACACTGGTGTGAGGGATTTCCACCCAAAGAGCAATTTCACCAAAATTCTGATCAACACCCATTCGTGCATACCTAATAAAACCGACGAGATGAGTTTCAAAAATGTAACAATCGTTCTCATTTTCTTCAAATTTCCAAGTCAAGTAATGAACGTCTCTACTTCTTCTCCGAGTTTCTGGTAAATCTCAAATAAACGCCTTGTCAGGTCGCACATCACCAGAAAGAAACTATTTTAAAACAGTTTTTTGTCATGCTGCAAGTCTAAGGTTTTAGCGCTGTTCGTACACCTGATTGAATTACCCGGTTATGATCTCAGTGAGCTAAAATAAATGTAGATGTAAGCGTGCTGGAAAGGATTGCAGAAATACGAAGGCAAGGCAGTGTGTCTAGTGGCACACGACGATCAGTACGGATGGCGTGATATTTAAAAAAAAAAAAAAATCGGATTTATAGAATGCAGGAATTACTCCCACTTCCCCCACCAGTATTTTTGTTGAACAGTTTCTGCTCCCAGATCGCCAATGGACGTCATTTGATACACCTGCCTGCATTACTTCTTCACTTGTACGTCCAAAATTCTTAAGTATTTTAATTAAAGCAAGCTACTAATTTCAGACATCTGACCAGACGAAAACTCAACATTTTAAATGTTTTTTTCCCTCATTGTCTTGTCTAAAATGCTTCACAACGTGCAAATATTTTCGAAATTTAACGCGTTGCAATACTGCCACCTACTGGTCAATTTTTTTATCATCGACTGACCCAAAAGCCGCTGAAAATAATGCCATTATGGATCAACCGCGGATCGTACAGCAGAGTATGCAACATAGTGCTAGAAATGTGGGTTGGGGGAATGGCTATAAAGAAGGATGAGTTAAACCCCTTCGGTGAATTAAGAGATACAAGGTGAAATGTATCCTAAAAAAAAAAAAAGAAGTGGGGCAGAGGAGTTTTGGGGGCGGGGAACGGACTAACCTAGTAAGCAATATGCAAGTGACGTTATGGCGGCTTGACATCACAGTGTGTTGACATTACTGCACGTGACATCGCACCACAGGAAGTGGTATCACAAGCCATGACCTCAGAAAATTACATCATAAAAAGTACTATTAGATCTTAAGACCTCAAAAATATGTTTAGCAGGTCTATCATGAGTACATTTGACTTCATTACAATATTTAACAAATGAGATTTTGTGTCTTGGCTGATCCAAAAAAGGGATGCAACCCCAAGCAAAATCTGGGCCTCAACATACACAGTTATTATTTAAAACCCTGCCACAACGAAATCGGCAACAAGGAGAATGGCAGTTAATCTGTTCTGCTTCATTGGTTGCCAAGCCTGCATTTTAAAATATCTTATGGATTTATGGCATATGCTGCAGAGATCTTTGTGTGCCAACTAAATCTCAGGGAATATTAATAATGGAAGATAAATCTGGAGGTTAATGTATTTGCTGGAGAGATCCGTGTATTGTCTAGTCCCAGTTTTGAATGAAAGTAGCATAGAGGGTTAGCCAGTCTCCTGCAAAGCACATTATATAACAAGCCGATGACAGATTTTTATGTTATGTAAATGGGTAAGTGGGTTAATGCTTTTAACACAGAGATCCCTTTGTTACCGGCAGTTCATAAATTACAATCCTTCAATTATAGCATAGTGAGCTATGAAGAACATGTGGCTCCTACACCATGTTACCCTTACTGTCTCATGTAACATATCCTACACATTGATTTACACACATATGATTGTCAATGTATATATGTACATGTGATGTATAGTGCTTTGACACCCTGCACTGGGATGAGTAGCACCATAGCATTATTAAACAAGTAGAACAGAATAGTGGTATTATAAATGTTATTTCTGTAATTGAGGGACAGACCAACATATCTGACATTCTTACAGTGCATGCATATCTCATATACAGGAACCAAACTAAGTCACTAGCATACCAATCTTAAGTACCTCTAAAACTTATAAACTGTGTGCCTTTGTTACCCCTTCATTGCATTTAGGAGTGAGGCTCCCGAGAGCTCCCAGCTAAGATACTCCAACAAAAGGAATCCAGATGGCCCCTTAATTTCGGTCTATGTTATTAGCCCAACTACAATCTGATAAGCCCTCTTCCCCACCTACACGTTGCTGCTCGGAAGGAAAGCAGACAACGTGCAGGTGCTGCTTAATGTGTTCAGGTGTCTAAAAACTAAACCGGGGTAAGTTTCGCATATTTCTGTGGAGTCCAGACTATTAGCAGGGTGATGGCTTCCACCCTCTACAAAGAATGGGTAGACACTGTCTACTCAAGTGTACCCTCGCCTTGTGCCCTGGCTTCCATGAAACAATGTGCAGGGAAGATTTGTTGGCCTAACGGCTAGGGCGGTCAACTTCGACTCTGGGGAACTGGGTTCTAGTCTCGGCAATGATGCTGAACATCCTGTGATTCTGGGCAAATCACTTAATCTCCCTGTGCCTAACAAAAATGAATGTGTGCTATATGTAATGCGCTCGGATACCCGATTCGGGTCAAGTTCGCGCTATATAAAACTCTGTAAAATAAAAAAATCAACAAAAAAAACCTGTAAATTACATTTTCTCTTCCTAGAAGCTGATCTGGAATTCCGTCCTTTTCTAAGGAGTGATTACATCAAACAGGGGCAGGTCCATTACCCAGAACCTGGGTCAATGAACAATGTAACAGCTACAATGGTTCAGGGAAATAGTTTATACAAAAGGAAAAAACTAATAAGACTGTGACAAAATCACTTACTGCAACAATAACCCAAAACAAACATTTTAAAATAGGGTGCCCCAAAAAATTCTTTGAAAACTCATTTGTTATTGCAAAATATTAATATCAGACATGAATAATACAAAAAATACAATATATATTGCTCACAAGGTTACACACAGCAAACAAAACTACGAAACACAGTGTAGACAAAAAACACAATAGCCAAAGGAAAAGAATACAAATATAAGTCTGACTAATGACAAGAGTACAATGCAGTATATGCTTCCTCTTCATTTACCATAGGAAGGCGTCAACGGCGATTCAACATTATTGATTCATTAGGTCATCGTCAGAACATAGGTCAATCGTTGGAAGCAACCATCAAAATCAATCTGTAAATAGGAACAAGTGGAATTGTGGGGTATCAAGGCAGGAAATTCACAAACAGAAAACTTAAACATGGGCCAAACCAACTAAATTGAGCATAATACAAAACACAATCAGTGTGTCATGCATACTACTATAACTGTGCAAAGATAGTAACAAGAGCCATCACCAAAGTTGTGCAACCAAATTATATAATAAAGAGTCAGCTGATTTTGCAAGCAAAGGAATAATCTAGATCAATCTGTACAGGAGTGCTCAAGGTAATGCCCAAGAACGTGTATTAAATAGGGACCCCAGATGCCATAAAACATTAGCAATTAGTGAACCTACTTGTAAAATCAGTCTGACCCTATGGCTCATGGTCACCCCGAGTGGGATGGGTATGCTCAGACGTGAGTCCCATGCTCTCCACACCACTGGATTCAAGCAAGCCGGGCTGAAGACGGCTGGAATGCCAGAAACCGGTCCTCAGAAGCGTGTTTCCGGTCCAGGAAAGGCATGGCTTGGCAGTTTGGGCTGGACTGTTCCATGAGGCACAGGGTCAGACTGATTTGCATATGGCCATGTCTGAACTGGGGTGGTGTGGAGTGCAAAAAAACGATGGATTTAGACCCAGATCTCTGTACTGGGGTGAATGTATGACATTGTTCTGCATTCTGTCCATCAACTGTGATTTTTGCATTTGTCACCCCGAGTGGGACGGGTATGCTTAGACGTGAGTCCCATGATCTCCACACCACTGGATTCAACCAAGCCGGGCTGAAGATGGCTGGAATGCCAGAAACCGGTCCTCGGAAGCTTGTTTCCGGTCCAGGGAAGGCATGGCTTGGCAGTTCGGGCTGGACTGTTCCCATGAGGCACAGGGTCAGACTGATTTGCATATGGCCATGTCTGAACTGGGGTGGTGTGGAGTGCAAAAAAACGATGGATTTAGGCCCAGATTTCTGTACTTGGGTGAATGTATGACATTGTTCTGCATTCTGTCCATCAACTGTGGTTTTTGCATTTGTATCTAAAAGAAGGCACACACAAAACGGACTGTTAACATTGGAGATAGTGTTTCTCATTGCAAACAATAGCACAGCTATGAAGAGGCCTGAAAAAGGTATACATGAATATTTGAACCAAGTTAAGGTTCCTCTGCGGAATTATGAAGGGCGCTGGAAGAAACATGCAAGAGACCTTTTAATAAACTCATCAAAACTGGTGATTTGAACAAGGGCTGATTAAGGAACTGAAGGAACGCCACAAGGGCAGAAAAATAACCTGTAATGGTGATCACCGCAAAGCCTTGCCAGGCCAAGACAAAACAAACAGAAGAACATGGAAGTTTTGCCTCACAAGTGTCAAGCTGCTTTTCCTTACACTAGGTGTCAAATTTTGCCCAAATGCCCACGAAAACAATGATGAGGAGCATTCACTAATATGTTGTATTAATTTCAACATGTTTTTATTGTCTTTTTTTAAAAAAAAACCACTGCAATACATACAACATAAAACATACAGTCATCGTAGTTTTCTCGTTACAGGGTTTCCAGCCAAAGCTCGCTGGTTGACAGATTGTTCATGCTAGGCTGACCCCCTATCAGTTTGCCACCTTGAAGGTAGGGGGAGGTGTGAAAGGAAAAAAAACAGAAAGGAGAAGAAGAATACAAGAAGTTTGATATCTGTCGATACACCGGCTGTCCTGCGGTATCGTCCGAAGTGGGAGGGGTAGGTGCCTAGACGCCCTCTGCCTAGAACAATCAGGTGTTTCACACCAAGTTCTGGCCCCACCAGGTCAGCGCGAGGGAGCTTCCCTAGTAAAGAATACGGTTCTGGGAAGGGTCCTGACGAAGGATTGCCATACGACACACACCAGGTCGTATACTGGATCCCTCTGATCACTGAGGGATCCCCTGCAATTATATGAGCACTGTTTATATTTTTTGGTCCTGACGAATTGCCTTCGTGGCGAGAAACATGTTGACCATTTTGTTCACTAAGGGTTGAATGAGGCTCTACTACCTTGAATGTTCCGCCTCAATACCCCTTATTATTTTAATAAAGCAGTGAGCCATGCCATTAAAAATCTACCTTTTGGACTCTACTGACTTTTTTTAACTTCACTCACGCTCACTTTTGCACAACCATAAACCCTTTCCCCCTTTTTTAGGCCCCTTACACCCACACACCCTTTGGCGAAGGAATAGAAGATCCCCGCCAAAGTGCAACATCTGTTGTTGCCCGACAGGCATTGCACCGCCAGTCTGTCGCAGGGGCAGGATACCGATGATGACGCTGGACGATCACCGGGTGGGATTACAAATGTAGTCCAACCGGTGACCTGTGTGAGGTATCCCTAAAAATTCCGAAAAGGGTTCACAACACTCACCCTTTCTGCCTGACTCGATGAGAGAGAGGCTCATGCCAGTCATTTAGTTGACTTTGCCCGGGGAACTCTGTATTATTATTTGTTGGTTAGTCTATCTGGGACATATACATTGGACCCCGTTAACAATTGTCCTAACTCCGTGCTTCCCTCCTTTTTGATACGATACTGACTTGGCCCCTGGGTGGGGTTATGCTGTGCTCCGCCTGGTTGCTTTGTGTTGGTATAGCTTAAGGTCGGTCAGATATGTCAAGGTATTTGTCAGGGCCTCCCCCATGCCCCTGAGTGGTTGTTTCCACAGTGAGTTTTTGAGGGCGATTGTGTCAGCCCCCCTCAGGTATGTCACCCAGTTCAGCCAGCCCTTGAAGGTTGCCTTAGAGCAGAGGTCTTCAAACTGTGGGGCGCGACCCCCAGGGGGGCCGTGGAGCGATGCAAAGGGGGTCGCGCCTTCAGTGTCACTTCTGCCCTGGCCTCCAGGGCTTCAGCCCCCCTCCTCCCCCATCCTGTGTCTCAGCCCGGGCTGCTGCAGTGTAGCTCGTGCTCCTGGGCCCTCGGCTGGGCAGTGTCTGCAGTCTTATCTCTGGCCGAGTTTTTCACAGGTCTTTAAAGACCATTTGCATATTTACATGCCTTTGTTAACTGATTACCAAAGCTTAGTTTTTTTTAAGGTTCCAGTACCCCCTGGGCCCCCACTCTGCCTATTCCTTACATTTGTAATTTTACACTTACTGCTGTAGTGCGAGAATGCATTTAATGAAAATAAATATAAAGTTGGGTTGCCAAAAGAAACATGCCTGCTATGTGTTGTTTGAAGATCCTGCGGAGACCTGCTCTTGACACTAAATTGAGTTCTAAATAAAAAAGTATGTATTAATTAGTGATGTGACTTTTCTGTCTGTATTTTCTTTAATTGTTAGTCATGGATCATTGAGGCATCCCTAGAACACAATTAAAAGTGCTTTCTATTTATATTTGCTGTTCTAAGTATTCACAGATAAGTGCAAAAAATACAGCTGAAGGTGACTACTTATTTTTGGGCCATCAAAATAATGAGCTGGTAAACCTAATCATTAGACTGGAAGTTTGTTGCAGGATCAGCACATTATTTATTTCCTCCACCCATGATCCCTGATTAATGCCATTATAGCAATAGTTTAACTTGCATCTGAAACCCTACGCTTCAAGTTTCTGGGAATGCACCCTGCTTTCAAACTACTCACTTCTCATTCTCGCCTTCACTTTCACGTTCACCCTGCCCTCCCAGCGATCACAATGCACTCGCACTGATCACAATGCAGTCACACTATTCACCCGCTCACCCTGCACTCACACTGATCACCATGCACTCACACTGATCACCATGCACTCACAACATTCACCCGCTCACCCTGCTCTCACAGTGATCACTCCGCACTTAAAATTTGCTTGCATTGTTCATTCTGTACCTCACCCTGCAGTCACACGAGCACACTTCTCACCCTGCTCTCATGTGAGACTCCACTCACCTTTCCCCCCTTACTGCTCAATCTGTAGCTCACTCAAACAAGGCCATCACTAACCATGCACTAATGTGTCCCACTCTGCACTTACAGCCGAACCCAAATTCATATGGTCATCTCACTCACCCTGCAGTCACTCCTTTTACCATACTCTCACACTGTTGCATTGCTCACCGTGCAGTCACATGGGCACTCTTGTCACCCACACAGTGCAGAAGGTTAAAGTGCCGGGTACAAAGAAGATGTACCATGCACATCACAGAACTGAGTGGGAGTAAACTATGAGTAGCGCTATAAAAAAAATGAAATGTTTGTCAGACAGGTGCTATAGAGAGATGAGGTGTATTGTTGGTGAGTAGTAGTGAGGGAATTCATGGAGAAGGTGGAAAGACTGTTGCGCTGTGTGCGACCAGTGCTTGGACAAGCTCTGGCTGGGAGTGTTAACCCCCCCCCTGGAAGTTTGGGTCTAGTGGATCCCCTGCTTCTGCCTATTATTTACATTTGTAGTGCGCTACTGTTACCAAAAGGTGTCCTGGGGCTAATAACCATCTGCCTGCAATGTGAGAGAGGGATCCGGGGTTGGCAGAGGAGAGAAGAGAGGGATGGAAGGAAGGGGGTGAGAGGAAAGGGGCATGGGTAAACTGCTTAACTCTGCACAAGACCACCACGGTTTGAATGCACCCTTGCTCCTCCCGGCCATGGCCAGGTGAGCTTCTAATGTGGCAGTGTGTATTCCTGCGGATTGGGAGGCCCTTCACTAGACATCTTTCTGATGTTAATTGCTGTATTTTGGTTATAAACTAGTACTGATGGGGTGAAATCTTTCCTCAGTATTACTGTGTTAAAAAAATTCTAAATAATAAAGCAATGCTACCCCAAAATACGCGGCACCACAGAACATTATTTACATTTTCTACTCACACAATTTAGTGAAGCCTGTCGCATAATTTGGTCCTCACCTTCCTCATAACCTAGAGGTTTAGAAATTTTTGTCAGGAGGGGGTCCTTACGCTTGAAAATGTTGACCGGGGGGTCTCAGCATCCAAAAGTTTGAAGACCTCTGCCTTAGAGGTGTCTTTCCATTTGGTGAGAACTATTTTTACAGCCGCTGTTAATAGAAGGTCCAACAGGTCACTGTTGTGTTGTGAGTCTAGCTCTGTAGTCAGGAATGTGGATGTGAGGGAGGTGAATTCTGGTTTGAGTGTACATCCTAATGTTCTGTTTATGAAGGTGAAGATCTTATTCCAGAATTTAGCATTCACTATTTCTAACAATTGGTTCTGCTCAATATTCACTCTTGGAGGTGAAAGTTCAGGCGGTTCGGATGCAATACTCTACTCTGCTGATGTACTAGGATAGCCTCCAGAAATGTGAGTTAAATGGAAGTTAGCTGATCATTTAGTTGTTGGGGGTCCCAAACTCTATGGGGCCACCAGGACCAATTGTACTTGCCTGACTTTTCGAACTCAATGGATCAGAGAAAGAGCTGGAAATGCATAAAGGAGGCCATAGTCTCACCAAAAAACGTAACCCAGAGATTTATTTTTGGTTTTTTATGCATTCCATTTGTAAAGTGCAACTGTTACCAAACTGGTATCCTGGTGCTAAGGCAAGTAGGTAGGTACCCCTGCAACATATAACCATCCAGAAGAATACGTAGCATATTTATTTAGGGAAGAGCTAGGTATTTAGACCTTTTCTAAATTGTAACAGTGCTGTGGCTGACCTAAAAGTTGTCAACAGCTTGTTCCAAAGCTAAGTCGCTTCGACTAAGAAGACCCGGCCCCCTTGTCTTGCCCTCCGAAATGTATTGATGCAGACCAAGTTTGCAGTACTGGAGTGGAGATATCATCCCCAAGTATAACCATTCAGTCTACTTTGTAGGGGTACCAGACCAGTACCCTTTAGTGCCTTGAACACAATGAACATAGCTTTAAACCAAATCCTCTGCTTTAAAGGCAGCCAGTGCAGTTCTTTCAAGGCATCGAAAGAGGATGATCTGTGAGGTCGGTTTAAGGCACGTTTCAATGAAGCCACTTGGACTCTATACAGTCTATTCAATAGATAATCTGGGCCCAAAGTAACAAGGCATTACAGTAGGGCAACCTACTAAGTATGATGCTTGGCACTACAAGCAATTTAGCTTCGCCAAACTAAACTAAGCCAATGATATGGTAGGACCTGTGGGGCTTCAAGGAGAAAGGGTGACAGTCATTAGCCGTACATCAATTACAAAATCATAGCCATTAGCCCTGTATGATGTGTTTGTGAATTTTGCGCTAGCTTTTGCTAGGATGGCTCTGCATTGCTGGGAAATATTTATCTGATGGAATTCATCCAAGCAGCTAAACAGAGGTTCTTGGTTTGTATGCATCATCTCCCCAACGTTTCTGTAGAGAAATCCTGGTACTGGGTTGAGTTGAATGTGTCGCTGTGTTGATATTAGGAGAAGATCTGAGTATCAGAATGGCCTCTGCCACACTCCGGCTATCAGTATGATCCTACACGGCTCTTTTCATTTTGTTTAGTATCTGTGGGATTAAAGGTATTGATGGGAAAGCATACGTGAACTTGCCTGCCCAAGAAATTTGCAGCACATTCCCTATGATCCTTTGTGTGGGACTCTCCTTGCGTAGTGTTGACACTGTTTGCCAGAGTTCCAAACTGATCCAGAGATGGAATTTCTGGTACGTGGAGTGCCTGATAGCTACCATTCATGACAGCCTTCCAGTGACCTGCTTAACTCTACCGCCCACTGATTTTCTGTGCCGTGAACACGTTCCACTTTCATGGAAATTCTGTGTTTCAGACACCGGTTCCAATTGTTCTGTACTTCTTTGGATAGGGGGTATGGCCTTGTTCCGCACAGTTTTGGTCGTGTTGTCTGTGCGAATCAAGACTTCCGACCCCTGCAGTCTCGTGTAAGGAAGGCTTTGAGTCCCAACTCTGCCTTCAGTTCCAGGAGATTGATATGATCTTCCTTTCTTCGGTTAACCACATTCCAGATCTTGGAGCTGTGCTCCTCAACTTTCCATTGAGGCCTCAGTTGTCATGAGGAGACTTGGAGTCCTGCTGAGGAATGTTGAGCCTACTGGAATGTTTTTTTTTTTCCACCGTAGCATCGTGTACACTGGTGTTATAAGGGCAATGTCGTGGAAGGAGCCCTTGTCCTGTATGCATAGTTTGTCCAGTTCTTGCAGCAGCCTCATGTACAACCAGGAGTTCAGGATGCATGACGATATTCAGAGGATCAAATAGCCTTACAGAAGTGGACCATTTTCTTGACAGGGAACATCCTAGTCTCATAATCCTTGTGACCCTTTACTGTTGAATATACCTTGCAAATGTTTGTGTTCATGACGGCTCCTAGAAAAGTGATTGTCCTTTGTGGAGTTAAGCAGGATTTCGCTTTGTTTACATGTAGGCCCCAGGTTGTTGAAGAGTTGCAATCATGTCTTTGTAGAGTCCTCTGCAGCCTGGCAAAAGTTTGCTTTTATCAGCCAGTCAAATGAGTTACTTACCTTCGTTAACACCTTATCTGGCAGAGTCAGGATCTAGCCACAGAATCCTTACCTTTGGATTCTCTCCATGCACCAGACTAGATCCACAATTCTTTTTTTACAGCAGTACCACTACAAGTTAGTGGACGGTGTCATGCGACTCCGTACGGACGTTGTCCACCAGATGTGATGTCAACAGAGTCCATATAAGCCCTCCCCAGACATGCTGACGTCAGTTACTTCAGTGACTATTTTCCACAACAAAAATGGGGAGCCACTTATCGAAACTCCCTATGGAAACCGTGTGCCTAAAGAGTCATCTTTTATGTCAAAACAATTATGAAGTCCTAATGAAAAGCATGAGAATGCCCAGAGTGGGAAGGATCGATAACGAATCTCGGCTAGATCCTATCTCTACCAGATACTGCATTACCGAAGATAAGTAACTTATTCATCTGATAGAGAAATCTAGGTGCAGATTTCTTATCTCTGAAAAAGATACTCAAGGTATACAATCCCTAGAGGGTCTGGTAAGTGATCCCACAAAAAAGCCCTCAATAGGACTAACCAGTTTGTAACAAGATAGAGTGACCGGGCTGTCTTAGGTAGGCGAGGAAAAAGGGGGACGCTCTAAGAAGGACTGTGATAAAGCCAGTATAGAACTTTACTCCATAAAACATTGAAAAGCATGGGGAAACATTACCCATGGCAGAAGAATAATAAAGTGCTGTACGGGAACACTCCATAGAAACATATCACGCAGCTCTCCTGTTGGTATTCGAACCCTGGCTTGACAAGTCTGAAAGACCAAGGACAGTAAATCTCTAAAACATATCTTGAGTCAGAGAATATATAATTGGATTAATTTCTATAATATGGAAAAATTCATCATGATATTGATACAATTTGGTATTGCTAACAATCAAACATGATTCAACATAGTATTCCCTATATACAATGATGTTGATTAATGTGTATTGTATCAAGATCATGATTAATTGTTCCATATTACAGAAATGAATCTGTTGTGTCCTTTATAAAACAGGAATGTGAACAGTTGAGTGAAAAGTCTTTAAATGACATTTTAATATTTCTAATGTATATCAAATAAATATTTGAGGAGATGGATTTTCAATTTTAGAGAGTATCTCTGAAATGCATGAGAAGTGATGGCACTGAGGCGACCAGTGTTATCACTGTATTCTGGAGGCTTCCTGACCTTTTACAACAGCAGCAGCTCTTCTTCTACCTGCCTGGAAAAGGTTGCAGACTGAGAAGGCCTATACTACTAGGAGAACTGCAGACTAAAACCCTGTGCCTGTTGATAGTACAGATGGTATTGATACGGTTAATATTGCCACAAAAAATAGTATTGTCCTTTGCCTCTACCACCTCGAAAATCTGTTGTAGGCCTCCTAATTATTAAGTGGTCTGCATGTTGGCCTTGGCAGATTGCAGGGCGTCGTCCATGTTTTCCAAACAAGGTCTTGCCGTTGTTGAGGCAGGTCTAAATTGTTTGAATGCATTTCCGGCTGAAAAGAAGTTGCCTTGAGCCAACCATGCCTTCTCTATACCGCTGTTCCAGCAGTCTGGCTGAAGCTTGTGAGTGCCACATCCATCACCGTGTCTATCATCTCAGAGGATGTGTATTCCAATTCTTGCAGAATAGTTCTAGCCTCTTATTTTTTTTATCTTCCGGCATGAACTCTGGCACCTGAGCTAGGTCAGACGCACAAGTTACTTACCTTCTGTAAAGATATACATGTAAGAAACATTAGTAGTCATAGATTACTTACCTTAGAATTACCCCCAGGCGTCAGACTGGATCTGGAGAGTTTATCAGCAGCACCCCTGCGTGTCGGTAGGTATCGTCGTGCGGCTCCACGTGTGTCATTGGTGCCAGGATGACGTTGCTGGAGCTACTTAGAAGCTCCCAAGCGCACGGACGCCAATTCTGTACACGACTTTCTGCGCAAGGAAAACAGAGCCATGCAAGAAACTGACCCCTGGTGCATTGAAACTAGGGCCCTGAAAGGGATGACCTTTCCTAGAAATCAGTTTGCAGAACGGGGAGGATGGGTGGAGAGGTAAGGAATTTATCAATACTAATGTTGATTGCAGATATATTGTTAACAAAGATAAGTAACTAGTTCATCTGAAAGAAACACAGTGATAGATTCCTTATCTTAGAATAGATACCAAAGCAATACCAACCCCAGTGGTGGGTCTAAGAACCAAGATCACACCAGGAAGTCCCGGAGAAAGGAAAGGCCAAAGAAGCCGTCTCTCCAGACTTGGCTGTCCAGGCAGTAGTGCTTAGTAAAAGTGTGCAACAAGGCCCACGTAGCTGCTTGACAGATGTCTTGTAAGTGGACATCACGTCCCAACACCGTAGTGGCAGCCGTCTCCCTGGTGGAATGGGCGCGCAGCCCCATGGGATGATCCTTTTTAGCCAGAGAATAACAGGCTTTAACCCCTCCCATGCTCATGACTGAGCTGCTCCGTCATGAGCATCGGCTGAGCTGTGCTCATGACGGAGCGGTTCCGTCATGGCCCTGACGCCGTGCCTGCGCGGCGCTGATTTCGCGCCTGCGCGGCGCCTTCTATTGGGCGGGCGGGGCCATGACGGAACCGCTCCGTCATGAGCACAGCGCAACCCAGGCTCGTGACGGAGCGGCTCCCCCCCCCCCACCCCCCTCCCCCCCAGCGCTGCAGCGGAATTGCCGCCGAGGCGAAGGGGTTAATACACATGACGACCCATCGGGAGATAGTCAGTTTGTGTACAGCCCGACCTTTCTTGGCACCACCGTAGCCAACAAAGAGCTGGTCATCCACCTGGAACTGTTGTGTGCGGTTCAGGTAAAATGAGAGAGTACGTTTTGGGTCTCTTCCTCTCTGGAATGATGCGGAGGGGGAAAGAAGGTGGGCAAAGTGATGGTCTGTCCAATGTGAAAGGCAGTGATAACCTTTGGCAGAAAGGATGGACGTGTTCGGAGCACAACCTTGACCGGATGGACAGAAAGAAAAGGCGGTCTACAAGAAAGAGCCTGGAGCTCACTCACTCTCCTGGCAGAGGTGATGGCAACCAGGAAAGCAGTATTCAAAGTCAGCAGACGAAGAGGACAGTTGTAAAGAGGCTCAAAGGGAGCGCACATTAAATGTAGGAACCAGATTAAAGCCCCACTGTGTCAATACGAAAGGAGGCAAGTCAAAAGGAATCAACTGCCACTGCTCATTCTCCACACAAAGAGGTGGAGACTGGACAGGATCAGGTGGAGGACCGCCCTCTGCTGCTGCAACAGAAGATCCTCCAGAAGAGCCAGTCGGGTCGGGGGATCGATAGTCATCCTTAGTAGCTCAGGATACCAAACTCTTCGAGCCCAGTCCAGTGCCACAAGAATGACTTGGGCCCGGTAGTACCAGATCTTCAGCACTCTGGGTAGAAGTGGTATAGGCGGAGAGGCATACAACAGACTGCAACTCCACTCATGACGAAAAGCATCACCTACCAAGTGCTGCCTTGGAAATTCCAACACGCAGAATTGCTGACATTGCACTTTCTCTTCGGTGGCGAATAGCTCTAACCAAGGCTCTCCCCACTGTCGAAAGAGATTGTGCGCCACATCAGAGTGAAGACGCCATTCGTGATCTATCATGTACCTGCGGCTGAGTTCATCCGCCCTGGCGTTCAGTGAACCTGCCGGGTGTTGAATCACCAGGGAAATGCCCTGTGTTCCAGCCATGTCCAGAGGTGCAGAGCTTCCCGACATAGGGTCCAGGACTCCACCCCGCCCTGTTTGTTGCAGTACCACATGGCGGTGGTGTCTGAACACCTGCACCACTTTCCCTCTGACAGAGGGAAGGAATGCCTTCTTTGCAAGTCAGATCGCCCGAAGCTCCAGAAGGTTGATATAGAGCCTGGACTCTGTCGGAGACCAGAGACCTCTGAACTTCGCCTCTCCCATGTGGCCCCCCATCCCAAGAGGGATGCGGCCATCGCCAATGTGTGCTCCGGTTGGGGAATGGAGAGGGATCTGCCCTGGACCCAATGTCGGTTCATGAGCCACCACTGCAGCTGCTGTGCAGTGCCCTCCGAGATCTGGAGGAAGTTGGACATGTTCCCCCTGATGCTGCGCCCACTGGAAATACAGATCCCACTACGGAGCCTGCATATGCCAACTGGCATGAGTGACCTGCAGGATGCAGGAGGCCATGAGGCCCAGCAGCCTCAGGGTCATCTTGACCAAAACTCAGGATAGAAGCCGAAAGATCGTAATCATAGCCTGAATATCCTGGACTCGCTGTTCGGGAGGATATGCCCGAAACTGCGTTGTATCCAGAACCGCTCCGATGAAGAAAAGCTTCTGGGGGAATCATGTGAGACTTCGGCACATTGATGGAGAATCCCAGCAAATGCAAGAGGTAGGTGATAGTCTAGAGGTGGGAGACTACTAGCTGGGGCGCGCCCGCGCCCGCTTCAACAGCAAGTCGTTGAGATAGGGGAAGACTGGTACCCCTGATCTGCGCAGATGAGCTGCGACCACCGCCATCACTTTCGTGAACACCCAAGGGGCGCTGGTAAGGCCAAAGGGGAGCACGGTAAACTGAAATTGCTCGTCGCCTAATGTAAACCGCAGGTAATTCCAGCAGGACGGGAATGTGGAAATGTGTCCTGCAAGTCCAACGCTACCATCCAGTCTCCAGGGTCGAGAGCAGACAAGACCTGAGCCAGAGTTAGCATCTTTAACTCCTTCCGGAGGAAGCGATTGACGTCCCTGAGGTCCAAGACAGGACGCAGGCCCTTGTCCTTCTTGGGCACCAGAAAGTAGTGGGAATAACAACCACATCCTACTTCTGGCGCAGGAATGATGAATTGCCAAATTATCCACAGACATGCGGTGGTACTGGGGTGGCATGGCTGGAGGAGTAGTCTCGAAGGGAAGGGAGTAGCCCCTTCAGACTATTTGTAAAACACACCTGTCGGAAGTGATGGTGCGTCAGTGGGAGAGGTGATGGGAATTCCTGCCGCCCACTGGCGTTTGATGGGCCCAAAAGACCGGACTAAGATGGTTTTGGAGTAGCGGTGGCTGGGGTGGAAGTGGACTGACCCACCCGCTGGCGCCGTGATCCGCCTCTGCGGGTCCCACGTCTGCGCGGAGACTGCTGCTGCTACAGCCTGTGGCTTTGAAGCGAACGTGCTGGGGCACCCCTTCAGTGGCCACTAAAGGAGCGAAAAGCAGAAGGCGGAGGTGGGCGAGTGGCCAAAAGGACCAAGGACGTAGCCCGTAAGTCATTAAAACACTCCAACGCACTATCTACCCTGTTGCCAAAAAGGTGAATGCCAGCAAAGGGTGTTTTGGACATCCCCCGAGAAGTCAGTAATCATCAGCCAGGCGTGGCGGCGGAGTGCCACTGTCGTGGAAAATGCTCTGCCCAGCAAGTCGGCGGTGTCAAGGCCACTTCGTATTATGAAATTGGCTGCACCTCTCCCGTCAGCATTAGCCTCAGAGCACTGTCCACGCCTCCCCCGGACACTGAGGCAGCACCTGCGCCACCGTATCCCACACAGAGTGGGAGCAATGACCCAAGAGGCATGCAGTGTTCACAGACCACAGCCCTGAACAAACAGAAGAAAAAAATCTTCCCAAATTGTTCCAGTGTCTTGGATTCCCTGTCCGGGGGTGCGGTAGGTAATGCACTTTGGTACGTTGTGGCTTGGACAACCAAGCTCTCAGGGGTGGGGTATTGGGAAAGGAAAATAGGGTTGCTGGCTGATGGCGTCGGGCCACGCCCCTATCCACAAGAGCCCCTGTGTTGGGCCTGGACCAGGTGCCCAAAGGAACATCAGAAAGTGCTTCATTAAAGGGAAGCTGTGGCTCTGCAGAGGTAGCTGCCGACTGAAGCACATCTGTCAGGAGGTTAGTCCTGATGGCCACTGTAGGGAGTTGGAGGTGGCAGGTCTCAGACGCCTTACACAACACCACTGCATAACTTGCACCCTCCACCATAGCCAAGGTAGGAGGAGTGAGCATGTCAAGGTCAGGAGACGTGTCTAGACCACTGGCATCCACCAGTTCCTCTATCTAGTCCGGCTCATACTCACACTTAGGTGTGAGAGGGTCCCTCCCAGTCCTGTCCGTCCTCCGAAGTTAGATGCACAGGCAGAAAATAAGGAGGCTGGATATAGGGTTAGAAAGCCCCATCAGCATCGGAATAGGCGTAGAGCGACGCAGTTCTGGCTCCGTGTCCATGTTGGGCTGCGACCAGGGGGGACGTCGTCCAGTGCCACATGCGATGGAGGTGGTGCCAGTGTGGTCGACGTCGGTGGAGGTGTAACAAGGTCAACCTGCGTTGACCAGGATCCAGGCCTGGATCCTTGGGGTCCTGCGGGGCCGAAGCAGACAGCGATGCTGGAGCTGCAGACAGTGAAGGGCGAGGGCTCCCAATTGGGCCCAGGGGCCAGACGGCCCAAAGAGGCGGGCCATGGCTGACAAATTCCTGCAGCTGGGCCGCAGTCGCTGACGGACCCGGCAAGGGCGGTTAGGCCTACAGCAACACCGTAAGCTCCGCCATAGCCACGGGGGGGGGGGACACCACCCATGACTGGCAAGAGGAAGTCATCGAGTGATTACGCTTGTTCGACTTCTTGTGCTTCGTCTTACCTTACCCCAAGTATGAATACTTCCATCCTGATGAACGATGGTGATGGCTCCGCGACGGTCCCTTGACCTCCCACAGGACCGGGACCTTGAGCTGCATGGAGCAGACTGCCGGACTTCAAGCTACTTTCGGGACCACTCCTGCAAAGTCTTCGGCACCATGGCCCGGCAGTCGAGGCACGTTCTTGGGGTCGTGGTCACGCTCCAGACAGTAGAGAGAGACACCGTGCGGGTCCGTCACTGACATCATCCAATGACAGTCCCCGCAAGACTTGAAACTGGGCATTCCTACAACACCAGGAGTCGATCGACTCGAATGAGCAGAGACAAAAAACTTTAAAAAACTAAAATAATGACTGGAGGTACCACTATCTCCGGACCTGCGCTTACTGGCGCGAAAAAAAAAGAACAGATGTCAGCGCGTGAGGGCGGCATCTAGTAGCTACCACAATGTCATCTCGGCGACCACAACGCCAAATGCGGAGCCACACGGCGCCACAATCGGGGGTACTGCTGATGAAAACTATCCAGATCCAGTCTGACTCTGGGGTAATTCTAAGGGAAGGAATCTAGAACTATGTGTTTCTTTAAGATGTAGACAATACCTTACTCGATATTTGTGGTAGGGTGGGCGAGCCGTAAGGCTTTATCAGAGGGTAGTGTTAAGCATTTATTGTACACACTCAGGTAAGAAATGATGTCACCCACTCAGACTGAACTCAGACCAAATTGTTTATATAAAAACTTTAGTTTGATTTTATTTTCTAGATCAAGCCAAGCCTGGTACAAGTAAGTGGAATTGTACTTAGCAAAAATAACGCAGTTAAATGCAGTTTGAATGCATTGGTTACAGATAAGTAGTTTGTAAAACAATTGGAATTACTTTTCAGATTACTTTTTCTACTCATTGTGATATGCCTAGATATCACACTTGGACATTTTCTAGAGAAAAGGTAAGTAAATCTGTTTTTGTACATTTCCAGTTTTAGGGTTTCATACCAACTAACTCCACACTTAGAACAATTTTCACAAGAAAGCAGTCAATGTAGTGCTATGGGAGAAAACAATGTTATCAACTTAACGTTAAGTACTTAGATTTGAGAGTTGGATTTCTGGGGTTAGAACCAGGGTTCCCCCAGGGCCCAAGGATGCACTCAAAGCACCCTCAGCGACACTAGGGCGGCTGGGTGCAGCGTGCTGAGGCCCAATGTTATCCAATGGGGGAAACTGGGCCTTTGGCTGGTGGCTGTTCATGAGCAAGCCACAGGAATGATGGAGCCAAGCTCCTAGGGTCAAGTTCAGGGTAAAGGGGGTCAGAGTTAGCACACAAGGTGCACCCACAGCAGCACAAGGGGGGGCCAGGTGCAAAGTGCTGATTTGACGTTGGGTGCCCCGTTTACAATGGAAGTTGCCTGTTTTGGATTTTGTCTGAAGGCTCAATCCAGGAAGTAATCCGGGAGGAGCCAACTGCAGGTAAGTTGGTGGGCTCATGGACGTAGGCGCACCTAGGGTTCTCTTCTCTGGGGCGAAGGGTGGCAGGATGCAGGTGTGTTATTTGAGGTCAGATTTCACCTCATCGGGCCACTCGGTTGTGGGGTAATGTAATGCATGTAATGTAATGAATATTTGTAGAGCGCACTGCAACCCGCCGGGCATCCTGGCGATGAGACAGAAAAGAGCCTGTGGCAGAAATGGCATTATACTCTTGGATAGAGCCATGTTTTGGTTTTCTTTCTGAACGGCATATGATCTTTCATCTGCCGCGGCTCCGTAGGTAGGCTATTCCAGAGCCTTGCAGCAGCAACAATGAAAGCTTGACCCTCCCCCAGTTTAGGTCTTCTGACCATAGGTACTTTCACCCAGTTAGCTGAGGAAGAACGAAGACAGCGTGTGGGAGCGTACCAACTGAATTTGTTCTGCAACAGTATTGGTCCTAGACCGTGCAGTGCCTTGAACATGAGGGATTTTAAATGAATCCTCTTCAAAATTGAGAGCCAATGAAGCTCCGCAAGGGCCTGAGAGGAAGAGAACGGACGAGGTCTCATCAAGGCCAGCTTGTCCGCCGCATTCTGGATTCTCTGCAGTCTCCAAATTAAATATTTTGGGGACTCCAGCAGCAAGGCATTGAAGTAATCTAACCTGCTTATGATGACACTCTTTACTACCAGTGAGAGTGTATGTATGGGGAGAATTTTCCTGAGGGCCCGATAAGGGAAAAACAGCTCCCAACGGTCTTATTGTCTTGAGTTTCCAAAGTCAACTTCTCATTAAAACAAATTCCCAAATTGCAAACCGACTTAGAAGGTGCCAGTGGGGGATCGGTGGAAATAGGCCAGAAGTTGGCTGGGAGAGGATATGACACTCTCCCACCTGCAATACTAGGAATCTGTCTTATCAGCGTTACATTGCAGGGAGTTGTTTCTCAGACAGTGTACTACCTTCTGCATACAGGCATGAAAATTCTCCACAGTGAATGACTGTTCTCCCTCCAAGGAGAGAATAAGCTGGGTGTCATCTGCATAGTTTACTAGGCCTATGCCGTGGGAAGTAATGACATCCACCAACAAAAAGTAGCAAGTGGTTAAAAAGGAAAAAACAACTTACGATGTATCTGTGTAGGAGAAGAAAGAGTAATCTCAACTAGTAAAGTGTGCCAGTGAAGTCACGCTTAGGGTATTCCTTCTCTGTGAAAAAATTCCCATCAGTCATCGACCGAGACCGCCCTTCATCATCTGGGATCCTTCACACCATGAAGGTAAGGTTGTATACCCACAGCAGATTGGCAGGTGTATAAACCTAATCTAACCTGTGAGTCCCAGTGATCTTAATGGTATGTGAGGGTGTCTGATGACGACTGTAAAGCAGTGCAAAGAACGTGGAGAAATTAAAAAGTGAGAAGGTGTGTTTCAGCAAATAAAATTGGATAATAAAGGGGTAAAGAACTTTAATGTGCACCTCATAGCAAAATCCGCAAAATGCTACAACTGAACTGGGGTCCTCCAAATTTACGAGAAGGAAGACTACAGCTTCCTGCATCGTTTTGAAGCCATAGAAAGGCCAAACAAAAGGAACTAGACCAGACACGGATACCCCCAAGGAACCCATATGCGGGTTGGAATTATCACCGCATTACACATACAAGAGAACAGAACTGGAAATAGCCTTGAAAAAGTCGTGGGTTACATTCCCAATACGACGAAACACGTGTCGGCTGTGTGAAAGTTTCCAGAACAAACCGCACAGAGAATAAACTTGAAACTGAACTACAAAGAAAATAATTTATTTTGCCTACATATTGACAAAATTGATGGAAACATTGGTTTATATGACCTGTATTGCAATATCACGTGTGCTAGGGATTATTGTAAATGTTTGAGGCAGCAGCCAGTTTTAAAGAGGAATAGTGGTTCCTTTTACCTTTTAGCACTGTCTAACAAGCATTGAGTTAACTATATTGTGTTAATTTCTAAGTGGCACCAGGAAACCTTTACGAAACCACTACCGAGTGCATCTAGTTATTTGGGAAATTCAGAAGTGAATTTTGAAGAGAAAGACTAAAGTTGGTTGAGCTCAATGCTCCATGGTCTTGTAAGCAAGAGCCGGATAAAGCTACTGAAGAAACTGCCACTAGCTTTGCACGATGGTATACTGGTGATCTCTGGAGTCTTAAAGGCACAGCCTCTATTTTCAAGACATAAGGGCAGCCTTTGAGGTTAATCGGTTCTCCAATCTAGATCATAAAGGAAAATGCTACTTACCAGTATGCATCTTTTCTTGGCATGTAGAGCTACAGATTCACACTGTGCATAGATCGCCATCTGGTGTTGGGCCCAGATATTTGCAGTTTGTTATGGTCTTGGAAACGTTTTTGGAAGTCACAAGTTAGGTGACTCCACCTTTGAACAATAGTGTGCATGGGCATCGACTCAAATCTTCAGATTGTTTTTTCGTGAAAAAGGAAAACGATGGATTTTTGAGAGAGCAGAAAGATGTCCATGTATGCTGTATCTATATAAGATAATACTGGAACAGATAAAGGTAGCCAGGTGGGCGTGTGTGAATCTGCAGCTCTACATGCCATGAACAGATGCATACTGGTAAGTAGCATTTTCCATTCGAGGCATACGAGCTGCAGATCACACACTATGCATAGATTGCATAGCAGTACTTTCCCTTCAGCAGCGACCACCAGTATCTGTTGCAGTAGTTTGAAATAGTGTTTTGAGTACAGCTTGGCCCACAATAGCTTGTTTTGCTTGCACATCTACACAATAGTGTTTTGTGAATGTGTGCGGTGTAGACCACGTAGCTGCTTTGCAGATATTTAAGGGAATGTTTTAGAAATGCCATCAAAGCCCCTATTTTGCGAGTGGAATGAGCTTTAGGGGGAATAGAAAGTGTACACTTTGCTTTTTGATGGCAAATTTGTATACATTTGACAATCCACCTTGCGATTCCAGACTTTGGTATGGAATTGCCTCTATGTGGTGGTGAAAAGTAAATAAAAAGCTATTTTACTAAAAGGTTTTGTTTTCGCAATATAGTGAGTGCTCTTTTTACGTCTAAAGTACGAAGGGCCCTTTCTGCTGTTTGTGGTTGCACGAAGACTGGCAACTCTACAGATTGGTTGAGATGAAAGGAAGAAATAACCTTTGGAAAGAATTTGGGATTTGTTCTTAGAACCACTTTATGATGGAGTTGTGAAAATGGTTCTTGAATAGTTAATGCCTGTAGCTCACTGACTCTTGAGAGATGCGATAGCCACATAAAAAGCAACTTTCCATGTAAAAAATTGTAGCTCACATTTACGTAGAGGTTCAAATGGAGGGCCCATTAACCTGGTGAGTACAATGTTTAAATTCCATACTGGAGAAGGTGGTACCCTGGGAAGAATTATTCTTTTGAGGCCTTCCATTAAAGCTTTAATGGCAGGTACTCTGAACAATGACAGATGTCCGTTTTGCAGGTAGGCTGCTATTGCAGAAAGACGTAATCTAATGAAGTATAACCTTGGGCGCTTGTTTCAGACTGTCGGGGCATCAGACACCAACCTTGCTGCCTGCCCTTGTTGCTGGAAGTCTGCCTCCCGCCGCCGCAGCCTTCATTCTTTTGCAGCCGCAGTGCAGAGGGGGACCAGAACCCCCAGGCTCATTCGCAGCGGAAGCCGCAATCGCCATTCCCGCCCTTGAGGAGTTTTAAAATCGAGGACAGCCCCCCGCGTCGCGGGACCGCACCAGGCTAAGCCCAGGCCAAGGACGGGCCCGTCTGTGGCCGACCGGGGCTGGGCTGGCCATTCCCCTTGGCTAACGCTTAATTTCTGTGCTTTATTTTACCTGTACTTTGTGACGATAGGAGCATACTTAGAGAGCATAGGAATGGGAAAAAGGAAACATGTCAGCCCCAAAGCAAAGGCGGGGGAGGGCAATTGCGGACTCACAAAAAACACTGCTAAGCTATCTAACAGGAGCAATGGGCGCCCTACAAAATCAGATTAGTACAGCAGAGGAACAAATAAAGGCAAACTCTTTGGAACTTACTCTATCGGCCCGGTCATCGATCTATAGACAAATAGTACCAACAACACCCTGTAAATGGTTGTGTCCAGAAAAATGATGATAGAATCACTTTAAGTGACTCCGATTCTATCGAACAACCCCCACAGAAAAAAATGAAAAATCCGGGTCATCCGGCCAGTACGCTCCAGGTAAACCCCCTAAGCGACACAAGCGCACATCCTCCTCCAGGTAGCGAGGAAGAAGCAGTAATCCCTAGAAAGAAATACACCAAGCAAGGAAAGCGGAAAGGAGGGATAGGTAAAACATCAACACAAGCTCAGGGGGCAAACAACAAGGGCCGGGTAGGTGCAAACAATGATAATAAGTCCCTTACCATAGTAGTGGAAAGGCTGGATATGTATCTTAGGTTAAGGATGGACCAAATGGAAAATAGACTGAGTCAAATTGAGCACACACTATCGTCTTATATAGGGCTGCATAATAAAACATTCTGTAGTGAAGGAGGTCCACTCAGGAAGGTTGTAATTCAGGATGCTTTATTTATAAAGACAACAGGTTGTAAGGTACAGTACTTCATGTTGATAGGTGGTAGATCAGAGCCCCACCAGGAGCTGCCTGTCAGCTGCTCAGCCCATGACCAACTGTCACTGCCTCACTCAGTCCCAACATTCTGAGGCATCATCAGACTCCAACATTCTAATGAGTCAGAGCCCAGGCACTGGCAGAGCAGGGCTGGTAAAACACCTTGCAGTATAATATGCAGGATACTACATATCCCCTTTCGTTCAAAAAGAAGCATTAAACCACTACGTGAATAACAACTGGCGAGAGAGAACCAAGGAGGAGATAACAAGGAAGAATAGCAGAGGAAACAGAAACAACGACAAAGATAGGTGTAAGCAAAGCAGCGTGAAGAGACGGGTGGAAGAAAATGAGGAGGAGGAAGAGAAGAGTAAAGCGGAAACTGATAGAGATAAAACCGACTCACAGACATAGAAAAGATGAGGGGAAAACGAGTAATCAGAAAAAGGAAACAACATGGGGCAGAAGAACTCACACGCACCAGGACCAATCCCCAAACGCACCAACTGGCAAGGCAGGCAGGAAGGGAAGAAAGTACAAGGCACAACGGAGAATGAACACCAGCCTACACACAGACACAGGAAAGTGGGGTAACAGGTTTCCTCCAGAACAGGAAAGAAAAGAATCAAAAGAGGAACAAAAGAAGGCTGGAGATAAAAGACGACAACAAGAAGTGTAGATCCAGAAACCAGGGATGACAAAGAGAATGACACCATGAGGAAAGCTGGACGAATAGAAAAACAGAGAAAAGGCAAAGTAGATACATACAGTATGACTACAACTTCCCTCTGTTTCCAATAAACATAATAAATACGACATAAATGTAGTATTGCGTTATTTAAAACAGCAAAATTACAAAATGTAAATAGACAATAACAGTCAGAGGGACTACAACCATGACCGTCCTCTACTCCTCTGCAAGAATGTGAGGAGCATTGTAAATGGGACTGAAACCCATGTGAAGCCCTATGTAGGGTGATCATGTAAATGTAAATGGGAATGTAACCCATAACACACCCTGTGTGAGAGTGAAAATTCAAATGGGACTATGACCCATCATACGCCCTGTGTAAGGGTAAAAATTTAAATGTAAATGGGACCGTAACCCATAATAAGCCCTGTGTGAGGGTGAAAATGTAAATGGGACTGTTACCCATAATAAGCCCTGTGTGAGGGTAAAATGAAAATGGGACTGTGACCCATAATAAGCCCTATGTGAGGGTAAAATGTAAATATACATGGGACTGTAACCCATAACACTGTTCCCTGTGTGAGGATACTCGTGTAAAAATAGGAAGGGCTGTGACCCTAGCTACAGTGCCCTTGTAAGGCTAAAATTTGTATGTTACCTATGTAGGCAAATGTATATGGGCAAATGGGGCTATAACCCATCCCCATCCCTTTGTAGGGTAAAAATTGTAACCTATGTAGGCAAATGTATATGGGCAAATGGGGCTATAACCCATTCCCATCCCTTTATAGGGTAAAAATAATGTGAACAGGCACATATGTGTGGGCTAATGGGGCTAATACCCATTCCCATCCCTGTGTGAGGGTAAAGACAGTATGTACCTGTGCCCTTAGTGTGGGTGAAAACCGTGAATGGCCTGTGTTGGTATGTATATGGGCAGATGGTGCTAGAACCCATTCCCATCCCTGTGTAGGGTAAAATAATGTGAACAGGCACATATTTGTTGGCTAATGGGGCTAATACCCATTCCCATCCCTATGTAGGGAAATATCTTTAGACATACATAAAGATGCAAAGAATGCATAGCAAGTTTTCTTATTTTTGTGGAAGCTAATGGGGCTATAACCCAAAGCTATGATTTTTCAATGTAAACTAATGTGCCATCATATTTCACTAAACAATTTTTACAAATTATTTTGAATTTCATTCCTCGTTTAGACAACCTGTCTCAGTACTGTGGGCTAAAAGTCTGGTTGTAAACACAGAACACTTATCCCGGTTCAAAGAACCACCTAGTCACAACTTTCTGTCGTGGTACTGGAACTGTTGTCCTCCACCGGTCCTGGGACGTTCTTTGTCCTCTCCCGGTTAAATTCTGGGACCTTTGTCCCATTCCAGTCCTGGGACATTTTTCTGTCCACTCCATTCCATCTTGGTTCTGCCGGTCCTGGAATTTGCTTTGTCGTTTCTCCTTTGTTCTCTTTCCTCTCAGAGAACTATTCCTGCTTTAAAGAACTTTTGTCTCCTTAGACCACGGGAGACTCCGTCTAGGTCTCGAGACATACGGTCGTGGCAGTGGAGCATACACCCACTTCCACTTGTGACCACTTCCGGGACACTTGTCCCCTCCTGGATCTGCAATACCTTGGATTAGCCTTAGCCACTCTCTGTACTGACCAGTCCTTTAACTTCAGTGTATTTGGGTTTGAGTCCCATTATATATACATCTCGCTTGCCATACTCTTCCAAGTCATTGTCAAAAACACTTTTAAATTTCCAGTTGTATTTCTTGTCTTTTACCTGTTCTGTGGCACTTTCTATATTTCCAGTTGCGCTACTAGTCTTTTATTTTGTCTGTGCCAACACCGGATTTTGTGCTCCTTGTTCTGAGATTTACTTATAAGTGCTGATGAACATCACCATTAAACTATATGCTGTAACATGACCCATCTCACATTTGTTTCCAAACCTTTTCTTAATCGGGAATTGCAAATGAAAACTAAATCTTGATGTCGAATTGTTACTTAAAAAAAAAATGAGCCACACAAATTATTTCAAAAATCCACAAGGTGGCAGTGTTGTTAAGGATGTTGCTAAGTAACAGTTGCCATAAGTGTACAAAAATCACACGAAGGTTCAAATAAATTACTGTTCTACCTCTTAAACACAAAACTATCGCGCAGATGCATGCCAGTAGAGAGCAAATGTGAGCACTTTCACATAAACATGAAAACAAAATGTTGTATTCCTCGTTTTTCCAGCACAGGTCGCAAATACTTTACAATTGTGACGCATTCCAAACAGTCATATATCGGCTGATAGAGGGTCCCATGAATTCTGTTTATGCTTCTCTTACACATTTGTCCAGACCATCCTCCGCAGAGTATGAGAAGTAAAGCACCGCCCCCGGGAATGTCCCAGTTTTCACTCCCACATTTACTCTATGTTTGACAGTTAATGGAAGGGCCTAAAGGAAGCACAGTAAATTTACAGAGCCTGCAAGCTTCTGGACACCGGGATCACGAGATGACATGCAGGACGTCCATGACGCAGTGCCGGGTGGCTCGGGGCAGGCTAGGGCGCTAAACCATGTCGCTCTGCCAGACACCCATTCTATGACGTCACAGAGGGTTCTCGTGCGAGATGAAAGGCAGTTGAAGAAGAGATAATTTGCTCGCTTCCAAGCATCCATTCTGAGGTGAGATGTGCGCACCAGTAAACTGCCACAGTTCGACGTTTTAACAGTAAAAGACTCCGTGACTGAGGTGATTTTCCTTTGTTGTACAGCTGCTCGTCACAAGCTCCAATTACTGTCTTCCACTTAATCTCTTTAGCACACGTACAGCTGAACTCTTGGAAACACATATGAAGTTTGACAAAGATGTCAATTACTGCCTCGCGCTAGTATGAATATAGCAGGACAGAGTTGTTCAACAAGAAACCAATTTAACACGAGTCCGGCAAAGTTATAAGTGCAACAGTATGCCCAATAACAAACAGCGTAGCGTCTCTATGCCAAAATGTCAACTTTCTGAGTAATAAAATGTTCCACATTCCTTTCCGGTAAAGGAAGAATGAAACAGAGACAATACTCGTCTAAGCAATGTTCAGCATTCCCTTCATAATTCACAGTTTGTTTGCCTTCATTAGCGCAAAGACTATTTATGTTAAATAAATGTTGGTAGCACAGATAGCTGTTTACAAATTCACGAAGAAAAGGTCAAGCGCTAATTCATAGTATTCAAAAGAAAATATACAAGCCTGTTTCTACTTCCAAGGGAATGTCATCTTGACAAGGAAGTCTTTCAATCTGTTTTTTTTTCTCTCTTTTTTTTTATCAATGAAAGCAGTGCTTCTTACTGCGTGGATTCTAGGTTGTGGCTAGATTGTGTTAATTTGATCTTCACGAACCACTCTTGAACACCGTAAAAACAGTAGAGGAAATTCCTTTATAGTAAAATACACTTGAAAAGTGTTTAATATATCAGTTACCTTCAACGTTGTCCCAAGCTGATTTAAAGCAGAAAAGCCTCTTGGCGATATCAGGAACACTGTAGATGAAGGCATGATGAATGTGGCAAAGGTTGTAGCCTTTACGCAGTAGTTGATTCCACCACAGAAATATGATGTGAAACATCACAGCTGCCACACTAGTGCAACCTCATTCAAAAGTCATCAAAAGGTGCACAAGATCACACATTGCAGGGAGCAAGTGCTGAGGAGCACACAGCTTTATTTAGTAAAAAGGCATATCGTTCAGCAGCCACATCTTACCGCTTCTTTTATAATCAAGATGAAACAACCAGATGTCTGTAAGTTGTAGAAAGAACATGGCAGTGTAGCTGACTAAGATGGTAATGCCAAAGTCAAAAAGTACTTAATGTAGATATGCACAGCACGCCTTGGCTAAGGCCGGCCGATGGTGAGGCCACTGGTGGGGCTTAAAGGCGTAGTGCTTTGTGCTTACTTGTTTCTTGTTGTCTTCTTTGTCTTTTCTTTGTACTTCTAGTTTCTTCCATGTAGTTGTCTTCATTCTACTGTGTAAAAAAACGCTATTTTCTTCTTAGCAATTTTACCTTCTTGTGGATACCGCCTCTTCTGTAAATTGTGGTTGTTTCCACTCTAGTTTCTTTATTTGCGCCATCTCCAGGTCCACCTGTGTTCGCCAGGTACTTTAGATCCGCTTGTAGCTGTAGGTTCGTCACCACGTCGCCAAAATATGTAGTGAAGGAGGTCCACTCAGGAAGGTTGTAATTCAGGATGCTTTATTTGTAAAGACAACAGGTTGTAAGGTACAGGACTTCATGTTGATAAGTGGTAGATCAGAGCCCCACCAGGATCTGCCTGTCAGCTGCTCAGCCCATGACCAACTGTCACTGCCTCACTCAGTCCCAACATTCTGAGGCATCATCAGACTCCAACATTCTAATGAGTCAGAGCACAGGCACTGGCAGAGCAGGGCTGGTAAAACACCTTGCAGTATAATATGCAGGATACTACACATTCACTCCGCCCAACGTAATCTAACTTTAAGTCAAGAAGGAAATGAGACCATACATCAAACCAAACAGAGTTCTAGTCTAAGACCAAAGACTCAGTCATCTAAACCTCCCCAAACTAAAGCTTGTGGAAAGGTCAATAATCCCGCTTAAGCTACCACAGATATTATTCCATCAGGTACCTCCGCTCTTCCCCCTCGCTCACATCAGATCCCCTCATTAAAGTCCGATATTCAGACTTTGAAAAAACTAAGGCCGGATGAAATTTTGGATCTTCCACCGGCAGCAACACCCTATGTAGTGGTGCTGGCAAATGTCCCACGCAAATCTACTTCAGATGGAGGGATGGGAAACGCTTAGAAATAAAGCTTTACATTGGATAGGTTCAAAAATAGGTCTAGATGAGGCACTATTCAGAGACTTCAAAATGGCAAGAAGGGTGCAGTGGGTGGGTTCTGGGCCAAGATTATGTCCTGGCTATCGTATAGTACTTAACTTTGGATCACCTATGTTAGTAAACAGAATCCTTTACGAGCTTGGCAGAAATTACACTGTCAGGTGAAATTAATATACTTCCCCTGGGCTTTTTCTACCCCCCTTTAAACTGTATCCCATTCTCCCATCAACCTGAAAATTGTAAGAGAGACGACCTCTACCAGATGTTTGCCACAGTAACTCGATTTACCCCACTTTGAGGATTGGAAGATCAAGACTGACTCCCCTTTAGGTACCCAAAAGATATAACATTATTGGGACAAGAAAGTGACCAACTTCATGAGAGCATGGTGGAACCTAAACCCAGACAGGATCCAGTAGGTAGTCCCAGCGCAACCCAGAAGGGCCCTTTAAAACTGAATACATTGATAGGGCTGAGCTACGGTTGCTTTTCTGGAATGTCGCAGGCCTGAAATCTAAAGCAAATAATGATTGACAATTTTTTTTTAGTAAATTTAACATTTTATGTCTTCAGGAGACATGGGTAACTACCCCGATCCACATAGAGGGCTATAAAAGTTTTACTCTATGGCTTTGCCTTCGATTTCTGGAAGAACAAAGGGCGGACTGGACATCTTCGTCTTCAATATTATAAGGTAATTGAAAATCGATGTACTTAAGGTAGCACCTAACTACCAAATTATGACCTTAAACAGATAAAACTAAATTCATAGCCCTTGTTAATTTCTACAATAACCTCGCTCAAGATGAGGTTATAAATGTATTAACCGAGATCTACACCAGTCTGGTAGAATTAAAAAGAAAAGTAAGGAAGGATCTAGACATATGGGGTGGGATTTTAATCAATATATTTGTGGACATAGTGCCGATAGATTGTGTGGCATTGAGGACGAAAACAATAATCCGCTTACCCACTACAATCATACCCTGATGGGAATTTTCCTAAATGAAAAAACCTTCGATCTTGAAATGGGCTTCGCAAATGAACTCATGCAGTCTCCAATTTCCCTAACAAATACCTATAATGGGAGAGGATCCTCTAGCACTATAGAACATATTGGTCACTACATCTTTGTCCCCCAGACTATTAAAATTCCTAACAAGACATCACACTAAGCAATTATCCAAACAGCGTAACTTTATCTTTGCCTCCATCCGTAGATAGAGGGAACTCATTGGAGCTCTTGGGCCAGACAAATCGGTCGATAAACCGACTAAATGGCTATACCCTTAAATGGGGAAAAATAGACCAACTACAAATTACAACTAAGATAGTGATGAACTCCCTTGGAGCAATTAAAAAAAATGTCTAGATGGTGGCCAAAGAAGCCATCATGGCGGACGCACCTTAGAAGAGCTCCGTCCCGCCGCTTACATAGCCGTCGATTTATCCTGGTTCTCCCCCACCCTGCAGTATCCCAGTGGGGTGTTCCGGTTGAGGACAGTAGCCGCAGACCCTGTGAGGGATTTCAGCAGTCGGAGTGCGCCGGAGGCCGAGACCAGCAGCAGTGAGGCCTAAGAGGTGCAGCGAAGCCGGGGACCTTGAGTTTCGTGGGTCCCGGCGTGAGTTCCAGCGATGGCTGAAGTGGCGGAGCGGACGGTGTGGGCGGCTGGCACTGGTCCCGGGCGGTCGGCGCTCCCTCAGCACTCACTGGGCGACTTGGACCTGTAGTGGACACTGATTGAGCGGACGGCCCTTGGGGGAGAAGCTGCGGAGCGGCCTGGTGCAGGGGACTAGATTTTGGAGGCCCGACCACCGGCAGCTGAGGCGACCTTCACCGGGGTCGGCTGGCCCGAGGCGGTGACAGTAAGGAGGTGTGTCCCCCCCCCGGGGGTGTATAGTGGGGCCCAGAGAAGCGGCAAGACCAGTGGGGCAGGCGGCCCTTCTGGCGGTTGGATCAGTCCGCGGTGGCGACTGGGAGCGGACGGGAGCCCCCTCAGGGTATTTCGTGGGCCCCTGCAGGGCTGAAGTAATTAGTGTGCTCGGAACCAGGCGCCTCCGGCCCTCCTGCCCTGAATCCTGCGGTCCATGGGGTCCCCCACATTGGGATGCGGGCCATTTAGCAGAGCAACAGGCCAGCAGCGGCGGCTGCTACTCTGCCCCAGGGATCCTACATTGGGCTGTCAGGGCCCGGCTGGTGACGCTTGGGCCGGCAGCTCCCCGCCCATTCGGCGGTCAGACCAGGCCACGGCACAGCATCTGGTGTGCGGAGACTGTGCGGTGAGAGGCACAGCCGGTCCTCCTGGTCGTCGGATTGGCGTCGGCGAATAAGGGCGCTCACCTACACTTGAGGCCAGTCCAGGTGAAGACTGGCGACCCCCCGACACCAGAGAGGAAGACCTCCCGGGGCATAAACAGCAGATCCAGGGGCGGGGGTTCCCGGACGCAGTCCGCCATGACCAGGGGCGGGAGTGGCCCCGAAACAGGGCCCCATCGACAAATACACGGGGCTGAGTGGAGGAGCTGGAGCCTCTGGAGGCCCTCAGGCACTGGATGGAAAATGCGGCACTTATGGCGGCAATAACCCAATCCAGGGACATGTTGGATGCGAAGATCGGGGCAGTGGGGGACGGATGTCACACTCCTGCGCCAAGACCTGCGAAATGCTGTGGCTCGCATCACGGAGGCAGAGACTAGAATATCGGGGGTGGAGGACGACATGGCGACCTTGAAGCGGAAGGTGGCCAGTATGGAGGGGATCCAGAAAGGCCTAGCTCTCCAGGCAGAAGATGCGGAAGGGCGGGATTGGCGGAACAATCTGAGATTCGTGGGGTTCCCAGAGGGCTGCTAGAAGGGCAACATGGAGAACTTCTTGACCCAGTGGCTGGAGAGCTGGCTCCCACCAGAATCCCTCTTTCGCTGTTTTGTGATCGAACGGGCGCATAGAGCACTCATACAAAAGCCACCAGTCGGATCTCGCCCCAGGCCAGTGATAGCCAAGCTACTGAACTATCACGATCGGGACACTATCCTGCGGCAGGCGCGGGCAAAGGAGACTCCTATGTGTGAATACCAGAAAATATTCCCCGACTATACCAGGCTAGTGCAGCAACAGACTCATTTGCGGCTGCCAAGGCACGCCTACGTGATCTTAAGCTTCCATATGCCTTACTGTATCCGGCCCGCTTGCGAGTGGTCTATCAGTCCCATATTCTTTTCTTCGACACCCCGGAGGAAGTGTTCCACTGGACAGACGAGACAGTCAAAGTAAGTGTGCACACCCCTCTGGGCCGAGATTTGGATTCTCCGTCCAATGGTGCGCCGCCGCAGACCCCCCGAAAATCACGGAGCAAGAGCAACTGGAGGTCCAGATCTAGGAGACGCTCTGCCTCCGGGGGGGCGGTGGATGGGAAGGTAGCTGCCTCTGATCCCCCGACGGCAGTCCCTTGAAAGGTGGATCTACTTGAGGCAGACTGTGGACGCAAGTATACTTCTGTGGTGACTAATAGGATGTGGGTCTTCCTGCTGTGTGTTTCTGAGGCTACAAGGAACGACCATCAGAGACATTTGGTCTATAGTGATGATGTTGATGTGAGGCAAATGTAGGGGAGGAAGTGTATTAAGGGCGGGCGCATTCCCAGAGTTCAGGGTAGTTGACGGTTGTTTTGGGGGATGGGTAGAGTTATGGGGATCCATTGGGGTGGAGGGTCATCTACCCGAGTTGGGGGCGGAGACTGCTACACCGCGACAGGTGCTTCATTGTTTTTTGAAGTATGGGGTGGGATAGGGGTCATGGGGGAATGTTTGATGTTGAAGTGGGGGGGGGGGGGATGCACGGTCCCTGTGATGTCACAGTGGTGGCTGAGTGTGTGTATACATGGCACGTACGGTGACCTGTTGATGCGAGAGTTCGTTGATGTCGGGCCCGGATGATGGGGCCTCAGTTGGAATGTGAGGGGAGTATTGGACAAGATTAAGCGGGGGCGGTCTTGAAGCAGGCCAAGCGAGCGGGGCGGATGTAGTAATGCTACAGGAGACTCATCTTTTAGGTAACAAAACCCTCAGCCTCCAATGCTATGTTATATCCAGGTCTTTCGTGCTGGCTTTGCTAGGGGCTCCAGATGGGTGGCCATTCTTATACATCATAGGGTTCCATACATCCATATCACTCAATGGGTGGATGTGCAGGGTCGATACATATTTGTCCAGGGCACCCTTGGGGAGGAGCCAGTTGTGTTAGATTGTGTCTAAGCCCCACCCCCGTTAAAGTGGTTCCTGGTGGAAAAGATAATTGCGGTGTGGGCGGATATCCCAGATGTCCTGGCAGCAGTGGGTGGGGACTGGAACGATGTGCACGAGAGGTACAGGCCTGGGGGGTGGGGGGACAGTGGCAGCCGGTGGTACCAAGTTGAGTGATTATCAGGAACCTGGGCTGGGTGGACACTTGGAGACACGTCCATGGTTCAAGGCGTGAATATACCTTTCTTTCTGCAGTCCATAAATCCTTCTCTAGACTGGATTATATATTTGTCCCTACGGCGACTCAGGGCAGGGTAGAGTCCGCAGATATACTGCCACGTGGGCAGTCTGATCACTCCCCAACAACGGTTACTATTCGCCTGGACCAGCGGCGACAGCCATGTCGGTGGCACCTCTCCGTATGGAACATGCAACTGGTAGACTATCAAATAAACATGAGAGAGGCCATCGGCCATTATATGGCTGAGAACGTGGCGGACGAGGAGACTTTATGGGAGGCCATGAAGCCCACAATGAGGGGCATAGACATCGCTTGGTGTGCGGCGGCTAAGAGGAAGCGTAGGGAGGACCTGGATCGGGCTGAGGCTGAGATTAGGGACCTGGAGAGGCGCAGCGGTCTGGAGGGTGGAGGCCAGACTGTGGGGCAGTTTGTTTGCTCAACAGTCTTACGCCTCATTACTATTGGATGAGGCACGACAGATGTGGATGGCGACCCGCAGTCGTATATACCAATGGGGCGATAAATCAGGGACAATGCTCCATAGACTGTTAGGGCCTGACTCGGGCTCCGACCCTCCATAGGTTTGTAGATGGCTCTGGATCCCCGATCACAGAACCTAGGGCGCTGGCGGAGAGCTTTGCAACATACTATGCCTATCTATATGCCCCAAGTGAATGCATCTCCTCGGATCTGGTTGACAAATTTATAGCCGATCTGCCACCGCGAGCAGTTTCGGATGAGGCTCGGGACCGGCTCGATCTTCCGCTGACGGAGGATGAATTGGGTGCTGCTTTGAGGGAGTTGAACACTGGAAAGGCTCCAGGCCCTAGCGGTTTTCCCAGCGATTTTTTTTTAAAGAAATCCCACCTACAACTTGGGGCCCACTATAGAGCGGTAGTGGAGGAGTCTAGGGAGCGCGGTTGCCTACCCCCGGATTGGAGACATGCAGAGGTTGTAGTATTTCACAAACCTGGTCGGCCCCCGGAGCAACATGCTTCGTACCGTCCGATCTCCCTTTTGAACGTGGAGGCCAAGGTTTTGGCCAAGGCGTCTACTGCGCAACGGCCAAATTGAGCCAGCAATTACCTTGCGAGATTAGGCTCTCGCCGGGAGCTGATCTCTGCGTCCCAGTCAAGACCGTGCGGAATATGGGAGTACTGTTTGACGAAAACCTCCAAATGGTATTACAAACCAATAAAACAATTAGTGTCTGCTTTGGCCTGCTAAAAGCGCTTAGACAGATTCTGCCCCTCCTACACGACGAGACTAGACCGCTGGTGGTAAGGAGCGCAATTCCGGCCAGACTGGATTACTGCAACTCCTTATATCTGGGTACCCCTTTATACATCTTGCAGGGGCTCCAGAGAGTCCAGTCTCTAGCGGCCAAACTGGCACTCAATAGACCCCGCGGCTCCTCTACTACAATGGCGTTGAGAGATTTAGACTAGCTGCCAATAAAGGATAGCGTCGCACTTAAATCTCTGTGCATTGTCTATAGAGCACTACACAGTACGGGCCCTCTTCCACTGCAGGAAAGACTCACCTGGTATAAGCCCACTAGGTCTCTGCGCTCTTCCAGCTCAGGCCTGGCAGCTACCACCAGAGTTAGGAGATCCAGGATGGGATGTAGAGCTTTCCGCACAACAGCGTCTCGGCTGTGGAATGAGCTGCCTCAGAACATTAGGCAGGCTGACTCCTTGATAGGCTTCAGAAAGAGCTTAAAGACGTGGCTATTTGCCAAAATCCGAAATCCTGCGCCCGCCCACCTAGTCTTCAATTTGTTGCTTCCATCTGACTAAGTCTTCTGTCTTTTCAAGCACCAGGATACCCGCAGGGTGGCAGTTGCGCTATACAAGAACAACATACAATACAATCGGTTGCTGCCATATATTACTGATCTCATAAACCCAGACCAGGCTGGATTCATGCCCCGTCGGGCGACGCGGCATAACATTAGGCGGGCTCATGTTGCGGTGGCGGCGATTCGCTTCACTGGGGAGCGGGCAGCACTTTCCCTGGCCGACATGGACAGGGCGTTTGATTCGCTTAGCTGGATATATCGGTTCTCGCTCCTGCCCCGACTGCATCTGGGACCCGTTTTCGTGTCCTATGTGCGGTTGCTGTACACAGATCGGACGGCCTCAGTTCGCGTTGCGGGGGTGTCGTCCCAGAGCTTTGCTATAGGGAGGGGGACCAGGCAGGGCTGCCCCCTCTCGCCCAACTTATTCGCCTTGGCCATGGAGCAGTTAGCTGCGTGAGTCCGGGTGGATGCGCAGATGCGGGGGTTTGAGTTGGAGCGCGGTCTGTCAGACAGAATTGCACTCTATCCGGACGATGTCCTGTTCATAACGGACCTCAATAGTTTGGGGCCCAGTCTAATGCGTATATTACAAATTTTCAGCAAGATGTCAGGCCTATGCGTTAACAAGCACAAGTCTACCCTTTGGGTGCTGGGGGATGGCCCGGCAGTCTGAGACTGGGCATCGGCCCTTCAGATCGCAGTAGGTGGCATTAAATACCTTGGGGTGTTCCTGTCTGAGATCCCTGTTGTGTCCTGGGAGCGCAATGTGGCGCCAGTTTGGGAGCGCACCCGGGCTGATATCAAAGTATGGTACTGCATGCCACTGACAATCTATGGTAGATCGGCCATCTTTAAAATTGTGGCCCTGCCTTGTCTGCTTTATCCGTTCCAAAATCATCCCTATCCTATCTCATCCTCATGGTTTAAGCAAGTAGACTCGACTCTGGGACAATTCCTATGGGTGGATGGTGCGATTTGGGTGGCGCTTCGCACATGCTTCCGATCGACATATGGTGGTGGTTTGGCGACCTGATGTTCGCTCATATTATCAAGCCTCGCATCTCCTCGTATTAAATGAATGGTGGTATGGAGACAAGGGGGACCCGGCCTATGCGCTGGAACGGTTATTTATGGAGCCCCACACGCTCCTTACATTGCTATATGCGACGCAAAGGCGTAGGGCATTGCCGTCAGCGACGCAGGTAGTATTTGATGTTTGCCGGCAAGCTCTGCGGCGAATGGGGTGGTGGCAGACCTTGACTGAAGAAACTCCTCTGGCAAAATGGCCGCTTCCCCGACCTGCAAGCCCTTCAGGGCTTTGCGGGGTGGGATGATATCGGAATCTCTAGACTGTGAGATGTCATGGCATGGACGCTGCTCAAGACGTTCCAGGACTTTAGTGCAGAATACCATATGCCCCGCGCTCAGTTCTTTCGCTATTTACAATTCCGACATGCCATTACCCCATATATAGAGGGATTGACATCTCTCCCCGAATTTAGTCTGCTGGAGGTTCGGGTGTTTATGGGGGACATTGAGACCAAACAAATATCACGAATATATCAATCCCTGATTATACATTGCTCTTCCGATTTGCAGAAACTAAAGGGGGCCTGGGAAGCTGATGTGGGGGCGTTAGAAGAGGACAAGAATGAGGCACTGGCAGGCCCCAGAGGAGCGGCCATCTCTGTCCGCCTTAGGCGGATACAATTTAAATACTTGCACAGGGTATATTTCACTCTGTGGAGGCTGTGGCAGGCGGGCCTCATTGCATCCCCGATTTGTACTAGTTGTGGATGTGAGGAGGGTACTGTCTTTCGCACAGTGTGGAGTTGTGGCCACTTAAGGAAGGGGGTCAGGAATGGCCTAGATGAGGTCCTTGGATGGGTGCTCCCCCGCACGCCACGCCTGGGACTGCTGCATGTGTTGGATGGAGTGGGGGGTAACCTCTACAAGAGGCATTTGTTGTTACTGGGACTCAATTGCCAAAAGATATAGCGCAGGCATGTAAGGACCAGAAGGCTCAGACGTTGGTGGCGTGGAAGAGGCGGCTTGATTTTTGTATGGGGATGGAGAAGCCCATATTTCTTGTCTGGGGTTGCCCTCGGAAACATTATCAAATCTGGAAACGTTGGGCTGATTTCAGGGGCATCTGTCTTGAGCCTCCGCCGGAATAGGACCCAGTACTGTATGTTTGAGCGTGCTCTGCCAGTAGCTATGAGTACACAAATTGCTGACATTGTATGGAACCGTGCTGGGGGAGGGATCCGGGAAGGTTAGGGGTGGGAGGGGTGTTGGGGAGGAGGGGTGTTGGGGAGGGGGGGTGGGGCCGGAGGGAGGGTGGTTAATTGCATTCATTTTACACTTTTTGATGTAAAAGACATGGATTGCAATGAGTTATGTACATTCAAATGGTTGGCAGTTGTCTCTGGAGAACAGAGCTCTGCGATTTCTATGTGATCAATAAAATCTGTTTTTAAAACAAAAAAAATGTCTAGATGATACAAGTAACCACCAGCTGGTCCTGGATAATTTTCAACGAATCACCCAAGCAGCAAAAGAAGCCCTGACGGCCAATGTAAGATCAAAGACTGTAAAACTAAACGGGTGGTTTAACACAGTGCACCAAAGCCCTTTCCAAATTGAAACTGGCTCTTCAATAACCAGTTAGGGATAAAAACGAAATCTCACACCTCAGAAAGGAATACAACTGTGTACTTAAACAAAGGAAAAAGGAACTAAAAGACGAGCTGTGGGAAGAACTCGTAAAAGCTGTGCCATAAAGGACGCCACCTTTTGGGCCATAGTCAAGTCACCTTTTTTAGCGGACACTCATTCCAACCCTGCAGTGGATGTAGCAATTGAACAACAATCCTGGGTTAACCATTTTGCCCAGATCTTTGATTTACCCAAAAATGAAAAGGTTCTCCAAAAAATTGAGATGGGGTAGCAATAACAAGATCAATCCCACTCCCTTCCCAATACATCTTGACATTACCTTAAAGGAAGTGGAGTCTGCATTAGCAGCAAGCAGGAGCAGTAAAGCAACAAGCCCGGATGGAATCCCTGTGGACCTATTTAAATTCAATCTGGAACTCAGTACCCCCATTTTAGTTCGGGTACTGGAAGCATCTTGTATGGTCGGTTTGCTCACCACATGGTCCGCTAGTGTACTAGTACCGATTTTTAAATAGGGTGACAGGCAATCCCCTTTATGTTACCGACCAATATCATTGTTGGACTCTCTAGGGAAGGTGCGGGCTGCATCACCCTAGAGAGACTCAAATTATGGCCAGAAGAAAAATCGGTCCTATCAGCCCTCCAATTTGGTTTTCGTGAGGGTTTAGGTACCACTGAACAGGTCCTAAACCTAACACTATTAGCGGGGAAGTATGTGTCTGCGAAGGGTGGGTCTCTACACCTAGTATACGTTGATCTATCAGCAGCGTTAGCCATAGTAAGCTATGGGTAGTCATGCAGGATATGGGGGTAGAACCGGTCGTACTTAATTTCATACGTGTATTTTATTCAGGAGCTAGTGCCAGAGTTAGGTACGGTGTTGGTGGACAGCTGACCGCGTTGTTCGAAGTACGGTGGGGAGTAAGGCAGGGATGTGTCCTGGCACCCTTCCTTTTTACTCTACACCAATGGCCTTGAGCGAGCCATGGTGAAAGGGTGCCAGGAACTACCACAAATTAAGAAACTCCCGATTCCTGCTTTGCTTTACACACACAACGCGGTTATTCTAGCCCGTACTTCCCGGGAACTTCAAAATGCCCAAGACAGGTATCAAATATTCATGGCCAATCTGGACCTAAAAATGAATATCAAAAAAACGTTTGTAATGACCTTAGGATGCACTCAACGGTCCAAAGCATTATTTCTAGATAGCACTAAGCTGGAATCAGCGATTACGTACCCATACTTGGTATTGTTATAGATAACAAACAGACCATTGATGCAAGGAAGTGGTCGTTTACAAGAGCAACTGCGGCTTTAATTAGCTTTTCACGTAGACTGGGTAAGTGGGTCTAACTACTACTACTACTACTTCTAGTATCTACAAGGCACAATGCATATCCACCGTAATCTATGGGGCAGGGATATGGGGCTACGTGAAGGTGGAATCAATACAAAGGGTGGAAAACACCTTTTTGAGATTCTTCTTGCGCTGCCTCAGGGCTCTTCAACCTATTCTTGCCACATGGAGTTAGGCCTCCCATTTCCGACAGATTTGATAGCAACCCAGCCCCTCCTGTTGTGGCATCGCATATGGACATCCACAGAAACATCCTTTTCACAAAATCTCATCTTGGATCGTCTTTCACTTGAAAAAGCACACAGGATAGGATGGATTGCTTATGTCAGAAATGTTCTTTATGATCTGGGAATGGTGGAATATTTTAACAACCCTATACAGATTGCAAGATTGTCAAGGAAATCTTTTAAGTTAACCTGTCTGACCCACTTAGAACTGCTGCGCCTCAGCAGTGAGGTCAGAAAAAGTGTATAATGGTTCAAACATCCTTGCATATCCAGCCTCATCTAACTTTCAATTTAACATCTTATGAAAGGCTACTGTTAACCAGGTTCAGGCTCAATATTTTCCATCATATTGTCACCTATCCTAGAACAAATGATTGGTCAAGAAGATTACTCTTATGCCCATGTGATGAAACATCAACTTAAACAGCCATCCATGTTGTCCTAATTTGTAAAAATTTTTCGGCCCAAAGAAAACGATTGTTAATTCAGATACTAAAATTAATGAATTTACCCAGATGTCGCCCAGCATTTCTCCGATTGCAATTTTTGGAGGACGAGGTTACATCAAACCAGCTAGCTAGATTTGTGAAATCTATATTAAGAGCTAGGACTAGCGTAGAGAGCAATATGTCCCTACTATGAATATGAATTTGTTACAGTTCATTTTATGTGTAATTTCTTAAACGCTATAACCAACTTTTTAATAACCTAGACATCAAACCGCATGTACTGTAGTCAAGTCAAAAGAGTTTTTATTTGTTTTGGTACTCAATTGAGGACCACAAATTTTATAAAAATACACACAATTTATTTTACAATTCAATACATTTTCAATGAAACTTTTAAAAATGTATATATTTTATAGCAAACAAATTCATTCGGTGGCCGTTTGCATACTAGTAGCAGATCTTTTGCAGTTACAATCCTACATGTCCGATAGATAGGGTCAAGGCATGTTAACCGTGCATTTACAACTTTAGCATTAGGGCATATAAATAAGAGATGCTCGAGGTTCTGGTTACCCCCCTGACAGAGAGAGCATAGCGGAGAACTGTCTGGTCTCCAAGTTGAGGTAAAAGTTAACACGGGTAGTATGCCCAGACGCAACATCGTGATTGACCTCATTGCACCGTGAGTAAGGGAAAAGTCTAAGTAAGGCTGTTCGTGCTTGTACTCCAGAGACTCAGTATAAGATTTATACAGAGATAAATTGGTGCAGTGTAAGTAGTCAAGCTCAAAACTCAATTTAGGGGTAACATTTTTTAAAAAAAGTTTGAGTTGTGCGGGTGACCAAGTTAACAAAATTTCAGAGCTAATTTTTGCTAGTTGAAATGCCGCCGTCATGTTTCTGAAGAAGATAAAGTGTGAAGTATCATTATCAAATGTCTCAATCTTTAACAGGCATCGTAGAGTACCCTCTTTAGAGTGGAGAAGGTTATAAGCCCACCTGATGAGGTTTGCTACGGCTGTAGCATAAGCGCTGGTAATCGAAAATTCGAGTCTTAGTGCCTGCACTGGTGTGGATGTAGAGACTTTCAGTATTTTCTTTAGTATTTTGCCTTCTTTTAAATCCATATAAGACCATTGTTTTAAGGCAATGTGTTCGGAGGCATACAACAGAACCGGAGGAATCTTTGCTCTGTAAACTTTTATAAGTGCAGAAAAATGCGTTTCCAGTGGCCGAGTACAGTCTCGAAATGGCCCCAGCATGTAAGTCACATTTCCTTTTTAGATGGTTTATTTGTTTGGTGTGTTCATATTATGTGAAAATATCCTGCCAAGGTAGGTATATTCCTCTACCTGTTCTAACCTCTCTCCACCCAGCTTCCAGCAGTACTTAACGCCTTTTTTCTTTCCCGAGAATGCAACCACTTTAGTTTTATTTATATTGGGAATTAGAAAATTGTCTTTAGAATAGTTATGTAGGATATCTAGAAGGCGTTGTAATCCAAAAGGTGTAAGATCAAACATAACTATGTCGTTCGCATATAACAGAGCATGTATGCGTTGAGCGGCGATCTTCGGAGGCGTACATAACCCTTGTTGCAGATGAGAGGGTAGGTCACTTAAGTACAAAAGAGAATAAAATCGGAGCTAAAAGACACCCTTGCTTAAGGCCATTAGACGTACGTATTATCTTAGACAAACCCTTGTCGCTCCCCATTTGTACACGCCACCATGTGTTACTGTGGAGACTCACAATCACTTGAAGTAATGGTTCGGGGATTCCCATCATCCTTAATTTATTCCACAGGGTTGGTCTGTCCACTCGGTCGAAGGCGGTGGAATAATCAATAAATGCTGCGTATATGGGTTGTGATTTCCCCACTGTATATTTATCTAAGATAGTCTGGAAAATTGCTATGTTGTCGATAACCGAATGATTGGGTCGGAATCCTGCCTGAAACATGGGTATTAGACCCTGTGAAAATGCCCAGGTTTTTAGTCGGTCCAATACTTCCGCTGCAAAGATTTTCCCGGAAGCATCCATCAACGCTATTTGACGATAATTTCCCGCTATATTTCTATTTCCTTTTTTATATATAGGAATAATTGTACTTCCCTGCCAGGACTTCGGTATTTTGCCAGTGTCGAAAATGTAATTGAACAAAGGCGAGAGCATCAGGCTCCACTCCTTAGGGTCTGCTTGGAAGACCTTAATAGGGATCTGGTCTGGGCCGGACGCGCCCGTGCTTCTTGCCTCTTATATTCGTGGCAATGGAAACTGCCGAAGTCTTAATGATTTTGGTTTCGTTACTTTCCATCTTATTATCTAGAGCCTTCCTTTCAGGGAGAGATGAATTAGATTTATATAGGTCGCACAGGTAAATGTCCCAGTCCTCCGATGATACGGGGATAGCTTCCAGCTTCTTTTTAGATCCAGTCATTTTGGCAATCAGAGACCAGTATTTACGCTGATTACGTTGTTTGGCTGCTAATTGGATATTGACCCAGTTACAGTCCTGGACCTGCTTTTTATGTTTGGTTTTCTCTCTTCGTATTTGATTTTTTAGTTTGTTAATTTCCACCTTAGTTGCCGTAGAGAAATTCAGATACTGGGCTCGGATAAGTCTATTAAGTTTTTTTTACGGTTGGTTGATTCCGTTTTTTATTCTTATTGATGTTTTTGCTTTTCGAGTGTCTATCCTGTTGTAATTTATTTTCGAGAGCGTTCTTAAGATTATAGACTATATTTTCATAGTTCGTGATGGGATCATCTGAATGGATGTTAGTCAGCAATTGGGTGTGGGCAACTAAAGCGTTTATATAGTCCAAGTTTTCCGAGGTCCAATAAATCCGCCGCTGGGATGTATTTACTTCGATTGTAGATTTTTGAAATATTGGCTGGTTGGTGAAAGTGGTGGGTGCCGTCCGCATGTACTGTATTTTCATTGCTCTTCCTTTTGAATAATTGTTTATTGTACAATCAACTGTTCTTTTTATATGTACTTTTATGGTTATTCTAAATCACGAAAACCGAATAAAGTATTTTTTTATTGAATAAGCTAAATTACATTTTTGAAGATTTGGTAGGTAACATGTTTTGGACAGATGCATCTAGAGGATCAATTGTGTTCTTGTTACAGTATATTACAAATCTTTCCCACTGGGCTGCGTAGCAGGTTCTAGGTGTGGGGCATCTAGCTCCTTGGATGACTCATGCATTCAGGTGGAAGATTAAAGTATCCAAATTTTAAGATTTCAGGAACCAGATCGCTAGGTTGAGTTGAGCTGAATCTGGGTGTCTATCTCCACCCCACAAGTGTTAACACAGAACCATGGAGAGATCAGTTTTCGATGGGGGACCAGTGAGTTCCAGCAAGGTTGTGTACCATGGTTGTCTGGTCCATGGTTGGAGCAACTAGGATCAGTGTTAGTGATTGTTGTTGCAGCTTGCGTACCACTAGTGGAATGAGTGGGCAAGGTGGAAAAGCATACGCAATTCTGCCCGATCAATTCACCCATATTGCATTGCCTTTGGACAATGGGTGTGGATATCTGGCGGCGAAGCTTGGGCCTTGTATTTAACCCCTTCCACGCGGGTCTAATTTCACCGGTGGGCATGCGTGGTGCTCGTGACTAGCTCAGCTAGTCACGCTGCATAGTGGAGCTGTGCTCTTGACGAGCTGAGCGAGTCATGACTCCACCCACTCAATGGAACGCCACGCATAGGAGGGGAATTATCCCCGCATGGGCATTCCAAGGTCGTTATAACAAGCTCAGCTCCTCATGAGCACAGCGCCTCTGTGCCTCATGAGTAGCTGAGCTCGTCATAAGCACCGAAGGGGTTAAATGTGTGGTGAAGAGATCTATCTCTGGATGCCCCCACATTTGGAAAAACGATTGAAGGACTTGTGGATGAAGTTCCCACTCGTGGATTTGTTGTGTCCGACAACTTAACAGATCTGCCATCTGTTTCTGTATTCCTGGAAGACGTTGGGCTAAGAGGAATAGGTTTTAAGGAATTGCCCATCTCCATATGCACTGAGCAAGTTGAGAGCTATAGAGTGTCCCCCTTGTATTTGTAGATAATACATCGCGGTTATATTGTCCGTCCGGACTAAAACAGCTTTGTTTGCTACTGGTTTCTGGCATGCTTTTAATGCCAGAAATATTGCTAGTAACGCCAAGTGATTGATGTGGAGTATCTTTTGTTGTGGTGTCCACCTGCCCTGTATGGTGTGATGTAGTAGATGAGCTCCCCAGCCGGTGAGCGATGAGTCTGCTGTTAACACGATTTGTGGAACCGGCTCTAGGAACGGTCTACCTTTGGAAAGGTTTTGGGTGTTCCAGCACTGCAGAGAGCAATGTGTGCGGCCGTCCACCAACACCAGCTGTTAACTGACCTTGACGTGCTAAGCATTTCTGTAAGGGGCGCATCTGCAGTCTTGCGTGAGGTACTATGAATATGCAAGAGGGCATCATCCGTATTAGTTGCATAAACACTCGAGCTGGCAGAGAGTGTTGTGGTTGAAACGTTATAAGAGCTTGCTATCCTGGCGGATTAGGAGAGGCAAGGGCTTTGGAGGGGTCTATTGTGGCACCTAGATATTGTTGGATGCAGGAGAGTTGGAGGTGAGACTTTGGGAGATTTATTGTAAACCCCAAGTGGTGAAGTAGTTGGATTGGGGGGTGTGAATTACACAGTATGTGACTTGGCTTTTATGAGCCAGTTGTCCATGTATGGGAAGACATGAATTTGTAGTCTAAATGGGCTGCTACCACTGCTATACATTTTGTGAATACTCTGGGTGCTGTGGTAACCTTGAATGGGAGAACTTTGAATTGATAGTGCTGCCCGTCCACTACAAACCGAAGATAATTCCTGTGAGCAGGGTTAATGGGAATATGGCAGTAGGCATCCTAAAGATCTAAAGTGGCAAGGAAGTCGCCTTGATTGAGTAGGGGAAGGATTTGTTGAGGAGTGACTATATGGAAGTGGTCTGATTGTATGTATAGGTTTAATGGTCCAAGATGGGCCTCAGGGTTCCATCCTTCTTTGGAATTAGAAATAACAGGGAGTAAACTCCTGTGTTTGGATGGTGACTGGGAACTGGCTCTACTGCATGTTTGTGCAGTAGGGAAAGCACCTCTTGTTTTATAAGTGTTAAATCTTCTGTTTACATTGGAACGCTGTTTGGGTGGTATATGGGGGCGGGGGGATGGCAATTAGCTCAAATCAGTAACCAGATTGGATAATCTGTCTCACCCGCCTCTGTGGTGATGTTCCAGACAGGTAGGAACTGGGTTATTCGTCCCAACTGGTGTAGGATGTCTGGGGGGAGCGATGGGAAGTCATTGTTTTGAGGTGGTGGCAGTATGAGGGTTGGTAGTTTTGCCTCTACCGTTGCTGTTACTGCCCCTGTAACCTCCTCCGTAATAGCCTCTGGCAGAGGTTTGTGTGGGACTTTTATATGAAGTGGAGGCATTATCTGTGTTGAAGCCTCTAGACGCGCCCCTATAAGAGGAGCAGCAAAAGGAACTTCTGGGAGCCTGCGATTGCACGGCTCCCATTGATTTGCCGGTGTCAGAGTTCTCCTCTTCTCTAAAGATTAATCCACCGTTGGTTCAAATAAATGTTTGTCAAAGGGTTGGTTCAGTATAGAAGTTTGAACCTCTTGTTTAAATCCGGATATACTTAGCCAGGCATGCCTGAGTAAAAAGACAGTGGTATTTATGGCTCTGTATGCTGTATCTGCGGCATATAGAGCACACCGAATGGAGGTATTAGTTATTAGCTCACCTTCCTGTAGAAGATCAGGGGCTTTTGTGTAGGCTCCTCTAGAGGTTAATTGTATCTCCTTCGTCACCAGTGGTATCATCCTTATCTGGAAATGGAGGAGATTCAGGTGGTATTGGAGGTGGAGGAGATTTGGGTGGTATTGGAGATAGAACAGGAGAAATGTATGGTGGAGGAGGTGAAGGGATACTTAGAGAAGTGGCAAGGTCTCTCTTTTTAGTGGAAGTGGCGATGATACAGGTTGGTCCATTTTCTCTTGTTGGAAGGACGAATCCTGAGAAGACCTGTTTCTGGATCTACTTCCAGAGTCTTTTGTGTAGGGTCGGACTGAAAAAGCTGTTCCTCTGAATCATGGTGTTTCAGCGCAGATTTTTTAGGGTCCGAATGCTTATGCAGAACAGTCTTTGGAGTTTTTTTAGGCTCCTTTGGCTTAGTTTGAGAAGGTTTTGTGGGTTCCGAAGGTTTGGTTGCAGTCTTCAAAACAGATGTTAGGATGGCTCAGATGATTTTCTTGGATCAGAGATGCTGGTTGTTTTCGGAACGTTTTTTTTTTTAGTTCCAATGGTTTTTTGGGATTCCAAGGTTTGGTAGGTTTTTTTCGGATATGAAGGTGGAGTCTGTTTTGGTGCGAATCTACGGCCTCTGAGACTCCTTCCATTCGCTCCTGCTCTGGTACCTAGACGCCCTCCTGGAAGATTTCATCCGGTATCGATGACTGAGCCATGCTTATTCGAGCTGGACAATCTGATGGTTTTCTTTGAGTGGAAAGAGGCACACGCCGGACAGTCTTTGGCCTTGTGTTCATGTGAAAGGCAGAGGTTACACGCCTCATGCAGATCTGTGTGGAAATTGGATCCACACTGAGGACATTTTTTGAATGGAGTCCTTTCCATGAGCCATGAAGGCCTGATGGCGCAGGTAGGCCCAAAGACCTGCTTTGATAACCGAAACTGGATGAGAAGTTTCGAGTGGAGTTTAGAAAGGGAAACTCGATCAAGACAATACCAAAGAATTGGAAAAGGATTAAACATCGAAAGTTAACTCGGTAACAATACCAAACTAACGCATGGAACACATCTGAGCCCTATGGCGGGAAATGAAAATGCTACTTACTAGTATGCATCTGTTTTTGGCATGTAGGGCTGCTGACATTCATATCTGTGCATAGATCGCCGCCTAGTGTTGGGTCCGGATGATTGCACATTGTTGTCCTGGAAGAGTCTTCGAAGTATCACTAGATAGGTGGCTCCTCCCCTGGACTACAGTGCGCATGGGCATCAACTCCATCCCCAGATTGTTTTTAGCCATTGTGGCCCAGATGGAGTGAAACTCAGTGAATGATGACCATGCTATGAGTATATATGTGAATACTGCAGCTGCTACAGGCGCCGGGGAGGAGGGCGGGCGATATGAATGTCAGCAGCCCTACATGTCAAGAACAGATGCATACTAGTAAGTAGCATTTTCAGTTCGAGGCATGTGGGCTGCTGAATTCATATCTGTGCATAGAATACATAGCAGTCCCTCCATTAGCGGCGGCCGCCTGTGCCAGCTGCAGCAGTTTGGAAAAGTATCTTGAGAACAGCCTGCCCTAGAGCTGCCTGCTGTTTGGAGTGCACGTCTACACAGTAATGCTTAGTAAATGTGTGTGTGGTAGACCATGTGGCTGCTCTACATATGTCCTCTAAGGGAATGTTTCCAAGGAAAGCCATAGAGGCCCCCAACTTTCTGGTGGAGTGGGCTCTTGGTGGAATGGGAAGAGTGCGTTTTGCCTTTGCATAGCAGATTTGAATACATTTCACGATCCACCTAGCAATACCAGCCGTGGAAATAGGGTTACCTTTGTGATGTGGCGCAAAGACGACAAAAAGCTGCTTAGTCTTTCTAAAATCCTTGGTCCTATCAATGTAATACATTAGGGACCGTTTAACGTCAAGGGTGTGGAGCATCCGCTCCGCCAATGACTCAGGATTTTGAAAGAAAACCGGCAACTCAATCGTTTGGTTGATGTGGAACTGAGACACAACCTTGGGCAGAAACTTAGGGTTAGTGCGGAGCACTACCCTGTTGGAATGAATTTGGAAAAATGGCTCTTGGATAGTGAGGGCTTGCAGTTCACTAAACCTCCGTAGCGATGTAATTGCTACAAGGAAAGCCGCTTTCCATGTCAAGAACTGAATCTCGCAGGAATGCAGTGGCTCAAAGGGAGGATCCATCAGTCTGGTAAGAACCACATTGAGGTTCCATTCAGGAACTGGTGGGGTCCGTGGCGGAATGACCCTTTTGAGGCCTTCTAGAAATGCTTTGATGGCAGGCACCTTGAAAAGTGAAAGGTGCCGTCTATTTTGGAGATACGCGGCCATCGCAGACAGGTGAATGCGAATGGACGTATAGGCCAGATTACACTTGTATAGATGAAACAGGTAACAGATGATGTTCTGAATAGAAGCATCCAGCGGATCAATGTTGTGGTTCGCACAATAGATGACAAACCGCTTCCATTTTGCCGCGTAGCAGGCTCTAGTAGTGGGCTTCCTAGCCTCCCGAATGATGTCCATGCAATTGGGAGGAAGGTTGAGGTAGCCCAACTCTAGGACTTCAGGAGCCAGATTGCCAGGTTGAGCTGTTGCGGATCTGGGTGCTGAATGTCGCCATGGCTCTGCGTCAGTAGGCTGGGTGTGAGATGTAGCCTTTGATGCGGTACCACGGACAGTTCCAGAAACGTGGTGTACCATGGTTGGCGAGCCCACGTTGGAGCAACTAGGATGAGAGTCATCGAGTGCTGACTGAGTTTGCGTGCCACCAGCGGAATGAGAGGTGCTGGGGGAAAAGCGTACGCAAATTTGCCTGACTAGTTCATCCATATCGCATTGCCCTGCGTCTGTGGGTGTGGGAACCTGGCGGCGAAGCTTTGGCATTTTGCGTTCTCCCTTGTGGCGAACAGGTCTATCTCTGGATGACCCCACCTTTGGAAGTACGGTTGGAGTACAGATGGATGTATCTCCCACTCGTGCATCTGGTGGCTGTGCCTGCTGAGCAGGTCCGCCATCCGATTTTCCTTGCCTGGGAGATGCTCTGCCATGAGGAAGATGTTCCTCTGAATGGCACACTTTCCGCAGCTGTCTCATCTGGCTCCGAGCATGTGAGAGTGTGTTCCTCCCTGCTTTTGAATGTAGTACATTGCCGTCATGTTGTCCATCCGGATCAACACGACCTTGTTGCACAGATGTACTTTGAAGGCTTTTAGTGCCATGAAGATTGCCATCAGTTCCAGAACATTGATGTGCATCTTCCTCTGCTGTTGCGTCCATAGTCCCTGCACAGTGTACTGGAGTACATGCGCTCCCCATCCCTGGAGAGAAGCGTCCGTCGTCAGGATGATCTGTGGCACAGGCTCTTGGAACGGTCGGCCCTTGCAAAGGTTTCGTGGATTCCACCAATGCAGAGAGCTGTATGCCCGACCGCTCACCAACACTAGGCCTTTCAACTGCCCGTGAGCCTGAGTCCACTGACGTGCTAAGCACTCCTGAAGCGGGCACATATGTAGTCTCGCGTGCGGGACTATGGAAATGTAGGAGGCCACCATGCCTATCAACTGCATGAACACTCTTGCTGGAAGCGAGTGTTGAGGTCTGAATTTTTGGATCAGCGATTGAATGCTGTCTATTCTCACTGAATTCGGCTGTGCTGTAGCCGCCAGAGTGTTTATGGTCGCACCCAGTTACTGCCGTATGTGAGCGGGCTGGAGATGGGACTTTGGGTAATTCAGTGAGAACCCCAGATCGTGCAGAAGGTGAATGGTTTGGGACACGTGGTCGGCGCACTGCTGGGCCGACTTTGCTTGAATGAGCCAGTCGTCCAGATAGGGGTAGACGTGGATGTTTTGACGTCTTAGATGCGCCGCCACCGTCGCTAGGCAGGTTGTGAAAACCTTGGGTGCCGTGGTGACCCCAAAAGGCAAAACCGTGAACTGGTAGTGTTGGTTTTGGATGGTGAACCTGAGGTATTTTCTGTGCGAAGGATGTAGTGGAATGTGGAAGTACGCATCCTTCCGGTCCAGAGTTGCCAGGTAGTCCCCCTGTTGAAGCAGTGGAAGAACCTGCTGCAGTGTGAGCATATGGAAATGCTCTGATAGGATGTAAAAATTGAGGCCTGAGGTCCAGGATGGGCCTGAGGGATCCGTCCTTTGGAATCAGAAAGTACAGGGAGTAAACTCCCGCACCTCTTTCCTGCAAGGGCACGAGCTCTATTGCCCCTTTTTGCAGCATGACGCTGACTTCTTGCTGCAATAAGTGCAAGTGCTCGCCGGACATAGGACGGTGTTTTGGGGGTATGTTGGGTGGAGTGGATGTGAGCTCCAGACAATAACCGTATTGGATAAGTGTTCTGACCCACCTGTCCGTGGTGATGGACTTCCACATGGGCAGGAACTGCTGGAGTCTCCCCCCGACCGGTGTTGCGTGGTCGGGGGGCAGTAACAAGGCGTCACTGTTTGTTGGCGGTGGAGGACCTGGAGCTGTTATTTCCACGTCCTCTGCCCTTGACGTTGTCGCCACAGTATCCACCCGACCCTTGTTGGTATAAGAAGTCTGGGTGTTGCTTTTGTAGAATTGCGTGGACTGTGAAAGTTGACCCCTTGAGGTGCCTCTAGTATTGGAGCGACGAAAGGACCCACCCCGAAACTGCTGGGATTGCAAGGCACCCATAGACTTTGCAGTGTCGGTGTCCTTCTTCATCTTCAAGGGTGGCATCAACCTCGGGGCCAAACAGGTGATCTGGGTTGACCGTTTGTTTCAAGATGGTAGTTTGAATGTCCGGCTTGAACCCAGATATCCTCAGCCATGCATGTCTACGAAGCATAACGCTAGTGTTAATTGCGCGTGCGGCGGTGTCAGCCACGTCCAGAGCGCACTTAATGGAAGCATTGGAGATAAGCTTCCCCTCTTGTATCAACATCTCTGCCGCTTCTTTATATTGATCGGGTAAGTGCTGTAAAAGGGTCTCTAGAGTATGATAGTGTGCCCTGTCATAACGCGCTAGTAGCGCCTGCGTGTTGGATAAGCGCCATATGTTGGCTGCCTTCGCTGCCACCCTCTTCCCAGAAGCTTCAAAGACTTTTGATTCCTTGTCTGGGGGAGGAGCATCACCCGTAGTCTGTGAGTTGGCTCGTTTACGTGCATTGGAGACAACCAGGGAATCCAGAGGCAACTGTCCCTTAATAGAAGTAGGATCAGTGGGCGCTGCCTTGTACTTCGTCGATTCTTGGGTTGATGACCCTCGCCGGGAACAAATCAGCCGCATGTTTCAACACCCCTTTCAGCATCGGCAGAGTCTTTACAGTCTTTTCAGAGACCGAAAAGGTGTCAAAGAGAAAGTCGACGTCCACTGGGTCAGCATGGAGCTAGACGTCGTGATTGGCTGCTGCCCTCTCGATGAGGGCATTGAAAGCTGCAGAGTCCTCTGTGGGGGAAGTCTTGGCTGGGAAAAGCTGAGGCTCCTGCCCTGAATGCGGGTCCCCAGGCTCGCCACCTGCAGACCATGGTTCACTCACATCCTCTGGATCTGTGTAGACGGGATAGCTATACTCATCCTTGTCGTCGCCGTCACCTGCCTCGACAATGGAATGAGTGGGTGAGAGTTCGGGAGCCTGTGGCGAAACAGGCTCCATCAAGGCAGAGGCACCAGCAGAGTCCATCTTTCTTTTGAGTGGAATCTTGTAAGACTCCAATTGTGGTTCAGGGGTGATCTTTCTCTTTAGGAGGGAGAGCCTGCCTGTGTCGGCGTCGATGAAAACCTCCCGACGCTCCTCTTCTGTTAGTTGACGTTGCCTTGGGCCTGGGACCACCAACGACGGCTTTGGCGTCGAAGACACCTTCACGGGCACTCCGGCCCCTGATTTCGCTGCGAAATCCTTCGGCGCCATCTTGGGCGGCAAGGTGAAAAGTATCGGCGTCGGCGCCTTCGCCGGTTTCTCCAGAGGCTTGGGCGGCACAGGGCCCTTCGGCTCGACTGCTGCGGCCCCCTCCCTAATTCGTTGTAGGGACTCCGTAACCTTTTTAGTGAACGAGGCGGAGGGACGCACCGGCTCGAGAGAGTCTTTTGCAGCTGGTTTTGGGGTGGCGACCGACGATGCGCTCTTCAGAGTCGACGCACTTGGCGTGGCCCCCTTAGCTTTGTCGAGTGGAAGCGAGGCAGAGAGGGATTTGGGGTCGTCCTGCCGCTTCTTCGGATCGAGAGCGGACTTCTTATGGTCGTCGACCTGCTTCCTGTGATCGAGTCGACCCTTACTGGCGTCGACCGTCTTCGGCGCCGATGCAGCTGCGTCGGTCCCCTTAACCTTTATCTTCGATGCAGTAGCCTTCGGGTCGGCCATTTTGGCGTGGCTCTTCAGCTCGACGGCCATTTTAGATTTCTTCGGCACCGAGGCCTTCGAAGTCTGACCCGATCAGACCGACCTGCGCTTTCGGTTTCGATACGTCCGGCGTCGAGACCGTGGGTTTTACTTTCGGTTTTGGATGTACCGGGAGTGATGCTGTAACAATGTCCGTGGCCGGGCCGGAAGGCGGAGCCGTGGGACGGTCATCAAGGTTTTGGGTAAGGCCCGAAGGCGATCCCTCGACCTGGGCCTCATAATGGCGGATGGCCCAGGAGTCAGTCTGAGGAAGCTCCTCGTCCGAGCTATCCTCCACGGTGGCAAGGGCCCAGTCGTCGTCCCCTACCTCCTCGACGACTTCATCAAAATCCTCATCCTCCTCGTTGTAGTCGTCCTCCGACGCTGGGTTAGATTCCGTGATCTCCTGGATAGCGTCGTCCCAGACATCCCCAGCTTCGAAGATGTCTATAGGAGGTGGTGCTGTTCGCTGGGCCTCCAGGCGCGCAGCTCGGCGGAGCTTGAGTGTCTTTTTGGACTGGAACTTGGAACAGGCCATACATTTGGCCTCGTCGTGGTCCAGCAACAAGCACTTGTTGCACACCGGGTGTACATCGATATGCGGGTACTTCGAGGCACACACCGGGCACCATTTAAATGGACTTCGTTCCATGATGGAAGAGGTTTGAGCGTAGAGTAGGCCCGTCCGCGCCGAAAGCACGCTGAAGGACAATGTTGGTTCGGAGCCGAGGAAATTACGAACCCGAACGAGAGACAATACTGACGCAAGTCCTAAAGACCTTTTGGTCTCAAGCAAAGTAAAGTTAACAACTATCGATTCAGACAGTGGGAACCGAACACATCCGAACCCAATGGCGGAAAAAAATCTGGGGATGGAGTCGATGCCCATGCGCACTGTAGTCCAGGGGAGGAGCCACCTATCTCGTGATACTTCGAAGACTCTTCCAGGACAACAATGTGCAATCATCCGGACCCAACACTAGGCGGCGATCTAGGCACAGATATGAATTCAGCAGCCCACATGCCTCGAACAAAAAAGTCTGAAGATGGAGTTGATGCCCATGCGCACTATTGTCCAAAGGAGGAGTCACCCAACTCGTGACTTCCAAAAACTTTTCCAAGACAATAACAAACTGCAAACATCCAGGCCCAACACCAGATGGCGATCTATGCAAAGTATGTGATCTGCAGCTCATATGCCTCGAACAGTTTTGTTAAGGGGATTCTTCCGTGATAAGCATTGCAAAATTGCACAAAACCGTGTACTGGAACCCTTTCCACTTCAGGCCGGTGTAGCCTATGTATTTAGGATGCACGGTCTCTTAAGTGTCTTTACAAGAATTCCTGAAGACAGGCAGACAATATCCCCTTAAGATATATCTAAAAGTTCTCCTGGGTCCCCGCACGTGGGAAGGAATATCAATGTGCTTATGACTATACATGGAAATTTCTTATGAGAGAAGTAGAGGCTGTGTAATTTTTCTGTGATCTAGTCAGTATGTGGTGGAAAGCTTGTCAATGTTTACCCTTTTTGCTCATTGAAGGTAAGTCTTGCAGGTGGTGTCAGGGGATCTCCATCCTGGTCTATGACTTCTTGGTCTTCAGATTACTCTCCAACTCTATGTGTACATGAGTGTGGTCTATATCAGTGTGATATAGATCTTGACGTGGATCTTGTTCTTTACATTACCTTCGATCAGGAGCGATGATGCAATGGACTCTTCGATCTTCAAGGGAATCTACGTCCAACAGGTGGAAGACATGGGCTACTTAATGGGTAGGTCTGTCGCAGTGGCACAGACAGTGTGGAGGACATTGTGACCCTCTAGGAGATTGTGTACCTGAAATCTGATTAGGTGTTACTTGAAGGAGAAGGTTTGAAAATATAGAGTCCGACGTATAGGGCACAGGTCTTAGTTGACAACATTGCAACAGTGTGAAGAAATGTTTTAGGCGATTCTGATCAGACACTAGATTGAGTGAGGCCTTGATTCAGCTCTAGACGTCTGAGACTCTCTCCCCCCCCCCCCCCCCCCCCCCCCCCCCCTTTGATGGTCTTCTCCCTGCAGGCTTAGATATTGATACCAGCTACTTCGATGACAATGGGTGATATACTGTAGCTGTTGACTGATCTTGTTGCCAAAGGAAACCACCTCGGTATTCGCAGTCCAGAGTTAAATGTCGAGTAGCAACTCACCACCTTTGATGGCATATCAGTAGACAGAGCAACACAGTAACTGCTCTGCCAGACGCCATGCCTCTTGATGTGGATTAGGTAAGTCCTTTCTTGATGGTACAGGTCACAAGATGTTCCTCTGTGGGTGTCCTTGCAGTGAGAGGAGGGCTCTTTGGAAGGAGAGTGATCTTTCCCAAGGCCTCTTGATGAAATTGATAGTCTTCTCGTGAAGAGCATGAAGTCTAAATTTCTTCCAAGGTACGTTTGGAGAATTTTAGGCAATTACCACAGGTCTCAGGATGATGGAATCTAGCAAGCAAACAGTGTCTGTCAAAGTCTTCCCACAGAAATGCACTTCAAAAAGCTAAGGACATTCTGGGCAAAAAATGTAAAGTCTTTCCGGTCAGAAAAATGGTTCTCAGCACTCCAGCTGCTGAAAACCTGTTCAAAAATTGAATGCTTTTTAAAACATTTTCCTGACTACATTGCCAAAAAGGCAGAGCCCAGGATCTTACCCGTAGAAGCTGGAAATATTAACTGACAATGGCCACCTATGAGGCACGCTGAGATACAGGGGGGCACTGTGATATTCAAGGAACAGTGCCAGCTGGAAGTACTGCAAGGTTCAAAGGAACAATGCAAGCTTTCGCTGTTCTTTCTATAGCAGCCTTTAGGCTAATGGTCTCATTCACTTTACTTTCAAAGGTTTGTGAAAGATTTCTATTGCAAGGTCTTTAAATATGGCACAGTAAATTGAATTGTCATTTTGAAAAGAATCATTTACATAGGAATATTTCATTAATAGACTGTCAGGCTGCATATGGCTATATGCAAGGTACACACATTCCACAACAGCTCTCCCTGCTGTTTCCAACCACATCCACCTGTTGGGGCTGGTGCACACTTGGCAGGAGCAGGACCCACATCTCAAATGGGCAAAACTCTTTGGTGGAGTTTCAACCAATACAGTCTTTGTCAAAGCCAAAGACCGTACCTTGTTGGTCAAAACGTGTCAGCCAGTGGACTAAAACTATCACTGTAGCTACTATTGGAGTGTGGCTTTTCTTGGTTGAGAACTCCACCAAAGACGTAAGCCCCTACATACACATGCATATGTATTAAAGACATTAATAACATGTGCTCTGGGATCTTGTGTGGGAGGGACAATTCAGTGCTTATGACTGACTATCCCTTGGTAGAGAACATTTTCTGCCATTTAAGATTACTGTAGACTCCCAGTCTGAAAAGGAATGATTCAAGCTTGTGAATATGTGTAAGACCAGATTGTCCTGCATCCAAATTTGCAAATAAAATGCAAATACAAAAATAAGGATTGTAAAAGTTCAGAAATAATCTGACAAATAAAAAAACACTTTACCTAAAACAATTATGCTGCAATTGAAATGTGCTGCCCACTATCAACTTTTCCGAGCTGTAAAATCTCATACATGGGTACTTAATGAAATTAAGTATTTTAGGGGCTTTCCCATATAAAATAGGTTGTGAATTGCTGCTCTAGGTAAACAAAGTTAGTGTGTAACCCAAACCATACTACAACACTGCAAGCGTTCCAAAATAATAGTGACAAGCTGGATTGAACATTCATTTATTTGCAACTCTCAGATTTAACAATCGCAACAAGTAACCATGTAACAACGTAATACAATGCAAGCATTCAGTACAGTACACTTTAATATGACCAATATTGGACCAGTTGGTGAATGAATTACAGAAGCAGTGCGGTGGGGACATCCTTCACCAAAAACTCCAAAGCCACAATATTGTTGAAGCTAGTGCAATTTTGCATAGTAGCAGTAGCTGCTGGTGTTTCATGTAGACTTGCTGAGAGCCACAGCAGAAAATCGGAGTTCCCCTTGCTCACGAGCCGTGAACTGTCTGCAGATCTTCGCAGCATCCTACAAAAATGATATTTCATTTACTTTGCTGTTATGGAAGAAATCAAACAATGTATAGCCAAATATTTAGACCACACTGTTACTCATGTACATTTTAAGTCAGTCAGCTTAAGTCCCTGGTGGTAGCGTAGCACACATACAACACATTTATTAGGGGAAAACACTTCTGACCTACAAGCAAGTGATCTTACATGGCTCCAAGATCACATCGCAACATTGAAAAAGTTCTCAAAAGTAACATCTGGGAAATGAGGCTGAATGAAGTACGGCATTTTAGTTGGTCCATGATTCCTTTTTCTAGTATTGTCCCTTTGTAGCAAGTTGTAAGACACTGCCATCAGTTCCTTATTACAACTCTACCAAAAGAAAATGTAACTTGTCTATTAAGCTGCAAAATGGATGTTGAAAGTAAAAGATGTTAATCAGTAAATCATAGAAATCTTCAAACCAAAATCAATAGTCTCTACTTGTTTGGAGGATCAAACAACTGGATGCAAGTTCCTAAGGATGCAAGTTCTTAAGAAGATTACACACAATCTGAACTACACAGGCTATTTATAAAATACATACAAGTACTCATTTCAATTTAGCAACAAAATACTGTTAGACCCAAGGAAATTCTGACATGTAGGCAGCAATCTGAAAGAAGTGAATAAAAGACAGCTTGTTCAGGAATGCAAATGCTACTTACCAGTATGCATCTGTTCTTGGCATGTAGGGCTGCTGACATTCATATCTGTGCATAGATCGCCGCCTAGTGCTGGGTCAGAATGATTGCACATTGTTGTCCTGGAAGAGTCTTCGAAGTATCACGAGATAGGTGGCTCCTCCCCTGGACTACAGTGCGCATGGGCATCGACTCCATCCCCAGATTGTTTTTAGCCATTGTGGCCAAGATGGAGTGAAACTCAGTGAATGATGACCATGCCATGAAATGAAATGTGACCACTGCAGCTGCTACAGGCGCCGAGGAGGGCGGGCGATATGAATGTCAGCAGCCCTACATGCCAAGAACAGATGCATACTGGTAAGTAGCATTTGCAGTTCGAGGCATGTGGGCTGCTGAATTCATATCTGTGCATAGAATACATAGCAGTCCCTCCATTAGCGGCGGCCGCCCGTGCCAGCTGCAGCAGTTTGGAAAAGTGTCTTGAGAACAGCCTGCCCTACAGCTGCCTGCTGTTTGGAGTGCACGTCTACACAGTAATTCTTAGTAAATGTATGTGTGGTAGACCATGTGGCTTCTCTACATATGTCCTCTAAGGGAATGTTTCCAAGGAAAGCCATAGAGGCCCCCAACTTTCTGGTGGAGTGGGCTCTTGGTGGAATGGTAAGAGTGAGTTTTGCCTTTGCATAGCAGAATTGAATACATTTCACGATCCACCTAGCAATACCAGCCTTGGAAATAGGGTTACCTTTGTGATGTGGCTCAAAGGCAACAAAAAGCTGCTTAGTCTTTCTAAAATCCTTGGTCCTATCAATGTAATACATTAGGGCCCGTTTAACGTCAAGGGTGTGGAGCATCCGCTCAGCCAGTGACTCTGGATTTTGAAAGAACACCGGCAACTCAATGGTTTGCTTGATGTGGAACTGAGACACAACCTTGGGTAGAAATTATGGGTTAGTCAAGTCAAAACAATTTGTATAGCGCGCTACATACCCAGAGGGTCTCAAGGCGCTTGAAGACGGGTGGGGAATTACTTGTCGAATATCCACGTTTTAAGTTGTTTTCTGAATGCTAGGTGGTTCTGAGTAAGGCGAAGGTGAGTGGGAAGTGAATTCCAGGTTTTAGCTGCCAGGTAGGAGAAGGATCTCCCATGGTGGTTTTGTTGATGCGGGGTACAGTGGCAAGGGCTTGGTTGGAGGATCGTAGCTGGCGTGGGGGGGTAGAAGGACAGTCGTGAGTTGAGGCATTCGGGTCCGATTTCGTAGAGTGCTTTGTGTGCGTGGGTTAGGAGCCGGAAAGTAATCCTCTTATTGACGGGGAGCCAGTGGAGGTTTTTCAGGTGACCAGAGATGTGTTCTTTACGCGGGATGTCTAATATGAGCCTGGCTGAAGCGTTCTGGATGCGTTGGAGTTTTTTCTGGAGTTTTGCGGTGGTACCGGCGTAAAGGGTGTTTCCGTAGTCCAGTCGGCTCGTGACCAGAGCGTGGGTGACCGTTTTTCTAGTTTCGGTGGGGATCCAGCGAAATGTTTTTTTGAGCATGCGAAGAATGTTGAAGCAAGATGAAGAAACGGCGTTGACTTGCCTGTTCATCGAGAGAGGAATCCAGGATGACGCCCAGGTTCCGTGCGTGGTCCGTCGGGATGGGTGCTTTTCCAAGGGCCTCTGGCCACCAAGAGTCATCCCAGGCGGAGGGGGAGGTGCCTAGGATGAGGACTTCTGTTTTGTCTGAGTTCAGTTTCAGACGGCTGTGCTTCATCCATTCGGCTACTTCTTTCATTCCTTCATGCAGGTTGGTTTTGGCAGTGTTCGGGTCTTTGGTGAGTGAGAGGATCAGTTGAGTGTCGTCAGCGTAGGAGATGATGTTGAGGTTGTGTTGGCGTGCGATGACCGCGAGGGGGCTCATGTATACGTTGAAGAGGGTGGGGCTGAGTGAAGATCCTTGTGGTACGCCGCAGATGACTTCAGTGGCCTCTGACTTGAATGGTGGTAGGCGGACTCTCTGGGTTCTTCCGGTGAGGAACGAGGTGATCCATTCCAGTGCTTTTCCTTGGATTCCGATGTTTGAGGCGCTGTAGAAGGGTGCTATGGCAGACTGTGTCGAAGGCTGCGGAGAGGTCGAGGAGGATGAGGGCGACTGTCTCCATTGTCCAGTAGAGTTCGGATGTCGTCTGTTGCTGCGATGAGGGTGGTTTCAGTGCTGTGCTTGGCTTGGAAGCCGGATTGTGAGGAGTCGAGGGATTTGTTGGTTTCGAGGAAGGCAGCAAGCTGGTTGTTGACCGCTTTTTCAGGAGTGAGATAGGGCGGTAGTTTGAGTTCGGTGGGGTCAGCTGTGGGTTTCTTCAGGAGGGCGCTGAGTTCCGCATGTTTCCAGCTTTCCGGGAATGTTGCGGAGTTGAGGGAGCAGTTGATGACGTCTCGGAGGTGCGGTGCAATAACGGAGTCTGCTTTGTTAAAGATGTGGTGAGGGCATGGGTCTGTGGGGGATCCTGAGTGGATAGAGTTCATCAGACGGATGGTGTCCTCAGTGGAGAGTGGCTTCCAGTCATTGATGATGTTCAGGGGGGGTGGGGGTCCTGCAGGGAGTTGGGTGGGTTGGTCTCCGGGTCGGTTGTCGAAGCTGTTGTGGATGTCTGCGATTTTGTTGTGGAAGAAGGAAGCTAGGGAGTCGCAGAGGGCTTGGGGAGGGGGTGATGTCGTTGGAGTTGGCAGATGGGTTGGTAAACTCTTTGACGATGTTGAATAATTCTTTGCTGTTGTGGGCGTTGTTATCTAGTCGGTCTTTGAAAGCGGCTTTCTTGGCTGACCGGATTAGTTGGTGGTGTATGCGGGTGGCGTTTTTGAAGGCGTCCTTGGTTCTGGTGGTTGGGTCTTTTTTCCAGGCCTTCTCAAGGGAGCGACAGAGTTTCTTGGATTTCTTAAGATCATCGTTGAACCAGGAGGCCTTCTTGCTGGCTAGTTTGATTTGTCGTTTTTTCAGTGGTGCTAGGATGTCAGCGCTGTTGGATAACCATTGGGTTTGAGGAGTGAGCTGGGGGGTTTTGAAGAAGCGATGAGGAGATCTGGTCAATGGTGATTTTGTTCCAGTTTCTTTGCAGAGTGGGTTGAGGATGGTTGTTGGAAGTGGTCTTGTTGTAGGTAAGTGAACGCAGCTGTGGTCGGTCCAAAGGAGAGCCGTGGTGTGGCCGAAGGATACATGTTTGCTGGAGGTGAAGATAGGGTCGAGTGTGTGACCTGCGATGTGGGTGGGGGTAGCGACAAGTTGTTTAAGTCCGAGGTTGGCGAGGTTGTCCAAAAGGGTGGTGGTGTTGCGGTCGTTGTTCTTTTCAAGGTGAAAGTTGAGGTCGCCCAGAAGGATGTAATCCTCGGAGGGGAGCGCGTGTGGAGTGATGAAGTCCGTGATGTCTTCACTAAATTGTGCGCGGGGTCCTTGTGGCCTGTAAAGGAGGGTGCCTCCGAGTGTGGTCTTGGGGTCGATGTGGATCTGGAAGTGAAGGTGTTCAGAGTTGGCGAGATGGACGTCAGAGCTGGTTGAGATGCGGATGGATTTCTTATGGACGATAGCAATGCCTCCTCCTGTGTGGCCGGAACAGTCCTTGCGAATGATCTTATAACCTTCCGGGATGGCAATGGTGATGTCTGGGGCTGATGAGGCGTTCATCCATGTTTCTGTTAGGAAGGCGACGTCCGGAGAGATGGTGTCTAGTAGGTTCCAGAGGTCGATGGCGTGTCTGTGGACCGAGTGGGTGTTGAGCAGGATGCATTGTAGGTGGTTGGGGTCGGATATCTGTTGTGTGTTGGTAGATGAGGAGTTGTTCTTGGTGCCGTCGAATTTGAAGGAGTAGCAAGAGAAGGGTCCATGGGTGTGTCCAGGAGCGGCTTGGGCGCAGTTGGGGGAGCGGCCGGGGTTGAGGGCTAGGAGGGTGGAGGAATCGTAAGTAATGCGGGGGGGGGGGGGGGGGGGGGGGGGGAGGGGACGGGGGCCAGGGGGACTGGCGCTGAGCTACCCTGTTTGAATGAACTTGGAAGAAAGGCTCTTTGATTGTGAGGGCCTGCAGCTCACTAACCCTACGTAGCGATGTAATTGCTTCTAGGAAAGCCACTTTCCAAGTCAAGAACTGAAGTTCGCAAGAATGTAGTTGCTCAAAGGGAGGACCCATCAGTCTTGTAAGAACCACTTTGAGGTTCCATTCTGGAGCTGGGAGTCCGTGGCGGAATGGCCCTTTTGAGTCCTTCCAGAAATGCCTTGATAGCAGGCACCTTGAAAAGTGAAAGGTGCTGTCTATTTTGGAGGTATGCAGCCATCGCAGACAGGTGAATGCGGATGGAAGTATATGCCAGATTACACTGGTATAGATGGAATAGGTAACAGATGATGTTCTGAATGGAAGCATCTAGAGGATTAATGTTGTGGTTTGCGCAATAGATGACAAACCGCTTCCATTTAGCCGCATAACATGCTCTTGTAGTGGGCTTTCTTGCCTCCCGTATGATGTCCATGCAATTGGGAGGAAGATTAAGGTAGCCAAACTCTAGGACCTCAGGAGCCAGATCGCCAGGTTGAGCTGTTGCGGATCTGGGTGCTGAATGTCGCCATGGCTCTGCGTCAGAAGGCTGGGTGTGAGATGAAGCCTTTTATGCGGTACCACGGAAAGTTCCAGAAACGTGGTGTACCATGGTTGGCGAGCCCACGTTGGAGCAACTAGGATGAGAGTCATCGAGTGCTGCCTGAGCTTGCGCGCCACCAGCGTATCAGAGGTGCTGGGGGAAAAGTGTACGCAAATCTGCCTGACCAGTTCATCCATATCGCATTGCCCTGCGATTGCGGGTGTGGGAACCTGGCGGCGAAGCTTTGGCATTTTGCGTTCTCCCTTGTGGCGAACAGGTCTATCTCTGGATGACCCCACCTCTGGAAGTACGGTTGGAGTACTGATGGATGTATCTCCCACTCGTGCATTTGGTGGCTGTGCCTGCTGAGAAGGTCCGCCATCTGATTGTCCTTGCCCGGGAGATGTTCTGCCATGAGGAAAGTGTTCCTCTGAATGGCCCACTTCCACATGCTCTGAGCCAGATGAGACTGCTGCGGAGAGTGTGTGCCCCCCTGTTTCTGAATGTAGTACATGGCCGTTATGTTGTCCGTCCGGATCAACACGACCTTGTTGCACAGATGTACTTTGAATGCCTTCAAGGCCATGAAGATCGCCATCAGTTCCAGTACATTGATGTGCATCTTCTTTTGCTGTAGTGTCCATAGTCCCTGCACTGTGTATTGGAGTACATGCGCTCCCCATCCCTGGAGAGAAGCGTCCGTTGTCAGGATGATCTGCGGCACAGGCTCTTGAAACGGTCGGCCCTTGCAAAGGTTTTGTGGATTCCACCAATGCAGAGAGTTGTATGCCCGACCGCTCACCAACACTAGGTCTTTCAACTGCCCGTGAGCCTGAGTCCACTGACGTGCTAAGCACTCCTGAAGCGGACGCATATGTAGTCTCGCGTGTGGGACTATGGAGATGCAGGAGGCCATCATGCCTATCAACTGCATGAACACTCTTGCTGGAAGCGAGTGTTGAGGTCTGAATAGTTGGATCAGCGACTGAATGCTGTTGACTCACTGAATTTGGCTGCGCAGTGGCCGCCAGAGTGTTTATGGTCGCACCCGGATACTGCCGTACGTGGGCGGGCTGGAGATGGGATTTTGGGTAATTCAGTGAAAACCCCAGATCGTGCAGAAGGTGAATGGTGTGGGACACGTGGTCGGCGCACTGCTGGGCCGACTTCGCTTGAATGAGCCAGTCGTCCAGATAGGGGTAGACGTGGATGTTCTGACGTCTCAGATGCGCCACCACCGTTGCTAGGCACTTTGTGAAGACCCTGGGCGCTGTGGTGACACCGAAAGGCAAAACCTTGAACTGGTAGTGCTGGTTTTGAATGGTGAACCTGAGGTACTCTGTGTGAAGGATGCAGTGGAATGTGAAAGTACGCATCCTTGAGGTCCACAGTCGCCAGGAAGTCCCCCTGCTGAAGCAGTGGGAGAACCTGCTGCAGAGTGAGCATATGGAAATGTTCTGACAGAATGTAAAAGTTGAGAGGTCTGAGGTCTAGGATGGGCCTGAGGGATCCGTCCTTCTTTGGAATCAGAAAGTACAGGGAGTAAACTCCTGTACCCCTTTCCTGCAGGGGCACGAGCTCTATTGCTCCTTTTTGCAGCATGACGTTGACTTCCTGCTGCAACAAGTGCAAGTGCTCGCCGGACATAGGACGGCTCTTTGGGGGTATGTTGGGTGGAATGGATGTGAGCTCCAGACAATAACCATATTGGATAAGAGATCTGACCCACCTGTCCGTGGTGATGGACTTCCACACGGGCAGGAACTGCTGGAGTCTCCCCCCGACCGGTGTTGCGTGGTCGGGGGCAGTGACAAGGCGTCACTGTTTGCTGGCGGTGGAGGACCTGGAGCTGTTATTACCACGTCCTCTGCCTTTGACGTTGTTGCCACGGTATCCACCCCGACCCTTGTTGGTATAGGAGGATTGGGTGTTACTCTTATAGAATTGCGTGGACTGACGCTTGACCCCTCGAGGTGCCTATTATTGGAGCTCCGAAAAGAACCACCCCGAAACTGCTGGGACTGCAAGGCACCCATAGACTTAGCAGTGTCGGTGTCCTTTTTCATTTTTTCGAGGGTGGTATCAACTTCTGGGCCAAACAGGTGGTCTGGATTGACAGTTTGGTTTAGGATGGTAGTTTGAATGTCCGGTTTGAAACCGGATATTCTGAGCCATGCATGTCTACGCAGTAGAACACTAGTGTTTATTGACCTTGAGGCGGTGTCTGCCACATCCAGAGCGCACTTAATTGAAGAATTGGTGATAAGTTTCTCCTCCTGAATCAACATTTCTGCTGCCTCCTTATATTGATCTGGCAAGTGCTGTAGAAGGGTCTCAAGAGTGTCATAGTGTGCCCTGTCGTAACGCGCAAGTAGCGCCTGTGTTGGATATGTGCCATATGTTGGCTGCCTGCGCAGCAACACGTTTCCCCGAAGCCTCAAATACTTTTGATTCCTTGTCTGGGGGAGGAGCATCACCCGTAGTCTGGATTCCTTGGTTGTCTCCAATGCACTCAAAAGAGCCAACTCACAGAGGCAACTGTCCTTTGATGTATGTTGGATCAGTGGGCGCTGCCTTGTACTTCTTGTCGATACGAGGGTTGATGACTCTTGCTCGGGTGAGCTCCTTGAAGACCTCTGGCGCATGTTTTAACACCCCTTTTAGCATTGGCAATGTCTTTACAGTTATTTCAGCGACTGAAAAGGTGTCAAAAATAAACTCGACGTCTACTGGGTCCGCATGGAGGTAGACTTCATGATTGGCTGCCGCTCTTTCAATCAGAGCATTGAAAGCCGCAGAGTCCTCTGTTGGGGAAGTTTTTGCTGAAAACAGCGGAGGCTCCTGTCCCGAATGAGGGTCCCCAGGGTCGCCACGAGCAGACCAAGGCTCAGTCACATCCTCTGGGTCTGAGTAAACTGGATAGGCATACTCATCCTCTTCGTTTCCATCACCCTCCTCAACATTAGAATGAGTGGGTGAGAGTTCATGGCTTTGTGGTGATGCAGGCTCCATAGGGGTAGAGGCACCAGCAGAGTCCAACTTTTTCTTAAGTGGGATTTGGAAATGTTCCAAAGCTGGCTCAAAGGTGATCTTCCGTTTAAGGAGAGAGAGCTTGCCTGTGTTGGCGTCGATGATCACTTCTCGACGCTCTTCTGCCAGTGGTTGGTGGCGCGGGCTTGGAACCACCAACGATGCCTTCGGCGCCGAAGATAACCTCAAGGGCACCCCGGCCCCAGGTTTTGCTGTTAAAGCCTTTGGCGCCGTCTTCGGCGGCAACATGAACAGAATCGGCGTCGGCGCCTTCGCCGGTTTTTGTAGAGGCTTGGGCGGCACAGTGTCCTTCGGCTCGACTGCTGCGGCCCCCTCCCTAATACGCTGAAGGGACTCTGTGACCTTCTTGGTGAACGAGGCGGAGGGACGGACCGGCTCGAGAGAGTCTTCTGAAGCTGGTTTTGGGACGGCAACCAAGGACGCAGTCTTCGGAGCCGACGCAGCTCCCCCCTTGGCCTTGTCGAGTGGAAGCGGGGCAGTGAGAGACTTGGGGTCGTCCTGCCGCTTCTTCGTGGCCTTCTTATGGTCGTCGACCTTCTTGGTATCGATGAGACTCTTCAGTGCATCGACCAACTTCGGTGCCGACGCAGCCGCGTCGGGCGTTGTCACCTTCGGCTTCGACACTGTAGTCTTGGGGTCGGCTATTTTGGCGCGGCTCTTGAGCTCGACGGCCATCTTGGATTTCTTTGGTGCCGAGGCCTCCGAAGTCTTCGAACCGACCAGTGCGACTTGCGCTTTCGGTTTAGATACGTCCGAGACCGATGGTTTCACTTTCGGTTTTTGTACCGTAAGCGGTGCCGTATCAATGTCCTTGGCCGGGCCGGAAGGCGGAGCCGTAGGACGGGAATCAAGGCTTTGGGTAAGGCCCGAAGGCGATCCCTCGGCCTGGGCCTTAGAATGGGGGCTGGCCCCGGAGTCAGTGTGAGGAAGCTCCTCTTCCGAGCTATCCTCTACGGTGTCAATGGCCCCATCGTCGTCCCCTACCTCCGACGACTTCCTCGAAATCCTAGTCTTCCGCGTCGTAGGCTTCCTCGACCTCCGACGCCGGGTTAGATTCTGTGATATCTTGGATAGTGTCGTCTCCGACATCCTCCTCGAAGATGTCCGGAGGGGGTGCCGATCGCTGGGCCTGCAGTCTTGCAGCTCGGCGGAGCTTGAGTGTCTTCTTCGACCGGAACTTGGAGCAGGCCATACACTTGGCCTCGTCGTGGTCCGGCGACAAGCACTTATTGCACACTGGGTCCACGTCGATATGTGGGTACTTTGAGGCACACACCGGGCACCTCTTAAATGGACTTTGTTCCATGATGAAGTAGGTTGGAGCGTCGTGTAGGCCCGTCCGCGCCGAAAGCACGCGGAAGGGTAGAGATGGTTCAGAGTCGATGAAACAAACGAACCCGGACGATAGACAATACCGACGCGAGTCCTAAAGACCTTTTGGTCTCGAGCAAAGTAAGTTAAACAGCTATCGATTCCGACAGAGGGAACCGAAACACATCCGAACTCAATGGCGGAAAAAAAACAATCTGGGGATGAAGTCGATGCCCATGCGCACTGTAGTCCAGGGGAGGAGCCACCTATCTCGTGATACTTCGAAGACTCTTCCAGGACAACAATGTGCAATCATCCGGATCCAACACTAGGCGGCGATCTATGCACAGATATGAATTCAGCAGCCCACATGCCTCGAACTATGCGTTGCCCTCACGCTATTATTTTGCAGAAGTGGACACGTTCACCAGGGGAGGGAAGAGACACCCAATTGTCAAAGTAAGATCTAAATAAGACTAACAGCATCATACTGGGCAGAAGAGCGCATTATAATCAATGTTGGATTGGTATTTGTAGAAAGTATGATCTGCTTTCATGGTTACCCCCACAGTTTGCTGGTGTCTGTTATCTGCCTAGTCTGACCGGGATCCTGCTAATCAGGAGCCCATTTGCTGTGCTCTTCCTAAATTGAACTAAGGTAAGTCATTTGAAACCGTCCTGATTGGCTACTGGTGTACCCCTTTAAGTCCCTAGTATATGGTCCTAAGGTAACCAGGGCCTAGGTACACCAGAAGGCTCCCATGGGTTGCAGCATGCATTTTTCTACTCATGAAAGACCACACAAACTGACTACAGGCCGGCCATTGCAGCCTGTGTGAACTGGTGCTAGCACCACTCATAAGTTTCCTTATTTCAAACAAAGAGGCTGACCTTAATTGAAGAGATGATGCAGTACAGCTAGGTAAATAGCTGCATCCTCATGCTGTGTAGACTGAAGCCAGGAATGTCTCGTAAAAGTGTGTACCTTCTTCCATTTCGCAGCACAACATCTTGTCCAATGTAACTCCACCAAACAAAGCTGCTGATGTAGAAACTGTTCTGGTGGATTGTGCTCTAGTCCTCGTCAGAGGCTGGCTAGCCTTTTCGTGACAGAATTGGATCGCAGAAGACACCCACCTGGCAACTGGCCTTCGTTACAGCTGTTCCTGGTTCGTAAGCGACCAGTAACTGATCGGTTTTCCATCTGTTGTGTAGGTAGAACTTTAAACACCTCTTAATATCAGACGTATATAAAGCCGGTTTTGTTTGACTACATGGGTTTGGAAAGAAATATTGTAATATCACTGGTTCGTTGAGGTGACACGGTACTGACTATTGGAATAAGTCTGATTAGTTCACAGAGCTACAGAATTCTAAGTAAAATGTAGAAAAGGTTCCTTAATTGTAAAAGCTTGTATGTCGCCATGAAAGCCAGTAAGATGGCGACCTTCCAGGTGAGAAACTGGAGCTCGGCTTTGTCAATTGGCTCAAACTGCTGTCTCATCAACTATGCCAGGACTAAATTAAGCTTCAATTCTGGAGGAGGCTCATGCAGAGGGAAATGCGTAGGAGACTTCTCATGAACTGCTTTATAAGAATAGATGAACAGAGAGAAGGAACTTTAGATTTCCTAGAGCAGAAAATTGCAGCCAGGTGAACCTTAACTGAAGAGAAAGTGAGACCTGATTTACCCAAAGAGAAGATATGGCTAAATCTGCTCTGCAGGTGCTTGGAGTGGGTGAAGGTTTTGTTCGCACCAGAAGAACAAGTTACTTACCTTCGGCAACACTTTTTCTGGTGGATACAGTATCTGCCTGTAGATTCCTCACCTTGTGAATATCTCCTTGTGTCAGCAACAGTTGAAAATTCTTTTTGTAGCTTTGCGCCGATGTAGACGACGTCAGAGGCACAACACCGCGCGCAACTCCGCTGACGTCAGACTCCATAATAGGCCCACACCGGCGTGACGTCAGTTCCACCCTTTTTTCTGTGCCTTCAAGGCACATGGACAGAACAACATCAGTAGATATATTCACAGATGTCAAGATAAAACAGTGAAACCAAGCAGAAAAGCAATACAAATAAAACTTCCTTCAACAATAAAAAACAACATCAGTTACTCCGGTATAAAAGTGGACAACGGGGAGGCGGGTGGGTCAGTGAGGAATCCACAGGCAGATACTGTATCCACCAGGAAAAGCGTTACCGAAGGTAAGTAACTTTCTTCTGATGAATACATCTGCCAGTGGATTTCCCACCTTGTGAAAAGATTCCCACAGCAGTCCCCACTCCCGGAGGAGGGTGTCCACTCTCCTATACCAGAAAATCCTGGAGGACAAAATGTGCAAAGTGGCCTTCCCTCACTTCGGTATCCAAGCAGCAATGCTTCGCGAAAGTGTGGAGGGAGGCCCAAGTTGCAGCTTTACAAATGTTCTGAACAGGTACACCCCTAGACAAAGCAGAAGTTGAAGACTTTGCTCTAGTAGAGTGGGCTCTTATACCCTCTGGAGGCTCCTTACCAGCCAGGGCGTAGCAGATCTTGATGCATAGAATTAACCATTTCCAAAGTGTGCGCTTGTGCACAGCTCTTCCTTTTCCGCAACCAGCAAATCCAACAAACAGCTGGTCATCAACTCGATAGTCCTTAGTCCTATCACGATAAAAGCTAATGCCCTCTTAGGGTCCAGACGGTGAAGCCGCTCCTCCTCCTTGGAAGGGTGAGGGGGGTAGGGGGAGAATAGAAGGTAGGAAGGGTAGTAGACTGTCCTAGATGGAAAGGAGTTACTACCTTAGGCAGAAAAGCAACCCTGGTCCTAAGAACCATTTGTTCAGCATGAATGGTCAAGAATGGGGGCTTCGAACTAAGCTTGAAGCTCTTACCCTCCTTGCCGAGGTAATTTCAACTAGGAAAACCGTCTTAAAAGACAACAACCTCAAGGGACAATTATGTAGAGGTTCGAAAGGGGAACCCATTAGAAAAGTAAGCACCAGATTAAAGTCCCATTGAGGCACAATAAAAGGAGTAGGGGGAAATTTGTAAGGCCCTTCAGAAATCTTAAAATAGGAGATTTAAATAAGGATGGCTGATCCGGCAGGCAGAGAAATGCCAACAAAGCCGAAAGATAACATTTCACTGTAGCCACAGCAAAACCTTGCTGTGCTAAAGAAAGAGCAAATAGGAGTATATCTGACAAATGAGCCCTCAAAGGGTCAATGGACTTCTCCCCACACCAAGTCACAAATTTAGACCATCTGTAAGAATAGATTGATTTAGTGGAGTCATGCCTGGCAGATAGAATGACATCCACCACATCATGTGGGAGAGAAAAGGAATTCAGGTTGCCCCGTTCAATCTCCAGGCATGAAGGTGTAAAGTCTGGAGGTGGGGGTGTGGACCCTGCCCCTCCATCAGAGAGGAGATCTGCCCTGAAAGGGATACGGAGTGGCAGGCACAAGGAGAGGTGGAGACGATCTGTGTACCACACCCTTCTTGGCCAATCCGGGGCGACCAATATAACTTGGGCCCGGTCTTGGCGAATCTTCCTCAGAACCAGAGGAATCAAGGGTATGGGAGGAAATGCGTAAAGGAGGAGAGTACCAACTCAACTGAAACGCGTCCCCCAAGGCTCCCTGCATCGGAAACTGGAGGCTGCAGAAAGTCGGGCAGTGAGCATTCTCACGAGTGGCGAGCGAGGTCCACCTGAGGAGTCCCACGTCCGAAAGACGTGACAAACTACCTCTGGATGAAGCCTCCACTCGTGGTTGACTGAGAACTGCCGACTGAGACTGTCTGCATGCACCTTCAGAACACCAGCCAGATGATTTGCCATCAGACAAATCCGATGATCCTGAACCCAGGACCAGAGATGCAGAGCCTCTCAGCAGAGACACTGCGACCCTACTCCTCCCTGCTTGTTCACATACCACATCGCGGTGGTGTTGTCCGTCAGGACCTGAACCGACCGCCCGCGAAGGGAAGGGAGAAAGGCCTTGAGCGCCAGACATAACGCCCGCAATTCCAGAAGGTTGATGTGAAGCAACCTTTCCTCTGGAGACCAAAGACCCTTGATTTCCAGATCCCCCCCATATGAGCACCCCACCCTAGAGTGGACGCATCTGTTATCACTGTGGCCACCGCTGGAGGAAGTTGGAAAGGCTTTCCTTGAGACAGATTGCCCTCCACACTCCACCAAGACAGATCCGCTGCAGTTTCTCTGGAGATCCTGATGGACTCCCTGAGATCTCCGTTGTGTTGATACCACACCCTGCGGAGGCACCACTGGAGTAACCTCATATGCCAGCGTTCATGGTTAACCAACAGAATGCAGGAAGCCATCAGACCGAGCAGACGAAGGACCTTCAGGACTGGACCGACCGCTCCATTGTGAAATAAAGGAATCATTTTCTGTATGTCGCGAATCCTTTGAGGTGGAGGGAATGCCAGACATACAGTAGTATCCAGTGCAGCACCAATGAACAGGTTGCGCTGGGAGGGCACCAGGTGAGATTTGGGTACATTTATTTAAAAACCCAAACTGTACATTTGAATTGTGACTTGCAGATGGAGCACTTTCTCTGGAGAGTCCGCTTTGATCAGCCAATCATCCAGATAAGGGAATACCAGAACCCCTGAGATGTGCAGCCACCACTGCCATCACCTTGGTGAAGACTCAAGGTGCAGTAGTAAGACTAAACGAAAGGACCGCAAACTGGTAGTGCTGCGACCCCACCGTAAATCGAAGATACTTTGTGCGACTTCATAGGGATGTGGAAATACGCATCCTGCAAGACGATCGACACGATCCAGTCTTCTTACAGCAGCGCTTGTAGAACCTGCCAAAGCATCATTGAAGGGGAGCATAGGCTTGACAACAGAGGTAGGTGAATGAAGGACTTCAGTCAGTATATTAGCTTTATACTCTGCAGTAGAAAGTGTTAAATTCAACAAGTCTGCAGCCTTCCTTATAACCACCTGATAAGGTGTCACATCCTTAGAAGGGGAGTCAGAAACAGAGGCCACATCCCAATCAGGGGACAGTTCAAGACCACTAGCCTCAGATCGAAAAGATATTCTGAATCCTGCAGCTCCCCTTCTTCCATTTCTGCTTCGCGGTACCTCTGCTCTTCCAGAAGTCTGTGCCTCACGCCTCAACCTCTCCTTCATGAATGAAGTTGCGGGTCCTGAATCGACTCAGTTGGAGCCGAGCCCGAAGCCGGAGGACCAGACCGCTGAACACTAGGTCGGATCGGATTCAGCATCGGCGTCGAAGGCTTCAGCGGCGCCGAGAAAAGCTAAGGCGGCATCGGAGCCGGCATAAATGGCATAAAAGGCGCAGGAGCGCAAGTCTGAGGGATACCCAGATTGTATGCTAATGGACCCGTGGGGCAACTGGTGCACCAGAGGGTTACATAGCTCTTGAAAAAACTCCATACATAGCATTCAGGAACTGAGTAGGGTCCTGACCTGGAGCAGGAAAAGCTGGATATGAGCCCACAGGCTGCTCTCGAGGGAGCGGAGTCCTAGACTTCGAACTCCACCTCAGGCTGATGCACCGGGGTCAACGAACCCCAGGCAACGGAGCCTCCTCTTCTCCATCACTCCCTCACCCTCCTGGTCAGAATATTGAGTCGGAGCTGGAGACGGATTAGAAAATCGGCTTCAGTGAATGAAGTGGTGAATTCACAGGCGAAACCTCACCATCGGAGACTTGAACCTCCGGAGTCGGAGCCTCCACGTCCTTGCGAAGCAACTTCTCCTGCGACTTATGAGTCTCGTCATCACTCTGAGAAGGACTCGAGACCTGAGTTCTCTTCTTGTGCTTCTTGCTCAATGACTTTGAAGCATGCACCGAAGACTACCTCGAGCGAGACCTCGACCGACGAGTCTGTGACCTAGACCTCTTCTTGTCCTTTCTGCTCTTCAACTTTGCAACAAGAAGTTTCGCCTCCCTCTAACGGAGAGCCTTAGGATTCATTTTCTTGCAAGATGAACATTCCTCGACGTCATGGTCCGAACTCAAAAACCAAACGCAGCACTTGTGCGGATCCGTAATAGACAGTCTTGCCGCACTCTCCGCAGGGCTTGAAGCCAGTCTTCTTCATAGACAGACACAAAGAAGCAAAAGGACACCGAAATGGAACAAACTAACAAAGTTACCAACAGCTACAGAGGATCCCTAGAAATCGTTAGAGTCTACGACGCGGAAAAAAGGGAACTGATGTCATCACGCCGGCGTGGGCCTATTATGGAGTCCGTGACGTCAGCGGCGGCGCGCACCGTGTCGCGCCTTCGACGTCGTCCACGTTGGAACGAAGCTACAAAAAGAATTTCCGAATGTTGCTGATGCAAGGAGATATTCAAAAGGTGGGGAATCCACTGGCAGATGTATCCAGAAACAGACTCTTCCATTATTAACAATGTCTTGATAGTGCTCTCTGCTCTGGATTTGACAATAACTTCCCTTCACTCCTGCGGGATATCCAGATCCCTGAATTCAAAGAATGAGCATGCGTGGAAATGGTGTGGGTCTGGATGATTCACTTGGCCCTCAATAACAGATGGATTGTTGCAGGTCGTGACAACTGGTCTGAGTTCTGCTTAACGTGTCCGCCAGAGTATTATGCAGACCTCTGACATGCTCTGCCTTTAAAGAGATTCCACGTTGTGTCATCCAATCCCATAATTCCTGCGCTTCACGAGTTAGTGTAATGATATTTTCCTCCAAGTTTGTTGATGTAGTAGTACATGCTGGTCGTATTGTCTAAGATGGGAATAGGACTTTGAGTTCCAAGCTGTGGATGTGCTGATTTCTGCGCAGAAGACCATCTGCCCTGGATTTGCAAGTCTTGCATGTGACTTCCCCAGACCTCCATGTAGGCATCCATTAGTATGAAAGAAATGTGTTACTTACCTGTAACAGCAGTTATCCAGTATTGGTATCTTTCATAGATTCACATGCCTGAATCATTCCCCGTCGTCGGGGTGGGAGTCCCCGGTAAATAATAATAGTAATGTCACATAGACATATACTTAGTGCTAGGCCAGAGGCCTTACATTAGTAGCCTATCTAGGTCCTGATGTAAAAAGGACCAAACTTTGGCCAGGAGCCAATCAGCTACAATCACCCTCCTCACCTTCCTGGAAGGAGCCCTAGTCCCTCAGATTTTCATAAGCACAGTGCTAAGTAGTACCTACTGAGAGGGTAAAGGTGAGCCCTTCCAGGGGAGGCGGGTGGGTTGCATGTGAATCTATGAAAGATACCAATACTGGATAACTGCTGTTACAAGTAAGTAACGCATTTCTTATCCAGTATTATGGGTATCTTTCATAGATTCACATGCCTGAATCAGAATAGCAAGCAATAATGAGCACGTTTCGTCTAATACATCCGTCAAGAAATAATAATCTTATCATAAGCTGTTACACAGTTTACATGATACTGACAACCTGATAAGAAATGTGCGATAAGTTACCTGGAAGGTGGGATGATAGGAAGAAGGCTCACCACTAATGAAATAGAGGACGTAGGACCACCTGTCCCACTGCTGCATCCTTCATAAGTTCAGAGTCCAAGCAGTAGTGCTTGGTGAACGTATGTGGTGTCTTCCATGTCGCCGCTCTGCAGATGTCGACAATGGGTACCCCAGCAAAGAGCGCCATGGAGGTGGATACCGCTCTAGTGGAGTGTGCTCGAACCTTTGAAGGCAGAGGATGGCCCGCCTGTTGGTGACAGAAGGCGATGGCCGTTGAAATCCATCTGGAAATGCTCTGTTTTGTCAATGCTAGGCCTTTTCTTGGCCTGCTAAATGCAACAAACAATTGATTGGACTTCCTAAATTGCTCCGTCCTGTGTAAGTAGAATGAGACATCGTTTGAGGTCCAATGAGTGTAGAGATCTTTCAGCCGCAGATGATGGATTCGGGAAGAAAGATCTTAGGACAATAGGTTCGATGAGATGGAAAGAAGACGGAACCTTCGGTATAAACTTAGGGTTAGTCCGTAGAATGACCCTGTCGTTCTTGAACTGGATGAAGGGGTCTTGCACAGAAAAAGCCTGCAGTTCACTCACTCTCCTTGCTGACGTGAGCGCCAGTAATAGAGCTGTTTTCCATGACAAATATTTTAGATCTGCTCTGTGGATTGGCTCAAACTGGTGTTTCATTAGTTGAGCTAGTACCACATTTAGTTGCCATGTAGGTGGAGACGCTCTAACTGGAGGGAAAGTTCTGAATAATCCCTTCAGAAACTGCTTGACTAGTCTGTTGGTCCATAGTGAAGCTCCACACGAAGATAGTCTGAACCTGGATATGGCCGCCAGGTGGTCTTTTATGGAAGCGTGTGCCAGCCCTGAATTAGCTAAGTGGAGCAAGTAGGGCAGAATTTGTGCTGGAGTAGAAGTGAACGGATGTAATTTCTGAGCTCTACACCACAAACAGAACCTTTTCCACTTGAGGGAATAAGTCTTATTAGTACTGTCAGACCAGGCCCGGGCTAAGACGACCCTGCATTCCTGCGGAATATCTAAATCCTGGAACTCTGAACTCAGGAGCCAAGCCGATAATTTTAGAGATGTTGGATCCGGATGCTGGACTTGTCCCTGGTTCATTGTGAGGAGATGTGGGCATGTCCTGAATAGAATTGGAGGTTCCAGCGATAGGTGTAGTTCTGTATACCAGTGCTGGCGCGGCCACGCTGGGGCTATCAGGATCATGGTACAACTCTCTGCTTTCAGTTTCCGGAGAACCCTGAGGATCAGGGGAAACGGTGAAAAAGCGTAAGCAAAGACGTTGCACCATGTCATCGAAAAGGCATTCCCTAGGGACCTTTTCTGGGGAAGCCAGCTTGCGTAATGTTGGCATTTCGCATTCACTTCTGTCGCAAAGAGATCCAGGTGAGGCTTGCCCCAACGGGAGAACACTGAGTCGAGCGTCTTCTGGTCGAGCTCCCACTCGTGGCAAATGGAGCGCTGCCTGCTTAGCGAGTCTGCCAGGGTGTTGTCTACTCCTGGGACATACTCTGCCCGCAGAGAAATGCTGTGTTGTAGCAGCCAGATCCAAATTTGCTGAGATTCGAGACAACGTCCTGGATCGAGTACCCCCGTTTGTTCAGGTAGTGCATTGTGGTGGTGTTCTTCCTCACAAGCACTGGGGAGTTCCTGATTCGGGGTAGGAATGCTCGAAGTGCCAAGCGCACTGCTCGTAACTAGCAGATTGATGTGGAGTTTTTCTGCCACTGACCCTGTACTTGCAGTTCTTGAAGGAATTCCCCCCATCCTTCCAGTGAAGCGTCTGTGGTTATCACATGAGGAGAGACTGGGAGTAGAAAAGGGAGGCCCTTGTTCAAGTTGTCGACCAGAAGCCACGATCTCAGAGCTTTCTTCATGACCTGAGTGATCTTGATCCAGTCGAAGGATCCTGTACTTTGGATCCACTGATTTGTTAAGGCTTCCTGTAGAGGCCGCATGTGGAGGCGACAGTGAGGAATAAGAAAAATGTTGGAAGACATCATTCCTAGCAACGACTTGAAGAGTCGAACCTTGACTCTTTTTGGTCTGAATGTGGACGGCCAGGGTGTTCAGCTTGACCCGACGTTCTCTGGAAGGGAAGGCTTTCTCCTGTTGTGTATCCAACGTTGCTCCCAGGAAATTGAGACGTTGTGACGGTTGTAGAGTTGACTTTTCCTGGTTGAGTGTTCGGCCCAGGTTCTCGAAGAGATGAAGGCAGGCCGTAGAGGACCTGGCTATGCCTGTCCGAGTAGGAGCTTTGACGAGCCAGTCGTCTAGGTAGGGAAAGACTTTGTGATGATGCTGGCGAAGGTATGCCGCTACTGGAGACAGACACTTTGTGAAGATGCGTGGAGCTGACTTCAGGCCGAATGGTAATAATCTGAACTGGTAGTGTCTGCCTACCACTGCAAACCTCAGGAATTGTCGATGACTTGTGAATGAGGATATGAAAATAGGCATCCTGGAGGTCTAAGGATACCATATAGTCGTTTAAATTGAGTAGGTGTAATACCTCCTGGAGGGTAAGCATACGGAAGGACTGCTTCTTGAGGTATTTGTTTAGGTTTCTTAGATCCAGTATTGGTCTCCACTGCTTCTTCTCCTTTCTGATCAGGAAGAATCGGGAATAGAATCCTCTCCCCTTCTGACCTCGAGGAACTCTTTCCACTGCTCTTTTCTGGAGCATTTGAGAGAGCTCCTGTTGAAGTAGGTTTAGATTCTTGTGCTGCATAGGACATGGTGGGTTCGGAGGAGGATGCTCCACAAACTCCGTGTGTCCGAAGCGAACTAACTGCAACACCCAACGATCTGTTGTAATTTGCTTCCAATTGTGAAGGAAGTTGGTAATTTTCCCTCCAACTACGAATTGTGGAGAAGAGGTGGAGGCCTGCTGGAGAAAGCAGTCATTGGAGTCTGTAATTGTCTTTCTTTCCTCCTTTCCCTCGAGAGGACGACTTGTTGTATGAGGATCGTCCTTGTTGTTGCCTCTGCTGATATTGAGGCATGTACTGCTGGGAAGAGTTATAAGAGGACTTGTAACCTTAATAGCTGCCACGATTTTGTTGCCCTCTACCTCTGGATCCTCGAAAGGAATTATTTTTGTATTGCAGGGTGCCTAGGGCTTTCGCCGTGTCGGTATCCTTAATACCTTGCAGCATGTCATCGATATGCTCACCGAAGAGCAGTTCTCCATCAAATGGCATGTCTAGAACTTTGGCTTGCACTTCAGGCTGGAATGCGGTGGCTTTAAGCCAGCCCTGGCGTCTCAAAACCGCTGCTCCTGCCAATTGACGAAAGCCTGTGGAAGCGATATCCAAGGCCACATCGATCTGAGGCAGAGCGTTTGCCCTCCAGCAAAATCTTCTTAACCCCTTCTTTCTGGTCTTCTGGGATCGCTCCTAGATATGGGGCTATATCTGCCCATATCTGTCGATTGTAGCGACCTAATAATGCCAAAGAATTTGCAGCCCTGACTGATAGGGCGGACATGGAGGAAAATCTCTTGCCAATGGAATCAAGTTCTCTCCCCTCTTTATCAGGAGGCGCTGTTATTGCCGCTGACCGGTTGCTGGACTTCTGCTGAGCGGCCTGTGATATAACAGTCAGGTTTAGTTTGGCCAGTTAAACATGCGGGTGCAGTGTCTGGGGCTTTGTACTTCCTTTCAAGTCTAGCCAGCACTGGAATAAGAGGAAGGATTTTTCATTATTTTAAGTCCTTGCTCCCATATATAATCGATAACTGGAATGGAGCGAGCAGATCTCTTGAAGGGTTCCTTAAAATCATGAAGGAAACAGTCCTGTGTTTCCGATGCTATTTGAATGTTGAACCTTGCAGCCGCTCTCCCTACAATATTATGGAATCCCCTAAATCTTCAGGGGGTGAACCGTCCTGTACTTGGTCTAGTGATGCTGAATCCACGTTGGAGTTATCCTCAGAATCAGAATCATCATCATGTATTTCACCTTCCTCCTCTTGTGCTTAGTCACCTCTCATTTCTTCATATTCATCCTCATCCGAAGAAATTTGAGGAGGTAATCTCTTGTTCCCGACGCACAATCAGCGGAGGTGGCCACTGTTGATGTTGAGGGGTTGGCGCTTCCTGTTGTGCCTGTACTCCTGTTGTAGGAGAAGATGGGAATCTTTGTTTATAGTCCGCAATTAGAAACTGGAGGTCAGAGACAATTGACGCTGGAAGGCACACCATAGGCTGGACAGCGGTATGCTGTTGAACTTCCTCTTGAATTGTAACCTCCCCTAACTCTTCACAGTCCAAACTCTCATGAACTTTTATGTTAAGATGAGATGGACTGGACGCTATGGGAAACATGGTCTCCATTTCAGGATCTTCAGATTCTAGAAACTGCGTTGGCAGCAGTTGTTGGACCTTGCTAGGTGAGGTCATCTCTGGTGTCACCCGGCATGATGACATTTTAAAATGTGTATATGTATATTTCAATGAGGGAGAGCCTTTAGATTGTAGATCCATTGACGCGGAGCCCGTCGACGGTGGAGCGTCTACGAATTTGGAAGATTCATCAGGAATTTTCATTGTCGACTGTATCGTCGTCATTGATGTTCTCATCGACGACAATGATTTCTTAGTCAACGGCGGCGTAAACACTGTAGTAGTCGACGAAGATGGCTTCGTCGACGGTCTCGTCGACGGTGTCCTCGTCGACTGTGGTGTCGACTGTAGGAAGGTGGATACCCGACTATGGTTGCCCCCAACTTTTTGCCTGGTGTTTTGCTGGTTTTCCGACTTAGTTGACCTGGGGCCCTGCCAATCAGGACCCCAGGCCTACTGCTCTCTCTCTAAAATGGATTCCATGTACCTTAGGTACATTTCCAATTGGTACTTGGCCACCTTATCAGACCCTGTAACTCAGGGCATAGGTGTACCCAGGGCCTACCAGGGGCTGAAGCATGTATTATGCCACCCCTGGATGGCCATCTAAATCTGACATAACTGGCTGCACGACAGCTGGGGCAAGGTGGTGTAATCACCCTTTGCTTTAGATATAGTATACCTATATCTAACCCTAAAAATGGACACACAGATTCCTATCAGTCACTCCTATGGCAGGCCTTGACAATCCTGAAGGCAGAGTGCTTGGAATCGTGTGAGATGGTACTCTGGCATGAGCTGAGCCCGTTTGCAGCTTGCGGAACCAAGTCCTAATAGCTGTTCCATGATCACGCATACCATATAGTCTTAAGTGCATTATAATCCTCGCGGTTAAATGCTATCTTTGGTATTTCTTAATCAAAACATGTCGAGTAAGGTGTCATACGAATTGGAATACTAACCCTTTGCCAATTCTGGCAACGGGGTTAGCATTCCACCCTTCTAGAGGGACACGACATGTATGTAACTGTGAACCCCGGTTAAAGTTAACTGAAGCCTCAGCTCCACAAAATGGATGCTGCCACCACAGACACGAGTCTGACCTCCTGCTGCTGGGAGTCCTTCCAGCAAGGAGAGCTTGGACAAAGGGTTTCCCATCAGGCGCGGTGCTAGCACCATCCCAGACAGGGTTTTGTGCATCCTGGGTAGGCAGGGCTTTACAGGAAGGGGACTGCAGAGTGGCACCCCAGTGCTCACTACGCATCTGCCGGCTAGAACCAGTTCCAGGGGCACACCAGCCCCTGGCCTGGGGAAAGTCTGGCATGGGAGAGGGGTGTAACCACCCCCCTTCCTGGTCCCACCCCTAGGGCAGGACCTAGTCGCGTATGTAGGAGAGTAGGGTCTGCAATCCTATGATCACCCAGATTTTTGGCTTTTGTTTCACTGGTTTACGACTTTCTCTGGCTGTGGGCCTGCCGCTCAGACCCACAGCCTGGCTGTTCTCTTTCTAAATTACCACATGTGCCCTAGGTGCATTTACCAATTGGTACTGGGCCACCTTATCAGACCCTGTAACTCCGGGCATAGGTGTACCCAGGGCTGCCAGGGGCTGCAGCATGTATTATGCCACCCCTGGCTGGCCTCCTAAATTTGACACAACTGGCTGCATGACAGCTGGGGCAAAGTCGTGTAATCACCCTTTGCTGTAGTATACCTATACCTAACCCTAAAATGGACACAGATTCCTATCAGTCACTCCTATGGCAGGCCTTGACAATCCTGAAGGCAGAGTGCTTGGAATCGTGTGAGATGGTGTTCTGGGATGAGCTGAGCCTGTCTGCAGCTTGCGGAACCAAGTCCTAATAGCTGTTCCATGATATCGCATACCATATACTCTTAAGTGCATTATAATCCTCGCGGTTAAATGCTATCTTTGGTATTGCTTTATCAAAACATGTCGAGTAAGGTGTCATACGAATTGGAATACTAACCCCTCGCCAATTCTGGCGACGGGGTTAGCATTCCACCCTTCTAGAGGGACACGACATGTATGTAACTGTGAACCCCGGTTAAAGTTAACTGAAGCCTCAGCTCCACAAAATGGATGCTGCCACCACAGACACGAGTCTGACCTCCTGCTGCTGGGAGTCCTTCCAGCGAGGGAGGCCTGGACAAAGGGTTTCCTGTCCGGGGCGGTGCTAGCACCATCCCAGACATGGTTTTGTGTATCCTGGGTAGGCAGGGCTTTACAGGAAGGTGACTGCTGAGTGGCACCCCGGTGCTCACTACGCATAGGCCGGTCTGAACTAGTTCCAGGGGCACACCAGCCCCTCGCCTGGGGAAGTCCGGCATGGCAGAGGGGTGTAACCACCCCCCTCCTAGTCCCACCCATAGGCAGGACCTAGTCACCAGGTCAGCCCCCTTTTTTAGTATAAAGATGGGAGCGGGCCCCCTGTTCAAATTAGATCATCTTTGGAATCAAGACACGACTTTCTGCGAAAGGACTTCACGATTTCTTCATCAAGATTCTCCCTTGTGGCTAAGGAGTAGTCACCCTGCATCCGCAGGCACCATCCTAAAGAACACTGCGGTCTGCTGCAAGTCCTTCATCACGAATCCGACGACCCAGCTCGACGAGACCCGGCTTCCCTGGCACCTCTGACCTCTACTCACCTCTACAGCCAAGCTGAGAACCGTGAGTGCGACGAGACCTCGAGGGACCGACGATCGCCAAGACTGCACGACATCTTTACTGCAAGCCCACCGTGTCCTCCACGGGTGAGTGCTTTGGGGTCCGAGAAGCCCCGACCCTGCGCAGCTCCAGCACCCAAGATCAGCCTCCCTGCATCTCCACGATCTGCGTGGGGCCCTTCTGCTGTTTGCTGTGCACCGCGTTGTTTGGCTACTAGCCGGCTGGCGGCCTTCTGAACGACGCCCGACGACATCACTGCTGCTGGTCTGGTTGCTCCAGACTGGCCCTTGCTTCCTTCTTGAAGAGAGGCACCCCGGACCCTCCTGGTCCACTCCAGACGCCATTTTAGGTCCACCGCGTGGGCTTGAATTTGCCAAGGCTTTGTTGCCCAATCCTGGGTCCAGCGACGCCGACAGCTTCTATCTTCGTGGGACAGCTCGATCCTCCTTCCTGGTCGCCGACAACGCCTCCTGGTCCGTGAGATCTCCGAGCCCAGCGTCACCCACACGCCTTGTCGAGGTGGCTACCATCCGGTGCCCTCCTGGTGCCCACTGACTACTGGCTAGTAGTCTCGAACTTGGTCCCCTCTGCTTTCAGGTGTCATCTTCCATCGATCCAGGCTTGGATCCACTGAACTTTCTTCACTGGTCGCCTGCCAGCAACTTCTTTCTTCCAGGCTCCTGGTCTGTCTACGAGGATTCCCGACGTCTTTTGAGTCCTATGCATCTGCAGCCCCTGGGCTAGGTAACTTCGGCATTTCGGTGCCCCAGCATAGCCTCACTATCCAAGGGTCAGAATCTACTTTCGTTTTCTCCCTACCAGGTCGGGTTCGCCCGAGAACACTAACTTTGCAAATTCTAGCTACCATAGACTTTGTCCCGCATCTCGCGTGAGAGTGCACACACTGCACCCGAGTCCCCTGGGTCTCCTAGAAGTAATCTAACGATTCTATAGTCAAGTCCTAGCGATTCCAAAGCCTATTAGTACTGTACTTACCTGCTAGTAATTTCGCATTCCACTTTTCAAGTATATGGTTTTCCGTGCCCCTCGGGCATTTGTATATACTGTGCTAACTTAAGTATTTTTGTAAGAGTTTTGGTTTGTGCTTAGTACCCTGTCCTCATAAAGAGTACAGGGCTGTTGTGATCTTTAATAAATAACTGTTTATTTTCATAACACTTGTGTGGTGTCCTTTCACTTGGTGTTCAAGGGGTATATGTGGTATAACAGCTGGCTTAACACGCCCTCTCGAGTCTTTAGCCTTAGACTGCTCGTATCCCCGCTACTAGGATAACTGGTCTATAAGGTTGACTTACAACCAATCATCAATAAGGGTTGCTGGACTGATACATAGTGTTCACTAGAATAGTGACCACTGCATATCAGGCCACCTTCTCACACAGAGCGTCACAGGAGGATGAGGGAGGAGTGGGGGAGAGATTTCAAAGGCAAGATGGGATGCATGTTTGCCTGATCCCTTGACAGATGATGAATGGTGTGAATGCTGTTCTATGACTGGCAAATGTGCAGCGAATGGAAATTTGACTCATTCACTATAAATTCTTGCAGCAATGGTATTATACACCTGCACAACTGGCCAGGTATGGCCTCCGTGAACCATCTGTTTGTGTGCGTTGTGGATTGGATGGCGCCAACTTTTTCCACTTGGCCTGGGGATGTGCACGAGTGTCTGCTTTCTGGGCAGGTGTGACTGCAGCGTTATCCGAAATTACATCAATTGAGATTGCTAAAGACCCGCGCCTTTGTCTAATGGGCATAGCTTCTTGAGTGCCAGCCGGAAATAGGAAATTGGTTGGTTGTGCTGGCGCTGCAGAGTGCTAAACGAATGGTGGCTGCTTGCTCGGTTGGGAAACGGGCGCCTGATGTCACTCTCTGGTTGCAGGACATGGCATATTGTCATGATCAGCTGACTTGTTATTAAGAACTACCTGCTGCCTCGCGCCCACGAGATATCTGGGGCCCTTACACTACGTACATGCTATCTAAGCTTGATGCTGACTGATGTAAGATCTAATGCGAGCGTCTATTCCCTGAGTGGATTATTCCGGTTCGTACTAAATGGATGGAAACCCACTGTCTAGTTAGGATTGTGGTATCGATACTCCTTGTCTCATGTGAATGGTCACTATAACCTTGATATCTGAAGCCACTTGACCTCGCCCTAGTTGGTCTGTAATGTGTTTTCTTTTCCTACATGAATCTAGTGTGAGTGAGCTACACCGCTACTGCGGCAAATTCAAGTCCTGATTACCTTAACTATCTTCTGATATTCTGTACTATTGAATGCTGACCTGATTGGATTCCGGGTTGTTGGGGTGGGGGGTACTTGCAATGTTCGGTAGTTACTAATGAATACCAAAAAAAAAAATAAGTGCTTGTAATTTTATATGGACAATGCAAGACTTTAGATTAATATATTGCTGGATTGTAACATGCTATGGATAGTTGATGCTATAACTTGACATGATGATTGAAGCATGGATATCAACTTAACTTGCGGCCGGCCCTATTTGCGGGTTGTAGGCCAAATGCTGTGTTCTTGCATCAAGATACAATAAAGGTCTTCACAAAAAAAAGCAAGGTCATGAAATCTCCTTTAAGCAACCCAGGAAGTCAAACCGTTACCATTCTGAATGCTTGTTTCCTGAGCAACTTGAGATTCTCTGGGTCCAGAATCGGTCTCCATTCTACGGATCTTTATTACGAAAAAACAAGAATAAAAACCTTTTCCCTTTTGTGAGTTTGGCAATTCCATCTCTTTGACTAGCATGGCCAAGACGTCTTTTCATAGCAAGTGAAGACGTGTGGTGAGGGGGGAATTCTACAGTGTGACTGTAGGTGACAAAGCCCAACACCCAGCGATCTGATGTTACTTCACGCCACTGACATAACTGGAAATTTTCACACCCACAGGCTTGGGTGAGGTAGGGGGGCTCTTACCCCAATGTGATCATTGCTTTTGGGCTGAATCACAGCGATGTGTTTGCTTGAAACCAGCTGTAGGTTTGGCAGTAAGATAGAGGATTTTAAGATTGTTGACTGGTGCACAGGTTGCTACTTGTGTAACAATATATCTGTAAGAGACATTAGTGATAAGATTTTACCGTAGAATATCCCCAGGTGTCAGACTGGATCCGGAATTTATTTTCAGTAGGTGTCGTCCTGCGGCTCCGCGTCAGTCACTGGCATCGCCAGCCCCGAGATGTCAGAGAGTGCTTAGGTTCCACCCATGCGCTCGGACGTTCGTTCTGTACACAACTTTGTGCCAGGAAAGCAGAGCCATGCAAGATACTGACCATTAGTGCATAAAACTAGGGCCCTGAAGGGATGACCTTAACCCTAGTAATCAGTTTGCAGAACAGGGAAAATGGGTGGGTCGGTAAGGAATCTATCACTAACTAATGTCTTACAGATAGATCGTTACACAAGTAGTAACTTGTGCATCTGAAAGATAGTGATAGATTCCTTACCTTAGAATAGATACCCCAGCAATACCAACCTCGGAGGAGGGTCTGCGAACAGGATTACACCAGAAAGTCACAGAACAGCCAAAGAAGCCGCCCTCCGGACCAGACTGTCAAGGCAGCAGTGCTTTGTAAATGTGTGCAGCGAAGCCCACGTAGCTGCCTGACAAATGTCCTGCAACGAACGCCGCATTCCAAGTCAGTAGTGGCTGCAGTTGCCCTGATCAAATGGGCACGCAATCCCACAGGAGGCACAGTCTTGGCCAAGGAGTAACATGCTTTGATGCACAGAACGACCCATCTGGAGATGGTCTGTTTATGCACGGGCCAAACTTCTTTGGCACTTACGTGGTCAACGAACGAGTTGATCATCCACATAGAACGGCTGTGTACGCTGCAAACAAAGCGAGCACACATTTTAGGTCCAGACGGTGGAGCCTCTCCTCTTCCCTCAAAGGATGCGGAGGCGGAAAGAATGTCGGCAAAGTGATGGTCTGCCCGATGTGGAAGGGCGCGACAACCTTTGGAAAGGAGGGACGGGTCCTCAAAACCACCTTGGTCGGATGAATTGAAAAGGAAGGAGGTTTGGAAGAAAGAGCCTGGAGCTCACTCACTCTTCTGGCAGTGGTGATCGCAACCATTAAAGCAGTCTTTAAGGTAAGAATACACAAGGGACAGTTATGAAGGGGCTCAAAGGGCGCACACATCAGAAAGGTCAAGACAAGATTCAAGTCCCACTGAGGCATTATGAAGGTCATAGATGGAAACATACGCTTAATGCCTTTAAGGAAATAGTTAACAACCGGGGACTAAGCTGCCAGAATGACATCAGACTTCGGAAAGATCGAAAGGTGTCAACTGTCGCCGCTTAATCTCCATGCATGGAGATGGAGGCTGGACAGGTTTGTGTGGAGGACCATCCCTGCTGCTGCGACAGAAGATCCTCCTGAAGAGACAGACTGATCAGGGGATCGATGCTCATACTAAGTAGCTCAAGATACCATACCCTTCGGGCCCAGTCCGGAGCCACAAGAATGACTTGGGCCTGGTCGCGCCCGATTCTCTTCAGCACTCTGGGCAGAAGTGGTATAGGCGGAAAGGCGTACAACAGACGGCAACTCCACTCACGATGAAAAGCGTCCGAGCGAGTGCCTCCTTGGAAATTCCAACGCACAGATCTGATGACCTTGCGCGTTCTCTTCTGTGGCGAATAAGTCTAACCAAGGCACTTACCGCTGCAGAAAGAGACCTTGCACCATATCAGAGTTCAGACGCCATTCGCGATCCATCATGCACCTACGGCTGAGTTAGTCCTCCCTGGCATTCAGAGAACCTGCCAGGTGTTGAACCACTAAGGCAAGGCCTTGATGTTCCAGCCATGTCAGGGTCCAGGACTTCACCCCGCCGGGCTTGTTGCAATACCACATGGCGGTGGTGTTGTCCGTAAACATCTGCACTACACTTCCCCGAACAGAGGAAAGGACTGCCTTTAGTGCAAGACTGATTGCCCGCAGCTCCAGAAGGTTGATATGGAGCCGGGACTCTGCCGGAGAACAGAGGACTCTGATCTCCTCCTCCCCCATGTGGCCCACCCATCCCAGGAGGGACGTGTCCGTCACCACTGTGTGCTCCGGTTGGGGGAAGGGAGAGGGATCTGCCATTGACCCAATCTCAATTCGTGAGCCACCACTGCAATTGTTGAGCAGTGCCCTCCGAGATCAGAACATGATCGGACAGGTTGCCCTGATGCTGTGCCCACTGGAACTTCAGGTCCCAATGCAGAGGCCTCAATATGCCATCTGGCATGTGTCACCAGCAGAAGGCCATCAGGCCCAGAAGCTGGAGGGTCATCCTGACCGAAACCCGCGACCGAGGCTGAAAGATCGGAATGATGGCCTGAATATCCTGGACTCGCCGCTCGGGAGGATAAACCCAAAACCGCGTCGAATCCAGAACCGCTCTGATGAAAGGGAGCTTCTGAGAGGGACTCCGGGGCGATTTGGCACATTGCTGGAGAACCCCATCAAATTCAGGAGGTCGGCCGTAGTCTGGAGTTGGGCGACGTCTTTCTGGGGCGAGCCCGCCTTCAGCCAATCGTCGAGGTAGGGGGAAGACAGACACCCCAGACTGGCGCAAACAAGCCGCGACCTCCGCCATCACCCGAGGGGCACTTGTAAGGCCGAAGGGGAGAACGGCAAACTGAAAATGCACATGGCCTACTGTGAACCGCAGGTAGCTCCAGTGGGCTGGCAGTAAGGGAAATGTGAAAATAAGCATCCTGCAAGTCAGTTACCATCCAGCCCCCAGGGCAGCCAGGACACGAGCCAGAGTCCGCAACTTGAACTTCTCCTGGCGGAGGAAGCGACTGATGTCCCGGAGGTCCAAGATGGGGTGCAAGGCCCCTTATCCTTCTTGGGGACCAGAAAGTAGTGGGAACTACTCCCTACCCTCCCATAGAGGAACGCACTCAATGGCCCCCGTGGCCATGAGGGCTGTGACTTCCTGACAAAAAAGAGCCAAATGATCTGACATGCGGTGGTACCGAGGTGGCATGGCTGGAGGGGAGGACTGAAAGGGGAGTAAGTAACCATGGCAGATTATCTACAGCACCCACTTGTCCGATATAATTTTGCACCAGTGGTGGAGGACCCTGCCACCCACCAGCGTGGGGTGCTCCCTGAAGCACAGATTAGGGAGGATTTGAGCAGGAAACGGCGGGGGTAGAGGTGAACTGACCCGCCCGCTGGTTCCCAGACCCGCCCCTGTGGAAACCCCAACAGCGCTGAGCCTGGTTCTGCACAAGCTTGTTCGAGTGTGCTTTAGTGCCCCGGCGACGAAAGGAACGAAACCCAGGGGTGTCAGGGTTCTTTGTAGAAAGACCCAAGGACTTTGCTGTGGCCCGTGAGTCCTTAAAGCGCTACAGAGAACTGTCGGCCTTCTAGCCAAAGAGGCGGGAGCCATCAAAGGTCATATCTATGAGTGAGCCCTGGACATAAGGCTCGAACAGTATAAAGCAACCAAGCGTGGCGCCGCAACGCCACAGTCGTAGAAATCGCCCTGCCCAGCGAATCGGCGGTGTCTAAACCGCACCCGATGGCACATTTAGCTGCATCCTTACCTTCAGCAAACGCTTGGGAAAGGACAGCCTGGACCTCCTCAGAACACGGAGGAAAGACCCGAGACACGGAATCTTACACTGCGTGGAAATAACGGCCCAACAAGCAGGCAGTGTTAACAGACGGCAGCCCTAAGCTGGCCGATGAGAATAACCTCTTGCCAAAATGTACAAGCCTTTCAGATTCCTTATTCAGCAGAGCCGTGGGAAACACAGACGTCAAAGCCTGAATGACTAGGCTCTCAGGCATAGGGTGAGTTGTCAAGATGGCGGGATCACCAGGAGCCGGGCGATGACAGTTGTTTTCCACCGGCACCCCTGAGCCCGCCACAACCAAGTGCCCAAAAGGATTTCGGTAAGGGCCTCATTGAAAGGGAGCAGCGGCTCTGACGATGCAGCCGTTGTCTGGAGGACCTGCTTAAGGAGGTTGGTCTTTAGGGCTACTGTAGGGAGGTAGAGATTAAGAGCCTCCGCAGCCCGACGTAGCACCATGGTGTAGGAAGCACCCTCCTCCATAGGCGGAGAGGCACACCCCGGGTCAGAAGAAACAGTTAGCCCGCATCTTCATTTAACCCAATCTTGCTCAGAGTCACATTGCCTGGCAAGGGGGCCCTCTGACCCATCCCAGTAGTCTTCCGCCTCTGGCCTGGAGGGGGCCAGTCGCAGCAGCAGAGCAGGGATGAACTGAGTCAGGAACAGCGCCAAAAACAGCACAGGCTGGGGCCGCATCCCAATTTGGATCCCAGGCCGGAATAAAATAGTCTGGGAATCGGGGCAGGGGTGGGATAAACTGCTCCCAGTTCAGCGCCAGGGGTGGAGCAGATTGCAGCACTGGGGCTGGAGCCAGCTGCGCTGCACCTCGTGGCACCGGGGCTAGCGGCATAGAATCTTGTGGCGCTGGAGCTGCCGGGCCAGCAGGATTTGGGCATGCGACAGTGGGGCCCCGAAAAGGCGGTCCATGGCAGCAAAAACTCTTGCATCTGTTCAGGAGTTGCCGACGGACCCAGGCATAGCGGGTGGGCAGTGGGACTCCCTGGGTCCAGAGGAGCCAGAGGCGGAGCCCCTGTCACCCTCGCCTGCCTCCGGACAGCGACAGGGGACATCGGAGAGCAAACCCGCTTCTTTGACTTATGGCGCTGTTTACCAGAATCCGAAGGCGAAGACTTGGAGCCAGAGGAGACCTGCTCCAGTCCCGTGAGTGGTCTCAGGTACAGCCCCTAGACATGGAGCGGCGGTGAGAGAAATGCCGAACCTCCAGCAATTTCTGCCGCCGCTCCCGCAAGGCCTTCAGGCCATGGCTCAACTGTCTCAGGAGTAGTGATCAATCTCCAGGCAGTAGAGTCACACTTCGTGGGGTCCACCACTGGCATGTTACGGAGGCAAGACTTTAAGCCGGGCAACCCTATATGCACCAGGAGAAAAAAAAGGTAGGCAAAAGTCTGAGTAGTGAAACAGTGACTGAGGTACGTGCTCAATCCGGATCTGCGCTTGCTGGCACGGAAGAAAGAACTGACGTCAGCGCGCATGGGTGGCGCCTAAATACTCTCCGTGACGTCATCTCGGTGCTGACGACACCAGTGACTGGCGCGATGCCGCAGGACGCCACCTGATGCGCAGGGGTACCGCTATGCAAAACTTTCCAAATCCAGTCTAACGCCTGGGGATATTCTAAGGTAAGGAATCCATCATTAACGTGCCTTTCAGATATGGCTGATACTGTTGAGGCCTCTGGTAACCTCCATTGTAAGTGGAGAATCCTTGCCCTCTAGTGCCTCTGAGGCACCTTTCTGGATTGTAGTGCGCCCAACAACTTTGCGGTGTCATTCTTAATGGCCAATAGCGCCTCATCTATGTGATGTCCGAAGAGGGATTCACCATCTGGGTTCAGGCCCAACTACAGCACCGAATCAGCACTCCTCTTCGTGACCGATATCAAGATGTCACAGGATAGAGGAGGCTCAATGATTCTGGTGCTGTTAGACCTGTTGGCCGCTTTTGATACTGTGTCTCATAGCATACTTCTGGGCAGTTTGCAGGGAGTGGGCATTGGAGGACATGCTCTATCATGGCTGGAGAGTTTCCTTTCCGGGCGATCACAATCTGTCAGCTTGGGCCCCTATCGTTCCACCTCAAGGGTGCCACAGGGCTCTTGCCTAAGCCCCACATTGTTTAATGTGTACGTGGCCCCCCTTGCTGAGATTGTGAGGAAGTATGGATTCACACCGGTGTCTTATGCTGACGACACTCAACTCCTTTACCCTTTCCATTCACTTAACTCGGATGTTATGGAAAATTTTGCTGAGGGCATGAGGGCAGTGTCCAATTGGATGGCCTCCAACTGCCTCCAATGCAATGTCGGGAAGACGGAAGTAATGCTTTTTGGGAAAGCTACCATACTTTGGTCTCCCGACTGGTGGCCTTTGGACCTGGGACCAGTGCCCTGCCCAAAGATGACCGTAAAAAACCTGGGTGTGAAGCTACACCAAAATCTAACCTTAAAGGAACATGCAAATGTCATCTCTGGAGCATGTTTCCGCACCATTGGCCTGTTAAGGCGAGTCTTCCCTCTTTTGCCTGATACGCATAGAAAGACCCTTGTACAGGCCCTGGTGATAAGCCGGCTGGATTATTGTAACGGGCTCCTGATACTAGGTAATGAGGATGCTTTAAACCGGCTACAGGTGGTCCAAAATACGGCGGCAAGACTAATCCTGAACACTCCCACAAGAATCCCCCCCCCCCCCCCCCCCCCCCAAGCCCCTTTTGAGAGAACTCCACTGGCTACCGATACGGCAACGTATCAAGTTTAAAATCTGCTGCACTGATCATATATGCCTTTTTGGAGATGGCCCCAAATACCTGGCCCAAAAATTCCAGCTCTATAAACCTGATCGCCTCCTTCGATCAAGTAACCAACAGCTACTAAAATCCCCGCTCATTAAGAAGACCAGGCAAGGTGGCCGTGCCCTCTCCCTTCTGGGGCCTACCTTGTGGAATAAACTGCCCCTTAGTCTCAAACAAAACACCAATCACTTATCCTTCAGGAAAATGCTCAAGACAACCTTATCCTGGAAGAATAATGGCCCATAGCTCATCTATAGAGGTACTATCCTTACCATCCTGGCATGCAAAGCGAAGAGATACCCCATTGGGGGTCGATTCTGGCGCAATATTAGAAAATAAATAAATAAATAGCCAAAATCTTAGTCTGCACCTACGGCATAAAGGTGGTTGCTTTGACCCATACTAGACGTCTGAGCACAGCAGATCCCGCTAATGGTCTAAAGCCAGTGTTGGCCAAGTCAAGGGCACGTCAGTCTCTCAAGCTGCATGCTCACCCTCTAGTAAGATCTTGCACTTCTTGCCTTTTATCTTCAAGGATAAGGTCTATTAACCCTGCCATGTCAGACCACATCTGGCAGTCATAGCGGCCGATATTGGCTAGAGCATTCGCTGCCCTGATTGTCACAGCTTTCATCGAAGAAAATTGTTTTCCTAGGAAGTCCATTCTAAGACCTTCCTTATATGGAGGGAGGGCCAGTTACTAATCTGGGTAGCAGGGTTTTTAGATAGCCTTTGTGCAGCCTGTGAAATAACCGAATCCAGCTTGGGATGCCAAATGAGGCAAGATGGACAGTCATCCGGAGCTCTATACCACAACACAAGGCAGCACCGGTGGTATGCACGCTGGTGTTATCTTAATGCCCTCCTGCCATATATGTGCTATAATATATATGGAGTGCACCATATTTTCTTTTGTCCTCTGAAGTAGTAAATTCAGTCTGTTTTACTGCAATAGGCAGATTAAACCTATTGGCTGCCCTCTGCATTAGGTTATGAAATCCACCAATATCTTCCGGAAGAGAGTCTCATGCAAAATGTGGAGGAGGTGAGGGAGTTTGAATAACAGTCATCTCAAGGGTCAGGAGCAGATACTGTATCTGGTGCTCTCCATTCCACTGGAGTCAAGCTATACTGGCTGATTAGGGCTGAAAGCCCAAAACCGGTCCTAGGATGCTTGTTTCCAGTCCAGGGAGGCCATGGAATGGCAGTTCGAGCTGGACTGTCCCCCTTGGGTGCAAGGCCAAGACTGATTTGCATATGGCTGGGTCCAAACTGGAATTGGATGGTGAGCAAAAAACCAATGGATTTAGGCCCAGATCTCTGTATGGGGTGAATGTACGACATTGTTCTGCATTCTGAAAATCAATTGTTCTTTTTGCTGTTGACAGCGATGTTAACAGGATGTCGAGAGCGGAAGTGTAGACGATGACTAAAGGTTTTCTTACCCACAGGATCTGAAGAGGAGGTTCTTGGACTATCAGCTTCCTTTTGGACAGTTGTAGATGGCACAGAAAGCCGGCTCAGAAGCGTGCTTAGTAACCTTTCTTAAAGCCTACGAGTCCTGGGAAGACTTGTGATGTTTAATTCCCTCACCTGAGGAACTGCCCTTGGATCTGGCCCTTTTATGGGATTTAGATGCTTGTCCTCTTCCTCATTGGAAGGGGACTATTTAGTGATTTGAAGCCATACCAACAACCTTCCCTCTGTCAGAGGGTCTTCTTTGAGAAGGTGCCGCAGATCACACAATGTCACCTCATGTCTTTGATAAAGGCAATAAATACATTCCTTGTGTGGATCATCCACATGGACTTTTGTTGCCACAGGTTTTACATGGGCAGAAAAGGCATTTGTCTGACAAAGATTTGCTGAAGAAAAAACAGTAGCACCCAGGGAGACTCCCTTCCACACGATGTGCAGTGAAAATCTAAGATTGCCTCTGCTGGGAGTGTTCTAGAGGGTGCCAACAGCTCATTGGCTGGATGCAAACATCTAGTATTTTTAAAAAGGATGTTGATATGCTACTGTTTATATCCCTTGAGCCATTTATAGCCTATCAAGTGTTTGAAGTACTGCTTGAATATTTTACAGTGGGACTCAGACGGGGAATGATTCAGGCATGCAAATCTATGAAAGATACCACAATACTGGATAAAGACTATATATGCAGTCCTGATTAGTATTAATATGTAGGCTTTGTCCTGCAAGTGGCACAGAGACTTCTTAGAAGTGTCTGAAATATCGAAAGTCCGTTTGAGACACCCAGATGCAGTCTCAGATTATATCTAAATTCAAGAGAAGTCTGTAAAACATCTTATGAAAAGTTGACAGAAAAACTGAGCAGCACTCGGCGTAGACTAGCATGATGTGCAGTAAAAAATCTGAGGGACTGGAGCTCCTCAGTAAGGTTCTACAGGGTGGTGTGACCTGATTGGTTGACTTAAGGTGGGTCCTTTTTTAAACGACTGGACTAGGATAGGTTATTAAACAAAAAGGCCTAAGGACTGTCTATTGCGACATTACTTTTCTAAGGTACTAGAGACTTCCATCTCAATGGGGGAATTATTCAAGCATGTGAATCTATGAAAGTTCCAATACTGGAGTAAGCCAATTGTTTGGGCTCAGGAAGCAGATTCCTGGGTAGTGATCAATATACATTTTCCTATCACACAAGCTTTTGCGGATCTAAAGGTGTAGCAACGCTAAACCAGAATACTGTTGTTGTAAGGAGCAGGGAGCAGGTAACCACCTTTCAGGCAGGTGTGATTAGATGGGGGCTTTGGGCACTTCATACGAGAAGGGTGGAGATTTTTAAAATGATTACCCTGCCCAAGTTACTGTTATGCAAGAAGACCAACACTCAGTGCCAGAGACTCATAGGAACAGAAAATACCTTGTGTAGATCTGAAATTGGATAGATGCAAATGGGTGCGGATTTTCATAGAAGGGCTTGAGGGCGGGGGTGGTTAAGTATTGCCATAATGAATGTCTATGCCCAACCATTACTGAAGTAGCCCTGGCTAAGATGGGGCTATAACACTGGGAGCAGAATCCCATTACACTTAATATGCACTTTAAAAAATGTCAGTGCCCATGATTGACAAACAGTCTGACAGTTGAGTACATTTCAGACAACGATTCTCATTACAACATGGTAATGGACCTTAGACTTATGAGAATGAAACATCCTGGAAACATGATGCATTCCCATTATAGGACGCTTAAAAGCATTCTCTAGATTCAATTACATATTTATCCCAACTAGAAAGCAGTCTTTTTGCCAAGAGGGATCTCAAATCACTAGCCATTGGTTGTAGTCCTGGTAGGGAAATCGTGGGAAAAGGGTAATCATTGGCGATTAAATTCATGGGGCCCGAGTGACAGGTAATGGCTAAGCTCAGGTTGTATTTGAAACAATTTCAATTAAAACTAGGGGACTGGCTCCTCACCTATGATATTATGGGAGGCATAGAATATGGTACTTTTAATCAAGATACAAAATATGGTGTGTAAGACGAGAGACAAATTGGAGATGAAAATTAATGCACCAGAGACCACAATAGCCCCCCCACACAGTGACCATGTCCTTCAAACTTCGGGACTGGCCTGAAGTTTAAGACTACGCCCCACTGGACAACAGGGTGCTGCAGTCTGATTTGGGATAGGTGAGTGATTTCATATTCTTTAACCCAAATAATTTGTACAAAATGTTCAGGGCCAAATAAGACCCAGGGATGATGGCAGATGTAGTCTGGAAAGGCACCTCGGAGGTGGTGATTAAGACAGCACCAGACAATTATAAAATTCTAGAAATGGCAGGTTATACTAGCCCGCTTAAAAAAGTTGGGCAGGCTCCCTTCCCTAACTGAAATGCAAACTAGAAGGAACACTACTACATTCAACCTTGTTAGAAGGGGCAGTCTCTGAGGCCAGGTTAAGTCTACCAGACTCCTCCGTGACCCCGCCTCTCCCACCAATAATGCCGAGCCCTAACGAGAGATACCCACCGGCGGAGAGCTCCAGTATTGAATGGTACACACGAGGACCACACCACACTTATGAACAGACACCACACCGTGGGTTTCCGATATCAATTTCTATATAATCAGGTAAAAGAATCAGCACTCATGTACACACGATCGAAGGAACGCCAAGGTTTCAGGGAAGGGGTAGCGGGACAGTCTCAGTCTTTGGCCAGTACGTAGCGTACCCTGCGCACAGCTCTCAATCCTCGAGCCGGGGGTTACGGAAGATGGTAATTATACTGGAGGTCCTACTCACTTGAGGATGACTGAACTTGTGTTGGTAGCGTCGATAGTCTAGCTGGACTAGAGTACTCCTCGAGCCGCGACGGAGTCAGCAGGGCTCGATCCGGAGGATAGTTCGTGAGGAGCCGCAACTAAGTCAGCAGGGCTCAGAATGCTCGTTGCAGATCTTCAGGGTTCAAGCTTGAGCCGCGACTAGGTCAGCAGGGCTCCGATGTTCCAGTTCCGAGAATGAGCCGCGTCAGCAGGGCTCGAAGAGTTACGAAGTTCAGTTCAGCCGCGATCAGATCAGCAGGGCTTTCTTGTCCAGGATACAACTGCCCGCTAGTTCAGGGGCGGGCCTTGATCTAGTCCAGGGGCTCTTTGATGTCCGGACCCTCGCAGGCGGAGGTCCGAGGTTTTGGGGGCGGGCCGTTGGTGAGGTCCGGCAGTTGGTCCTTTGATCCCTTTGAGGATGCGTCCGGGAATTCCCAGATGCCCAGCAAGTCTGGAGCCAGCACTTGGGGAGGCCAGAGGTGCAATCGAAACTGGCCCCCAGGGGAAGACCAAAGGTGTGCCAGAAACCAGTCTTTCAGGGGAGGCCGGAGGTGCCATCGAAACTCCCCGTCTCTCATTAGGGTAGCCCTCACCCTCCCAACGGGGGCTGGCGCGTCTGGAGTCTAAGCTTCGCTGGGGCTGGGGGTCATGCTAGGCCCATGGAGTCCGGGATCTCGGGGAGTGAAAATGGCTGCCGGGGGCCCATGGGGCCTTGCGGGTTTGGGGCGCGCGGGCTGGGAAGGTGGGCGGGGACAGGCCGATGCGGGCCGCGGTAGTTTGGTCGGACATTATCAGGGCAGCCAGGGGTGTCTAAGTACGGAGCTGGGCTAACGGGGGAGCTGAGGAACGGGGGGGAACCACGCCACAAGGCCAGGTCCAACAAAACTCATTGTAAAAGAAATACAAAATAAAAAGTACTGCTCCTTCATGCAAGTTGTGTACACTGGGGCCAATATTAGCAAAAAAATTATAAATCCATAGCATGGGGCCTCCTAATTTGCCCACAATAAGGCAGAATCTTATTATCTATGCGAGGCAGAGAACGTGACGAATAAAGGCTACCCTCGTAAATTCTACACAATTAGGAGTTTCTGGATACAGTATGGTGTCCTATGGTGTATAGTATCCTTCAGCTCCCTGGCTAGTTTTGAGTGATTGAAGGTCCGAGGGGCTAAGGATTGGCGCTTCAGTATGTGCAGGGTCTGATAACTCCATGTTTAATGTTGAATCAGGATCTCCAAGCCTGCGCCCGTGGTTGTTTGAGGAGCAGGTCTTTGCGGGTCTGATCTCCCTTGCCCTTTCCAGAAGCCATGGCGAGTGGCAAGACAACTATATCGGTCTGACAGGGGTTATGAAGTTGGCCAGCTCCAAAGGTCATGATGACCATGGTCCAGGCCCCGGGACTGCGGTCTGCTAACCGAGCAGGTGCACACAAGGGGCCTGGTGCCCACATGCCCCCCATGCTCCTCACCACCGTGTAGGGCAGAGGTATTCCATCTGTGGTGCAAGACCCCCACATGGGCTGTGGAGTCATGGGAAGGGGGTCACGCACTCCACAGCCTCACTTCTGCCTGGAATCTCCAAAAAGAAAACCATCCCCGGGAGGTTTATTATGCCAGTTAAAATAACTCAAGCTGCAGTGCCATTCAGGGAGTGTCCTCTTCTGCTGTGACACCGGAGCTGATCAGACAGTTAAAGGTTTCCTTCCAGGATGCATGCTTGCCTGAAAGGAATGGAAATATGCGCTACAAGGTAAACCGGATAAGTAAAGGGCAATTTGCAGGTGTAATGAATGCTTGGGAGCAGGTACTGCATTACATTGATGGAATCACTGGAAGCTTTGGGATGAGCTGTGAAGTGCATGCTTCTAATTGTAATTATATTTACACAGCGCTTACTATCCTGGGGTAGGGTGGGCAGGCTGGAAAATAAATTGTGGTGAAGTAGGTTGGAAGAAAAGGAGTGAAGTGTCAAAACACCTGGTAATATGAATTACAGATTGCTGCTGTAAACTAAAATCTTGGGGTACTTGTGTAATTTTCAAAATCACAGAAAATATCAATGTACTAAAAGACCTTTGTAGAAAAACAGTTTCAGAATGGACTGCTGAGCTCTGAAGTGCACGCGTTTAATTGTAATTGTATTTACATGGCACTTACTACCCCTGAGGAGGGTGTTGAAGGGACAGTTCTGTACAAAAATTGCATTGCATACAAGTATTACTAAAACTATTTTGGAAGCCCCATTTTATCGTAAAACGATTTGCACATTTTGTAGCAGTTTTATACTGTGTGAAATGCAAGAACAAAATCATGATTAACATTCACAGTGCTTTCTGTCACAGGCTGTGACCTAGTAGCCCTAAAAATATACAAATCACTATTTTCTACTGCACCAACCAAGATTTCATTTTGTGGCTCTCTTGTTAGACCGTTTAAAGTGGATTAACCACTAGAGGTTTAATAATGTACTATATTGCATTTCCCACTTATTAGCACTGTCATTTTTATTTTAAGTTGCCCCTTAATCTATATGTAGCTACCAGAAGGTGAAGGGCCTAAATAGAACCAAAACAGAATATTTTGATTTTAGCTACACCTTTGACCCACCCATGCGCTCACACTCAAGGCCCTACGCCACCTCCCATACAGGACTGAAGTCAACAGAAGCAAACTAATCTAACCAGAGCCAGATTTAGCTAAAATAAAAGTACGGTAGGTGTTTTCATAATGGTAAAAATAAAACCTTTAGGGAAACAATGTGAAAGAAGATTAAGGGACTACTTCCTCTCCTGGAACTAAGGAACTACTTAGACCTTACAGTTAATCACGAATTATAGTAATATGTTTTGATTATGATGAATGATGTTCTGCAACATCCTGTTCCATGTAGCAGTAAAAGCCACGCCATCAGCATCCAATAAAATATAGTACTGCTCGCCTCCAATGCCTTGCGCTGAAGTTGCAGCCCATGCATTACAGCCATAATGCCAAGGGCCATTAGGATTATGTTATTTTTGCAACTGCAGCGTTTTATACATAATTATAGATTTGCCACAGTTATTCATCTGCCATATAAGCTGCTGATTTCTACAAAAAGATGTGTTTATAGCTCATAGTTCACTAGTTACTAAAATGCTGTGCAGTAGAGTGCCCTTTGCAAAGCTTGACTGGTCAGTTTTGTTGCTTATTGCTATATTTGGGTGTTAAACTGGCATTCATGAGGTGCAGCCACAGATTGACCATCTCTGGAAAAAAGAAAGCACACCCATCACATGAGTTCAGAAAGGTGTCATCCAAATACATTTTGCCAAAATAGGTTTTATTTGTGAAAAAGTACCATTGTGAATTTTTGGGCGATTCTTTTTCTGAGACTTTTTGCTTGAACTCTGGCAAGCCTCCGATTACAAACCAGTCAACCACAAACCTTTGGTTTGCTAAACACGGTTTAATATATTTTCCGCACCATAATAGTGGAATTGGGGACGTTTGTTGTCGAGGTTGAGGAGTACCTGGTTATAGAAATTGGTCAGGAGTGGGTCCTCATACCTAAAAATTCTTGACAGGTGGGTCTTGGCATCAAAAAGTTTGAAGAACTCTGGTGGAGAGTCTGACAGTCCGTCGGCCACACCCTCTGCAGCCCCCTCCCCCCCCCTCATTTTGGTTCCGAGCGGATCTCGGTCTTGTGCGGGGTGCTTCCTTCAAGTGGGTCTGAAGTCCAATCAAGGTAGGTATGAGCGCTGCCGTTGAGGCAGGCCCAATAAGACAAGGTGCCGTTAGCCTGTGAACAGTCTCCGATGTCAATGAACAAGCACAGGCGGACTCAGGCTGGTCCCAGAGTGAGCCCAGTCGGCTCAGTCACAGCACTCCAGTCAGGGTCTCAACTGCCATTCAGCTAGCAGTGAGGCCTGGCAGCTGGGAGAGCAATAGATGCAACTCACCAATCTGCCATCTTGGCCATGCCCCACAACTCTTCACTTCAGTCTGAGAAATAAAATGAATTGCTAAAATATTGCTGGGGTGGAGTATGGAAGAAAACGCTGTAGGATGTCATTTTGTCACAAGATGTAAATACTGAAGGTCTGAAAATGTAGAGGCCATTTCAATGGAAAAAATTCTAGCTGTAAATCTTACATGACACTGCGCTAGCAAGCTAGGTTTTAGTTACATACAAAAGATAAATCACCCGCCTCATGCTCATTAAAGCAAAGTGGTTTTGCCCTAAAAAGTGGGTTGTGGTTCTAAAACTTAGGAATAACTGCTCTACAGCATATTCACAACTTGCCGACATTACATTGAAAGATGTCTGAAATGAAAGTAACGGAGCCATACAGAATGCTTAATTAAAAAGTTCAAATCGGAAAGTGGAATCAACCTTCCTATTATCCTGCTAATAAATTGTATTGGTGGTTGCTGGAGAGAATTTGTTTTCATTTAAAGAGGGAAGATTTTCTAATACTGCGCCTTGCTGCCATTTAAGATTGGGAGGAAGGCATGTTGCACGACTCCACTGAAGAGAAGTATGATGCAAATGGAAAGGTTACTTAACTGGAATTTCAGTTCTTCAGAGGAATCCTCTCCCAACACCCCCCCTACCAATAAACACCAAGATCCATCACACCCCCAATACACACATCTATAGACCTACACACCCACCAACATACACACGCCTATATACACACACACACTGCTAAAAAAAGTTCACTTTAAAAATTAAAATATGAACAGTCTTTTGTAGCCCGAAAAAAAGTAAATTAGCCATTTTTTTAAAGATGTAAATTAAATAACAAGTTTATTACCTTCGGTAAAATGCATCTGTAAGAGACATACATTAGTTCTAATTGCTAACCTTAAATTACCCCCAAGCATCAGACTGGATCCGGAGATTTTCTGAAGTACCCATGCGCATCAGTGGGTGGAGTTGGTAGACTCGTCAGTTGGTGTCATGGTCGCCGGGGTGACATTGCAGTGTCTAAACGTCAGTTCTGACAACTTTCCATGCCAAAAGCACAGATCCATGCAAGACACCACGGACCACTGGTGCACACAACTAGGACACTGGAAGGGAGTCCCTATCCCTAGAAGTCAGTTTGCAGAAAGGGAAGGATGGGTGGGGCGGTAAGGAATCTTTAACTAATGTAGGTCTTACAGATGAAAACAAGTTACTTACCTGTAACTTTGGTTCCCCAGTATTGTTAACTTTCATAGATTCCCATGCTTTTGTATCATTCCCAGTCGTCTGAATGGGAGTCTCTGTAACAAAAATACCATAGCAGTTGGTACAAAAGAGGAAGGCCTAGGCCTCATTCCCTTTTGTAGCATATCACCCTCTTTTTGCAAAAGAGACCAAACTTAGGCATCAGCCAATCAAAAGTGCCTCACCCCATAGAACCCTCCTGAAGGAACCTCAGAGCCTCAGATTTTCGTAGCCGTTGTGTAACAGTCACCATATCTGCTGTAGGCTGAGCTTTCCTTGGGGAGGTGGGTGGGCAAATGGGAATCTATGAAAGTTACCAATACTGGGGAACCAAAGTTACAGGTAAGTAACTTGTTTTCTTGCCCCAGTATTGGAACTTTCATAGATTCCCATGCTTTTGTATCAGAGTAGCAAGCAGTTAGCAATAAAAAACACATTGTGTAATAAATACCTTGTAATCGCTTACATGACAAAGATACAAAATAACGGAAGGTGGGATAGCAAGGAAAGCTCACCAATTATTGGAAGAGGTTCCTCAGGACAGCCTGGCCCACTGCCGCATCCTCTTGCTGTAAGGATTCCAAGCAGTAATGAAGGTGAGGACGCTGCTCCAGGTAGCAGCTCTGCAAATGTCCTTAATCTGCAGCCCCGCAAAGAGCTGTTGAAGCCACTGATCTTGTGGAATGTGCCCAAACCCTGCCAGTCAGTGGTTTCCCTGCTGCAGTATGGCAATTGGCACTTGTAATCCATCTTGCTATCCCTTGTTTTGACAGCGGGAGACCTTTGCTTGAACCACCAAAAGCAACAATTGAGAGTATTTCCAAAATCCTTTGGTACGATCCAAATAGAATTTTAAACATCGTTGTACATCCAGAGAATGCAGCAACTTTTCCGCTGGTGTAGCCTGTTGAGGAAAGAACGCTTTCAGAATAACCGGCTCGTTCAAGTGGAAGTCAGAGGGTACCTTGGGTATGAACCTAGGGTTAGTTCAAGATAAGTTATTTTTAAATTGTAGGAAAGGCTCCTGGATTGTAAGAGCCTGCAATTCTCCAATAAGTCTTGCCGATGTGAGGGTGAGAAGGAGAGCCCATTTCCATGAAAGGAACTTCATGTCAGAACGATGAATTGGTTCAAATGGGTTTTTCATGAGTTGAGTGAGGACTAGATTTAGGTGCCAAGTAGGAGGCTGAGGCCTCACTGGTGGATAGACCCGGAACAAGCCCTCAAGAACTAGTTTAACAATCCTGGAAGACCACAACGAAGGTCCATACTGTCTTTATCTCGAAATCGCTGCCAAATGAACATTTATGGAAGAATGGGCCAGCCCCGACTTAGCCAGGGACGAAAGATAAGGTAGAGGCTGATGAGGCTTTGAAGCAAAGGGGTCAATTCCTTCTCTCCTGCACCAAATACAAAATCTCTTCCATTTAAAGCGGTAAGTCCTGTTCGTGGAAGGAACCCTCGCCTGGGAGAGGACTTCCTTAATTTCGTTTGAGATGGGGAGATCCATAAATTCTCGCTGCTCAGGAGCCATGCGGTCAGGTGTGATGACTGTTTATCTGGGTGCCAAACCTGTCCTTCGGACATTAACCTGCTCAGCCTGTCGGCGTTCTCGTTTAGAACTCCTGGCAAGTGTTCTGCCTTCAGCAATATCCTGTGAAGGATAGATATCCTGTGAAGGATCGCCCATTCCCAGATCTGTTGAGCTTCCTGCGACAACGGAAGAGATCTGGTTCCTCCTTGTTTACGTAATGCATGGCCGTGGTGTTGTCCGATCTGATGAGCACTTGTGAACCTCCTAGGCAAGGAAGAAATGCTTGTAGAGCCAGTTTTATTGCTCTTCGTTCCAAAAGATTGATGTGGAGCAGTCGATCGTGAGGAGACCAATGGCCACTGACATGTAGGTCTTGCATCACTGCTCTCCAACCCTCCAATGTCCGTTGTTACTACTCGAGGAGACTGATCGCTTACGAAGGATAGACCTTGGGACAAGTTTCTCGGATCTGTCCACCATAAGGCCGCTCTTCTCATCACTGGAGTGACGGTCACCCTGTTGTCGAATGATTTGTGAACCTGTTTCCATTGGATGTCTAGTTGTTCCTGCAGAGGACGCATTCTCAGTCTGCAGTGAGGAATTAGAGGTATGCACGATGAAATTACCCCCAGCAGAAATTTGTAGCGGCGTACCGAAAGACCCCTTTTTTGTAAGACCCGAGCCAAGGTCTGCAGTTTTTCCCTCCTTTCCAGGGTTGGGAAAGCCTTTGTGAGTTTTGAGTCCAGGATGGCTCGCAGGAAACGTGCCTTTCTGGACGGAACCAGGGATGATTTGTCTTTTTTTAAAGTGAGCCCCAGATTTTGAAACTAGTTTGTACAATCCTGAACAGCGTCCCGCGCTGCTTCCCTAGATGGGGCCTTCAGCAACCTGTCGTCCAGGTAGGGGAAGACTTGAAAATGGTTCCTTCGCAGGAATGCTGCTACTGGCGCCAGCACCTTAGTGAAGATCCTCGGGGCTGAGCGAAGACCAAAAGGTAAAACCCTGAATTAAAAGTGGCTCTTGGCTACTGTGAATCGCAGAAACCTGTGTGCTGGGTGAATCGGTACATGAAAGAACGCATCCTCGAGAGAGCGTGGCCATGAAATCCCCCGGATTGATCAGCCGCAAGAGGTCTTGGAGAGACCATCCGGAAAGACAGGGAGATGAGATAGGTGTTGAGCACCCCAAGATCTAAAATGAGACGCCATTTCTCAAGCGCCTTCTTTACCAGGAAGAACCTGGAATAGAATCCTTGTCCTTTTTGGTCAGAGGGAACCGGCTCTATAGCCCCCTTCTGGAGCATCTGATTAATGTCGAGCCGCAGGTGTTTCGATGGAATGGCTGCAGGGGGCTTGGGTGGTGGGATTTGCGTAAATTCCAAGGGTATTTGGTTACCCTGCCTCCAACTGATGACTTCTTGGAGGTGGGAACAGTAGGAAGAGCCAGGAGGCAGCTATTGTCACTTGGACTTATCACGTCCCTGGCGAGCCCGTTTCCCCTGGTTGTAAGGCCTGGAGTAATGGCCCTGCCTCTGTTGATAAGGCTGGCGGTATTGCTGGGAACCTGAGCCGTAGGATGAATATTGCTGTTGCTGATAGGATCCTCTAGTTCACACCTCTGCCTCTGGACCCTTTAAAAGGAGTCTTGCAGTACTGAAGCTTATCCAAAGACCTGGCGGTCTCTGTCTTTTTTGATATCTTGGAGTGTCATCAATTAGCTTTCCGAATAGTGCTTCCCCATCAAAGGGAAGATCTAGGACCTTATTTTGGATCTCAAGCCGAAACCAGGTCGCCTTCAGGCACCCCTGGCAACGGAGGACTGCAGCCCCAGCCAACGAACGAAACGCCGTTGTGGCAATGTCCATGTCACAGACAATGATCTCCATTGAAGTCGCCTCCCACTCTAGTAAGATCTTTCTTGCCTCCGATATAGATTCTGGAGGAAGCTGATCCAGGAACGGAGCAACATCACACCAAAGCTGGCGGTTGTATCGGCCCAATATTGCCAGGGCATTGGCAGCTCTCACCAGAAGACTCACCATAGTCGAAAATCTCTTTCGAGCATTGTCCAATATCCGTCCTTTCTCGTCCGGAGGAGTTGTTAAGGGAGCAGAGGGGTTGCAGGATTTCCTCTGTGCCACTTGCGAAATAACGGAGTCCGGTCTTGGGTGGTGTGAGAAGTTGGCCTGATACAAGGTGATCACTAGAACTAGTGAGCATCATGTATCAGTCCAAACAACTCACATTGGTGTGCAGCAGTTGGGATTTGAGCTTGCTGTTTTTACCAAATATAATCTTGAGATATCATTTGAAAGATCACAAAGTACCACAGGTACATATAACCAGCTTAGAAATACTCCGAGTTCTACTGAACCAGCTGTTGTAGTAGAAAGGGAGAAGCACACCCTGACTACAACTCTTAGCAAGGGATCAGTAGGAAAACCCATAGTGTAGGTAAGTGCACCACTTACACCTCACTAGAAAGCATGTCTATCACAGGAGAGAACGCAGTGGCTACCCCTGTGATTAGTGACCCTCCACAGGTCCTTTCCAGATATGCAGCACTCAGCTTCCAGGAGACGACAATTGTGTACCTCCAGGAAACTGAAACAGGGTTCTAACCCTACCCTTCCTTTTCTGTTTGGTCTCTTACAGACATATGATGCTAGAAGGGCTTCTAATCCAGGCCCCTCAGATGTAGCAGATGGAAGCATGCCCCCCTTAGAAGGTGACCGAGTCTAACCTCCCTGAAACAGAAGATGTAGATGGTAGGGAAGATGGGAACTCATTTGAGGAAGAGGTAGACAATGGCCAAGCTATAGTCAGACTTACAAGGGCCAACTTAAGCCTACATGGGGATGGAGCTGGGGGAGCCCCAGACCTATCCACAAGCAGGCCTAACCTTGGGAATAGAAGAGCTAGGTCTCACTCCAGAGGCTCTAACAGATCTATTCACTCCCATGTCTCTCAGTCATCTTCTCAGAGGGGGATGACTTCCCCTCAGAAAAGAGAACATGAAGCAAAGATGAAGGAAGTTAATCTGAGGATCCAAAGGGAAGAACTTGCCCTTGCCAAGGAGAAACTTGCCTTTGCCACAGAGTAGAAATTGAGTGGGTTAGAACTCACTGGTGGCAGCATTATCCCTGGAGATAAAGACAGGAGTTTTGATAAGACACCTGAGTAAAATAGCGCCCTCCTATAAGGTAGGAGATGACATCCACAAATGGATGACTGCTCTGGAGAGGGCCTGCACAGTACAGCAGGTACCCCAGAGTCAGTGGGCAGCTATCTTGAAGGTAAATGTAGAGATAAGCTCCTCACTGTTAGGGACTGAGGATGCTGGCCTCAAAAGGGTTGTAGTTAGTTCAGACCTCCCAGTGGACTGTCTTTTGGACAATGATTTGGAATCCTCCTTATAGTCAGAAGTGGAGTATAGGACTCATGTGGAAATGTTAGGTTTGTCAGCACATGTCCTTGCTGTGACCAGGTCACAGGCCAAGAAATGCCTCGCTGAACAAGTGCTGGATCCTGGAACAATGGACCAGACACTGTAACTAAGGAAGAGCAGTAGGGTTAAGGCAGTGCCTTCCCCCCCTGCCTCAAGGTGAGGATCGGCCCTTTCAGGAGGCCGACCCAAAGACCCCAGAAGGAACTATCCTAAAAGAACTTGAACCTGAACAGGTTGAGTTTCTTGGGACAGGGCGACCTTCCAGGGCAGACTCTAGGCAGGCACAGTTACTGTTCCTCCCTTGAACCCCTCAGACAGCAGGCTGCTGCTGAGGCTGCAGGGAATGCTACAGGTACCCACAAGGTGTACTGGGATGATAGACTCCTATACTCCGAGGCAAGAGAACCAACGCCTGGTACTGCCAGGAGGCTGGTCATCCCCTTGTCTTAGAGGTTTCCTTCTTACCTTAGCCCCTGAAATTCCCCTTCCAGATCACTTAGGCCAGAACAAGACTTGGGAAAGCCTTGTCCCTCACTTTCACTGGCCTCATATGTCTGAAGACGCCAAAGAGTTTTGTCGCTCATGTATCACCTGTCAAGCCAGTGGCAAATCATGTGGCACAACAAAGGACCCCTTATACCACTACCTGTGGTGGGGGTACCCTTTGAAAGAGTCGGGATTGACATTGTTGGACCAATGGACCCCCCCCCCCCCCCAACAGCATCTGGGCACAGATTTATACTGGTGGTAGCGGATCATGCCACCAGGTATCCAGAAGCTATTCCACTTAGGACCACTGCAGCTCCTGTCGTGGCCAGGGCCCTACTTGCAGTTTTCTCCAGAGTGGGGTTTCCTAAGGAGGTTGTCTCTGACAGAGGTGCAAACTTCATGTCAGGATAATGGACTGCAATGTGAAAGGAGTGTGGTGTAAATTACAAATTTACCACACCCTATCACCCACAGTGCAATGGGCTGTGGAGAGATTCAACAAGACCCTAAAAGGGATGATACAAGGGATACCAGAAAAGCTTAGGCGAAAATGGGACACCCTTTTACCCGGCCTTCTGTTTGCTTACAGAGAGGTCCCACAGAAGGGGGTTGGCTACAGCCCCTTTGAGCTTCTATTTGGGCATCCTGTAATAGGACCCCTATGTCTTGTGAAGGAAGGATGGGAGTTACCTCTCAAAAAGCCTAAACAAGACATAGTGGACTATGTACTTGGTCTCCGCTCCAGGATGGCAGAGTACATGGAGAAGGCATCCAAAAACCTTGAGGCCAGCCAAGAACTTCAAAAAGCTTGGCATGACCAAAAGGCTGTCCTAACTGTTTACCAGCCAGGACTGTGGGTGTTGGAGCCAGTGGCCCCAGCAGCTCTCCAAGACAAATGGTCTGGACCCCACACCATCATTGAGCAGAATGTAGAGGTCACCTACCTGGTGGACCTTGGAACTCCCAGGAGCCCTCACAGAGTACTTTATGTGAACAGACTCAAGGTATTTGTTGACAGGGCGGACATGGGCTTGCTCATGGCCACAGAAAAAGGACAAGAGGAAGAGAGTGACCCTCTCCCAGACCTACTCATTCAGAACCCTGATGGGTCAGTAGATGGTGTGGTCTTTTCTGACAGCCTCTCTGAGCATCAGCAACAGGATTGCAAACAGGTTCTTCAATCCTTTAGACAAATGTTCTGACCCCCAGTCAGACAAACTGGTGCACCCAGGAGGTGGACACTGGTCACAGTCTGCCTATAAAGAGTAAAATCTACAGGCAACCTGACCACGTCCGGGACTGCATAAAGAAAGAAGTACAAAAGATGTTGTAATTGGGAGTCATTGAACACTCAGAGAGCCCTTGGGCTAGTCCTCTAGTTCTTGTGCCAAAACCTCACACCCAGGATGGTAAGAGATGAGGTTTTATGTAGACTACAGGGGTCTCAATGCGGTCACTAAGACAGATGAGCATCCAATACCTAGGGCAGATGAACTCCTAGATAAATTGGCTTCTGCCAAATTCTTGAGTACATTTGACCTGACAGCTGGTTATTGGCAGATCAGGTTAGCTGAGGATGCAAAGGCCAAAACAGCATTTTCTACCCAGGAGGTAATTACCAATTTGTGGTGATGCCCTTTGGTTTGAAAAATGCACCTGCCACTTTTCAAAGGATGGTGAACCAAGTTCTCACTGGGTTGGATGACTTTTGTGCAGCATATCTAGATGATATTGCTGTCTTCAGCTCCACCTGGGAGGATCCCCTGATCCACCTGAGGAAAGTTTTGGAGGCCCTGCAAAAGGCAGGCCTAACTATCAAGGCCTCCAAGTGCCAGATAGGGCAGAGTCAGGTTGTGTACCTGAGCCACCTTGTAGGTGAAGGCCAGGTTCAACCATTGGAGAGCAAGATACAGGCCATAAAGGACTGGGCTCCTCCAACCACCCAGACACAGGTCAGAGCTTTCTTGGGCCCGTCTGGTTACTATAGGAAATTTGTCAGAAATTACGGGACCATTGTGACCCCGCTTAATGACCTGACTAAGAAAATGCCAAAGAAAGTTCAGTGGACAGTTAGCTGTCAAAAGGTATTCGAGGACCTAAAGCAGGCCATGTGCACTGCACCTATTCTCAAGAGTCCAGACTACTCGAAAACTTTCATTGTCCAAACAGATGCTTCTGAGTTGGGTGTGGGAGCTGTTCTATCTCAACTGAATATTGATGGTCATGACCAGCCCATTGCTTTTATAATTAGAAGGCTGACCCCTAGAGAGAAACGTTGGTCAGCTATTGAGAGGGAGGCCTTTGCTGTGGTTTGGGCCCTGAAGAAGTTGAGGCCATACTAATTTGGAACTCACTTCTTGATTGGCGCAGACTTGGAATCACAGGAACTTCCTGTGTGTGCAATGAGCACATGGAAGTACGCATCCTGTAGGTCTATAGCACATAGCCAGTCCCCCTGTTTCAGATGAGGATAAATCTGATGCAACAACTGCATGCAAAAATTCTCTGCGAATCCACTCGTTTGCTTGTCGCAAATCCAGAATGGGCTTTAACTCGTTCTGGTCCTTCTTGCGAACCAGAAAGAACCGTGAGTACAGACCTCTTCCCCTTTGAGACAGAGGTAAGTCTATCGCCCTTTTCCTTAACAGGGTATCGGCCTTCGCCTGGCGCTCGCGCAGTTGAAACTGCGAGCTGACCGGTGGAATTGCTGGAGGCGGACTGATGAACGGAAGACTATCCATTGCAAACAATATTCAGCACCCACTTGTCAGAGTAATTTTTCTCCACTCTGCGAGAAAAAATTGAATGCTTCCCCCCACCGGAGTGGGTAACGGTTGTAGGGGGAAGTAACTGCTCGGGACGAGACCCAGCCGGGCCTTTGTTCGCCACTGCAGACTGCTGGCCGCCCCTGCCCTACTGGAAGGGCCTCCGGAACCTCTGCTGCTGTTGCTGCTGCTGTCCCGAAGTCTGCCCTCGCACTCTGGCTTGCGCCCCGAACAGTCTCTGGAACGGGCGGTAGGACTTCTTCTTGGGCTTCTCCAACCAGACAGCCATCATGGTCTCGGCCTCAGCTTTCATGCGGGCCATTTCGTCGGCCGCATGCTTGCCAAACAGGGTTTCCCCCGAGAAAGCTAGGTTGGCTACCCGCTGTTGAGCCTCTGGCTTGAGAGATGCAAGGCAAAGCCAAGCGTGGCGTCGTTGGTTGATACCATGGCAGTACCCATGCGCCACCAGAAGAGACACCAACATCCCCTCATTCATAAACTCCTGAAAGTCCTCCTCTCGAGGAAGGAGCTCAGCGAATTGCTGGAGGGACTAACATAGGGCTCGATCATATCGCCCTGGTAAAGCCGCGGCACTAGCAGCCTTCATTGCAGTAGACGCCGTTCCACAGACCTTCCTGCCTGCAGAGTCTACGAAGCGGCTCTCCTTATCAGTGGGCAATGTCGATGACGGGGTGGTGGCATGCTGCTTCCTAGCTGCAGTCACTATGACCGAGTCCGGTGTCGGATCCATCCTGAGTAAGGCCGGGTCAGAATCCGGAGCCCGGTACTTCTTGAAGAGCCTGGAAGGGGGCGCTTTCGTCACAAACTCCTCCTCGGCAGGCTCCACCAATCCTGGTACTAGAGGCAGCAACGGTCAAGACAAGTGCTTTTTATGTAGCGTCTCGAAGATCAGACGTCGTGGGCACCATAACCTTGAAGCCCAATTTAACTGCACCCCTTAGGAGAACATCTTGGAATGAGACTGTCGTCCATCGGCGATACCCTCGTCCCAGGGGATTCCTACAAAGTCAGCGAATAGTCCCTGGTCCCAGAAGAGTACATGCAGGATCTTGATCTGCCCCTCCTGTGGCGTCGCCTTGATCTCGTCGATGTCTGATGACTACTCCATGATCTCTCCCTCTGGCTGGAGCGAGAGCGCGATCTCCTCGGCTTCGAACTCTCCACAGTTCGCAAAGGAGTAAGCGATGGCGGCCTGACTGGGAGCCTTAGCTGAGGAGTCCCCTTAGGCGGCGTTCGTTACCGTGGAAGAGAAACCAACCTTGGCGGAACCGCAGGTAGCGAGGCGGAGTGGGAGTCCGCGGCGGAGGATACTTGGGCAAGGGCGGAGGAGGGGGGAGTCAACCTCGGCTTAGGTGTATAAACCTCAGTACACAGAGCGCTGTGACTCTTATTAGGAGGAAGCGATGGAGAGACAGCCTCCAGACCAACGCCAAATCAGCACAGAAGGAGTTCTGGCGCCAGGAGTCAAAGAATGTCGCCTCGACGGCTAACGCCTCCCTCTATGGCGAGCGCTGCCTGCTCGACGACGAGTGCCCTCCCGGCGGCGAACGCCGCCTGCTCGACGACGAACGCCTCCTAGGCGGCGAGCGAGATCAAGACGGCGAGGATCCCCTCGACGCTGACCTCTTCTTCGCCGACGGCGAAGTCGCCTCGACGGCAAGCGCCGAAGCCGGGCCGCCTCTCGACGTCTATGACGCCGATGACAATCAATGGCAACCTAGACGGTGGCCTAGTCAGTTCCCTAGACAATGAACGTAGACGCTGCCTCGACCCAGAGCCCCGGGGAGACGGGGAACAGACTGCAGTCATTCCTCTCGACGTGGTCGTCTGTGCTATCGACGCCGGCGAACAGGGACGTTTGCTGGTCTCCCTGCCCCTGGGGGGCCCCCCAGAGGCCTCAGCATGGGCAGTTAAGTATGCCCAGACCCACCTTGTGCCTGCAGTCTCTTCCAGCCTGGAGCCAGATCATCCTGTCTCTCAGGGTCCTGCTGGTAAAGGACTGGCAAATGTCACTCCTCCATGACATGAGATGAGGGAAGGCAGATGATGCACACCTCATGTGGGTCCGACTGGGCCTTCTTCCTCGAACACTCTGGGCATTTGTCAAACAAAGCAGGCATTGTGACAAATAAAGTGCTGAAAGACACACAAGGAAGAAGGCACCTAAGTACTTCAAATGAAAGCACTCAAACACTTGAAAAGTTAACAAATCTGTAAAGAAACCCTAAATAGGGAGAGCTCAATGCTGCAGGGTCCTGCTTGCAGGAGCCGGAAAAAACTTAAAGTAAAAGGGACCTGCTGTGCACTCTGGGATACTGAGAGAGTTCTGGAAAGTTCTTAAAGGCACAGTATCCTGTTCTGAGCCACATAATGGCAGCCTATGGGGCTTGTCTGTCCACTCCTTTCTCTCAATCATTCCAGAGGCTTTGGCTGGTAGGGGAAGGTTTTTCTCTGTGGAGAACACTGGACAGGTTGTGCTGTTTGTGGTTTCTTGGTGGAATTTCTAGTTGAAGTACTGGACAGTGTAGCCTGTGGATATAGGCTGCATTATCGGTCTTTAAATTCTATCTTAAGTGTCTGTGTAGGTCTGCAATGTTTGACGACTTAAGAGATTATTTTCGATTGCTCCGGGGTCCACGCACATAGGTGGGACTATTCACTAGATTATGACTTTACACAGATCCCCTACCACAGAATTGTAGTCCTGCAGCATCTTATGCAGGTCCTGCAGGAAAGAAAATGGTACCGTAACCATGTCTTGACCTGAATAATGCTGTGATTGGGCCGCCTGATGATAACCATCTTCCTGGTCATACCCTTCTTCAGAGTCCGTCTCCTGACACTTGACCAGAAGTTGAGGACTATTAGCGTAGCTAGAAGAGTCCTGATCATCCTCATCTGACTCTTCTTCATCAAATAGCAGAGCTGGTGGCAAGGGGGTTACTCTCCTAGGAGACTTCATCTCTGGCGTAATTCTTGTGACAGAAATAGTGATCCTTTTCTCCGATGCCAAAATCGGCGACTGTTCCGTCGACGATGGTACTGTGCGTGCAGATGTAGTCTACTCCGGAAGGAACATGCCTCGTGGACGCTTGTACACGACGACGAGATAGGAGTACACTATGAAATGGTAGACGATCCAGCCATCGTCGTTATTTAAGTGGTCGTCGAGGCTCTCATTGACTACACTCGTCTGACGTAGTAGACGCCGTCACTCTCGCCGTCGATGCTGTAGTAGTAGACTCCTTAGTTGACGATGCAGTAGTCAGTGACACTCCTGTCGACGCTGTTGGAACGGTCAACGCTTCCTTTCGACGACGATCCCTTCGTCGTCGAATGTCCCGTCGACGGAACCAATTTTAACTTTGGCTTTAATTTCTTAGTTGACGGAACATCAGTCGACGAAGCCTTTGTCTAGGACTTGGAACTCCTGTCAGAAGATTGGGAAGAAGGTTTCTTGAAGGCTGGATCAGTCTTCAAACCCGTAGAAGGTCCTACCCTCTCCTTTTCACTATGGTGAGGAGATTCGCCTGGACCTAGGCTCTCAGACTCTCTGGGGGTCTTTGATGCCTTAGAAGGATGTTCCACAGAAGGGGAACCCCTACCCCTTTTGACTGACCTAGATGACACAGCTGACTATTAATCTTCACTGTCACTGGAAACGGTTTCCTTTCCTTCTGAAGCCAGGTCAGAAGTCTACCAGCACAATCCCGGAGGGTCTTGGTAGAAAAAGTGCGGCAGATCTTGCAGTCCTCTGCCTTATGATCCGGACAGGGGCAATAGATACAATCCTTCTGTTTATCCTCCATATACTACCTTTTCTTGCCACAGGTGGAACATGGCTTGAAAAGGGCCTTCTTTTCCTTGTCAGCCATCCTTTTACAATACTGAAGAGAAAACTTGAAGGAAAAAAAAACCTTTGAAACGAGGAAATGAGCAGAGCTCAAAGGAGACTCCCTAAGCACAACGTGCAGTAGAAAATCTGAGGCTCGGAGGTTCCTTCAGGAGGGTTCTATGGGGTGAGGCACTTCTGATTGGCTGATGCCCAAGTTTGGTCTCTTTTACAAAAAGGAGGGTGATATGCCTTTTTCTCTTTAGTACCTACTGCTATGGTATTTTTGTTACCGAGACTCCCATTCCGATGACGGGGAATGATACAAAAGCATGGGAATCTATGAAAGTTCCAATACTGGGGCAAACAGTTACTGAAGGTAAGCAACCCATTCATCTAAAAGACAATTGGTTATAGATTCCTTACCTTAGAATAGATACCCCAGCCATGCCAACCAGGAGGTGCCTCTGCAAACAAAGTTCACACCAGATAGTTCTGGAGAACAGAATTGCCGAAAAAGCTGTTTCTCCGACTTGGCAATCCAGGCAGTAATGTTTTATAAATGTGCGTGGCGATGTCCACGTGGCTGACAAGCAGAGGTCAAACAGCAGAAGTCCGTCCCAAAGCAGTAGTGGCAGCCATTGCCCTGGTGGAGTGGGTGCGCAGTCCCACTGGAGGTTCCTTCTTCGGCAAATTGATTTTGATGCACAGGGTAACCCAGCGAGAGATTGTACGTTTGTGCACAGACCAACATTTCTTGGCACCCACATAATACATTAAGAGTTGATAGTCCACCTGGAAATCTTCAGTGCGGTCAAGGTAAGACAGTGCACGTTTTGGGTCAAGACGTTAGAGTCTCTCCTCCTCTTTGGAAGGGTGTGGAGGCGGTACAGTGGGCAATGTGACGGTCTGACCTATGTGGCAAGTAGTAAACACTTTGGGCAGAAAAGCAGGCCTAATGGGAAGGACTGTGTTCCAAGCCTCCCTTTCTTGCTGTTCATTTGGACAGAGCCTGAAGCTCACTCACCCTGCGAGCAGATGTGACGGCAAGCAGAGAAGTGGTCTTCAAAGTAATAGGATGAAGGACAATTATGTAGTGGCAAGAACGAGCATACAAGAAAAGGACAAGATTTAAGTCCCATTGGGGACTTACGAAAGATGAGTATTGCCCTTTAGAAATCCATTTACAATCTGACTTGATAAGAGAAGGCTGATGAGAAAAGTGAAGACCGGCTGAGATTGGCAAAAAGGTGCCCAGAGCTGGGCCAAAGATAGAATGAAGAGGAGAACCTCGGAAAGTTGGGCAGAAAGGGGATCCATAGACTTTGCTGTGCACCATGCAACAAATGTGTTCCATCTACAGGCTTACACCTTTAGAGGAGGTTCGCTTGGCTGCCAATATGGCATTACAGACTTCAGGAGTGTTAGAAATGGGATTCCTGGCTGGCCAGGGCTTACGCCAAAGTCAGTAGAAACCACCATTCACAAGTCAGGGCAAGGAAGTTACACGCCAAGATAACCCCTGCTCACCCCCTTGGTAGCGTGACACAAGCAGTAAGGCTTTCCCCGGAGGCAATGTAAGTTAAGTATTTGCGCACGCACCCACCAGCAACAACATCCCAGCCCCCCCCACAAAAGGAACTCAACACAAGGTAAATGTAAACATAGCCTTTGTATTACAAAACTTATTAGATAGTAAACACACACTTTTTAATGTGCCAGAGGCACGGGCAGAATTTACAGGGGATATGTACAGGACAGCGCCACATGGACCACTGTCAGGAATATGCACTTTTAGAACCAGAATACTTGTTAAAATTAGCACTTAGAATATAAAATCACTGTAGCACCAAATAGCAAATAGCACACAACCAGTAACCACTGGTAAGAGGTAACTACCACCTACGCAACCCTAACCACCTTAGGAGAACGTCACGCAGGGAACCAGGACCTCACAGGGACACCTGTACTAGGAAGAACACCCACCTAAGTATCACCATACATTTAGGGGTATAAGCATGAGAACATTACACATGATGCATCACAACATTCAGAGGTATAGGGGAAGAAAACACATGATGCATAAACACATTCAGAGGTGTAAGAACAAGGCACATGACGCATCAAAAACATTCAGAGGTGCAGCAAAGAACAATTCGCAGAAATCACATTAGCGCAGAACTTACATTAAGTCCAAGTTGCGCCTCTGCACCAAAACCAAAACCTAGCAGCTGCCCACTACTTGCTGGGCAGCTGAGAACAGGGACAGAACAGGGCCTAAACGCTGCAGCTGGCACTAAGTGCTGCGCAGCTGGGGAAGGCCAAGGTAGGGATGAAGGAGTGCGACTCACTCCTAAGTCCAAGCACGTCCCCTAGAAAGAAAAACCTAAACGGTGCAGCTGCCCACTAATTGCTGGGCAGCTGGGACTCAGCAAAACTGCGACAGGGCCCTCACTGGCCCTAGGAAAAAAACTGCCACACGTGGGAGCCTTCTAGGCCCTAGGAATCAATACTGCGCAGAACGGTGGAGCTCTCTGGCTCTAGAAATTCATATTGCGCGTTTGAGCCCTCCAGGCTCTGGAAGCAAATATGTCCCCTCAACACTGAAGCATGGGCCCCTCTGGGCCCGGTTGAACTATTGGGTTTCAATTGTTTGGAGCTAACTGGGTTCTCATAATAATGTGTCACAAGGAGCCCTCTAGGCTCTAAAAATAATGGTGGTGGCTTCGTTGGAGCCCTCAGGCTCTAGAAAATCATGGGGGGCGGGGGAGCATGCCCCTGTCTTGGGAGCCTCTCCCGGGCTCAGGAGACCACGGGCCCCCCCATGTGGCCCCTGGTAGAGATGCCCAATCGTTGGAGCGGCCCACTGAGCACACTGGCCGCTCTGACTGTGCCTGCACTGGCATAGCCAAAACTTGGTCTCACGGAGCTCCCCCACCCCAGCTCTTCCTCACTCAACGGGCTTCTCAGGGGGACTCTTCATCCGGTGCAGCTGCTCGTCGGTAGCGGCAGGCTTGCGGGGCTCTCCCAACTTCTGGGAGCCCCGCCTCACCTCGGCATCAGTCTTCACCCGGTCCCCCATCTCGGGACCGGGTCTTTTGCAGATGGAGCCTGCGAGGCCCCGGGACTTCCTTCTTCCCGCGCTCCTCCAATCAGCACGCGGGACTTCCTTTCACAGCCGGAAGTCCCGCATGTGGGCAGCGCGAGGGCCGCGGCGGAGATTTCATGGGGGCAAAACAAGGGGTGGGTGCCCGCAGTAGGCAAAAATGTAGAAACAAGGTGGGCACTTATGCCTAAAATGAACCAAGCGGGGATCCCCACGCCTGTCGGAAGAGACTTGTTTTAAAACCCAGGTTTAACTTACAAGTACCGACATACAATTACTTTTTTGTACACAGCGCCACTGCCCCCTCCTCGACTGCGAGCACGCTGCGGAGCCCTCATCCCGCAATAAGCAGCCGTCCTGATCGACTTTGAAACTAATGACGGTATGCTTAGTGGTGATTTATTTTCTAAGTGTTAGCATTCAAATGTCCGGTTTGTGCTATAATGTCCGTTCATTTTAATTGTAGGCGCTCCACACTTGGACCCACTTGCAAGTCTGCACTTTATTTCCTTGCTGAAATCAGCTTCTTCTAAAAGCGGTAGGTCATAGCTGATTGTCACAACATAAGGAGTTTTGTCTCCACGTCAAATCATTACACTGAAACCCTTTCCCCTTTCCTTAAATCCACAGATAGATTAACTATGCCCTGATGAGAATCCTGACAGTTAATCTCTGGATTCGAAACGAGTCGGCGAATTAGAAAAGGACAATTCAAATTCAAGCCATTGCTGACGATAAAATAGAGTCTCGACTTCATTTTCGCGCTCCTTTTTTCTAATCTTTCCTTTCTTTGCTAGTTTTTTGCTTTAATCAAACCTTGCACTGATGTAAATATGTGTTGCACTATGTACTTTGTCACATATGTTTAATGTTTCTATCTGTTGACCACATTCAGGTCCATGTTTAATTTTGACAATTTGTTGCAATGAATAATTCATAATTTGTTTAAAATTGATGTTCTGTACATGTCTTTGTCTGCTTATCATACGTTGTGTACGACAAATATTCTAAAAACTATAAAAGTAACTGGTATAAATAAAAGTACCGTGTTGAAAACGACAAATAGCGTCTTCAACCTGCCTTGATTTTTGGCTATAATTGAAAAGTGAGAGGCACTCTTGTTTGATTACTATATTTAGGCCCAGCCTCCTCACTTGTCCTCTAAGGGCCAAGCTCCCCTTGTTCTGTTTGACAGAAGGAAGGCATGACTTCAGAGCAAGACTGATAGCCCAGAGCTCCAAAAGGTTGATGTGGAGCCCGGACTGCCAGAGACCCTCGATTACCACCTCTCCCATGAGGCTGCCACATCCCATGAGTGAAATCTCTCACCACTGAACTCTGGTTGGGGAAGGGAGAGGGATCTGCTGTTAACTAAATCCTGTTTTTGAGCATCAACTGCAATTGACGTGCAGTCCACTCAGATCTGGACATCAAAAAGATTCAGCTGTTGCTGTGCCCACTGGAACCTCAGGTCCCACTACAGAGCACGCATATGCCATCTGGCATGATCCACCAGCAGGATGCAAGAAGCCAAGGGACCCAGCAGCCTCTGGGTCATTCTCACTGAAATACGGAGTAGAGGGTGAAACTTGGGTATGATCAGAGCCCGAATATCAGGGACTCGCTGCTCGGAAGGATAAATCCAAAACTGCGCTGTATCCAGAACGGTTCTGATGAAAAGGAGCTTCTGAAAGGGAATCAGGTGTTCGGCACGTGGATAATGAACCCCAGCGAATGCAGGAGGGCCAGCATTGTCTGGAGGTGGGACAACAGCCTGGGGCGAGCCCGCCTTCAACGCCAGTCATAGAGATAAGGGGGGGGCAGACACTAGAACCCCTAATCTGTGCAGGTGACATGCGACCACCACCATCACTTTCGTTAACACACAAGGGGCGCTGGTAAGGCCAAAGGGGAGCACTGTGAACTGAAAAGGTTTGTGGCTACTGTGAACCTAGGTAACGGCTGGGGGCTGGCAGGATGGGAAGGTGAAATAGGCATCCTGCAAGTCCAAACCTACCATTCCAGATTTCCAGATCCCCAGATCAGCACCCCACCCTAGAGTGGAGGCTTTCGTGATTACTGTGGCCCCCAGCAGAGGAGGCAGAAAGGGCTTGCCTTGAGACAGGTTGCCCTGCACTCCAAGACAGAACTGCTGCAGTGTCCCTAGAGATCCTGTCCGACTCATCTCCATTGTGTTGATACTACTGCCTGCAGAGGCACCTCTCGAGTGCCCTCATTTGCCAGCGTGCATGGTAGACCAGCAGAATGCAGGAAGCAAACAGACAGAGCAGGCGAAGGACTTTCAAGACCGGAGCAACCGCTCCATTGTGAAACAAAGGAATCTCCTGAATGTTGAGTAACGCCCCTACGAACAAGTTGCGCTGAGAAGGCACCAGGTGACATTTGGGCAACATAAATGTGCAAGTTTATCAGCTGAGTTGTTACTTGCAGATGAAGCACCATCTCTGAAGACTCTGCTTTCAGCAACCAATTGTCCAGATAAGGGAAAACTGGAATCCCAGACCTCCTGAGAAAAGCTGCCACCACTGCCATCACCTTTGTGAAGGCTTGAGGTGCAGTAGTAAGACCAAACAGTAGGACCGCAGATACCTCCTGTGCGACTTCAGGATTGGAATGTGAAAATAAGCATCCTGTAAATTGATAGACACCATCCAGTATTCTTGCTGCAGCCCCAGAAGAACCTGAACAAGGGTCAGTATCCTGAACTTCCTTTTTCAGGTAAAAATTCAAGATCTTGAGGTCCAGATTTGGATGCAAAGGCCCTCCAAGGAGGGGGGGGGGGGGGGGGGGGGGGGGATGGGAGAAATCAGGAAATACCAGGAGTAGTGTCCCTGGCCCCCTTTCCTGCTCCGGAACCACCTCTATCGCACCTTTTTGTAGAAGCAAATGGCCTTCTGAACAAAATCCTTGGCAAGTAGGAGAAGGAGGAAATTCATGAAAGGGAAAGGTGTACCCATTCTCTACAAGGTTTAAAACCCAAAGGTCTGATGGGACCCATTTCCAAAAATGTAGAAAATGACAACCAACCACATGATCCAGGATGGGTGATCTAGGGCAGCTTTCCTGCGTTAACAGGAGGAGCAGAGGAGGTTGAGAGATTGAGAGTAGACCCACGTTGTCTCTTAACTTTTAAGAGCAGAATCTGCCTTCTCCCCGAAAAGCTTTGAACCAAAGGGAAAATCAAGGGTAGCTTGAACATCTGGGGAATATCCAGAGGATCTAAGCCACGCTTGTCTCCTGGTAGCAGTGGAGGAACCCATAACTCTGGCCACTGAATCAGCTGTATCCAGGCCGGATGTAATAGCTTGCCTAGCTGCAGCCTGAGCATCTGACAACCTCCATAAAATGTCCCCGCTCCTCATCAGGCAACTTGGGTGCCAATTATTTAGCAGATTCCATTAAGGCATGTATATAACGGCCCAACAAACCGGTAGCATTGGCAGATTTTAGAGCCATGCTAGAAGATGAAGACCTTTTTAGCCAACTGCTCCAGTTTAAGAGTCCCGGTCTGTATGAGCTTGGGGTAATGCGGATGAAGATTGTTTTGAGCAGGAAGCCGGTACCACTAAACTCTGGAGAAGGATGAGAATAAAGAAAAAGTGGAGCCCACGGAGCAGTACTATATCTTCTCACCAGAGATTTAGACCGGAGAAGTGGCTTACGCCACACCTCAAGAATAGGCTCCGTCAAAGCTTCATTAAAAAGCAACAAGGGCTCAACTACTGAAGGCGAATGTAAAACTTCAGTGAGTAAATTCTGCCTATATTCAGCAGTTAGTAACTAAGTCCAAAAGCTCTGCAGCCTTACTTATAAAAACATGGTATGGAGCTACCTCCAGGTGGAGAAGCCCCTGTGCAAGAATGGACACCTCCCCTGAGTGGGAGCTGTCCAGTCAACTTGCATCCTGAATACCTTCAAAATCATCCACTGAATCATCCACTGAATCATCTAGCTCACCCTCTTACATCCTGTCTGATATTGCTCTTCCTCCAGAAGTCTGTGCCTCTCCTTGATGGAAACGTTGGGAATGGCGCTGGCAGAGGCATTCGCAGTGGCGAGATCTGAAGCCAGCGAAGGAGGATCCGAAGGGGGAACCTGTGATGCAGGAGGCAGAGAGAAAGGCTCAGACGGTGCCGGTGACTCCATAAACTGCGTTGAAACACTGAGTCGGAAACTGCCATGACTGCGCCATTGGCATGAAAGGCAAAAAGGGTGCCTGCGCTTAGTGCTGAGGCACGCCCAAGTATAAGGCCAGCAGACGACCTTAAGGTGCTACGGAGGGGAAGGATGCCTTAAATACTCCATACAATGCATATAAAAAATTTATTGGATCTGTACCTGGAGTAGGAAATTGTGGAAATGGTTTTGATCCAGTATCCAAACGAGGAGCATCCAGCGCCGGAACAGCTGGATCCACCGGAGCCCCAGGATCAACTTCGTGCACAGGATAAGGATCAACCTGGACTGGTAACTCCTCCAAATCAGCGAACCCCTCAACACTGGAGAGCCTTTTGAAGGAGATCTCTCAGGAGTCACTCAAGAAGGAGACAAGTCGAGGGGCCAGCAAAGGCGTCCTCGAAGCCTTACCCTTTGACAAACAGTGCTGAGATCCAGGTCTCCCCTTTCTTGTGTTTCCTCAACGAATGCGAATCAGACTTAGCTTTTATGGCCTCTTCCTTCCTTCGCCATAGCCATCAACAATTTGGCCTCCCGTTCATTAAGAGCCTTTAGGTTCATCTTCCTGCAACTGGAACAGTCCACCACTTTGTGATCAGAAGACAAACATAAGCAATTTCCTAGGGAGTCAGTGATGGACATGTGACCCCCACACTCCCATTTAAAAAAAAATGTATTAAGAATTTCTGGTTCGTTACAAAGAGTAAAAAAGAAACATACAATTCATTATTCATAACACTGTCAATCTATGTCCAAGATTTAAAAAAGATATACAGTTGCAGGTTCAGCAAAACTAGAATATTAATCACAGGATAAAGCAATGTTGATAATAAAAACGAAACTCTACGGGTAATAAGATTTTAAACATGGAAGGCTATATCGAATTTTTTTAACAAATATTACAATCTTTGCTTCCTCCATTCTGTAAGTGGAGCCCAGTTGTGGCTTCCCAGCTCCAGCATTTTCTTGCCCTTCTGTTCGTAGAGGCATGCCTCTATATTATGTATACCCAATAGTCTGTTAAGCCACATTTGGAATGAAGGAGCCGAGGTATCTTTCCAGCCTGAAGAGATTAAAATCCGCAGTACCGTTACTGATATAAAAACTAGAGCTTCCTCGTCTTTCGAGCCGTAGCTTCTCATCTATACCCAGTAACATCAGAGTTGGGTATAGATCAATCTTATGACCTAGCAGCCCCTCCAAAAATGTTTTCATCTCGTCCCTTATTGGAGCTAATGCGCTACAATGGGAGAACATATGTAATAGGTCTGCTAGTCCCTCATTGCATCTGGGACAGCAATCGTCCTCCCTGACCCCCCCCCCCCCCCTTACCCCCCACCCCCCCAAGAAAATAATTTTGCTGGCGTATAATATGAATTAAATTATGTTTTATAGTGCTGGGCTCTCAGATTTGAAGACCGGAAGATTTTTTTGTCCAAATTTAAGGACAGATCTAAATCTACATCAGGGTTGGACAATTGGTTTGCCGGAGCAGATTCAGTCTTCTCCAGATCATCTTGGATTCCCATCAGGAGGAGATTATAGATTATTTTTATTTTCTTACATCCTTTGGCTAATGTGTCTAACAAGGGAAAGTTAATCGAATGTGCCAGTTTGGGCCTTAATGCTTTCAAAATACATTCAATTTGGGCATGTAAAAGCCAATCGGAAGATGGAAAAGAAAGCTTACATTGCAGAGCATCAAATCTCACTATTTCCTCGCCTTCTATGATATCACCTATAGTCTTGATACCTAGCCCTTGCCAGACCTGAAGGTTACCTTCTACGCACAAATGAGAGAAAAGGCAAGAATTGCAAAAGGGTAGAAATAAATTGACCGTAGGAACATTAAATAACTTCAAAACATTCTTCCATACACCATGCCCCTTTATAGTACCTACGATCAACTTCGTATAATAGGCCTAATGCCTTCCTCCCCAGCAAGAGCTCGACGATAGAAGGGGGGCTCTGAGTTTCTGTACCTAGAGAGTCCATCTCAGGCTGAAACAGGATTACCATTTGTGTAAGAAGACATGTCCAATGATAATCTTAGGTTTGGTAAGGCTAACCCCCCTTTCCATAGAAAGTGACATGATTTGTGGAACGCCTGATCTTGCCGTACTGCCAGATAAATCTTATAAATACAGATTCCAATTACTTCATAAATCCCTCTTCGATGTAAAAGGGTATGGCCCGGAACAAATATAATACTTAAGGAAACATTGTCATCTTCACCGCGTTTACTCTCCCGATCAATGAAAGATTAAGCACATCTATCCATTTCAACTCTATTTCTATTGACTTAATGAGAGGGAGATAGTTTATCCAATATTTTTTCGATTGAGGTATTTATTCTGACCCCTAAATATACTGCAGCATCAACATATCTGGGGTCGGATTTAACAATATTTTTTGTGCAGATTACCAGAGTTTTGGCTTCGTTCAATAGATAGCCTGAACGACTACCAAAAGCCTTGGCCAATTCAGCAAGAGTTGGCATCGCCTGCTGAGGATCGGTAGTGATGACAGCCAGATCAGCGTATGCCAAGATTTTATTTACGTGGCCATTTAATACTACCAGGCTAATCCTTGGGCACCCTAATTTTTTTTGTATAAACGGGTCGATATAGGAGAGCAGGGACACCCCTGACGTGTACCTCTCTGAATGGCAGTCTTACCTGATCTTTCACCCATGACAACCACCCTAGCCTCGGGTACTCTATACATGGCTTTGAGGGCACCGATAATTTTATCCCAAAAGCCTCTACCTGCCAAAATGGACCAAAGAAACTTCCATACCACCCTGTCAAAGGCTTTTTCTGCGTCGAGCAGGATCAAGGCCATCTCCCTCCCTGTAGCAGCATGAGCATCGAACAGAGCAATTGCTCTCCTTATATGGTCCGCTGTACCACGACCAGGACGAACCCATGCTGCCACGGGGAAACGAGTCCACCTATGATCCTGCCCAACCTCTTAGCCCAGATCTTGGAATACAATTTTGTATCCGCATTTATCAATGAGATAGGATCCCGGCTTCTCTTTTATGAAAAATTACAATATTGGTCTCTCTCCAAGAATCTGGAATCTCTCCCGAGTACGCTATACCATTGAATAAATCCACAAATAATGGGGTAATTACGGTTTCAGACATTTGTAGACCTCCAGGGGAATCCCATTGGGGCCCGCAGCTTTACCCGAGGTCAACTCCTGTAGTGCAGCAATAACCTCACCACTGGTAATATCTCTATCCAGTTCTATTCTTGCTGAATCGTCTAACCAGGACCATTATCCCACCCCTCCTCCTGTACTCCATCTATCTTCCTCCTGATATAACTTATGGTAATAGTTCTTGAACACCTGTAAGATTTCTTTAGTCTCGGTAAATTCTTTGCCATTTTCTTCTATTCTGACAATTGTATTTTTTGCTTTTTCCTATCTGATCCTTAGCGCTAAGACTCTACCTGCCTGTTCGCCAGTTTCGTAACGTCTGGCTCTGGATAGGTTTGGTATTCTGCCGTAACCTTCTGTGTTCACAATATCTGGAGCTCTGCTTTAACACATCAGCTTAATTTGACTCTCGCTTCCAGCTACCCCCTGAGCTATATCTTGAATATGCTGTTCTGCCTCAGTTAAGTTCGCCATTAATCTCACCACCTCCTCTCTATCCTCTCCTCAATCTAGCTGAACAGCTTATGATTCGCCCCTTAAGGCCGCCCTAAATGCTTCCCATACCCCATTCCGTGAGGTACTAGATCTGTTAGCAGCGAAAAATTAATCTGCCCATTTGGTAAGGTGCTCCACAAATCTTATCCCCCAGTAGCTTCCTTTCAAAGGTCCAGCTGGTCCTTTTCCTGACTAATTTCAGATTCATAGGTTAAAATCAATAGATTGTGGTCTGAAATTAGTCTGGGAAGTTTTATTATCCCGACCTGGTTTATTTCGGGAGAAGAGATGAGGAAGTAGTCCAGTTTTGTATACTTTTTATAGGGATTTGAAAAGTATGTTCCCCTGTATCGTGTGGTTTTTTTTAACCGCCCAAACATCCCTCAATCCATGAGAGCTAATAAGAGCCTTTACTGCCGTAAAAACTCTTGGTTTCCGACCTACATATGGTACACTATTATCCCAATCTGCTGAGATATTGAAGTCACCACAGATTATTATGGGGTTAACCAGCCAGCTAATTCGATTTCTAAAAATTCGTCATTTCGGGATAATCCCTATTTGAGCCGTAGACTGCACATAAAGTGAAGCCCATTTCCAGCTCAACAATTACCCATCGACTCAGACGGTCTTCGCCTGTTTCATCTCTCCCAAAGATGTATGTGCCAGGATTGCTATCCCCCTGATAGTCAAGGATTTTGTAGAACAGGCCAGTAGCTCAAAACCACCAAGGAACATTAAGTTCCTCTGGGCCCATGGGAGGTGAGTCTCTTGGAGGGTGAGAGTCAATATTGTTGTATTTCACAAAATGAGCTAATCTTTGACGTTTCCTCCAGTCATTCAGCCCCCCAATGTTAAGCGAGCATATTCTAATGTTCGCCATCCTGACTAACTGATTGACCAACTGCATTACCCTGAACCTTGATTATACTGTTCAATAACTTCCTGAAATGTATAAAAGAAAAAACCGACATCTTACAAAATGCACCATTTTTCTTCGTTTTCTGAATTTCTCCCCAACCCGCCCTTGCACTCCAACCCGCCCCTTATTCCCAAGGACCCCCTGAACCCCCTCCCAGAAACCCACTCCGTGAAGCACTCAGGCCTAGTCTGTGCATGTGATTGTCTTGCAGTGTGAGCAGTGAAGCCTAAAACTGAAAACAAAAACTAACTCCTGAATAGCCCTACAAACCAGTACTCATAGTAAATCTTTCACAGCCAAATAAACCCTCCCCCCTATTCTCGGCCTATGTCAGCAAGCTTTCCAGTTTGAGAGACATTAAACCCAGCCTTCACTGTGCATTAAGTCTCTTATCCGACAGTCTAAATACGCCTTTGCTTTTATTTCTGAAGAGAAATATAATGTCCTCCCTTCATGGATTACTTTTAGCTGGGCCGGGTTTATCAGATAGGCATGAATCTTTTTGCCCTGGAAAGGCTTTATCATTTCCCTAAGGCGTCACCTTCGCTCTACAGTTGTGGCAGAGTGGCAGTAATCCGGACGGACGAAGAAAGATACCCCCTCACTACTTCTCCTGGCATCGGGTCTGGCCTTTACCGTGATTGCCTGCCTTAAAATTAAATTTCCAAGGAATATTAGTACTGCTCTAGGTTTGTCCCCTTCCTTGGCATTCCTTCGTATTTTGAAGGGTTTACGGTGTACTCTCTGCAGCTCGGTGGACCAGTTCCAGCTAGAGAGCTCAGGGAACGCTTTCTCGAAGAGCTTGATTATATATGCCCTTCTGTCAGAACCTTTGATCCCCTCCGGGATTCCCAGGACCCTTAAATAGTTTCGGCGTTGCCTGTTTTCCATCTCCTCGAGCTTCCATTGAAGATCTATGACTTGAGCACAGTGGGCATAGACCCTACTAGTAGCTGCAGCCGCCTCGGCCTCTGTTGACACCACTCTTTCAGGTTGGAGACCCTGTCTCCAATGTTAGAGCAGGCTTTAGATAGTTTCCTGACCACCTCCTGCATTTTTCTCATGGCGGCCTGAGATTTCCAATTGTCTTGCCGCGTTTCCCCTCTATGGGCCAGAATCTCCTGATGGATTGTCTCCAAAAGCGACATATGGGTAAGTTCCTCACAGGGGCTTCCCTGCAGAGGCATGACCGAAGAATGATCCCAGCTCAGCTCTTGTTGTGGTGGGGCTTGGAGCTTCATAATCGCCTGAGTTTTAATCGCAGTTGCAGGTAGATCCAGTTCTGGGTCACACTCTGTATCTGGATAAGAGCTACGTTCCCCCTCTTCCCACTCTACCTCCGACCAACTGGCGCTGTCTGAGGCAGAATAAAAAGCTTTGCTTGGAACTTTCTCCTTTTCATTACCACCTCCACCCGTAGCTTGATTCACTTCTCTCTGGGTATCACTGAGTATCACTCTGGATATCTGTATACTCTTTTCTGTGGCCCCCTGCTTTACCAATTCTACCATATGCCCTTTGCTGGGAGTCTGCAAGGGAATCTGGTCATCACCAGCCGGTACTTGAGTTACTGGGCACAGAGGAGAAGTCTCGTCTCCTTTTTCCAGACTTGAGGCGGTTTCACCTTGAGATATCACGACTGCTACAGCCTGCTGTTTCTCGCTGACCCCCGGCGTAACCTCGATCAGAAGCAGGGCAGGATTAAGGGACAATTCATTAAGCCCATTAGTCTGAGTCTGATTCTCCCCAGATGCTTCGCCCGCATCTTTCACCTCTTTAACCTCTTCCCCTCATTCTCCTTACCCACTTTGGCAAACATTTCCGCAATTGAGGCTGCCGCCTGACTAGTCCTCCCTGCAGCTTGTTGCCTCTTTAATCTGCTCCACCGGGGGTGAAAGATCTCGCAGTGTCTCCTCACTCTTCAGCCTCCTCCTGGGCGGCTTTTTTCTTTGAGTGGGCTGCCTTCGATGCGGCATTTGTTTTAGGAGCCATTGTCTATTTTCCGTTCAGAGACTCTCTCCCCCTGCTGCTGCTACGGGCTATGATCGGAGCTCCCCGGCGTCCACCCGCCTCTGCAATCTTTCCTCGCTGCTCCGCCAGCTCCAAGCACGACTCCGCCCTCTGCCTCTCGCAGTACGTCCGTGGCCGGGAGTGCAGACCGCCAATGTCAATAGCAGCGCCCGCAATAGTTGCCGGGCAGATCCTCGACAGGTAAGAGCTGTCAGCATGCCGGTTTAGTGAAAGGAGTGTATCCTTAGATTACGATATCGGGAGGTTTCTTTGCCGTGAAAGGTTACATCTCCCGTGGGCTCCCTCACGACCTCACTGCACTGCTGCAACGGTCACGACTACGTGGCCGCCATCTTGCTCCCGGTCGACCCCCACACTTCCTACAGGGAGTAAATCCGGACTTGCTTGAAGACGACATAGCAACAGTTAAAGATTGAACAAAGTAACTCGACAAATATGGAGAGCCAGAAAACAGTTATGGGTCAAGAGGGCAGAAAAAGGTAACTGGTGTCATCATGCCTATGAGGCACTCTTATGGCTCAGGGGGCGTCATGCGGAGTCGTGAGCAGAGCCGTGGCATTGTGAGGTCCTAGACTGCGTAGAGCACTAGGAAAAAAATTCTGCAGAATGCTGGCGCAGGGGATATTCTTAATGTGAGGAATCAAGGTGAGGAATCCACAGGCAGATGTATCCATCAGAATCGATCCAGTCTTCGGGGGAGAGGGAGAACCTGAGCATTATGAACTTCTCCTTCCAGAGGACGGAGTAGAGGGCCCTGAGGTTTAAAATTGGCTACAGGCCTTTGTCCTTGGGTACCAGAAAGTAGTGGCAACCAAGACCTACTTCTGGCACAGGGACCAGTGCAATAGCTCCCTTGGCCAAGAGAGCTGCAACTTCTTGGCAGAGAAGGGCCAAGTGATCCTCCAACATGCAATGGAGTGCTGGTGGCATGTAGGAAAGGGTAATCTTAAAGGGAAGGGAATAGCCCCTTCAGACTATTTGCAAAGCCCCCCCCATCTGACGTGATGTTATGCCATTGGGGGAAGGTGATGGCGAATCCCGCTGCCCACTGGTGGTCCGGAAAGGTCAGACAAGGAGGGTTTGGAGGTAGATGGAGGGCATGGGTGGCCTGGCCTGCCCCCAGTCCAGCATTGCTGGGTCCCATGTCTGTGGCCATGCATAGGCTGGGTAGCTTGTTTGGCCCTGTGGCTCTATTGGGTGGAAGGTGGTAGGGCATCCCTTCTGTAGGGGCGAAAGGCAGACTGCGTGGGGCAAGACGCTGCAGCGAGGCCCAAAGATCTGGCTACAGCCATAGAATACTTGAAACGCTCGAGCGCAGAGTTTGCCTTGTCACCAAACAGCCAAAGGGCATTTCCAAAAGGGGGGGATTGGACATCCGCCCCCAAGAAACTAGACGTCCAAATCCAGGCGTAGTGCCTCAAGGCTACAGACGTGGAAACTGTTTTGCCCAGAGAGTCTGCAATATCCAGCCAACACCAAATGTTAAACTTTGCTGCGTCTCGACCCTCTGCAACTGCGCAGGTGAGAACGGCCCAGGCCTCCTTTGGGCACTGTGGGAGCACCTGCGCAACCGTATATCTATTCCAGACCGTAGAGATATAACAGCCTAAGAGGCTGGCAAAAGACCATCTTCCCAAGGTGGTCCAGCTTCTTGGATACCCCATCTAGGGGAGCAGTAGGGAATGAGCCCTTAGACTAGGCTTAGAACAGCAATCAGTTGGGAGAGGAAAAGTGGGTCACCCAGGGCTGGGTGCTTGAGTCAAGCAATTATGCTGTCCACAGGAGGCCCTGGGCTGGGCTTGGACTAAGTGCCCAGAAGGACGTCAGTGAGGGTTTCATTAAAAGGCAGCATGGGCTCTGAAGAGGCTGCTGACAGTTTAAGTACCTCTGTCAAGAGGTTAGCCCAGACTTCCACCATAGAAAACTTAACCGCCAAGGTTTTAGTCCCACCTACAGAACACTGTAGCCACAGCAGGAGGGGGGGAGCATGCCAAGGTCTGAGCTATTTAAACCACTGGTATCACCCAGTTCCTCATGCCAGTCTGGCTCTTCATGCTGGTTAGCTAAAGGGTCAGGCCTCCTCACCCTCCTCTTGAGGCCACTCAGGGCAAAAAGGAATGCCAGGAACGCACAACGGTACCTTCCAGCGCTGGTACCAATTGTGATCCATCACCGTGTCTAACGCTTGGGTAGATGCAACCAGCGCTGTGGGTGCAGTCACTAGAATCTGTGAGGTCAACTGGCATCAATATAGATCACGGCCTGGATCCATGGGCGCCCGCCTGAGTCGCCAGCATTGAAGGCCCAGGGCCCTCAGCAGAGTCCCGCAGGAGAGTCTGGCTGCCCAAAAATGCTACGCAGCGCTTTCTAAAAAGCTCAAAGCTAGGCAGGGGACGCTCCAGGAAAGGGAGGGAAGGGTGGAGCCATCCCAGAAGCAGTCTCCAAAGTCTGAGCGGGAAAGAATAACTCTGGTCCTGCAGAGTCAGCCGACAGACAGGGAGCAGGCGAGGGGCGGCAATGCTTTGCCTTCTTGTGCTTAGACTTACCTGAGGAGTTTAAAGACAGACAAGTGGTGATTGCTCAGCGACCAGTCTTGTGACCTTCATCTCGACTTGGACCTCGAACGCCGCAGAGTGGACTGCTGGGCCTCCAAGAGCTTTCCGGACCACTCCTGCATAGTCTTTGGATTCATAGTCCAGCAGTCGGAGCAAGACTACAGGTTGTGTGTCGTGCTCCAGGCACCAGAGGCACATGAGGTGAGGATCTGTGACGGACATCTTGTGACAGAAGTCACAAGGCTGGAAGCTGGTCCGACACTGGGACATTCCTCGTGCTACCAGGAGTTGGACTCAAAAGAATGACAGAAGTTGAAAAGTTTAGTTAAAAAGTGACTAAGGGCAAAGCTCTCTCCGGATCTGCTTTGGCTGGTACGGAAGAAAGAACTGACACCAGTGCGCAGGGATAGCGTCTAAGTAGACACCGCATCATCCTGGCAACCACAATGCCAACGACTGACGCAGAGTCAACTGATGCCACCTACCAACATGCAGGGATACTGCTACAGAAAAATTCTCCAGCTCCAGTATGACTCCTGGGGTTAAATCTAAGGTAAAAAACCTATAACAGTCTTTCAGATTCTAAAGTTGCTAACATAGGGTTAGACTCTGGGTGCTAAGTTGCATGGCATTTGGGCCCAGTTTATTACCATATATCCTAATACTCTGAAATAACCCCCAGGCATAGGTTGGGGTGAAGGAGTAGTTTCTGTCCTGTAACTCCAGTTCTGTTATAGTCAAAATCTAGTGAATAGTCCCGCCCATGTGCGTGGAGCCCCGCAATCAAAAATAATCTCTTAAGTTGTCAAATCATGCAGACACTGCAAGACACTTAAGAGAGAATTTAAAGACAAATAATGCAGCCTATATCCAAAGGCTACACAGTCCAGTACTTCAACTAGAAATTCCACCAACCACCACACAACACAGCCTGCAGTTTCTACCATAGAGAAACTTGCCTCCACCAGTAAAAGACTCTGGAATGATAGAGAGGAAGGCATGGACAGACAAGCCCCATAGGCCGCCATTATGTGGCTTAAATAGGATACTGTGCCTTCAAGAGAACTTTCCAGAACTTTCTCCCAGTATGCATAGCAGGTCCCTCTTACTTTCAGTTTTTTGAAGGCGTAGCACGCCAGACCAGTAGCAATCCTTACATGAAGAATTATCTCCACCGGGGAGGAGGGCGGGCGCTTATGACTATAACAGAGATACCCCTACTACAGAACAGGAGTTACAGGACAGAAACTACTCGTTCTGTAGTAGGGGATCTCTGTGTATAGTCATAATCTAGTGAATAGAATGGCAAGCCCATCGCCACAACAAAGAGGCGGTGGAGAAAGAAATCAACACCACTATTGTGCAAACAAATTCCGCAGGGAAGCCTGTCCAACCTGAGCATCTGCCCTGGCATCAGTGTCCAGACAGTAATGCTTAGCAAAGGTATGAACCGACTTCCAAGTGGCTGCTTTGCAGATTTCAGCAATCGGCACGTTACGGAGCAAGGTTGTCGTGGCCGCTTTGCCCCTGGTGGAATGAGCCGTAGGCTTACCTCCTAAGGTCTTATTAGCTTTTTGGTAACACAATTGTATGCAGGACACAATCCACCTAGAAATGACTGATCCATAATTGATAGACAACTGGTCAGACCTACGAATATCTTTGGTTTTATCCACATAAAATTTCAACACCCTCCTCACATCCAGGGAATGGAGAGACCTTTCCGCTGGAGATGAAGGATTCTGAAAAAACGTAGGCAAAGTTATGGTCTGGTTGACATGAAAATCAGAAATAACCTTGAGAAGAAACTTAGGTTGAGTACGCATAACAACCGTAGCAGCATGAAACACAGTATAAGGTTCTTGGCAACACAACGCCTGAATTTCACTCACCCTGCGGGCCGATGTAATGGCCACAAGGAACGCCGCCTTCCAGGACAGGTGCTGCAACGAAGCCTTATGAATAGGTTCAAAAGGCTTCTTTATCAACCTGGACAGCACCACATTCAGTTCCCATGAAGGCAAAGGAAGCCTGACAGGAGGGAATACTTTCTTCAAGCCTTCCAAAAAGTCTTTGATAACAGGGATCTGGACGAAGGAAGTCTGTGAAGGGCATTTCCTGTAGTCAGTCAATGCAGCGAGTTGAACCTTAATGGAATGAACATTCAGTCCAGACTGCGCCAAATGTAGAAGGTAAGGAAGGAGGACATCTTCCTTGCACGTCGTCGGGTCATGGTTCTTAGACTGGCACCAGATACAGAACCTCTTCCACTTGTAAGCATAGGAAGTCCAAGTGGAAGGTCGCTTAGCCCATACTGTATGTCCATACAATCTTCTGGTAGATTCAAATGGCCATATTGCACTCTCAGGAGCCATGCTGCCAAACTTAAAGACAAGAGGTTGGGGTGTAACATCTGGCCCCCGAACTTCGTGAGAAGGTCCGGCCTGCACGGCAGCCAAATGTGAGGAAGGAGAGACCGGTGAAGTAGGTCCGTGAACCACCACTGTCTGGGCCATTCCGGGGCAATGAGCATCATCCGAGCCCTGGACCGGGCCAGCTTGATGAGCACCGCCGGAATCAGGGGAATGGGAGGAAAAGCGTACAGAAAGCTGTTCGACCAGTTGATCCATAACACACTCCCCAGCGTTCCCTGCTAGTAGTACCTGGAGGCGAAGTCTCTGCATTTGCTGTTTAAGGCGGTGGCGAACAGATCTATGTCTGGAGTTCCCCACCATGTGAAGACTTCTAGTACTTCGTCATTTATGACCCATTCGTGGTTTTCCTGAACCAGTCTGCCTGAACATTCTGCACACCTGGCAGATGGGTAGCCGTTATCGTCAGTCCTCTGGCTAGGAGCCAGTGCCAGATCGCCTGCACCTTCTGAGACAGTGCGTGATCTCGAGCCCCCCTGCTTGTTGAGGTAATACATCGTGGTCTTATTGTCCGTCTGTGCAAGCAGAGAGTTGGTCTGGAAGGACGGAAGAAAGGCATTTAGTGCCAAGTGAACAGCTCTGAGTTCCAGGAAATTGATGTGATACGTGGCCTCCATCGGGGACCACGTTCCTTGAATCTGTAGGTTTCCGGAGTACGCTCCCCACCCCAGGAGAGAAGCATCCGTAACGACAGTCTGTGTGGGGATGTCCTTGTGGAAGGGAAACCCTCTGAGGAGATTCTCCGCTGAACACCACCACTTCAGAGACTGAAGAGCATGCAGAGACAGTCGTATCTTGTCGTCCCAAGATACTTTCCTCTGATCCCACTAGTCCTCCAAGCACTCCTGCAGCGGTCTCATGTGCAGCCGTGCATGTGGCGTCAGGAAGATACAAGAGTCCATCGATCCCAGTAGAGAAGACACCGTCCTCACTGTTGTAAATGGAGTTGTCATAAGAGCCTGAGCCTTCCGAAGGAGACACGCTTGCTGACAGCGTATTGATTGAGGCTCCCAAGTACTGTATGCATTGGACCGGAGTCGGGACAGACTTGGACATGTTGATGTGCAACCCAGCTTGTTCAAGAGAACTCACGTCTTCTGGAAGTGTGCTCGCGCTTCCGAGAAGGAGGATGCCTTGTTCAACCAATCGTCCAGGTACGGGTAGACAAACACCTTGTTCCTCCGTAGGTGTGCTGCTACCACCGCCATGCACTTCGAGAATGTTCTCGGCGCAGACTTTAGTCTGAATGGGAGTACTGTGTATTGATGATTGGCGCAGACTTGGAACCGCAGGAACTTCCTGTGTTTGTGTGCAATGGGCACATGGAAGTACGCATCCTGTAGGTCTACAGCACATAGCCAGACTGTTGCAACGGAGGATAAACCTGATGCAACGACAGCATGCAAAACTTTTCCCTGCGAATCCATCTGTTTGCCTGTACCAAGTCCAGAATGGGCCTGAACTCGTTCTTGTCCTTCTTGCGAACCAGGAGGATCCAGGAGTACAGACCTCTTGCTCTCTGAGACAGAGGTACGTCTTCTATCGCCCTTTTCCTTAACAGGATATCTGCCTCCGCCTGAAGCTCGCGCAGCTGAAACTGCGAGCTGACCGGTGGATTTGCTGGAGGCGGGCTGGTGAACCGAATACTGTATCCATTGCAAACAATATTCAGCACCCACTTGTCCCGAGTAATTTTTCTCTACTCTGCCAGAAAAAATTGAATGCTTCCCCCTACCGGAGTGGGTAACCGATCCGGGGAAGCAAGTGCTCAGGGCCTAGACCCGGCCAGCCCTTTGGTCGCTGGAGCCGATAGTTGGCCTCTGCCCTTCTGGCGTTTCTGGAACGGCTTACGGAACTGTTGATGTTGCTGTGACTGTCCCGAAGGTTGGCCACGTCCTCTGCCCTGCCCACCGTAGGAATGGGCGGTACAATTTCTTCACTTCTTTTGGCTTTTCCAGGCCCACAGCCATGAGCGTTTCGGCCTCCGCCTTCATATGGGCCATTTCGTCATCTGCAGGTTTCCCCAAAAAGGGTCTCGCCAGAGAATGGAAGGTTGGCTACCCTTTGCTGTGCGTCCGGTTTCAGTGACGTAAGGCGGAGCCAGGCGTGACGTCGCTGGTTAACTCCATGGCAAAAACCATGTGCCGCTAATAGGGATGAGTTTGCTGCAGCGCTGATAATCTGATTCGCCACCAGCATCCCTTCATTCAGCACTTCCTGGAAGTCCTCCCGCTTCTCACGAGGCAAGTGTTCCGCAAACTGCTGGGAGTCCCAGAGGGCGCGGTCGTAGGCCCCCAACAAAGCCGTGGCACTCGCAGCCTTCATAGAGGTCGCCGATGTTCCACATACTTTCCTTCCAGCTGAATCCATCTAGACTCTTTATCCGGTGGAACCGCGGATGACGGGGTGGTGGCATGTTGTTTGCGGGCCGCTGTCACAATTACAGAATCTGGAGGAGGTTCCGCCCTTAGAAAGGCAGGGTCCGAATCGGGAGCCCGGTATTTCTTCAGCAATCTCGATGGAGCCGCCTTCGTCACTGCAGTGGTGAGGAAAAGGTCCATGGCCGGTTCCTCCAGGTCCGGCACCAGAGGCAGCAGTGGACGAGACAGGTGTTTCTGGTGCAGTGTCTCGAAAATGACTGATGTCTTAGGCGTGGGCACCGTCAAAGATATGCCCAATTTTGCAGCGCCTCTCAAAAGATCATCATGGAACGCCACCAGGTCATCAATCTGAGACACCCTTGTGTCCGGTGATCCAGACAAGGTCTGAGTAGTCCCTAGTCCCAGAGGACCATGCGAGAGCCAGATCTGTGCCTCGTATGGCAGTGTCTGGACCGCGTGGACGATCTGTGGCGCGATCGCTACTTCCTCCTAGATCGAGAGCGTGATCTGCCAGCCCGTGGCCGCTCCACAGGTTTCCGTGGGGGAGTCTTCCTCGGTTCCTCCTGGGGTCTAGGTTTCGGTGTCCCCTTAGGAGGTGTAGGAAGGGGAGGTAATGATGTGGACCTCGGCGGAGGGACCAGAGGTATCACCGACTGAGGGGCAAGCCCATGCGGTGGAAGCGGTCGGCCTGGCGGAAGTGGAAGGTTGGTGGGAGGGTCCTCCATAGGTACAGGCGGAGGTGGCGACCTAGGCCGAGATGGTGTGTATACCACCGAGTACACCGAGCCCGGTGACCCCTTTGGCGAAGGGGGCTGAGATCCAGCCCCTTCAGCAGGCAACCGCTTCCTCTTGCGTCCTCCACTAGATCCAGCCTGACTTCTGGCGCCAGAACTCCTCTTGCGTGCTTAGGAGAGGTGGAGCGACTCCTAGACGCCGATCTCTTCCCTCGACGCGGAGTGTCACTTTTTCGGCGTCGAACGTCGCCTCCGCGACTCCGCCGTCGAACGCCGCCTCCGCGATGTCGACCGTTCCGTTAGACGACGATCGATTCCTCCTTCGAGGTCCTAGACGTCGAGGAGCCCCTAGACGTCGGCCGTTGTCTCAACTGCGATCGGCGGTGTCGCCTCGACGGCGAGCGCCGATGCTTGTCGCTCCGTTTTAGACGTCGATAGGTCAACTCCAACGTAGACGATGATGCAGAAATGTGTGTCAGGGAGACAGACGATGCAGACGTCGTGTGGATCACTCTTGGCCTTCTTCCTTCCACATGCTGGGCACTTGTCGAAAAGACCAGGCATTTTAGAGCCCTAAAAAGCCTGAACCAACACAGGGGAGAAGAGAAGCACCAAGAAAGATATACTCAAACACTTTTGTACAAAAAAGTGACAAAAAACCAATAAACCCTTGAAACAAGGGAGAGCTCAATGCCAGGGTCCTGTTAGCAGGAGCCGCAAAAAAGAACTGAAAGTAAGAAAGACCTGCTATGCATTCTGGGATACTGGGAGAAAGTTCTGGAAAGTTCTTAAAGGCACAGTATCCTATTTAAGCTACATAATGGCAGCCTATGGGGCTTGTCTGTCCATGCCTTCCTCTCTATCATTTGAGTCTTTTACTGGTGGAGGCAAGTTTCTCTATGGTAGAAACTGCAGGCTGTGTTGTGTGTGGTGTTGTCTGGTGGAATTTCTAGTTGAAGTACTGGACAGTGTAGCCTTTGGATATAGGCTGCATTATTGGTCTTTAAATTTTCTCTTAAGTGTCTTGCAGTGTCTGTATGATTTGACAACTTAGATTAGACAACTTAAGAGATTATTTTTGATTGCCGGGGTCCATGCTCATGGGTGGGACTATTCACTAGATTATGACTATACACAGAGATCCCTACTACAGAATTGGATTTACAGCTCCCTTCTTAATTTGGCAGGGCAACTGATGACCTACCACTTCTCACCCCAACTACAGAGGCACTAGTGGCTTCGATAGTGTGATGCTCAGAAGAAGGGCTTTGAACCGGGCCGCTTTATGCAAATGACATCCTTACCTTTGTGGGTAAACCCCAGGAGAAAGGTCCCAGGTGGTTTCAAATATGACAGTCAAGCCAGACACCACCACCTATCGACCAATTAGGAGAAGCCCAGATCGATTCCTGTGTGGGGTGAAGTTTAGGCTCTCACCTGGCAGGCTAGGTTGAAGGTCTAAACGCAAAGCTCACATATCTGGCTGTGCATATCACATTAGACAACTCACTTCGAACTAAACCACATTGACAGCAGTCACAGAAGGACATAGAAAACAGTTGAACCTCCCAACTGGTACTCAGTCTGGCTCAATACAAGGTTGAGATTGCAAATATTAGATCACAAACTTTCCACTGGAACATTTACATAACTGGCTTCATTATCCGAGATACACTTTTCCTTTGGGTGAGACAATCCACTCATTGCCTTGGATAAGTGTGTGCAATCTCAGTCGAACTGAAGCATGGGCAATGGCCGACTTGTATTACTGGATCTCTCATAACCCTAGTAATAAATCAATCCCTTTTTCAAGGGGCAAAGACCACATGTTTTAACTTCAGGTAGATCTGACCAGCAGGTGCAAACTCCTAGGCCGCTCGTATGAGGAAGCCCATCCCCCCCCACGCACTTCAATATCAACTGTGCAGTCCTGGCATCGGGCTCGTAGGTGGATTCACAGGAAAGAAAAGCTTACGCCCATATGGTTGACAGGATTGAAAAATACGCCCAGCTATCTGGCTTTAGGATACAATCAGTATCTCCAAGATAAACTATGTATGCTGGGAGAATAGGTTGTCGTTTTCAGACCTGCGAGTTTCAGATACATCAGTTCTTCAGGTTCCTTTAGTTTGGGCGCACTTGCTGCCCATCACACTTAGTCAACACTCATGACTAATTCTGAGGGCCAAAGCAGCAGACAGACATATTTCTGGTGGTCAAATGTTTGCTGAACAAGGGTTAGTGGGAGAAAGGCTGGCCACTGGAAGACCACGAATAGAGAGCTGTTAAACTCCTTTAGCTAAAATACTTTAATTTTACACTTCAGACCCCATGAAAGGCTGTGGATGCTGGTAGGATACCCTTCCCATGATGCTTTTGCGATTTGAGGAGCTGACTTCATAAATGTGGTCAAGAAATGTCCTAAAAAGGTTACTGGGATTGGGAAACACTTCACTGTCTACATTCATAGGTAGGCCAATTCAATCTCCTAAAATCGCCTTGTTGGGTATGCTCAATTATCTTGAGGACAGTCCCAGCTGGGAATTGGCATTGTGGTGGCTAAGCACAACATTGCCAGATCTTGGAAGCCTGTTACACCGCCAGCCGTGAAATGGTTGAAGGTAATGGATATATGAGCAAAAATGGAGGAACTTATCTAGGCAGATAGGATTTTAATAGTATGCAAAACGAATTAACACTAATTCAAGACAAAACTCTTGGTATGGCATTTAATCTCAATAGAATACCAAAAATAAAATAGAAAAATCTTTGAAAGCTTTTTCAAAAGTAAAGGGAAAGCAGGGTAGTGCAAGCAAACCAGCTGCAAAAGAGACTTGTAAACCGCCACTCTGCAGGTCAATTTCTATTTATGAATGGGATGAAAGCCTGGGCATGACCTTGTTGAGTGACAAAGGAATGTTGAAGACATTACTTTATTAGGTATTCAGAGCAGAACTAGGATTACAGGCAAGAACCTTTCTTTCAGGGGATACTCATTAGACAGACCAATGTAGTACAACAGCAAGCCCATCAACATAAAAATAAGCAAAGCTAATAGGCCTGACCTTGGTAAATCTACAGTACTTTTTTGCCCCCACCCCCACACATGAGCAAGACTTTAACGGGTAAAGTTAACAAAAAGTAATAGTGCCATCATCCAAAAGGGTGTACATATGCATGCAAGAAAGTAAACAAGCATAGGAAATGCAATAGGGCTCGCATTAGGAAAGTTTGAGCTATTGGTGTTAACTGGTTTTTTTTATTTGTGTTTTTTTTAAAGTAGCTAAATTAATAGCCTTGTCATTTACAATGCCAATAGTTATAACTTTCGCAAATGTGACCCCTATAGCATTTGTAATGCAACATGTTTTGTATTGACGTGACTTAGATGTATTGATATTACAAACAATGGCTTTTAATTTTTTTAAATAATTAATACTTAAATAATGTATTTAATTTGCAATGGCAATAGCTTAAACTTTCGTAAATAACATTTGTGAAAATTATGTTCAGCGTTTTTTATTGTGATGAAAATCCAAGAACAGAAGTGAAATATTAACATCTTTGTGATTTGTAATAAAGCGTGAAAGCTTGAAAACAGCTTGAAACATTGAAAGAACATATTTGAACCAGTGTGCTGTGGTTGCGCAGAGTGATGCTGCGGTTGCGCAGAGTGATGCTGCGGTGGAGCTGTGTGGTGGGTGCATCAGTCGAGCTGTGTGGTGGGTGCATCAGTCGAGCTGTGTGGTGGGTGCATCGGTCGAGCTGTGTGGTGGGTCTAAAGGGTGGAGCTGTGTGGTGGGTGTAAAGGGTGGAGCTGTGTGGTGGGTGTAAAGGGTGGAGCTGTGTGGTGGGTGTAAAGGGTGGAGCTGTGTGGTGGGTGCATCGGCGGAGCTGTGTAGGTGGAGCTGTGTGGTGGGTGGCACTTTTTATAAATCATTAGTAAAAGAGATCAATGAAATTCAACTAAAACCCATATATAGCAGAAGAGGAGAAAGTTCTAGTAACGGGATGCAGGATGAATGTATTCCTTTGAAGCAAATCGCCAGCATGTGAAAGGTGTAAAATAGCCATCAGCATAAAACGAAAATGCCAGCTAAAGACTTTATAAAATTCTGTGTGGCCCTGATAAATTAGAGCGTTTAATTATATCATGACCAACAACGGTTATTACAAGAGCAGCTTGGGAGATGGTTAAGATGCAATATAAACAATCCCTCGGCATTGCTGTGGTGGGAAGGGGGGGCGGGGAGAGGCAAGAATGGAAGAATAGGGGCCGGGAGCAGCAGCCTTTGCAGTCCCGGCCGGCTGCCGTGTAGTGAATAATTAGGGGAGGAGAAATGTTGGCTGGGGGAAGCTTGAGAAGCCTGAGGAGGCTGGTGGCTTTTATGTGCACGCGCTTCTGGCACTTAAACAAATCGCAGAGTTAGGTAAACTGTTTAAGCTGCAATACAGCTCGCCAGCTATGCGCCAGCTATGCGCAGGCGAGCCCTAAAAAGACCCATCACAAAAATGAACTAACAATGAAGATAAAGGAGATAGTAACTGAAGTGGGCTGCTTTTTAGGTGGGTCTGCACCTGCAAAATACCACTCACATCCGAGAGAGAGTCAATGGAAGTGGGGTGACCTTTTCCTCCACGTTTCATTAGACCGGTCGAGCCGAAGGCAAACCACTCAGTGCCCTACCAGGACCCCATGGCAAATGTTAAAAATACTTTGGAGTTAAAGGAACTGAGAATGGCTGGAACTATGCATTTGCCATCAAGTGGGGTGGTTCAGGGTGGATTGCTTATTGACTGGTGAGGTTGTGCCACTATCTTAGTTGGGGCGGGGGGAGAAAGCAGGAAGGGGGGGGGGGGGATGGGTCCAGCATGAACAGGGCTTCGACAGAGGCCAGGGCTGGTAAAACTGGACAGTATCGCTAAGAATGTGGTCCCAGGTAAAGGGCCAAGCGTGTGGTTAAATACATATTCCATCCCCCCCTCCCCCCACACACAAACTAGTTTAGACATTTTCTCCCTATTGCAGGAGGCGGCGCTAGATGTTCTGGCATGGACTTTAAACTTAGTTGGAGGCTACTTTGGAGCCAGATATAGTAGCTGCCCTGCCCCCGGACAACCACATCCTTGCACATAATCAGCAGGGCAGAAAAAAGGTGGAGGGGTGGCACAGATTGCCCGGAAACATTTATAGAGAAAGTTGCTGCCGAAAGTATAGATGGGTCCGAAGTCTTGGGGGTAAAAGTAGACCTTAAGTCAAGTGGCATTGACAGTTTGCCAACCTCAGACACCCATTTTTAACCAGTTATTTCTTGAGCTGATGAGTGATGTCTTTTCTAGATACAGATAGTGGTGTTGGGGATTTTAACTTCTGGTGAGATCTTACCCAAGGGATCCAGATTTGTGCAGCTGCATTTGGTGAAGGGATGGAAATACTAGGCTTAGGGAAAAACGTACAATCTCAGACCCATGAGAAGGATCATACTTTAGATCTGACATGAACCGTTGGCAAGGTTAACCGGATTGAGCCCTGCTGCTGGTCAGATAATTACCAAGTTAGGTTTACAAACAATTTGCCAACTCAGCTTGCTCGTCTGCCAGTACACAACTGGTCAAAAATAGATGAAACCCATCCAATGCAGGCCTTAAATTATGCAATACATCTGCCTAGGATTCAGGATGCCATAATTAGGGTAGCTGCCGCCAATAGGGAAAGAGTAAGAAATTCATGTGCACCCCCGCATTTCGAGAGGAGGAGCAGAAGTTGAAACAGTGAAATTAAATGGCATGAGTTCTGAACCAGAGATTGAGGTGGTATAAAGTGGAGTGGAGATAAGCATCTATTAAAGAGTGATTGTGGCAACTAAAGCAGCTTTATGGCTCCCAAGGACTAATTGGACGCAGGAGATTTTTTATGAATGAGAAATTATAGCGCAAACGAACAAGTTAGTTACCTTCGGTAACGCTTTTTCTGGTAGATACAGTATCTGCCTGTGGATTCCTCACCTTGTGAATATCCCCTTGTGTCAGCAACATTCGGAAATTCTTTTTGTAGCTTCGCGCCGAAGTGGGAGACGTCAGAGGTACGGCATCGCACGCGACTCGCCTGACGTCACCGACACTACAATAGGCCCACGCAGGCGTGAGGACATAAGTTCCGCCCTTTTGTCCGTGCCTTCGAGGCACACGGACGGACCAACAGTAGAAATATACACAGTACACAAATGTCAAAGTGACAGTGTGAAACCAATGCAATAAAACATTTGAAATAAACAACTTCTTGACAATAAAGTAAATACAATACAGTAACTCTGGTATTTAAGAGTGGACAACGGGGAGATGGGTGGGTCAGTGAGGAATCCACAGGCAGATACTGTATCTACCAGAAAAAGCGTTATCGAAGGTAAGTAACTTGTTCTTCTGATAGATACATCTGCCAGTGGATTTCTCACCTTGTGAATAGAGTTCCACAGCAGTCCCCACTCTCAGAAGAGGGTGTCCACTCTCCTATACTAGAAAATCCTGGAGGACAGAGCGCGCAAAGTGACCTTCCCTTCTCACCTCTGCATCCAAGCAGTATTGCTTCGCGAAAGTGTGGAGGGAGGTCTAAGTCACAGCCCTACAAATATCCTCTATAGGTACACCCCTAAACAAAGCAGAAGTGGACAACTTTGCTCTAGTAGAGTGAGCTCCTATACCCTCTGGAGATTCCTTACCGGCCAAAGAGTAGCAGATCTTTATACAGAGGATGATCCATCTTGAAAGAGTGCGCTTGTGCACTGCTCTTCCTTTCTTGCAGCCAACAAAACTAACGAAGAGCTGGTCATCCACTCGATAGTCTCTAGTCCCATCAAGATAAAAGCTCGCCGCCCTCTTAGGGTCCAGACAGTATAGTCTCTCCTCCTCCTTGGAAGGGTAAGGGGGAGGATAAAAAAAGGTAGGAAGGGTAATAGATTGTCCTAGATTGAAGGGAGTTACCACCTTAGGGAGAAAAGCAGCCCTGGTCCTAAGAACCATTCGTTCAGCATGAATGGCCAAGAATGGGGGCTTGGAACTAAGAGCTTGAAGCTCACTTACCCGCCTTGCCTAGGTGATCGCAACCAGGAAGACCGTCTTAAAAGACAAAACCTCATGGGACACTTGTGTAAGGGTTCGAAGGGAGAACCATCAAGTAGGTTACGACAAGATTTAAATCCCATTGAGGCACAAAAGGGAGTAGGAGGGAACTTATTTGTGAGGCCCTTCAAAAACCGGAGACTTGAAGACGGCTGATCCGGCAAGCCGAGAAATACAGACAATGCCGAAAGATAACCCTAGACTGAGCAACAGCAAATCCCTGCTGTGCTAAAGAAAGAGCAAACTGTAAAATATCAGACAAACGAGCCTTCAAAGGGTCAGACTTCTCCTCACACCAGGAGACAAATTTAGACCATCTGTATGAATAAATGTATTTAGTGGAGTCACGCCTAGCCGAAAAAATTACATCCACCACATTGTGTGGGAGAGAAAAGGAATTCAGATTGCCCCGTTCAATCTCCAGGTATGAAGGTGTAATGTCTGGAGGTGGGGGTGTAGAACCTGCCCCTCCATCTGGGAGAGGAGATCTGCCCTGAACGGGAGACGGAGCGGCGGGCGAGAGCAGAGGTGGAGAAGATCTGTGTACCACACCAGTCTTGGCCAATCCGGGGCGACCAGAATAACTTGTGCCCAGTCTTGGCGAATCTTCCTCAGAACCGAGGAATCAAAGGTATGGGAGGAAACGGGTAAAGGAGTTTATTTTCCCAACTCAACTGAAACGCATCCCCTAAGGCTCCTTGCATCGGATACTGAAGACCGCAGAATGACGGACAGTGAGCATTCTCGCGAGTGGCAAATAAGTCCACCTGAGGAGTTCCCCATGTCCGAAAGATGCGACGGACCACCTCCGGGTGAAGCCTCCACTCGTGGTTGGCCGAGAACTGCCGACTGAGACTGTCTGCACGTACGTTCAGAACTCCGGCCAGATGATTTGCCATCAGACAAATCTGATGGTCCTGAACCCAGGACCAGAGGCGCAGAGCCTCCCTGCAGAGACACTGCGACCCCACTCCTCCCCGCTTGTTGACAAACCACATCGCAGTCGTATTGTCCATCAGGACTTGAATTGACCGACCGCAAAGGGAAGGGAGGAAGGCCTTGAGGGCCAAACGAATCGCCTGTAACTTTAGAAGGTTGATGTGAAGCAACCTTTCCTCTGAAGATGAAAGACCTTCGACCTCCAGATCCCGCAGATAAGCACCCCACCCTAGTGTGGATGCATCCGTAATCACTGTGGCCACCGGGGAGGCAGATGAAAAGGCTTTCCCTTAGACAGATTGCCTTCCACGCTCCACCAAGATAGATCCGCTGCAGTTTCTCTGGAGATCCACAGACTCCCTGAGATCTCAGTTGTGTTGATACCACTGCCTGCGAGGCACCACTGGAGCGCCCTCATGTGCCAGCGTGCATGGTTGACCAACAGAATGCAAGAAGCCATCAGACCGAGCAGGCGAAGGACCTTCAGGACTGGAACGACTACTCCATTGTAAAATAAAGGAATCATTTCCTGTATGTCACAAATCCTTTGAGGAGGGGGGAATGCACGACATACAGTTGTGTCCAGTACAGCACCTATGAACAGGTTGCGCTGGGAGGGCACCAGGTGAGACTTGGGTACATTTTTTGAAAAAGCCAACCTGTACAACTACCGAGTTGTCTCCTGCAGATGTTGGAGCACTTTCTCGGACGACTGCTTTGATCAGCCAGTCGTCCAAATAGGGGAATACTGGAATCCGACCTTCTGAGATGTGCAGCCACCACCGCCATCACCTTGAAGACTATAGGCGCAGTAGTAATTCCAAAAAGAAGGACCGCAAACTGATAATGTTACGATCCCACCGTAAAACTGAGATACTTCCTGTGCCACTTCAGGATTGGGATGTGAAAATACGCATCCTTCAAGTCTAGCGACACCATCCAGTCTTCTTCCAGCAGCGCCTGAAGAACCTGCGCAAGGGTGAGCATCTTGAACTTCTCTTGCTTCAGGTAAAGATTCAAGATCCTGAGATCAAGGATTGGACAAAATCTGCCATCCTTCTTGGGAATCGGGAAATACAGGGGGTAGCATCCCGGGCTCATTTCCTGCTCTGGCACAACCTCTATCACAGCCTTTCTTAATAGCGTGTGCACTTCCTCATGCAGAAGTAAGAGGTGTTCCTCCATGCAAAAACCTTGCCAAGGAGGGTATTTGGGAGGAAATTCCTGAAAGGGAAGAGCATACCCATTTTCTACGAGATTGAGAACCCAAAGATCTGATGTAACCGATTCCCAATCCCATAGAAAGTGGGTAAGCCAATTCCCCACCGGACCGCATGATCACGAATGGCAGATCTGGGGCTGCTTCTGAGGCTGGGAGGTTGGAAGAAGTGGAGGAGGCCCGGCGACCTCTAGGACTAGTTCTTTGTTTTCCCCTGTACGACTTGTACAAGGGATTCTGCTGCTTCTGCTGTTGACCTTGCCGATGGGTGCGAAAGAAAGAGCGACCAAATCCTCTGAACCTTCTGGTAGAAGAACCCCTGGTCTGAAGCCCTAAAGATTTGGTAGTAGCCCTACTGTCCTTAAATCTTTTTAAGGCCTTATCAGCTTTTTTTACCAAAGAGTCCAGCCCCAAACGGCAGATCTAACAAAGCAGCCTGAACATTCGCTGAAAAATCCGAAGATTTCAGCCAAGCTGATCTTGTGGCAACCACAGTACCCATGATGCGTGCCACAGACTCTGCAGTGTCCAGTCCACTTTGTATCACCCGACGAGCAGCTGCCTGCGCATCAGTTAGCACTTCTTCAAAATCTTTCCTGCTGTCATCAGGGATCTTAGGTGCCAGAAGACGCAGTGTATCCATGAGAGCATGTACATATCTCCCCATAAGGCAAGTGGCATTGGTGGACTTTAATGCCATACTCGCAAAAGAAAAGGTATTTTTAGCAACCTGATCTTGTTTCTTTGCATCCTTATCCCCAGGCACTTGAGGAAATGCACTCAGTCTTTTTGGAACAGGCTGCCTGGATTACTAAACTTTCAGGGGAAGGATGAGAAGTCAGAAAAGCAGGGTCTTCTGGTGCGACCCTGTACCTTCTTGCCACACTCCTGGAAACTGCTGGTGCTGAAAGTGGCTTTTTCCAAACTTCTATAATAGGCTCCGTTAAAGCCTCATTAAAGGAGAGTAACGGTTCCACCACAGAACTGGGTGAATGCAGAACCTCAGTTAGTAGATTGGACCTACTGTCGGTAGAGTCAAATTCAAAAGTTCCGAAGTCTTCCTCATAACCATGTGATAAGGCTTAACGTCTTTCGAAGGGGCATCAGATACAGAAGGTAGCTCCCACTCGAGAAAAATCCAGGCCACTAGCCTCCGCCAGTTTATCGAAACAGTCATCCTCAAGCTCACCTTCTTCCATTTCAGCTTGAGCTTCTGTATATCTCTGCTCTTCTATGAGGCACCGAGCCTCCCTCCTGGACCTTTCCTTCACACGCCACGCCGTCAGATCCACCAACGACTCAGACTGAGCCGGAACAGACGTCTGTATCGAATCCGATGGCAAAGTGGCTTGGCCTCTACGTCGACGGTCTCGGCGGAGCCGGGTATTGCCACAGACTGTCTGAGCCGGCATGAATGGTAAAAATTGAGCCGGAGCGTGGAACTCCTAAATTGAAGGCTAGTGGACCCATGGGACCCGAAGGCGCACCAGAGGGGTACCATGCCCTTGAAAAAACTCCTACATATCGTTCAAAAACGCTGATGGATCTCGGCCCGGGGCCGGAAATGGTGGCTAAAAACCCTCCGGCTGGCCTCGTGGTGGTTCCGAATTCGGCTCTTCCACACGTGCAGAATTCTCAACCAGAACTTCTCCTCATCCTCACGGGCCGGGTACGACGCCGGAGATTGTACCGGAGACTGAGCCGGAACCTGCGACTCCGAAGGCGAAGCCTCACCTTCCAGATCCTAGTCCTCCTCCGGAACCACCTTCAAACGTACCTTGTTAGGTGACTTAGACCTAGAGTCCGAATCCCTACCGGAGTGACGTCGGGACTCGTGTCCTTTTCTTATGCTTCTTCCTTGACTTCGAAGCATGGTCTGATGGTGACTTCGAAGACGATCGACACCGATCACGACCTCCCCTTTTTCGAACAAGACCTCAAAGACTTTTTTCCTTTGTCGCCTCTCAGCTTCGCCACTAGAAGTTTGGTCGGTCTCTCTCTCGCAGAGCCTTTGGGTTCATCTTCCGACATGAACATACCACATCATTTTCCTACACTATGCAAGGCTTGAAGCCGGTCTTCTTTGTCGACATCGTGAAGTAAAGAAAGAAACAGAAAAGCGAAGAAAATAGCAACAAAGTTACTGAGAGGCTACAGAGATTCCCCGAAACTTACCGTTGACGCGGAAAAATGGGAACTGACATCACGCCGGCGTGGGTCTATTGTAGTGTCAGTGACGTCAGCAGAGTCGCGTGCGATGCCGTGCCTCTGACGTCGTCCACGTCAGCGCAAAGCTACAAAAAGAATTTCCGAGTGTTGCTGATGCAAGGGGATATTCACAAGATGAGGAATCCACTGGCAGATGTATCAGAAACAAGGAGATGGACAGAGTGCTAAAAAACCTTTCAGACCTGGGTTGAATTCATCGTTTAGCTCACTTCACCACCCCAGTTAAGACCCAGCCATGTGCAAAACAGTCTCGACGATGTTCCTTATGGAACTGTCAAGCCAGGTCTCCGCTGGACTGGAAACAAGCATCCTGTGGCCTGTTTCAGAACAGCCAGGCTAGCTTGAATCCAGGGGCAAAGTGAGCAAGGGTCCCACGTCTGGTCATACACTGCATATGGCTTGTTCTAAACTTTGGTGTCAAAGTGAGCTAAAGACTTGATGGATTCAACCCAGATCTTGGGGGTGTGTGAAAAGTTTTAGTACTCCGTCCATCTCCTTAGGTTTGCTAAGATTAAGGATATCCTGAACGAAGTAAGGATTATCATGCAATGTCCTTGCCCATTGATGGTGGCTGATTTGTCAGTCTCAGGGTGAGAAGTCATTCCCACTACTGGATCTAGAGAACCTGGCCCCATCCCGGACACTTGTTAAATCGGGCTTGATGGAAGACCCTGGTCCTTGCAAAGTGTTTGAAATAGCCTTTCCAGTCATGCGCCAGTTTTTTTTGTCCATCCCAAACGTCTTTGGCGTCGGGTAAAGTGCCTTAGATGTGAGGCAGACATGGTTAGCCACTTGAAGGTGGGGCGTATCAAAAACTTTAATGAATTATATCCCAGTATTCCCACTATCATTTCTGGCTACAATTTCAGAGTGGTATGTAATGCAAATGCTACTTACCAGTATGCATCTGTTCTTGGCATGTAGGGCTGCTGACATTCATATCTGTGCATAGATCGCCACCTAGTGTTGGGTCCGGATGATTGCACATTGTTGTCCTTGAAGAGTCTTCGAAGTATCACGAGATAGGTGGCTCCTCCCCTGGACTACAGTGCGCATGGGCATCGCCTCCATCTCCAGATTGTTTTTAGCCATTGGCAGAGATGGAGTGAAGTATGTGAGTGATGACCATGCTATGAGCATATAAATATATGAATACTGCAGCTGCTACAGGCGCCGGGGAGGAGGGTGGGCGATATGAATGTCAGCAGCCCTACATGCCAAGAACAGATGCATACTGGTAAGTAGCATTTGCAGTTCGAGGCATGTGGGCTGCTGAATTCATATCTGTGCATAGAATTCATAGCAGTCCCTCCATTATCGGCGGCCGCCCGTGCCAGCTGCAGCGGTCTGAAAAAGTGTTTTTAGAACAGCCTGACCAACAGCTGCCTGCTGTTTGGAATGCACGTCTACACAGTAGTGCTTAGTGAAAGTATGTGTGGTAGACCATGTGGCTGCTCTACAGATATCTTCTAAGGGAATGTTACCTAGGAAAGCCATAGAGGCCCCCAACTTCCTGGTGGAGTGGGCCCTCGGTGGGATAGTGAGGGTGCGCTTAGCTTTAGCGTAACAGATCTGAATGCACTTTACTGTCCACCTAGCAATCCCTGCTTTTGAGATAGCGTTTCCCTTGTGGTGTGTGGCAAAAGCAACAAAAAGCTGCTTGGTTTTGAGAAAATCTTTTGTCCTGTCTACATAATACATCAAGGCCCTCTTAACATCAAGGGTGTGGAGCATGCGCTCCGCCAGTGACTCTGGGTTTTGAAAAAACACCGGCAGTTCAATTGTCTGGTTTAAGTGGAATTGGGATACCACTTTGGGTAGGAATTTAGGGTTAGTGCGGAGCACCACCCTGTTAGCATGTACCTGGAAGTAAGGTTCTTGGATGGTGAGCGCCTGCAGCTCGCTAACCCTCCGTAGCGATGTAATTGCTACTAACGCAACCTTCCAAGTCAGAAACTCAAGCTCACAAGAGTGCAGTGGCTCAAAGGGAGGACCCATCAGCCTCGTAAGAACCACATTGAGGTTCCATTCTGGAGCTGGTGGGGTCCTTGGTGGAATGACCCTTTTGAGTCCTTCCAGAAAGGCCTTGATAGCAGGGACCTTAAAGAGTGACAGGTGCTGCCTATTCTGGAGGTATGCTGCCATAGCAGACAGGTGAATGCGGATGGAAGAGTATGCCAGATTGCATTGGTACAGGTGGAACAGATAACAAATGATGTTTTGAATGGAAGCATCTAGCGGGTCAATATCGTGGTTAACACTGTAGATGACAAACCTCTTCCATTTAGCCGCATAACAAGCTCTACTAGTGGGCTTCCTTGCCTCCCGAATGATGTTCATGCAATCGGGAGGTAGATTAAGGTAGCCAAACTCTAGGACTTCAGGAGCCAGATCGCCAGGTTGAGCTGTTGCGGATCTGGGTGCTGAATGTCGCCATGGCTCTGCGTCAGAAGGCTGGGTGTGAGATGTAGCCTCTGATGCGGTACCACGGACAGTTCTAGAAACGTGGTGTACCATGGTTGGCGAGCCCACGTTGGAGCAACCAGGATGAGAGTCATTGAGTGCTGCCTGAGCTTGCGTGCCACCAGCGGTATCAGAGGTGCTGGGGGAAAAGCGTACGCAAATTTGCCTGACCAGTTCATCCACATCGCATTGCCCTGTGATTGGGGGTGTGGGAACCTGGCGGCGAAGCTTTGGCATTTTGCGTTCTCCTCTGTGGCGAACAGGTCTATCTCTGGATGACCCCACCTTTGGAAGTACGGTTGGAGTACTGATGGATGTATCTCCCACTCGTGCATCTGATGGCTGTGCCTGCTGAGCAGATCCGCCATCTGATTGTCCTTGCCCGGGAGATGCTCTGCCATGAGGAAGATGTTCCTCCGAATGGCCCACTTCCACATGCTCTGAGCCAGATGAGACAGCTGTGGAGAGTGCGTGCCTCCCTGCTTCTGGATGTAGTACATGGCTGTCATGTTGTCCGTCCGGATCAACACGACTGTTGCACAGATGTACTTTGAACGCCTTCAAGGTCATGAAGATTGCCATCAGTTCCAACACATTGATGTGCAACCTCCTTTGCTGTAGTGTCCATAGTCCCTGCACAGTGTAATGGAGTACATGCGCTCCCCATCTCTGGAGAGAGGCGTCCGTCGTCAGGATAATCTGTGGGACAGGCTCCTGGAATGGTCGGCCCTTGCAAAGGTTGTGTGGATTCCACCAATGCAGAGAGTTGTATGCCCGACCGCTCACCAACACTAGGTCTGTCAGTTGTCCATGAGCCTGAGTCCACTGACGTGCAAGGCACTCCTGAAGCGGACGCATATGTAGTCTCGCGTGCGGGACAATGGAGATGCAGGAGGCCATCATGCCTATCAACTGCATGAACACTTTCGCTGGAAGCGAGTGTTGGGGTCTGAATCGTTGGATCAGCGCCTGGATACTGGCGATTCTCACTGAATTTGGCTGCGCTGTGGCTGCCAGAGTGTCGATTGTCGCGCCCAGGTACTGTCGCACGTGGGCGGGCTGGAGATGGGACTTTGGGTAGTTCAGAGAGAATCCCAGATCGTGCAGGAGATGAATGGTGCGTGACACGTGGTCGACGCACTGCCGTTCTGTCCTTGCTTGAATGAGCCAGTCGTCCAAGTAGGGAAAGACGTGGAGGCGACGGAGATGCGCTGCCACAGTCGCTAGGCACTTGGTAAACACTCTCGGTGCCGTGGTGACCCCGAACGGCAGAACCTTGAACTGGTAATGCTGGTCTAAGATCGTGAATCTGAGATACTTCCTGTGGGATGCAGGGGGATATGAAAATAGGCATCTTTCAGATCCAGCGTAGCCAGGAAGTCCCCCTGTTGAAGCAGGGGAAGCACCTGCTGCAACGTGAGCATATGGAAGTGCTCCGAGAGGATGTACCAGTTCAGGGGCCTGAGGTCCAGGATCGGCCTGAGGGATCCGTCCTTCTTGGGAATCAGAAAATACAGGGAGTAAACCCGTTCCCCGCTCTTGCAATGGAACGAGCTCTATCGCCCCTTTTTGCAGCATGACTAGAACTTCTTGCTGCAACAAGGTCAAGTGCTCGCCTGACATAGGACGGCTTCTTGGGGGTATGTCCGGTGGAATGGACGTAAGCTCTAGACAGTACCCGTACTGGATAATAGACCTCACCCACCTGTCCGTGGTGATGGACTTCCACGCCGGCAGGAACTGCTGGAGTCTCCCCCCCGACCGGTGTTGCATGGTCGGGGGGCAGTGACAAGACGTCACTGTTTGTTGGTGGTGGTGGACCTGGAGCTATTGTTTCCACGTCCCCTGCCCTTGACATTATTGCCTCTGTAACCACCTCGACCCTTGTTGTTATACGAGGCTTGGGTGTTACTCTTGTAATATTGGGTTGACTGGGACGCCTGTCCCCTTGAGGTGCCTCTGGAGCTTGAGCGGCGAAAGGAACCACTCCGAAACTGCTGACTTTGTAAAGCCCCCATAGACTTGGCAGTTTCCGTATCTTTTTTCATTTTCTCCAGTGTGGCATCCACCTCAGGGCCAAACAGGTGGTCAGGATTCACTGTTTGATTGAGGATCGTAGTTTGGATGTCAGGTTTGAACCCCGAAATTCTAAGCCAGGCATGGCGTCGAAGCAGCACACTGGTATTAATAGCCCTGGAGGCTGTGTCTGCCACATCCAGTGCACATTTGATGGATGCATTCGTAATGAGTTTACCCTCCTGAATGAGCATCTCTCCCGCCTCCTTGTATTGGTCAGGCAAGTGTTGCAGTATGGCCTCTAATGTGTCATAATGGGCCCTATCATAACGTGCAAGTAATGCTTGGGTGTTAGATATTCTCCAGATATTAGCTGCCTGTGCAGCAATTCGTTTGCCTGAGGCCTCAAAGATCTTGGACTCTTTGTCTGGGGGAGGAGCGTCACCAGTAGTCTGAGAGTTCGCCCTCTTCCGAGCGTTGGAAACAACCAAGGAGTCCAATGGCAAGTGTCCCTTGATATATGTAGGATCCGTGGGCGCTGCCTTATATTTCCTGTCGATGCGAGGGTTGACCACACGCGCTCGGGTGGGCTCCTTGAAAACCTCCGTTGCATGTTTAAGCACCCCCTTAAGCATCGGTAGTGTTTTGACAGACTTTTCGGCTACCGAGAAGGTGTCGAACAAGAAGTCCACATCCACGGGGTCCGAGTGCAGCTCAACGTCGTGGTTAGCAGCGGCTCTCTCTATCAGAGCATTGAAGGCCGCCGAGTCCTCAGTCGGGGACGTCTTGGCCGTGAAAAGTTGAGTGTCCTGACCCGACTGCGGGTCTTCCGTGTCGCCTCCGGCGGACCACGGTACGTGCTCCTCCTCCGGATCAGAGTACGCCGGATAGTTGTACTCGTCACCTTCCTCGTCCGCATCGGCTGCAGCGGAATGCGTCGGCGAGTGTCCTAGGGTTTGCGGGGACACAGGTTCCACCAAAGCCGAAGAGTCCTCGGAGTCCCTCTTGTTTTTGAGAGGGATCTTAAAGGGTTCCAACGTCGGCTCCGTCGTGATCTTCCGTTTGAGGAGCGACAGTTTCCCGGTGTTGGCGTCGATTACCGCACGACGTTCCTCTTCCGCAAGCGGCTGGAGACGAAGCTTCGACACCGCCAAGGCAGCCTTCGGCGTTAATGCCTCCCTCGAGGGTCCGCCCTGTTTCGGCGCGAAGGCCTTCGGCGCCGACTTGGGCGGTAGGGTGAAACGGATAGGCGTTTGCTCCCTCGCAGGCTTAGGCGTCAGCTTAGGCGCACTGGTGTCCTGAGCGGGAACCACACTGGCCTTTCGAATCCGCTGCAAGGATTCCGCTACCTTCTTTGTCCAGGCCGGAGAGGGCTGGGCCGGTTCGAGCGACCCCTCATCTTCGAGAGCCTGTTCGCCGGCAGGCACCTTCTTCGGGGCCGACGCCCCATGCCTATGCGCGTCGTCGCCCTGATGCTTCTTCGAAGCAGTCTTCGGGTCCGCGACCCCTTTCGGCGCCGACGCAGCCGCGTCGGAGGACTTCGCCTTCGGCGCCGACCCCAAGGGCTTCGGGTCGGCCATTTTGGCGTGGCTCTTCAAGTCGGCCATTTTGGTCTTCTTGGAAGTTGACACCTCCAGAACCTTCTTCACCTGCGCCACTTTCACTTTCGGTTTCGCATCCGAGGATGCGAGACCAGTTGGCTTCACTTTCGTTTTCTTCGACGTAAGTGATGGGTCATAAATGTCCGTGACCAGGCCCGGAGGCGGGGACGTAGGACTCATAGTTAGATCTTGGGTAAGGGCCGAAGGCGATCCCTCGACTCGGGTCGTATGAAGGGGAACAACCCCTGAGTCAGGTTGGGGATGCTCTTCCTCCGAGCTATCTCCCATCGTGGTAAAAGCCTGATCGTCGTCCCCTACCTTGTCAGTGACTTCGTCAAAGTTCTCCTCACCCGCGTCGTAGGCCTCTCCCTCGGATGCGGGATTAGAGTCCGAACCTTGCACGTCGTCTTCTCCCTCGACATATTCTTGGAAAATGTCGTCTGGCGGGGGCGCCGTGGCCGATAACCTAGCCTGGAGCCTATTGGCCCGACGAATCTTTAAAGTCTTCTTGCTCCACAATTTCGAACACGCCATGCAGGTGTCCTCGCGGTGATCCGGCGACAAGCCAGTATTGCAAACCGGGAGCACGTCGAGGTGCGAGTATTTAGAGTGACACAACGGGCACTTCTTAAACGGAGTTCGCTCCATAGCAAGAGTGTAGTATAGGCCCGACCGCGCCGAAAGCACGTGGAAGGGCAGCAAGAGATCGGAGCTGAGAGTCAGAAAGAAACCCGTACGCAACTATACCGACGCCCAGCCTAAAGACCTTTTGGTCTTGAGTAGAAGTTAAACAACTATCGGTTCCGACAGAGGGAACCGAAACACATCCGAACCCAATGGCGGAAAAAAACAATCTGGGGATGGAGGCGATGCCCATGCGCACTGTAGTCCAGGGGAGGAGCCACCTATCTCGTGATACTTCGAAGACTCTTCCAGGACAACAATGTGCAATCATCCGGACCCAACACTAGGTGGCGATCTATGCACAGATATGAATTCAGCAGCCCACATGCCTCGAACACCCTTATGAAATTTAAGGAAGATCATCAATTGTTTAATGGGCCCAAAAGCCTGATTGACAATTGAAGTAGTGAGTTGGTGATGCTCTGTACTGGATGAGCTTAGATTGATGGCTGATGAGAACAAGTCTTCCATTTTGATTCTGCTGGACCTTACAGCAGCATTTGATATAGTGGACTATTAAGTGCTTATGCATCGGCTAATGGTGTGCAGGGGACACAGGGTCTGCAATTCATGGATTTCTTCTAGGACAACCGGTCACAGAATGCAGATGGATGGCTATGTTTCTAGAGAAAAGGTGCTTTCTTATAGGGTCCCTCAGGAATCTGCGCTGTCCCCTCTATGTAATCCCTGTATCCTCGGATTGCAACATTAGCACAGTTGGATTGCCAACTGTTTAACTATGCAGATGGAACCCAGTTGGTCTTACAGAATGAGAGTTCCATGCAGATCCAGTTGAAACTGCAGAATATTCTTAGGTTCACTGTTAACTGGATAACAGCTAACTCAAGTCAGTTCAGTTAAGACATAGGCTCTGGCTGTTCCCATGAAGGAAGTCCGTAGATAGACCGTTTTTAGCCTCAAGAGTGAAGTTCTGTCCCTGAATCTGTGCCAGTAGTGGAAAGCTTAGGTATCGAGCTGCATAGTAACCAGTCTATGGCCAAGTAGGTTGCGCCAGTTCTTGGAAGCTGCACAGGTATCCTTAGGCAGCCCAGATCCTATTCTGTGCTTTACAACTATGCAAACAGTGGTGGCTGCATCCATCAGGTCATGGTTGTACTATGGCAATGCGTTGTGCATCGGCCTCCCCAATAAGCTGCTGCGTAAGCTTCAAATGGTTATGAATGATGCTGCAAGACTATTGTTCAAGCTACCAAGACTGGTGCATGCCACGCCAGTGCTGTAACAATTGCATTGGCTGCTAAACAGAAGGCAAGTTTAAAGGCCTGTGTATTGCACGAAAGAAGTTGTATGGCAAGGTACCAGACTATATTAAGCAGCTGAGGCACTATGTGCCTGAACAGTGTTTTGCTCCTCTATTTTGTTGACCCCGACCATGCCTGGACAGTGTTTTGCTCCTCTATTTTGTTGACCCCGACCATGCTTTACTAAGTCTACCTTGGGCGGTCAGGCTTTTTCAGTTGTGATACCACAGACCTGTAACTGATTACTAGAAAGTTTGAGAAACTGCTCCACTCCTTTCAAAGGGGACTGAAAACAGTTTAAACAGGCTTTTGGAAGAGATACTCATATGAATATCTGCTGCAACATAGTATCATAACCAGATAGAAAGGCGCCAAGAGACCTGTGGTATTTGTGTGCTATAAGTGTCAACATTGACAGACCGAATTGAGGAAAACATGAGGTAATTGACAGCTGACACTAGGCCAGAACTAAAAAAGGTGTAATTAAACCTCCATTCAATCCCACAATCGAAATACAGGCAAAGGGGATACCTTTTTAATAAAAAAATTATAAAACCAGATAAAAAAGCACACTTTGAGCGAGCTATTTTTTATGAGAACTAAAAGTGCACAGGTTGTGTGATCACTCAAAATGAAGAGCCAATAGTTTTAACAGAATAACACCCTGCCACATGCTGTGGTGGGTGAAAACAAAAATCCAGTTACACAAGTGGAAAAATTCCACCAACCAAAATCTCCTACGTATACATAGTCAAATGCTTTTTTTTGAAAAAAAGTTTGGCAAAACTGTTTAAGCAGCCAGAGGGGCTTAACCAAAAGTGGAATGAACAAATCAATCTGCTCAGAAATTCCACAAAGAAGCCCATCTCACCTGGGTATCAGCCACATATGCAGAGTTAATACAAGGTCTAGTCAATATATGGATACACTTTAAAATATCGACTGTACATATTACTGAAATTGCAACATTCGAGTAGGGAGCTGTAGGCCTGTCGTAATAGCTCTGCTTGGAAATCAATAGTAAAATATATACTATCCATCTGAAATTAAACAAGTTAGTTAAAATAAACTTGAGGGGTATAACAAGCAATTCAACATCATAATTAGCATTAATTTCAGTTCACTATACCTTTAGCAATGCGCTGTCAGAGGTGGCACCATGGTGTATGGGAAATGGCATTCGTCCATCTGGGGGGGGAGAAAATAATCTATCATTAAAGCCTACATTTGATAGCCAACTATAAGGAGATCAGACTAGAAGAAAAACGGTATCGGCAATTTTAGTTCTCTTCCAGGGGATCCTTTTAATAGTCACTGAAAAGCCCCACTCCCATGCAGGATCTGAGCACTTTAGAAAATAATTTTGTACATAGAAATATGTCCACAGCCTATAAAAAAGCTAAATGACAAATTCATTTAAAAAATAAACCAAACTTAACCAGTATACAGACCAAGTGACCATGGAAAATCTTTCACAAACTGAAAAGGAAAAATTGAATGAAGGGCAATGTTAGTGAATAAGCTGTAGTGCAAAGCATAGGACATGGGCACAGTTTAAGACCATCACAGTACACCCTGCATCTTATTATGCCCCACAGGTGAAAGTTAGTACAGTTAATTTTCCCTGCTCATGGTAACAGGATTCTGGGGGCATGGACTGGACTTGGTTCTAAAAACCATTAAAAATCTACCAGAAACCTTACTTTGTCCTCATTTGATATCTTTTAAACCATTTCCGGATTGAAAATACCGTATTTTCTGTAAGGATGGAGTCATTTGTTGTGAAGTGCCCGTCCTGTGAAAAGGACTACTCAGATCCTCAAAGTGTTCTGTTGGACTTCCGGAATATCCGCCAGAAACCTACAGCCACTGTCATATGTTCTATGGAATAACCGAGGACAGGGAGAGTATGGATTAGTTATTTACCTGTAATCCTAGTTCTCTTCCAGGGGTATCCTCATCAAAGTCATAAGCATTAGAATATTCCCGCCCATGCGCGGGACCGCGGAAACACTATTATATGTGCCCCACATATAAATATACACACACACACACATATATAAACAAGCATTTACAATGCAACGGTCTCGCCTTTGCAAAAGTTAGAGCTATTGGCATTGTAAATGACAACATTTTTATTTATGTGTTCGCTTTGAAAACAGATAAATGGCATTGTCATTTACAATGCCAATTGCCTAATCTCTCGCAAATGCGACACCTATTGCATTTGTGTACACACACACACGCAAAACCGGAGCACAAGCAGGCAACAGAGGCACACGCAAAACCCGAGCACAAGCAGGCAACAGAGGCACACGCAAAACCCGAGCACAAGCAGGCAACAGAGGCACACGCAAAACCCGAGCACAAGCAGGCAACAGAGGCACACGCAAAACCAGAGCACAAGCTGGCAACAGAGGCACACGTAAAACGGAATCACAAGCAGGCAACAGAGGCACACGCAAAACTTGCCTGTGTGAGATTCTTCAGATCAAAGGCAGATGCCTGCTGCTTTGGACCTGACTTGGGTGCACTTCTGGCCGCTCTCCTCTAGGCAGGTGGTTATGCCATGCCTCACCGGACCTTTGGAGTGCATGCTCACAATTGCCTCGGTTGTTGGTGGGCTTCTCTTCCATTGAGCAAAGGCAATTTCCAGAATGGTGTGGGCTCTCACTGGAGGGTGTTCTGGGGCTGTTCTGGCATCTCGTGACACAAACAAATAGGACTACTCTCCTCAACATATTTTTTTGCTCCAGGAACTACTGTCGCTAAGACCTATCTAAGAAGGTGAAGGCTTCCTTGTTTCTGGCATGAAAAACTTTCCAATCCAAGATGGACTATTTAGTTTCCAGTTCTCGTGGCTTATGTAAGTGTCAAAATCAGCCTTCACTGTATGTATCACAACCCACTTGAAGTATTTTTCGGTAACATCAGTGCCCCTCGTGCATTTATTTTTGTCCCTGTATTTTTCTTATGATCTACAGCGTTTGTTTCTTTTGGAATTGGGCTCACTCCAGCTGTGTTGCCACACTGGACTGAGAGGTCACGTGTTCCTTCAAGCCTCCTCTGATTCTTCAACGTTTTACAGCATTCCTGGAGGGATTTTCTGCAGTTGGGCTTTTTCACCAGATTCTGTGGCCCTTCGCTAGACACAGATTCCTCATATATGTAGTTTATTTGTGTGAAGAGCACAGTGGCCTTACATCGGGCAAGGCCTTTCATGGCCTAAGGAGTTCTCTGTCCATCTAGCGCATAAGACCTTTACAAGGATTTTTTTACATATGTGAAGGATTCCACCGGTCATGCATGACGCACTACTAACAGCAATATGTAAATGCATCTCTTGGAAGTGTTGAAACACATTCCAAAGGCAACAGCCTCGACATGACTATATCTGCTTCGTCTTGCCCATCATGCAAAGACAGGCTTCTTCCAGATCGGACTGGCCATCTAGTAATTTCTAATCATATAGCTAGCCCAGGCCCCTACTCAAACAAAATGCTCTGGAACACCTCCATGATCATAAAAAAAAAATCCCATTCAGCATATTCACACAATGGTTCCACTACCCCGGCTGGCCCTGGTACCCCATTCCCCGAAATGACTAATGCACGTAAAGCTTTAGTGGACGTCTGTGATCGGTGTTCGAGAAATGTCAGATCAAATCCTTCTGCACCCTCGTACATTGAAGGACTGAACTCTAACAGAAGAAACATCGCAGAAAAAGTAATAGGATTTGGATTATTTATTCCTGCAGGGAGAGGGTTGGGAGACGTGGTAAGCTAATAGAGGGAATCCTTATGATATGCACGGTCTATGTAATATCCCTATTAAGTTATTTTTTTTAAAAACACCCCCAAAACATGAAAAAGCTTGGTGGAAATGGACAGCACCAGCAATCCACACCCTCCAGTAATAAAAAAGCCAGAGAGGGGGGGCGTCAAAGATGATTAGTACTTAAAAATCACTGCCACGGACAGCAACCAGAGCAAGGTATTATTCAAAAGTGAAAAATAGGGGCTCAAGCCGCTTCCACCTATACCCACTTCCTACTCCGTAAAAGGACCATTAAGATGTGGATGAAATGCGTGTTTCATGGCTGGTTGTTTTAACTGCTAGTGTGCAGTAGTCCATCTTTACACAATGCCTGTGTGTGACAGAATGTATAGCACTCGTTCTCATGCTCTAGGTACTTTGCAATGTAGGGGAGAGGGCTGCTCTTAATGTAGGACAAGGAGCTCGGAACATATGTGAATAGACCAACAGGGTGGTATCCTGGGGTCATGGTATATTCGCTTGCCAGCCCCTGCCACACGAAACATTACTGAAGCGGCAGCTGTGGGCCCTGCAAGAGGAGGGGCTGAGGGGGGCTCACGCGCCAGGGGCATAACCAAAGCTGAAACGCAGGACGGGCAGTGCTGGACTTGTGTGATAGCAAAATGCCTTCTGGGTGTTGTAGTCTTTATTTTTGCTTTAATTAAACTCATTAGAGGAACACACCTGAAATCACAGATCTGTGGATCAAATGTTTGTCCGCACACCTTTCCAACCAACTTGCCGGCTCCAAACACACGTGCAAGTTGGTGCCTCCGGTCTCTGCAGCAGGCGTACCGGCCCACGCAGCTATGAGTGACCTACACGCGAGACCTTCAAACCACAATGAAACTTCACCACATTGACTGTCCTGCCCACAGTTCTGACTGAAGATAAACTAAAACCGGCCTCACCCGTCCCTAAAATGACATTTACCTGATAGCCCCTAAAATGTGCCATCAGACCCCGAAAAGAAACCAAGCAACGTTCACAAAAAACGCAGGAAGAGCCGCTCGGCGGGTGGAAGGCCTCATAGTGTGTACTCTGGGCACAACCTGTAAATCAAGGATTCGCGCCTCAAAGACGCCCACAGAGCCCCCCTGGTGCAGACTGTATTTTCAAATGATCTTACAACCCACGGGAAAAAAGAAAATTCAGCGCCCACACCCTCGCAGAGGGGTCTACTAGGAGAAGACGCTGTGAGTGACCTCATCAGAGCAGTGGCGCTGTAGCAGTCACAGGTCTTTCAACGAGGTTCAACAATCACAGACATGCTGCGCCCGGCCAGGGCTGGGGTTCATGTATGTGAGGGGTGCCCCTGCTGCTGAGGGATGGGGAGTTAAAGCACATAACACGTGTCTGGACCCTTCCTCACCGCCAGACCCCCCACCACCAGCCACTGCCCTGCACATAAGCGGCAGCTGTGGGCCCTGCAAGAGGAGGGGGAGGTGGGGCTCACGCGCCAGGAGCATAACAAAATCTGAAACGCAGGACGGGCAGCTCGGAGCTCCGGAGCCCCCTGCCCCCCACCACCACCACTGGCACGTCCCTAGCATTAGAGCTCAGGACTGGGTCAGGAGCCGGGGGGGGGGGGGGGGGGGGGGGGGGATGTACTTTGTGGGAACGGGAGGCTACATTTTCGTTACGCCACTGCCCTGCGCATCTGTGAGAAGCGGCAGGCTCTGGGCTCATTCAGCACTCCGAGGCTTCTCCGGGGGGATACGAACGCTATTGTCGGTCTACGTTCTGAGATCTGTGAAAAAATATTTCTTAAAAAAAAAAGCTAACAGAGTGTGCACATCACTAAAAACACTACACTTGAACACAAAAATGTTTCACCTGTTGCATAAGTCAGACCCAACTCAGCGAGGCAAACTTTCCTTGCAGAAGCCAAGCCTCCTTCAGACGTAACTAGCTGCAGCGGGCGAGTTCTTCCCCTTCCCTGCTCGTCTGTGGCTAAACAGCTCCATAGGGCACGGATTAGGGCATTTTACCGAAGGACATCAAAAACAAAATATCTAACCGTCGACCAACAAGGAAATATGTATGGTGAAGGTGGGGGTAACAATTAATAGAAACAAGCAACGGAGTGAAAGGGGAGGGGGACGGGAACGGGCACAGGGGGAGGGGGGCGGAACGGACACACAGGGAGGGGGCGGAACAGACACTGACAGCGGGAGGGGGGGTCGGGAACGGGATAAATATTAAAAAATGCTGCTTACCTGATCAGCGGCCTCAGTGCACAGCCCACCCCTGCAAAAGACACGGTGGAAATGGAGTAAACATGACTAGAACAAAAAAAAAATTAAAAAAATGCACACCCACCGCCGCAATGACGTTCGGAAAGGGGTGGAGAGGGAAAAAAATCGCGGGAACGCCCCCGAATCTGGTCCGGCCTTGACGGACAGATCCGGCTACCAATGGATAGCCTCCATTTATGGAGCTAGCCAATGGGAGCCGGGGGACGTTCCTGAAGCACTTATAGTTAACAATGGATTTCGCCTGCGCCGAAAAGCTGCGCAGAGCACAGCCTTCGGCAGGCGGAACACAAAAAATATGCAATAGCAGCCAAACATCAGAGCTGAAATATGCTGTGAAGAATTTCCACCATACATGAATAATCTGCATTAGAAACATGAGAAACACCAAAGATTGTTTAGAAACTGTTTTAATGCTCAGATAGCAGTAGAAATTCTTATAATTCACTGAAAGCATAGAAAGCTCCCAGGCTGCATTGCAAACAGTCTAAAAAGCTAACCTGTAGCTGTATGTAATACAAAAAACTGACACCGTGCCTTTAAGGCACTCACGACCCCCAGTATCCCATCATGCCTCAGGGATGACAGTTAGGTCAGTTCTTTCCGGCTCCTTCAGGAAGGATCCTGGTTACACACTAATTTCTGTTTTCTGACAGAAAAGTACTTAATTTTAAACAACTTTTTTACTTACTTTGACATTTTACATCTAGTCAAGTAAGAAACTGTCTTTTTAAGTCGGTTTAGTGAACATTATCAGCTGAGAATGCCTTCACTTTGAAAAAAGTCCGTCTTGTGGCAACAAGAAGGCAAAATCAGACAACCATGACGTTTGTATCCTGTGTCTGCCTGAGGAACATGATCCAGGCACCTGTCCTCACTGCGAGCACCTGTCAGGAAGAACTCAAGGATAGGAGAGTCTTCGCATTTATGGCCTGGCTCACAGGTCATCCAGAGGTCTCCAAGAAGGCTAGAACATCTTCAAAAGAGAAGTCTTCACACCCTTCAGCGTCGGGCTTGGCGCTGAGGAAAGAACCACCGGTGGGTCATTTGTCTTCAAAATTACCGTAGACGGCGGGCTCGCAGTCGAAAAGACCAGGTACGTTGACGTCGAAGAATCCAGCTCAGTTGTCGAAATCCCCTCCGCCGTAGTCAACCGGACGACGTTCGGCGTCGAGAAATGACTCCGCCACCGTCAACCAGGCAACGGTCGGCGTCGAGATCCAAGGCCCCTGCGCCGTAGTCAACCCAGCGACAATCGGCGTCTAGGGAGGTCACTCCTCCGCAGTCATCCAGGCGACGACCGGCGTCGAAGTTTGACCCCTCCGAAGTCATTTAAGAAACTACGTTCGCGTCGAGGACCAAGACCCCTCCACCGTCGACAACCAAACATCGATCGGCATTGAGGAGGCAGTCTCCGTTGACGTCTCGTCAACGCTCTGCGTCGAGGGTGGCCAATACCCCTCCGCCGTCGCTCAGACATTAGATGTCGAGAGAGGGCTCAGTCGACGGCTGGTCATCCCCGTTGGGCGTCGAGACTGTAGATCCTCGCATCGATCGCCATCGAGACATTTGACGTCGAGATTGATGGTCCAGCAGACTCCGCAGAGGCATTTGACGTCGAGAGAAAGGCATTCAACGCCAGAACGCTCGACATCAAGGCATTCAGAAAGAGCTCGATCGTCGTCTAGGAACTCTGATCATGGTTACCGAGTCAGCTTCTCGTCATTCCACGTCACAGTCTTCTGGCTCCTCGACAACATCCTCAAGATCCAAAAGTCCTGTCCGCAGATCTCCTGTGCGTCAGCCAGATCCTTCGGCTGCGGAGGTCAGACTGTCACCTAGATGGTACAAGTCATTGAAGCATTGGCGAGACAGGGGCTGCCAAACGTATGCGCGAGTGTGTCCGTCCTCAGCACAGATCTCCTCTGCAGAGGCTGGTGGAGGTAGTGGACAGACGCAGTCCTCCCAGGCGCCAAGCAAGCAAATCGCTTGTGAGAAGGCCAACCAGATCCTGCTCTCCCAGAAGGGAAGATCTGGGAAGATCTGGGAGAACGAGATCTAACCGGAAGAGAGGTTCCAGTCAGATCTTGTTCACCCAGAAGAGAAGATCCCTTCTAGGAGAACGAGATCTGACCGGAAGAACACCAAGAAGATCACGGGAGAGTAGGCACGGTGCTCACCGTAGACATTGAAGAACTCAGTCTACTTCATCTACCAGGTCTTCCAAGAGGGATTACTCTCCCACGCTGATGGATAGTCCTTTTTCTAGATCTGATGAACGCAGTCACCCAGTGGGATACCATCTGCCAGGAGCTGTTGCACAGCCGCAGCTAAGGGTTCCATGGCTAGCGCGAATAGCAGCAGTGACCGGGGACACCCCCGACGGGTGCCCCTACCCACCGCCACGGTTTCTGAGATTTACGGCCCCTGCCAGACACAGACCACAGGGTTCCTGTACAGGAATCCCACCATCTGCAGGAAGTGGTCTTCCAGTTCGTAAGCCTCCAACGCCGAAGACAAAATAGCCCCATTTAAGGCAATCAAAGGCTTTTTCCAAGTCCAGCACCAGGCACCCTGCTCTGGGCCAGGCCATCGCCGCCTCTGCCGCTACCCTGAAATACCGCCTAAGGTTCAGGGACGTGGATCTCTCCGGTACGAAACCGTTCTGGTCTGAATGGACTAGATGCTGAACCATCGGCGCCAGACGCTCGGCAAGGAGTTTGGCGAGTACCTTGTAGTCAGTGTTAAGCATCGCCAGTGGGCGATAGGATCTCAGGAACATATGGTCTGTCGGGCTTGGGTAAGGACACCAAAAACGCCCTGTACATCTGGAGGAGCTGGGGCGCTAGGATGTCTATTTGTTTTATAATATTCGGCTGGTAGGCCATCGGGTCCGGTGTTTTCCTGGTCGCCAGCGCTTGGATCGCATCTCCCACTTCCTCCAGTGTGAGCAGGGCACCAAGCTCTGCCTTCTGGCTCTCCGTGACAGCAGGCAGCGTGGCCTACTCCTGGAATTCAACCACCGCATGGGTATGGCCAATGCCTCGAGCTCTATAGAGGTCCAGATAGTGTTCGGTCAGTGCCCGGTTGATCTCTCGTTGCGTGTACACCACTGTCCCGTCCCCTGTGCGAATGGCACCAATCTGGGTATTGCGATCCGCTTTCTGTACCAGCCAGGCCAGCAACCGGCCAGCCCTATCCGCCTTGGCATGTGTCTTGGCGATATGCACTGCATAGTTATGGCATCTCAGTCGCTCGATAAGGACCGCATGCTCTCCGCGAAGTTCCCCCAGCTTCAGCACATGCCTGCCAGTCCCTTCCCCTTCCCTCTTGTATCGTAGGAGCTCGGACTATGCGGGCCAGGGACGCAGACACCTGTGCGCGGATGTTCCACGCGTCCCCTATGCAGTGCCCCCGGATAGTCACCTTGTGGGCATCCCACTCCAGCATGGGGTCGCTTGCTGAATCCTCATCTTCAAAATAGGATAAGATAGCCGTGCCCAGCGAAGATCTAAACTCTGCGTCTTCCAGCGCAGCTGGCTGGAGTCGCCATGTGGGCACCGGGGGTCGGTCAGCCTCCCAGCTAATCTGGAACCATAGGGAGTTGTGATCTGAGTGCGTTCTACCTAGGTATTCCAACTTAATCGGGAGCAGGGACTGGGAGCCTACTATTGGATCCAGGCGGTCATGAAGATAGTGTACCGCCAAGTAGTATGAGTAAGTTTTGTCTGTAGGGTGCTGCGCGCGCCAAAGGTCATGAATGTCCCAGTGTACTAACCAGTCCTTTAGAGCCTGCGCTGTCGCTGCCACTGCGCGAAGGAGCAGTCCAGGTGCGTGTCTAGTACCATATTAAAATCTCCGCCTAGCAGCCAGGGAAGGCCCGCGTACTGCTGGAGGATGAGGTTTAAGGACGCCAGGAAGGCAGGCTGATCCATATTAGGGGCATATATAGAACCCAGCAGTACCTCCTGGCCATTGAGCCTCCCCGGTGCAAAGGAGTACCTCCCTTCTGGATCTACCTGAGTGTCAGTGCATGCAAAGGGGACACCCGCCCTCCCCCATATAAAGGTGCCGCCTGCGCAGAGTATGCCGTGCCATGCAGCTGCCCCCTCCATCGCCTGCGGAGTCGCTCCACCTCCACTGCAGCTGCCCCCTCCATCGCCTGCTGAGTCGCTCCAGCTCCACTCAGGACGAGTCTCCTGGAGAAGCGCAATCCCCACCTGGTGTCGCTGCATATAGGCGAAGACTGAATATCGGCTCGACAGGGTGTGCATGCCGCGAATGTTCCATGTCATGCTGGTGCACGCAATGTGTTTTGTTGTAATGCAGTCTCTCGGGGGGGTTAGGGGGTGTGCCACGCTGGGGCAAGGGACAGGCTCACGGACAGAAATCTCCAAGTGTCGCTTTTGGAACATGTGAACTAGAACCGACATTGGAACATTATGGGCGAATTCCCAACGGGGCATGCGTCCAAACTGAGTATTGTGACTACCTTTTAATGTGACGTGTCCACAACTCAAGCATATGCGGTGGAGCGCGCAGCCAGTTGTGTCATTAGTGCGCTCCCTCGCCTGGGGCCCTTAGAGCTGCCGAGGTGTGTGTGGTATAACAAAGCAGGGAAGCATACCGGGCTAGCATGAGCCACCCATGAGGGTCACCCCGCGTGTCACATGGTAAAACCTCAGATTGCAGCTCAACTATGTACCTGTGCTGCACTAATGGCTCCTAGTTCTGGAACTGCGCGGGGCACCCCAGTCAGCAGTTAAACTTAATAGCATATTACTGTGGACATATAAAGGATACAATGGTCCGTTTGCTGTTGAACACAGGCAGTACAGCAGTCTCTCATGTCCGCCATCAGCTACATTATGAAGTCAGCTGTCTGGGGCGTCACCACAGGTAATATAGTGTCGTCAGACATCACAGTGGACGATGAAGACAACCCACTTGCATCCATTTCACTCTGTTGTCGGTGATCCGGGCCTCCGTTGACATTCACTGATCCCAACGTCGTGACCGCCTCGAGGGCCTCCTGACACTTCTCTGGGCTGGGCCCAGCCTGTCCCAAGCCAACCTCGCCGGGCCCCTCTTCCTGGAGCGCTGTTCTTGCCATCCGCTGTCTTCTAGGCCCGCCGTCTCGTCCCCGACCACCGCCCGGTCTCCTCCAGCTAGTCCCAAACGTCCGAGGGAGCCTCAAAGAAGCGAGTGACCTTCTTGGTGACCACGCGGGAGGGGGAATAGGGCAGTTCCAGGTCCCGTAGCGGTTTCTTTACTGCCATATAAGCGCCACGCCTCCTCTGCATGGTTGCTGTGTAGTCCGGGAAGAACATCACGTGGCTATTGGCCGCCTGGAGGTCACTCATCTTCCGAGTCTCTTGGAGTACCGCATCCCGGTCCAGATAGTGGAGGATCTTGAAGAGGAACAGTTGAGGCCGAGCCCCAGGCACCCTGTGCGCCCTTTCCACCACAAAGTGCAGAGACAATGTTCCAGTCGGCAAAAGTGTCCGCAGCCAGGTCTCAGTGTATCGTTCTGGGTCTTTCCCTTCTACTCCCTCTGGCAGGTCTTCCACTCAGACCTTGCGCCGAGAGCGCCCTTCCGCATCCTCCGCGCGGTCCTCTAGTGCGTGAACTCTTTCAATCAGAGTTTATAGAGCAGCGGCATGGCTGTTCACAGGTTGCAGCTCCTGGACCGTTTGGCGTTGCGCAACTGAAAACCATGAAATCGAAATGCAAACAACTAGAAAGATTGGAGAAAGACATATTCCTTTAACTATAAACAAACCCATCGTTCTGCTCTTAGGCAATACCACCTAGCCTGCAGAAAGACGAAAGCCTCCTATGTTCTGGAGTCCATAAACATCGCCTCCAATGGGCCGAAAGTTCTATTCACCACGGTGAAAAAGCTAGCAGGCTCAAACACTTCCCCATCTCCTCCGGCACTGGGAGAGACCCAATGCAATGACATCGCAGACTTCTTCATTTCCAAAGTAGACAAGATCTACAATTCACTCTACTGCCCGTTGCAACTTATCCCCTGACCCGTCCACCCTGGACACACCTGATCCCCCCCCCCCCCCCCCTCCGACACCACAAATCTCAGAATGGCCCCAGCAAAACTCGCTCCGTGATTGTATGGCCAAGGTCAATTCTGGCTCTCCCCTTGACCCAATCCCCATCCATATTCTCCGTCAGCTTTCCCCAGACCTACTTCTAGTTATTTAAGATCTCCTTAACTCTTCTTTACGAGAATCCATAGTCTCGGAGGAATGGAAAAGAGCAATGGCAATTCCTCTCTTAAAAAAACCTGGCGCTGACCCTGAGACTTATTCTCACTACCGCCCCATTTCCCTGCTGCCTATATTTTCAAAAATTTTGGAAAGACATGTCAATACCCACCTTACCTCCCATATCGAGGCAACAGGCTTCCTACATCCATCCCAATCGGGGTTTCGTACCCACTTTTCTACAGAGACCACTCTTCTAGGAGTCACTGAGAACTTACGTCTCCGCCTCGATCAGGGCGAAACCTCAGTGCTTCTTTTAGATTTAATCGCCGCATCAGACACAGTCTCGCACCCTGTCCTTCTTAAGGCATTGGAGGCGGCCGGAGTCACCGGACCTGCACTGGCCTGGCTCTCCTCCTACCTCTGATCGTTTTTTCCAAGTCTTTTCTTCCAATTCTGCTTCTTCTGTGCGTTAGTCTGCGCATGGGGTCCCCCAGGGGTCTTCTCTTAGCCCAATGCTATTTAACATCTACGTGAGACCCCTGGCCACCATCATGGAAGACTCTGGCCTTTCCCTTTACTCATACGCAGACGATACCCAAATCATTTTTTTTTCTTTCCTCTGCCAAAACTTGTGCCCCACCTGCTAACTAGGGCTCAGCAGAGTTGCTGAATGGATGAGGTCTAATCTCCTGAAATTGAACGGGGACAAGACAGAGGTAGTCATCCTAGGCAAACAGAAACATCTCTGGGGCCCCCAACATTGGCCACCAGAAATGGGGCCTCTACCCCTGCCTGTTACACAGGTACGTAACCTTGGCTGTGTCCTAGATGACTCACTAACCATGCAACACCAGGTAGTCAAGTTGGCAGCCCCCTGTTTTTCCATTCTTGGGTGGCTCCGCAAAATCCTTTGGATGCTCCCGGACTCGACAAGGCGTACGGTAGTCCAGGCATTAGTCATCGCGCGCCTTGACTACGGCAACGTACTTTACCTCGGAGACAGAGGAAACTCCAGCTGGTTCAAAACTCTGCTGCCCGCCTACTCTGCAAAGTTCACTGGAGATCTCCCCCTATCTCAAAGACCTACATTGGCTCCGCATTGAAAGCAGAATTAAATTCAAGGCCCTCTGCTTTATGCACAAGATCAAGCAGGGGCCCTGCTTATCTCCAGTCTATTGTTCAACCTTACACTCCCTCCCGTCCTCTTAGATCCTCTTCTCAATGGAATTTTCTGACTCCTCGTTTCAAATTGGCAAGAATTGGCGGACGATCTTTCGCCTGCCTTGCCCCAAAGCTATGGAATGCTCTTCCGGCTCCACTGAAACTTGAGCCTTCCCTGACCAAATTTTGAAAAAAGCTTCAAACCCTGCTTTTCCCTCAGTGTGAACCCTCTAACCTCATGACCACTGCCCTCAGTCTTGCGCCGGGAGACCCCATGTGGGTAGCTGCACACACTATAAATTTACAATACAATACTCCGCCAGTTTACGGTGGTCCGCATGCAGTAGCGTGAAGTCTGACGTGACTGTCTATCTTGACTTCCAGAGAGGTCTTAGTTGGCTATAGGGTAGTCCCAATGCGTTGCACCGCTGCTAGGACAGTGTCCATTTTGGCCGCTAGGGTGGCTGCGGGCTCCATGACCATTCGTCTCGGTTCCTAGCCGCTCCAGGGCGGTTCTTTCCAAAGTCCAGTTCCAGGGCTCTTGCGTGAGCCCGCACCCGCTGGGGCACGTGGGTGCAGATAGTGCTCTTCCTCCAAATGCTCTTTTACTCCAGCAGTGTAAGGGGGGGGGGGGGGGGGGGGGGGGGGGGGGGGGGTATGGCGAAGAAACCCCCCCCCCCCCCCCTCGCAGTCGTGGGTGCGCCCATGGTGTCCATTGGTAGCAGCTCAGAGGCAAAGGCTTCGCTGCGCAGGGACGGACAAGATGGCACCTTATGTAAAATGGCACCAAAGGACCGGTCGTCTTGGTCTGACTCGTTCTTCTTGTCCCACAATCCGCGGTCTTCAGTGCCTACCTGCGCCACCCAGGCAAAGCTCCATTAACCTGAGCCTCCGCAGTTAGTGTTTTTTATGGCAGGTAGCGTCCCTTCTCCAGCGCCCCAGCAGGCGGTAGTGCCCCGCGTCAGCAGTGTCAGGCGGCAGCCTCTCCGGCCACTCTGTGATGGCAAGCCTTGCCCCCATTCTTGCGGCGTTCTGCGGCCCCCCAGGCGCTACTGTGGCTGGGTGCGTATGGCACAGGCCTCTGCAGGGTCTCACCATGCCACCGTGAAACTGGGGCCAGCAAGCAGCCGGATCTCAACCTCCGCCGCCCACTCTACTGGTGCTCATGAAGATGCGTCAGACGGGGCCCCCCCGCGCCTTACTGCAGCTTCAGCCGGTCTCTATGCTTCTCCACCGGCTTCAATCACCCCCGGGCCTGCCGCTTCTGCCACAGGCGCTCCGGACCTCGCACTCTGGGCCTCCTCTCAGCCTCCCCGGTCAGCACCCACCAGCTCCACTCGTGCTGCGGCGAGAGACGGCGGACCCTGGGCATGTCTGTGGCCCACAGCACAGGTCCGGGCTTGGTTTCCTCTGTCTCCACTCTGGCTAGGGGGGTGGGTCCCGGGCGGGTTTCAGGCCTTCAGACTTCCCCGCCGATTTAGGGTCACTCCTCTGCCACTCCTATGGTTGCCGATTCTCGGATCGGTGAGGTCCTCGCCCGGTCCCACACCCGTTCCGCCTAGTGTAGGGAAACTTTATACACACTAAGGATAATTGCAGGAGAATTCAGGGCCCTGTGGACAGGGCACTAGAATATCACGTCCCCAACGTTGCCTGGCTGGCCACGCCCCCCGTTAATGATAAATTGATCAGATGTACACGTTTCTCACATGTTGAACAAAATGGCTGAGCGCCCAGAAATTTTAGGTTCTTTTATGAAAAGTTAAAAAACAGCAGGGAAATCCGTTTTGGATAAAAATCTTGTCTGTACAAAGGAAGGTGTTCATAGTTTATACTTTAAAAATGAAGTTTCAAGAATGTGGGTTGTGACAATTTGGGTGAACATAAGGAGGTAGACGGGGAGGCCGTGGGCATTAAGTGTCTAGATGCATATGTAGAGAGTGGTGAGGTCTTTAGTGGACATAGGCAAGCCAATACCCATAGCTAACCCCCCTGCCCCACCTGGGAGTATAAGCCCAGGGGAAGGTTTTAATTGCCCTCTGCTATCTAAACAGACAAGGAAAAGGCTGCGGAAAGAGGAATAAGGCCAGAAGTGTAGTAAAGTCCAAAGGATTATTAACGCATATTTAAATCAGCTGTTAAGAAATGTCCACCACAGGTCACAGTTGTAGTAGATGGGGACTCTTCTGTTGCTCTGCCATTCCCTATGAGGGTCTGCAATCAGGGACCAATAAATGGTAAAAATATATATGCTCTTAAACCAAATGATATAATAAAATCAGATTTGGACAATACAGAATGTGTGGCAAACTCCGTTAATGAACTGCAAGAGTTAGGTCCTTTGCCTAAAGATCATGCTGTGGATATTCGGAGTCTGTCAAGTAAGGTAGAAACTGTAGAACCTATTATTGGCCAGTGTCAAACCCCCAGTACAATTATTTCCTGAACCTACTGTATCTAAAGAAATTAATTCAGGTTAACTAAGCCCCCTATGTGGCAGACAGGAGCATAGTAGTAATAATGCATCTCAGGGAACCTATGATAGCCTTAACGGAGGTTTAATAGTGAAAATCATTTCAACTATGCCCGATTTAGCATTTATTAAATCCTCTGATTTGGTGTCAGTCCAATTTAGACAGGTTCAACCCAATACTCCTCGTGAGTCCACTATTACCACTTGGTAATGTTAATATGATTCTGGGATCCAGGTTGAATTTTATGGGGTGTGGAATCAAGATTGATATTTGGAACTGTGTACAATATCCCCCGATCTTGAGGGTATTGGCCCTTTAGATGGATATGGGTTGTAAAATTACTGAAGGTACTAAGTTAAATCCCGTGCTTAGAAGTGCAGTAGGTTCAACAAGTAGCCAATCTTGCAGTTCTGGTTTGTTGATCACCAATCCTCAGTCAGGGGGTCGTCTTTGTGAGTGGTTACCCAAAAACAGTATGCGAATGGAGGATTGGTCCTGGTTGCCAGCATCACTGACAAGGTGCCCCGTATAGACAGTAATTGAGCAACTGGTGTTACTGAAAATATAAATGAAATTAGTCTATGCTCCTGGAATATCCATGGTTTGCATCATTTATTGTCTGATCCAGATTCAATATCCTTTTTAAACCCATTTAAATTTTTATTATTCCAAGAAACATGGTGTGAACAAATGACCCCTTAGTCCAGATTTAATGAATATAGTATTTCAGCAGTAAAATCCAATAAATTCGGCCGTGCAAAATGTGGACTGTCGTGTTACATTGCGACTAACTTAAATCTAACTGAAGTAGTAGATTTTAATAGGGTTGATTGCAATGTCTGATCTAAGGTTAGTTTTTCTTAACGTATATCTGAGTGCAAGTAAAAAAAATAAGTCTGCTCAGTTTTATATCCTTCAGAATATACAGAGTGATCTAATACTCCAATAACCAGATGCTGGCCTAATAGTATCGGGTGATTTAAATTTGCAATTAGTTCGGTACTCAGAATCTTACTTTAAATCAGGAAGTTTAGCTAAGGATTGCTGTGATATGTCCGAGGCTGGAACTAGGTAGTTAGAAATATCTGGATCAATTCCCACATTCAAAAACTAAGCAATGTTCAATCATAGATTATACATTTATTTCGGACAATATGATCTCATGTGTCTGAATATAAGGTAATCGGCCGGCCAGAAAGTAATCACAACCCCGAGGTTGTAAAATTTAATTTTTTGGTAGAATGTCTTCTAAAATCGAAGGATCTTTCCAACTCTGCATGTTCGGCATACAACCCGAGGAGGCTGGTTTAGAATCTAGCCAAAAAGGAGGATATTATGCAAATGGCTGAGGCATTGATTAAGGAAAGTGATCCGGGCACCCAGGGTGATATGAATGATTATTAAATGGAATTTTATCATATAGAGTCCATTGTGGGGAAATTTTCTACTGGTAAGAGAGGGAAAATGAATACCAATTTGTATACATAAAATAGGTTTTCCCCTCAAATTAAGGTTACAGAAAGCACTCAATAGAGCCGTTCGTGAGGCATACGCCCGTAGATTGTCAGACCTACTCAGTGTATAAAGAAAACCTGAAGGAACTTAAGATCAATAAACAAGAAATATGGAAAGCAATACTTAAATATCAAATGGGGATTTGGAATAGCTTATCTGCCACCCAGCAAAATAACGCAACAAACATTTGGGGTGGGGGTGGGGGGGGGGGTTATTAATAACCTCGAAAGGGGTGGCTGTAGGGCTTTTTCTGTAAATATACCCAAACCCAGTTGGGTAAGGTTTATAACCAATTTGTATGGTGTATCGGCTGGGCTGGGAAAACTCAGCTAGGTTGGCCTCAGGTGAGGTAAATAGTATATCATTAATTTATGCGGGGAATGAAGATTCTCGTTCGGAACTCTAATGATAATGCTATTGATTCTAGTCCTGATCCAAATCAGGATTTAGAAATTCCAAGCTCTACTCCAGTATTGACACGGCTACGAGGGCTACGAGCAAACGGTGCCCCAGGACATAATGGGTTACTGAATGCCCTGTTTTGTGTTAATAGTAATGTGGGCAGGCTTTTTGCATAATCTATTTAGGGATGTTCTGAAATTAGGGGTTGTTCCAGAGTCATAGCAAGGTAGCATAGTGCAACCAATTTATAAAAGCGGTATGGTTTCAAACCCCGCTAATTATCGTTTAATTTCATTGAATGATGTTGATGCAAAGGTGTTTGCTTCCTGTCTTCTAATACTTCTAATAGATCTGGAAGACTGGGCTACGAAGGACATTCCATTTAATCAGACTGGTTTTCAGAAAGGTCAATCCACTATCACCAATTTGATCGCATTAACATTGCTTCCGGAGAAGGCGATCTTGAATAAGTAAATCTATATATTGATTTTATAGATCTTAAGGCAGTCTTTGACTGCCTTGAAACTTATTATGGAAAAAACAGTTAGATCTGGGAATTCCAATGAAATTGTTGAAAGCTATTATGCTTCTGTATACTAACACTTGGGTACAAGTTAAGATTGGTGAGGGTACCTGCTTATCAAGGAGGATCAGAACATAATGGCTTAAAGCAGGGCTGCTTATATTTATTCCTATCAGACCTTTCACAGCACTTTGAGATTGTTAATGGGCATGTTCGTAGGATGGGGGGAGTGCCAATTAGCTACTTCCAGTATGCTGATACGATTCTTGTGAGCCATACCCCCCCCCCCCCAATCGACCTACAAAGACTTATTACTGCCTTTGATGAATATATACAGCAGAATGGCCATGAACTGAACATCAAAAAAACTAAAGTGATGAAAATTAGGTTTGTTAACCAGAAGTTTAATTCCTGGAAAGCCAGAGCAGGCACAATTGATATGGTTAAGACTTCGATAACTAGGGGTAATATTTGATAATCATAGGTCTTAAATTTCATCTTAAAGATCTGAGGGCCAAGACTGCCATTGTTCCATGCTTTTAAATGGTTAAAGCAATCACTGAACAATCAATCGTATGACTTTATTCTTCAAGTAATTAAAGGCAAGTTACAACTTAGCCTTAATTATGGTTCTCCGATTACTAGAGGAAAAGACTGGAAGTTGCTTGACTTGCTGATTAAGGTTTTTAAAGTAACCTTTGGAATTGCCAGGTCAGTGTGTCAAGCAGCAATTAGATTGGAATTTGGTCTCCAAAGACAGTATCTGGCAACAAAAGGATCCTTCCTAAAATGTACGGCTGAATTATCAACCGCCCCGGCATCTGTAGGGAATATCTGTTGGCAAGAAATTGATAAATCTGCTTACACTGCAAAATGGAGAGCTTATATTTTAGCATCCATACGAGATATTGGATTGGAAATTGAACTGTCACTTCTGAAAATGCCCAACAATTAATTTTAAAAAAGCATATCAAAGCGGAATAGTTTATTTGGGATAAAATTGCTTTAGCTGAGAAAAACTATGCATGGTACGTGATCAATTCATATCAATCCCAGTGTGTCCAGCCATATTTAAATGTCTTTTCTGTAAAGTTTAAAAAAGTTTCTAAGGCTACGTATGGGTATAAACCCAACAAAGGAGGGCACTAGTTTGTGGATCAAACAGTGGCCGGATGATAATTGTAGACTCTGCGGACGGCCACAGGAATCTTTTACATGTGTATGCCCGAAGCGGACTAATCTTAGACCTTATAGTCTGAGTGGTGTGAGATCTGCACGACAGGCGTGGATCATGTCATTGTCTGATGAATCAGTTCCACTACTATGTCCACTGGTAAAATCTTTATTGGCAGTTAAAAAATATTTAATATAGGGCAGATCCCCTCCAATTTTATTACCTTGGTGTTATTGATTTTAACGATTTATAATTTTGACTAAATATTTGTTACAATGTTATTAATTTTAAATTTAACAGCAGGGTTACCATCGCAGCAAACTGATGAACTTTTTGCACATTAGCACTTTCGAAAGATTGGAATTGAATGTTTATCGGTCGATAATATTTCTTCGTGATATCCATGGAAAAGTATGTACAGCACACCCTCACTTTAAACTGTATTATGTAATTAAAGATGTAGGGTGGCTAAATTTGGAATTAAGGTTTTAAATTTTATTTATGGGATTGTTTTTTGTATTTTGTTAAGAGAAGTTCTCTTGTTTTAAATGTAATTGTGTTTTTCTTCGTGAATTAAGATGCGATTGCAATGATTTTAATTAATCAAGCAATAAAGATAATAAATTCTTACTCAAAGTCTGTTTAGGAATGGTTTAAAAGTAGTTTTGAATGGCAGGAAATTCAAGGGCAAAAAACTAGGATACAACAAAGATTCCACCTTCTGAACAGCAGAGGTGCACTCTTTGGAATAGCAGGATCTAAACTTACACGTATTACCAAAGCCAATCGATCTCTCCTATACGAGATCTATTAACCTGGTCAATGTTTCTCAAGTCATGTTTTACTGCTGTGCGCCTGTAGGCAACAAGGCTGAAAGTAAAGCAAGGACTATGATTTGGTAAACTGCTGCATCATAACACTTTCTCCTTTACTTTCAGCCATGTTGCACAGAGACTGCGCTGCTGTGCAACAAGGCTAAAAAAAAAAAAAAGAATTGACTAGGCTATTTGATAGTTTATAGACCAGACTTACCTACTTTACCAATGCCTGCAGCAGTAAGCAAGCACCAACTCAACGCCGGGGTAGAACTGGAACACCAGAAGTAACTAGGTATAATCCAATACACAAGAAAGGATAAGCTACTGACCTTTTATTCTGGTACTCTTCTAGGGCTATCCTAAAAGTCATAAGCACTGAATATTCCCGCGTATGTGCGGGGACAACGAAGTACATAAAAAAAATTATATATAATTTTACCACTCTGGGAAATGCAGCCTTAAGTTACATAAGTTACAAATTGCATTTGTATCCAACTTATCTGCTTTTAATTCTCTTAAATACTAGGAAGAAGAAAAAAAAGCGGAGTCACTCATACTCTTTGAGCTGCACAAACTGCAAAGTTATCGTATAGGCATTGCTAGCCCAAAGGCTGCATTGAAAGCACAATAGAAAATGAAAGAAGGCACAATGCCTTTTAGGCAGGCATGACGCCTCAGGGGTGACAGTTAGGTCAGTTTTTGTGGAGATCCAAAGATCAAGGCACAAAGATGACTTGATTGATCATTTGTCCGGGGAGGTGGGCGGGTTGCTTATGGGTTTGATGAGGCTACCCCGGAAGAGACCTAGGATTACACGAAAGTAACTTATCCTTCTCTTTCAGGGGATAAGTATCAATAGTCAAGCACTGAATCTAGTAGCAAGCCCTTACCCTACCTCGGGGGAAATGACCAAGAATCGAGAGCTGCTGATCCTAGCATTGAAATAGATTTCTTTAAGCGGTTTGGACTAAGTGTCTGCTTTAGTATTGGAATTGAGACCACGTCTAAATAAAGTGTTCACTGACCGCCAAGTGGCTGCTTTGCAGTTCTCAGATGGGAACATTATGAAGCAGGGCCACAGTAGCTGTTTTTTCCCCCGTGTGAAGTGTGCCTTGGGTGTAGCCAGAAATAGTATGTTCAAGTGGTAAATCAGTTTGATCCATGAAAATATCAATCTGGAGATGGATAGTGGAGACAGGAAACCCCGTTTTAACAGGAACCCTAACAAACCAATGATCAGATTTCCTAATGTCCTTAGTGTGGTCTTCGAGTGTCAATAGTCATCTGGTCTAAAGAACAGACCTTTCAGGTGGTGTGGTGCAATTAGGAAAGAAATTGGGTAGTGAAAATAACTCATATTAATCAGACAGACAATACCTTAGGCAGAAAAGCAGTGTGGGTTCTCACCACTTTTCTTCAACAGTCTTTCACAGCAACAAAGGGTAAGAAGGACAAAATTATATTTTTAATTGCCGTACCGGTGGCAGCGGTTATACCTGCTAATACATTTCTATAACATCCACTGTGATGATAAACCATACTGTTAAAATTCATACATGCGGTATGACATTAGCCCACTGGGGCTTAAAATTTCACTAAGTTATGTTATGGCACACCAGTGGCAGTGGTGTGGACTGCTAACAGATTTCAATGACATCAACTGGGTAGATGCGCCTTACGGTTGCACGAACATTTCGGGTGGGCAGGACATCTGTATAACAATGTCGGGGACCCGTAATAGTTATTTTTGATACTTTGTGCCAGAGACTTGGGAAATGTAGTCCACACGATAAGTCCTACTTTGTGCTGAAAACCTGGGAAATGTAGTTCGAGATGAGGGAGGCACTGAAAGACAGGGAATTTTTCCCAGAACCGCTAGCACACTAACAATTTGTAAAATCCAAAGAACCCTATGCATTGAACTGTTATATGCTGATGGTATATTGTAAATAATGAGGCAGAGCGATATTGAAAAAATGATTTCCGCAATTATGTTTAAAGGATTAAAATCCGAGAAGTCTGTTTTCACTTGTTATGAAGTATAATGTCACAGGATTTGTTTAAAAGACTTTGTTTTGCATTCACACTACTACTGACCAAGGAGCGGAAGCTCCAAAACGCATAAGGGGACTTTGCTGGAATAAATCACGCTTAAGAAGCAGACATGGCAGACGTGAAAGAGTAGAGCTCCGTCCACTGGGCCTTTCTCATCCTGATTTTATCCTGTGAGGTGCTTGATCCTGGCTCAGAACACGCAGGGCTAGTGAGCGAATGTGCCAGGCAGTCACTGGGACGAAGTGCGGCGAAATTCCAGGAAATGGAGGCAGAGCATGGAGATCTAGACTGCGCTGCGCGGGACTCCGCCTGAGGCCGTGAACCTTCGGTGGAGGCAGGAGCCGCGGCAGGGACGGAGCACAGAGACTGAGGCTGCCTGGTGTCCCGACGCCTCGGAGACTGGTGGAGTGCGGGCAACGTGACCAGGAGTGCGGACCTGCACCGGGAGACGTGCGGTGAATGCCTGGTGGTGCTCGGGTGCGACAGGAGCGTCTGTGTGCCCGGAGGTGAGGCGGCGATTGGTGCGCAGCAAGGCCCCCAACCCCAGCCCCGACTTACGAAGATAGGAGTGCCTGGTGGGGACCAGCCGCGCTGGTAGGAGCCGTGCCCAAGTCCCCTGTCAGCGTGTGGCTTCACGGTGAGCGGTGGCCAGCAGCATTGCGGGCAGAGGCGAGCTGCGCAGCAACGATTCCGAGCCGGTGCTTCAACGGTGTGCACCGGGAACTACATTATTCCAGTGACGGCTCTTCACAGCGGTGCTGCCCTTAAGGTGTGGCGAACTCCGGCAGGCCCCAACTGATCAGCCTGCAGCCTGGGGCCCATACATTGTGCGCACAGCACAAAATGGCACCGTGATCTCAGCCCGCCGGAGACTATTAATGAGACCCCTCTGTGCACAGCGAGGCGTACTTCACCTGGCTGGGACCCCCCTACTGTCCTCTATTTGCTGCCAAGACCTGCTGGTGTGTTCTGGTGATGGGTGCACCGCTGTGTGCCTGTAACTGCCCGGTGTCATCTGCCTTGCCTGACCCCAAGATAGAGGCTCCCCAGTCGCCCTGACCTCACGTGGACTGCAGACTTGGTGAGCTGGGGGGGGGCTCGGGACGCTGCGTGGACATTGTGGGAGCACTGGACATAGTCGTGGGACCTGGGGCGCAACGGATTTGCGGAGGCCCAATCGGGGTGGAGGAGCTGAGCAAGTCAGTGGAGTGTGCCATATTGTTTTGAGGGCCCAGTACACCCCCTGCAGGAGGGGAGGCCTCTGTCCCTGGGCCGCGCTGGGCATCCCTGCTGTTTGCTGGCACTGCCCGATGCTGGGACCGCGCCGGTCAGGACTTTAAAGGAGGAACAACCCCTGTGTCACTGGAGCGGGGGGCACGCAACCTATGGAGAAGAGCACTGCCAGGTTCGGGCTAGACTGACCTTACAGCAATTGTCTCTGGGTGGTGGAGGCGTGCTTGGGCAAGCTTGACGCTGCCTGGCCCACAGCACCGACTCATTACAACGTGCAGCAGAATGGTTGGCCGCTCCCTCCCCGCTCCCCCCCCACTCCCTCTCCGGTCGTGTCAAGACCTGAACGGGCGTGTGGATGCCCACGGCACAGCAGCTCGCAATGGGCAGGCTGCAAGACAAGTCGCAGGCAAAGCCAGAGGTCCTGACCCACTACCGAAGCAGAGGCGGATGGATGTGGAACCTGCGGCCGTCCTGGCGGCCAAGATGGACACTGTTTTGGCGGCGGTGGAACGCATTGGGACTACCCTAACGCAGACCAAAACCTCCTTGGAAGCGCGCCTTGATAGTCACCTCAGACTGCACGCTGCTGCATGCGGATCGCAAGCTGTCGGAGTCGGTCGCTGTGCAGCGCTTAACGATCCAGGAATTACAGCCCGTGGTCCACAGTCACGCCTCAGCTTTGCAGGACCTGATTGAGTCCATTTTCTCAAAGATAGCGCAGAAGGGCACTCTCGGCGCAACAATGTCCGCGTGGTGGGCCTGCCAGGAGAAGGGAAGAACCCTGAATGGCATATGGAGTACTGGTTGCGGACGATCCTGCCGACTGAGCTGTCCCAGCATTTCGTGGTGGAAAGGGCACATAGGGTGCTGGCGCAAGCCTAGAGGCCTGGTACTCGGCCCCGTCCGTTCCTTTTTAAACTCCTCAATTACCGAGACGGTGATGCGGTGCTTCGCGATACGCAAAAGTAGGAAGACATCAAAGTGGGCAACAGTCAGGTGCTGTTCTTTCCTAACTACACGGTGCAGCGACGATGTGGCTCCTATCTGGCAGTGAAGCGACAGCTACGGGAGTTGGAGCTGTCATACTCGCTACTGTTCCCCTCCCGTTTAAGAGTGGTCACCACGGAGGGCACGCGCTTCTTTGAGGCCCCATCGGAGGTTTGGGACTGCCTGGAGGAGACAGGGCGCTGGTCGGGGACGAGGCCGTCTGATCCAGATGGGGCGGATGGCAGGAACTGCGATCCCGGAGGCGGAGGAAGAGGAAAGGGTCCAGGTGGGGTGGGGGCCTGGGACGGGGTGCCCCCAGTACAGAGAAAATGCGGCAGGAACGGCAGGAGGCCCTCGAGGCGGTTGCGACGTTGAGAACAGTGAGCGCAAGCACGGACCTAAGCTGCAGACAGCTGAGCAAAGCACACACCAGTGGTTCATCTTTACCGTCTGTTACGTCAAGAGGACGCTGCGATGCCTGTAGTTACACCTCAGACAGCGGACTTCATCATGTGACCAGAGAAGGACTTGAGACAGTCTGATATGCTACCTGTGTTAAATGCAATGCTCATTGTATCCTTTGATTGATACACCATGCTCTTTTAGCTGACTCAGCATGTGCCCCGCGCAAGCTTGGGTCTCCGAGGCACGCCGTAGATACACAGCCGCGCCCTGCATAGGGAGCCCGGTGTTTCCCACGCGCGTTGCTCGGGGGGGGGCATTGGTTAGCCTCGGTGCACCTTCCTGGTTTGATTCTACATGAGCACCTCCGACTTTATGCGGGCCCTGGACGAGGGCGCGATATGCTACACCACTGACAGTGCGCTCCGCCATGCACCCTTGGCTTGCAGACACGTCACCTTGAAGAAGAACAATTGTTACTTACCTGTAAACAGGTGGTTCTCCAGTATTGGTGTCTTTCATAGATTCACATGCTTGAATATTCCCCGTCGTCGGAGTGGGAGTCCCACGGTAAATAAAATAGCAATAAAAGCTAAATATATAATAATATATAATAAATATATATATACATAATAAGGAAAAACCCAAAAAATGCATACAATAACCATCTGGTACCTAACCAAGAGTTTCCACATAGGAATGCATGGGGAAAAAGAAGTTCCAATGCAGCCTATCCTTGTCATTATGTTAGTCCAAACTGCAGCCAATCAGGCGCCAGCAGCCCTCTAGAACCTTCTCCTCAGAGCTCAAGCCCTCAGATTTTCGTAGCACAAGAGTGACCACAGAGTCTATGAGGAGAAGCGAGCCTCTGAGGGGAGGATGGGAGGGTCGCATGTGAATCTATGAAAGACACCAATACTGGAGAACCACCTGTTTACAGGTAAGTAACAATTGTTCTTCTCCAGTATTAGGGGTGTCTTTCATAGATTCACATGCTTGAATATAGAATAGTAAGCAGTCCGTATCCGAACACAAAGTTTCCAGGATGCAATGTATACACAAAAGGTTGGAATCAACAGGTGTAAACCCATGCCATAGAAGTTATAAAACTATATGTATACATAGAGAAGACATGCATAAGACTGGAAACCATAGGAGGAGGGTAGAACAGAGGCTCACCTTATTGAAAAAGATTACGGAGCACAGCTTGTCCCACTGCGGTATCCCCTTCAGCCATGGCACCCAGGTTGTAGTGCTTTGTGAACGTGTGCCTGCTGGACCACGTGGCAGCTCTGCAAATCTGATGCAATGGAACTCCGGCAAAGAGTGCAGTCGAAGAGGCCACAGACCTGGTAGAGTGGGCTCTTACTCTAGACTGTAAAGGCTTTCCCGCTTTCTGATGGCAGAAAGCAATCGCCGAAGCCACCCAGCGGGCTACTGTAGGTTTGGTGACTGGTCGCCCTTTTTGAAAACGGCCATAGGCCACGAAGAGCTGATCCGATTTTCGGAACTGGGCTGTTCTGCTGATGTAGAACTTTAAACATCTTTTAATGTCCAAAGAGTGCAGGCGTTGTTCCGCAGGTGATTGCGGATTGGCAAAGAAAGACTTCAGTATAACAGGTTCATTAATATGGAAGTCTGACGGCACTTTTGGAAGGAAAGTAGGGTTAGTGCGTAAAAGCACAGAATCCGGTTTGAACTGTAGAAATGGTTGTTTAATCGTGAAAGCATGCATATCACTCACTCGACGTGAGGACGTCAGAGCAAGTAAAAGCGCAACCTTCCAGGTGACATACTTGAGGTCTGCGCTATGGATTGGTTCAAACGGAGCAGTCATTAATTGTGACAAAACAATGTTGAGGCGCCACTCTGGAGGAGGACGCCGAATTGGAGGAAAAGTCCGAAGAAGTCCTTTGAAGAATTGACGTATCAATCTGGATGAGCATAAGGAGGCGGAGCCATCATGGCGGAAGCGTGATATTGCCGCCAGAAAAACTCTTAACGTAGCATGTGACAAACCCGACTGAGCCAGATGGAGAAAGAAAGGGAGGAGCTCAGCGGGCGTGGCACGCAAAGGATGTACTCCGGCGTCTGCACACCAGTGGCAAAAGCGTTTCCATTTCAACTTATAGGTTTTTATAGTTGATGGAGCCCTGGCCTGAGCGAGGATGTTACGACACTCCTGAGGGATGCTTAGATGTGCAAATTCACAGTGCTCAGGTTCCAGGCTGACAAGCTCAGGGAAGAGGGGTCCGGATGGTAGATTTGACCCCTGTTCATGGAGAGAAGATCCATTCGAGGATGAAGAAGAATGGGTTTGCATTGAGACAGGAGTAGCAGCTCTGAGAACCACGCCTGTCGTGGCCACCTGGGAGCAATCAGAAGGATGTGGCAAGGCTCTCTCCGCATCTTCCAAAGTACGCGTGGCACTAGAGGAATCGGAGGAAAAGCGTAGGCGAAGAGATTCGACCAATCCATCAAAAGGGCATTGCCTTGGGACCCTTTGTGGGGATGCCAGCTTGCGTAAGCGGGGCATTTGCGGTTCTCTGGAGTCGCAAAGAGGTCGATTGCAGGGAATCCCCAACGGTGAAAGACCATATCGAGTGTTGGCTGGTGGAGTTCCCACTCGTGGTTGGATGATCGGGATCTGCTGAGGGAATCCGCCAGGAGGTTGGACAACCCCGGAAGATGTACTGCAGTGATTTGGATTTGATGATTGATGGACCAGTCCCAAATCGCCTCTGCCAGGCGGGATAACACCGGAGACTTCGTTCCGCCCTGCTTGTTTATATAATGCATACAGGTCGTGTTGTCCGTTTGTATGAGAACTGACTCTCCCTGCAGCACTGGTTGAAATGATTTCAGGGCCAGAAAGATAGCCATAAGCTCCAACTTGTTGATGTGCCAGGACTTTTGATGGACAGTCCATTTCCCTTTCACGGACAGGTCTTGGAGGTGAGCTCCCCAGCCCTCCAGGGAGGCATCCGTCGTCAGTGTTAGATCTGGGGTGTTGGACAGAAAAGACGTGCCTGCTGCTAGCTGGTGTGGTTGTGCCCACCATCTGAGCGCCTTCTTCATGGGAATGGTGATGGAGACCTGATCGTTGAAGGAACCGGTGACTTGACGCCACTGCTTGTCCAGAGCCTGTTGTATAGGTCGTGCTCGAAGTCGGCAATGAGGGACAAGAGCGATGCATGACGAAGCCATCCCTAGAAAAGACTTCAACAAGCGGACTGAAACGCACTTCTTTGCGAGAAGTAGCGAAACTAGCCGGAGGATCCTCTGTTGACGTTCCTGGGAGACAAATGCTTTGGCCAGGTTGGTGTCCAGCGTTGCTCCTAGGAAATCTTTGCAAGTTGTTGGCTGCAATTGAGATTTCTCCAGATTGATGGACAGACCCAAGGAACGGAACACTGTCTGGCAGATTGCTGTATGGTGTAGAAGTTGTGCGCGGGATTGTGATTTCAGGAGGCAGTCGTCGAGATATGGGAATATCTGTATGCCTTGGAGACGAAGAAAAGCCATGACCGGAGCCAACATTTTTGTAAAGACTCGGGGGGCTGAACGGAGGCCAAATGGAAGGACCCTGAATTGGAAATGAAGGTGTCCCACCTTGAAGCGCAGGAATTTGCGATGAGCCGCTAGAATTGGGACATGGAAGTAGGCGTCCCGGAGATCGATGGTAGTCATGAAATCTCCGACTGAGAGCAAACGCAAGATCTCTGTAAGCGTGAGCATACGGAAGGTCTGGTCCTTGAGATAATGATTGAGTGCTCTCAAGTCCAGTATTGGTCTCCATTCTCCGTTCTTTTTGATGACGAGGAAAAAACGGGAATAAAACCCCTTCCCTCTCTGCGACTTTGGCACAACTTCCACCGCACCTTTTTGAAGGAGAAGGCGAACCTGATGAAATAGTTCTTTGAGGTGCGGAGGTGGTGGTCCGGAAGGTGGCGTTGGAGGAGGTACCTCGACAAATTCCAATGCATGGCCTCTCTTCACAATGTCGAGTGCCCAACGGTCCGTGGTAATGGAGGACCATTGAGAACCAAACAGAGAGATTTGACCTCCAATTCTTCGTTCGACAGAGGAGTCATTGACGTTTGTTGGATTGTCCTCTGAAATTAGACTTCCCTCTGTAAGTTCTGGCAGGCTGCTGACGGGAAGACTGCTGGCGATTACCGGTGTAACGCTGGTTACCTTGGTTGAAGGACCGGTATTGACTGCTTCCTCCACGAAAAGTGGACGTAGTGCCACGTCCTCGAGCACCCCGAAAGGGCTGTTTCTTAAACTGAAGGGTACCCAAAGCACGTGCAGTGTCCGTGTCCTTTTTAATAGATTGTAGCGCTTCATCAATATGCGCTCCAAATAATGACTCGCCGTCAAATGGCATATCTAGGATTCGTGCTTGAACTTCCTGCCGAAACGAAGTTGAGCGTAACCAACCCTGGCGACGCAGGACGGCCGCTCCAGCGAGCTGGCGAAAACCTGTGCAGGCTACATCCACTGCACAATCTATAAGTTCTTCTGCCGTCCTTTCTCCTTCTTGCAGAATCTTCTGTGCTTCTGCCTTGGAAGCATCTGGGAGTAACGCTACGTAGGCGGCCATGTCAGCCCAAGCCTGACGGTCATAACGGCCTAGAATGGCCATTGCGTTAGCTACTCGAACTGTTGTAGAGGACATGGAGGAAAATTTTCGCCCAATAGCATCCAGGCGACGGCCCTCACGGTCCGGAGGAGCAGTGATTGTAGACGCCGGATTCTTTGAACCCCGTTGAGCTGCCTGCGTGACGACAGAGTCGGGCTTAGGTTGACCTGTAAGGCATGCTGGAGATCCTATAGGAGCTTTGTATTTCTTTTCTAGCCTTGGCAGCTGTGCTGGTAGAGAGTTTGGCGTCTTCATTATTTTCTCCCCTTCAGACCAGATGAAGTCTATAATCGGGACTGTGAGGATCTGTTTCAAGGGCTGGTTTTTGAAATCGTATAGGAAGCAATCTTCCTCTCGGTGTGCTCGTGGCAGTTTGAATCGCTGTGCTGCCCTATCCATTAACTGGTGGAAGCCTGCGATGTCTACTGGAGGAGAATCCGCTGCAGGCACCTGAGAAGGAGATGGTGTTTGAGCACGATAGTCATCCCACTCCGCCAAATGTTCCTCCCCATCCTCATCTACTTCAGAAACTTCACCATCTTCACGCTCTGGAGGATTCTCGTCATCATCATCCTCTGGATAGATGGTAGTATGAACACGAACTGATGTAATTCGGTGACCAGGGACAGGCGACGCTGGTTGAGGAGGAGCCAGAACCGGGTTAGAAACTGGATTTATTACTGATGGGACCGTTGTAACCTGTGGCGTTGGTGGGAAACGCCGATTGTAGTCTTCCAACATACTTTGGAGGTTAGATATCATGGAGATAGGCAACATCGCCGTTGGAACTTGAGTGTGAGTCGTTTGATGTTGGCCATAAACATCTTCCTCGTCGTTACTGAAGTCTTGGCACTTAATATTTAGATCTGAAAGACTGTGAGCTTGGTCATCAGACTCTTGATCAGAATCAGTCGCAAACAGCGGAGATGGAGGATTAATCATCTCTTGCTCTGTAAGAGTCTCGAACTGTGGCTTGCTGGACTGCAAGGGCAATAGAGGCATTGTAGCAAAAGAAGAGGCCGGCGTCGAAATTGTGTCCTGCGTACGCGTCGACGGCATGACAACAATTGACTTTTGCGATGGGATCGGCTTAGATGCCATCGTCGACGAGGAGACCGTCGACGGAGCAGTCTTCATCGGTATTGATGGAGTCATCGTGGACGGAACCTTGACTTTCAATGTCTTCGTCGACGGAGTCATCGTCGACGGAGTCATCGTCGACGGAGCCATCGTCGACGGAGTCATCGTCGACGGAGTCATCGTCGACGGAACGGTCGTCGACGGAGCGGTCGTCGACGGAACGGTCGTCGACGGAGCGGTCGTCGACGGAACAGATGGAACAGGTCCCTTCGTCGACGGGATAGCCATCGACGGTGCGCTCGTCGACGAGAGCGTAGACGGAGTCAAAGCCTTCACAACTCTAGTCGACGACGACCGGGTCGTCGACGAGTGAGCTTTTTTCGTCGTTGAAGATGAAATAGGAATCACAGAAGACACAGTCTTAGAGCTGAGAACCACTCTCATCGACGATGAAGACGTCGACGCTAGAGCCGACGACGATCCAGAGGCCAGCGTCGTTGTGACTGTCGTCGTCGATTTGGAACCAGAGACAGCCATTCTCGTCGACGGAGTAGAAACCACCGTCGTCGACGGCAAATCCGTTTTCCTCACAGAAAAACTGGACTTTGAAGCAGAAAGAGCCTGAGAGCTTTGTCTCGTGGGCCCAGACGTGGTAGGCAAAGGTGAAGACACCGCAGGGGTCATTGTGAGGGAAACTTTCCTCTTTTTAAGAAATGGCGAAGGCACCTCCTGCACACTACCACGTTTAGAAGCTGCTTTAGAACGGCCTGACCCAAGACTTTCAGCGTCAGAAATTAAATTATCTTTGTCTTTAAGCCTCTGAAGCCAGACAAGTAAACGGCCTTCTCTGTCCTTTTGAGTTTTCTCTGAGAATTTTCTACAGAGTTTACAGGTACCCACTTCATGGTCCGGATAAAGGCAGTAAATACACTTACTGTGTGGGTCATCATGAAATAATCTCAGCTTTCCACATGAGGAACAAGCTCTGAAGAGAGACTTCTTACTTGAAGACATTTTGGAAGAAACTGGAACACTTGAAGAAAGAAAACTGAGCAGAGCTCAGGGAGACTCCCTTACACACGACGTGCGGTAGAAAATCTGAGGGCTTGAGCTCTGAGGAGAAGGTTCTAGAGGGCTGCTGGCGCCTGATTGGCTGCAGTTTGGACTAACATAATGACAAGGATAGGCTGCATTGGAACTTCTTTTTCCCCATGCATTCCTATGTGGAAACTCTTGGTTAGGTACCAGATGGTTATTGTATGCATTTTTTGGGTTTTTCCTTATTATGTATATATATATTTATTATATATTATTATATATTTAGCTTTTATTGCTATTTTATTTACCGTGGGACTCCCACTCCGACGACGGGGAATATTCAAGCATGTGAATCTATGAAAGACACCCCTAATACTGGAGAATAATCACTAATTAGTTTGGACGCTTACCCCGTTGGGAAACTGCCCTTAAGCTTACAATGTTGGTTCTGGTTTATATGTTTCAGACACGACGCTCAGTGTATACACCCCATAGACTCAGCACACGGCCTGATGAGGCGCCCCCCCCCCCCCCTCCCTCCCCCCCCACCCCTCCCCCCCCCCCCACCCCCCGAGTAACTACATTACAACACCATGGCATGCACCAACATTATGACCTGGAACATCTGCGGCATGCACACCCCATCGCACAGATATGCGGTCTTTGCCTACATGCAGCCACACCAGGTGGGGATCGCACTTCTCCAAGAGACACACATGTCCAAGATAGAGCTGGGACGACTCTGCAGCCACTGGAGAGGGCAGATCCATGGCACCACCTACTCACAGGCGCGGGGCACTCTGGTATGGGTAAGAGCCGGCGTCCCCTTTACATGCACCGACGCACAGGTGGACAATGAGGGGAGGTACACCTTCATTCGGGGGAAGCTTAACGGGCAAGAGATACTGCTGGGTTCCATCTACTTCCCCAACGTGGACCAGCCCACTTTCCTGACGACCCTAAACCCCATCCTTCAGCGGTACGCAGGTCTCCCCTGGCTGATTGGTGGTGACTAACATGGTCATGGACACCCATCTGGACCCCCCCTTTGCGCAGCGACATCGACAGCACAGGCCCTTAGGGATTGGTTAGTACACTGGGACATTTACAACCTTTGGCGCGTACAGCACCCTGTGGATAAAATATACTCTTACTACTCGGCAGTGCACGACCTGCATGTCTGTCGCAACCGCATAGTGGGTTCCCAGTCTCTGCTCCCCCTCCTGTCCTGGTCAGAATACCTAGGTAGGACACTCTGACCACAATCCCCTGTGGTTCTAGCTCAGTTGGGCGGCGGATAGACCCCCAGTGCCCACATGGCGGTTACAGCCGCAGCGTTGGTAGACACTGAGTTTAGGTCCTCCATGAGCACGGCCATTCTCTACTATTTTAAAGGCAATGAAGATCAGGTGAATGACCCTGGGATAGAGTCGGATGCCCACAAGGTGACCATCCGTGGCCACTGCATGGGTGCCACATGGAATATCCGCACGCAGTTGTCTGCTTCTCTTGCTCGCATAAAGTCTGAGCTCCTGCGCTAGGAGAGGGAAGGGGCTGGCAGACATGCGTGCAAGCTTGGGGCCTGCGTGCCAAGCATGCAGTCCTGCTTGAACGCCTGAGGTGCCATAATTACGCGGCGCACACTGCCAAGACGCATGGCAAAGCAGATAGGGCTGGCCGCTTGCTAGCCTGGTTGGTGAGACGGACAGAGCACATGACTCCAATTGGTGCCATCCAGACGGCGCACGTTGTACTAGTCTACACGCAGCGTGAGATCCACCGGGCGCTGGCCGATCACTATTGGGAACTGTATAGGCCGCATGCACTAGCTGAGAGACTTTTTGGAGTCTATCGCACTGCCGATCTGCCACGGAGGGTCAGAATGAGGAGCTCGGTGCTCCGCTCACACTGGAGGAAGAGGGGACGTGATCCAAGCGCTAGCAACCGGGAAAACACCGGGGCCAGCCGGCCGAGTATTATAAAGCCAACAGAGACATCCTGGCGCCTAAGCTCTTCGGGTGTACAGGGCGTTGATTGATGCCGGCCAACTCCCGCACTCTAAGGGAAGCGTTCTTAGTGTCCCTGTCTAAGCCCGGCAGAGACCCCCTGTCCTTGAGCGACTATTGCCCGCTGGCGATGCTTAACACGGATTATATTTATTCGCCAAACTCCTTGCGGAGCGCTTGGCGCCAGTGGTTCCCCATTTGGTACACCCCGATCAGAATGGTTTCGTACCGGAGAGGTCCACCTCGCTGAATCTTCGGAGGTACTTCAGGGTGGTGGCTTGGCCCAGGGCAGGGTGCCTGGTGCTTGACTTTGAGAAGGCTTTCGATTGCCTAGAGTGGGGATACCTGGCGTCTGTGTTGAAGGCGTCTGGACTGGAGGCGAACTTTCTACAGATGGTGAGACTCTTGTATAATAAACCGTTGGTCTGTGTCCGGATGGGACTGTGTCTCGGATGCAGTGGCGGTAAGGGGTACTTGCCAGGGCTGCCCCCTGTCGCCGCTGCTCTTCACCCTCACCATGGAGCCCTTGGCTGCGGCCATGCGGCAGCTTCTATCAGATGGCATCCTGTTAGGGGACGGAGTTCATCAGGTGTCCTTGTACGCAGATGACCTGTTGCTCTTTGTTCGTGATGTGGGCCGCATACCGGAGCTGCTGGCCACACTGCTAAGCAGTTACGCGGATCTCTCGGGGCTCAGAGTGAACGCAGGCAAGTCATGCCTCTATGCATTTAACAGTGTGGTACCCAACCCGGAGTACAGTCTCCACGGCACGAGAGTCCAGTGGCGGGCACGTGTATGTACCTGGGGATCCAGATCTACCACCAGCCGACGGACCTGCTGGACGGGAATCTAGGCAGAGCAGTGACTGCACTCAGAGCCCAAATTGGCTTCTGGTCCATGCTTCCTCTGACGTCTACCAGCAGAGTGGCTCTCGCCAAGATGGTAATGCTCCCTTGCCTTCTATATTATTTTGCGAACTTGCCACTGTTCGTACCTGCGCCGTTCTTCTCTAATCTTAATAAGCTACTCCGAGACTTTGTTTGGGGTGCGTCAAGGCATAGTCTGGCCCTCGGGAAGTTGTTCTTGCCCACTGATAAAAGCGGGCTAGCTGCCCCCTGTTTTGAGCACTACCTAGCGGCGCAACACCAGTGGGTCGCCAGTTGGCTGGCGGACAGGGGAAGAGAAGACAGCCACGCCGAGCCGCCTTACACGTTAGAGCGGGTCTCTGCGCTCCTTCACCCGTTGGCGGCGCGCCCTATCCCACTGGTGCTGGCAGTGGCATATAAATGCTTCCGTAGGGCATTGTATCTCACGCGCTCTGTGTACCCTTATGCACCTGCGGTGCCGCTGGAAGGCTCGCTCGGAGTTTGGGGGTGCTCGCGCACTGTGCTGGAGCAGTGGCATGAAGTCGACGTCCAGACATTGGGCGACCTGTACCAGGACGGTGCGCTGATACCCTATGAGACACTAGTAGAGGATGTTGGACTCCCACCCGGGGGTTTCCTCCTGCACCGATCTCACCGCCCACATGGCGGCTCGGTGGGGAATGTTGCGGTAGAGCCAGCGCAACACCTGATGGTGCAATACTTACATGTCATGGGCAGGGGCAGGCACCTAATTAAGTGGTTTGCGGCGTCCCTACAGACACGGAAATGAACCTTGCCCCACTTAAGGGGAAATGGGAACGGGATATGGGGCGAGACTTGGCAGACGGAGAATGGGAAAAGATCCTTAGAAGCTGGTGCGCATCCCATAAAAATGCGATTTTGCCAATTCCAAGTCTACATAGTGTCTACCTCACCCACGACCTCATCAACAGATACTTTCATAGGGCGGATGCGACTTGTCCCAGATGTGCGGAGGTAAACGCGGATCTGCTCCATCTTTTGTGGCGCTGTCCAGGCCTTGGCGCATACTGGAGAGACGTTCATGTACTACTTACACAATGCACCGGTCTCATCGTCCCTCATAACTGGCCTGAACATCTCTTGCATCACTTCAAGAGGTCGCCCAAAGACAAAGCGTCATCTCGTTTCCTTGATCTGGGGATTGTCACAGCAGTGGGACTCCCCAGTAGGAGATGGAAAGCGAGGGACTCGCCCAGTGTAAGAGCATGGGTTCCGTCTCTCGTCGTGGGCTCGTGCAGAATGGACAGCCATCCGGTGGGAGGAAATAGTAGGGCTTCGGAGGGAGCCTTTGGCGGAGAAATGGGAAATCATGCTAAACCGAGTATAGGCGGCAGGGAGTGCAGTGGACGAGGGGGGCGGTAGGACATTAGGCTGACATATCAGGTGTGAGGGAGGGAGTGCGCAGCGGCGGCAAAGCCTGACACAATTTAGTATATGGTGCGGTAAATAGGTGAGGAAGCATAAGCCAGGTGGTATGCGTATGAGTGGGGGGGTTCGGGTGGACTGGAAGGGAGGGGGGGGGAGGGGGGGGGGGAGTTTTGTACTGCACTTCGGTGACAGTGTCGCAGTTAGTTGTTACGGTTACTGTTTTGTTGTATATGCTCATTAGGACTGGGATGTACATGTAAGGCCTGTTCCCTCGTACAGGGAAGTGGGGTGCATTGTATCTTCATCACCAATTAAGGACACACCAGGGCGCTCATAATTTTCCTGCGAACTAATTGCATGTATTGCTACGGCGCCTCTAGTCGTGACATGCTGTCTGTGCACTTCAACCCAGGAACAGCCGCTAAGATGTAATGTGTGAGATGGAATACCTAATGTAATGTTCATCTTTATAAATCATAAAAAGATTTGACAAAAAAAAAAATCACGCTAAGAAAATCGATAGAATATATATCTAGGTAGAAAGAGGAAAAAAAGAAATGATGTCTAACAAAATATAAAACATTGATCAGGCCAAATAGGATTATATTAAAAATAAATAAATAGACCCAGCAAAGAACTCTGTAAAGGAGCTTTTCTGTACAGTTCGAAACTGGACTTCCTCACCAGCAATAAAAGCGAGGGAATATAATCAAGTTTCTTGCTATTCACTAGCTTTTTGAGGAAAAAGTCAAAGATATCTCAATTGCTTTACAGCTCAAAGTTAAAAAAACCCAGCAAATTTCCACTTCTGAGGTCTTAAGTGAGAAAGTCTCCCTAGAGCTTAGGGAATTTCAGACACTTCTAGTACGGACCAGCTGTTCAACCTGTCCCACTGTTAAGTCAATCAGCTGACCCTTGGCACCCCCAACCCTACAGTTCAGCTTATTCCAGACCAGATTGCTGAACTGATCAATAAAATCAACATGTCCAACGGTTATTCCCAAACCTCTAGAAAAAAGCCAGTCCTTCAACTCTTAAAAAAAGAGTAACCTAGATGCACAAGATACCGCAAATGATAGTCCAATCTACAGACTTTTCTGTGCAAACTAGCCAAATAAGCTATGAACCGTCATCTAAAATTAGGGAAATACAACCTCGTACTGAAACTGCTCATAGCCACTGAAGTAATCAGATTCATCCTGCACAAGGGCAGCAGAACAGCCCTGATCTATTCGACCTATCTGCCGCCGTTGACAGTTGACCATAACCGTTTGATCAACCGTTAATGCAAGTAGGGATAAAGGGTACAGCTCTGGCTTTGTTTCACTCTTTAACCAACAGATCAGAATCTATAGCTCGTGGTCATTTTCAATCTGAGCCTTATACATTGACATGTGGTGTGCCTCGGGCTCGTCCTAGAGTCCTACACTCTTCAATGTATATATTTAGTCACTGGCATGTTAATCAAATCCTCTGGGTTTTTGTTGGTGTCCTACGAGGACAAAACTCAAATAGTTGTATCATTTGCCAAAACAGACTGCAAAAGGAGTGATAATTTGAGACTGTATGATAGGGCCTGCACCAAAGACATCTTTTTCGAGGCACATCACCTTCAGTGTCTAGTTTAGACTTCATCTTTGCCATTTTGTTGTCTATATGGAAGTCAATTACTGGTAAAAGTTGGTTTCGTTGGGGAGCTTCTGGCTCGAGTGAAATAAGCCGGACCAAAGAAACGTATAGCACAGTGTGTGCAATCATGAGCAGCCAGGGTTGTGCCATCTGCTGCTGCACTAAACTGGTTCGCTACTAGGCCTCCTTCCTGGAGAACTTCCACAAAATCTGGTTGATCTTTGGCAACTGGTCTTTGAACCTTTAAAGAGTCCTATAAGGACCTATCCTACCGCCTTAAAAGGACAGATACACTGAAAACCTTTAAGGGAGCAGATGTGCCGCACACTTCAACCCCAAGAATCTTGGGATCTGCTTTATCAAGCTGGCAGGACAGTAGAAGGACACTACTACATGGATCTTTGCTTCTGCAATGATCAATGAACCCAGTAGAGGAACCACCCTCAAGAATAGTGGATCTTGTTCTGGTGGTTTGTATTTTTTTCAGAATCCGCACAGGAGCAGACTTGAGGGATGCCGGCATGAGGGAGGTGTCCATAACCTGCTGAATGAACTCAGGCACCAACGCTGATCGCTGGTGTAGTCTCAAAAAGGACTAGAGGATGTTGCCAGAGAAGTAGGCATTTCTAGATTTAATTTGTGCGCCCCTGTAGCCAGTACCTTGTGGAAGATGGTCGCCCACTGGCTAGACCCTTGAAGGCAGGTTGTCTGTTAGAGTAGGAGAGTAGTTTGTGAGAAGTGTATGGAGAACCATGTAGAAGACCTATGCCTTGGCAGAGTGAGACTCCTACGGGGTCAGTGTTCTTGGTCTTCTTGGTGGGGGCTTGCAGTAAGAGCATGCTCACGACCTCAAATTAGTTGAAGAAAAGTCTACAGCCTTTGCCAGCCGAGCTAGAGGCGAATTATGGAGTACTGTCGTAGCCCCGAGTATGTTCTACTTTATCGGTCAAAGCGTTCTGCCTGTGTCGCCCTGGTAATAACCATCATGGAGACAGGTGCACAGAAGTTTGAGAGGAGGGGGGGGGAAGAGATCTTTGGTACACCTGTTCTTGATGCATGCTTGGCAGTTGTCTGGATGTCCTGTTACCCTGTGTCTGATCAGGAGAAGGTGAAAATGAGCCTCTAGACAACAAGTGGCACCCGCACTGCTCTTGATATGGATCCTCTGCTAGATCATGTATGCCACAGCGATTGAGTCAGTGTTGAGCTCCTGGACTGTTCTCTAGGCGCTGAGCGTCTCCTTGACGTCGAATGTAAATGTTTGGACGTAGAGTGCATTTGAACTACAGGGGCCAGTGGAGAACGTTGTATTGCTGTCCAACCTGGGTGAGTGCTTAGATGTCGAGTGACATTGAGCTGAAACTTAGAAAACCTTGCAGACGTCAAGCTGTGCTGGGAAGAAGGGGGCCAAGTTTCTCAACATTGGGTGTGGAAGGGATGTCGCCAAAAGAGACTGGTGCCTCGACATCTTAAATTGGTAGAGAAAGTAATCATGACGTTGACCGTTGTAACGTTGATGTCAAGGGGGAGAGGCAAGACAGGTGGCTCAACTTTGAACGCGGAGTGCTGAAACCTTTCATCCACTCACCCCAAGTCAAGAGATCTGGTTTAATCCATTGTTCTTTTGGTCACTGCCACCCCAGTTTGAACCCAGCCAATAGCAAGTCAACCTCGACCCGGTTCCTAATGGGAAGAGTCTATCCGGACAGGTCCTCCCTGGACATGGGAAGCATCCTAGAACCAATTTTGGCGTTTTACCCCTCAGCCAGGCTAGCTTGAATCCAATAGCAGTGAGCAAGTGACCCACTTCTGGGCATACCCTTGGCCACTTATGGCAAACAAGCCAGGTTGACATCCTGAGATCGTCTCTAAATTGTGTTGCCATTCTGATGCCAAGGGAAAACTCAGATGCCAACTGTCACCAGGTTGAAGTCGGAGGGTGCTGGTCTAAGGCAGATTGTAGTTGTGATGGTTTGTCTTGTGTTGGGGCGATTGCAGATGATGGGATGGCCATCGTTTCACTGTTAGACAATGAGGGGTTAGTCATGGAGCAGTGTTCTGCATTGAAAGTGGCACTACAGTCGATGGTGGTGGCAACAGAGATAACTACAACACGTGTGCTTTACTTCGCTGCTAGAGGCATTTGACAGTCACACAATGCCTGAGAACACAGATCTTACTTCGGGATAGATCTGGTTCTTCCGCCGGAACCTGCAGCCGACTTCAGTCCCTCCAAGAAACAATACAGGCAGACCGTCTCCATCCATGAGTGATCCTAGATTAGTTTTTACCAGGTTGGCAGCTCTCAGGGACATGTGTCTCTGGAAGACCGGTTAAAACAGACACCCATGCAGTCTGTATTCTTTTATGCCACAAGGGCAAGGATTAAACAGGGAAGGTATCTTGACAGGAAAAAAAGGCTAAGTTTAGTCAGAAAATGATTGCTCCTCGAACATTAGTAAGATGTAGAGTGAAAAAGGAACTAACAACAATCTGAAACATTTGGCCAAAAAGCAACGGCTAAAACTCCAGGGTCCGGAAAGAACTGACCTTACTCCCCCCTGAGGCATGAGGAGAGGCAAGGGGTTATGGCTGCATTAAAGGCATGGTGCCAGTTATCATTTTCTATACTGTTGCGAGTTTTCCAATGCAGCCTATGAGATAACAAAGCCTATCCTTTTACATTCCAGTTTGTGCAGCTCAAAGAGTATGAATGTCTCTTTGGAGTATTTTTCTTCCTACAAGTGGAATTAAATGCAGATCTAGGTTTATTGTAAACAGATGCAACTTATGGAAGCATTGTCTAGCCATGTGTAATTTAAGGCTGCATCTTAGTATGAAAGAATGGAACATATATATTTTAATGTACTCTGGGGTCCCCGCACTTTGACAGGGATATGAAGAGTTGGCATATGGTGTGGCTGCTCGAGACAAACCGGTCTACAGCTGGTTCGACTCACTGCAAGAAGATTTTGGAGGTTAGTTATCTTGTTCAAATCACTCATGGCAGGTTGTCCTTAATCTGCTTAGTGAATCAGCGATTATACTTTCTCTGGAACGTACTCTGCTCTCAAAAAGACTGGGTCTAATTGACCAGTTCTAAATTCATTAAGATTCCTGTGAGATGGAGAGAGCAAGTTCCTCCCTATTTGTTTAGATATGCATTGTTGTAGTATGGTCTGACCTGACCAGCACAAGCGAATTTTGTATCCTGGGTAAGAATGCCCGGAGAGCTGGTAAGAATGCCTGGAGAGCTAGAAAGACTGCTCTTAGCTCTAAGATTTGTGTAGATTCTGGTGAGGTGGCCATTTGCTACCGATTTGATGTTCTTGCAGGAAGGCGCCCCAACCTTCCAGAGAAGCATCTGTTATCACCAGAGGAGAGGTTTGTGGAAGAAAAGGTAAGCCCCGAGACAGATGGTGATGAGTTCACCAAGTTAGACAGGCGACCATTTGTTGTGTCAGTTGGATTAAGTCGAACATTCCAGTTACCTGAATCCACTTCTCGCTCAAGGCTTTATGAAGAGGACGCATGTGTACACGGCAATGTGGAATAAGAAGGATACAAGAGGATATCCTGTCTATCAGAGATTTGTTCAGGTACACCGAAAGACCTTTGTATGTGGCTTGCTATAGTCAGGAGTTGGAGGTCTTTCCTGTTGGATAGGCCCTTTCCAGAACCGTATCTAAGATAGCTCCCAGAAAAGTTCGACATCAAGAAAGCTGAAGGACAGATTTCTCTGGGTTTAGTGTTAGACACAACTTGCTGAAAAGCCACAAACAGGATTCAGAAGACTTCTTCGCTGCATTGAGAGGAGCTTTGACGAGCAAGTCGCGATATGGTAAAACATGGTGATGATGCCACCGGAGATGCAGTTACTGGATCTAGGCACTTTGTAAAAATGTGTGGGGCCAATTTGAACACGAAAGATAACTCTGAATGGATCATGCCTGCCGGCTACAGCGAACCTCCAAAAAATTGTGCTGCTTGCAATATTTTAATCCCCTGAAGGAATTCAATATGCTTCCTAAATAGCTCCTGTCCATTGTAAGGCATATCTAGAATCTTGGTCTGGACCTCAGGCCTGAATGCTGTAGCCTTTAGCCATCCTTGGCGCCTTGGAACCGCAGCCCCAGCTAGCTGACAAACCAGTGGAAGTGATACCCTTCGCACAGTCCAAAATCTCTAAAGCCCTTCAACAAAACTTTCCTTGCCTCCTCCTCGATGTCTACTGGAATATAGTGGAGGTAAGGAGCGACGTCTGACCACATCTGCCTGTTTTAGCACCCCAGTAACGCTAAGGAATTGGACGCTCAGACTGTCAACGGCGACATAGGGAAAAGTTTGATATTATCCAGCCTCCTACCCTCCTTATCTGGGGGTGCTGAAAGCGGAGCAGGAGGATTCTTTGACCTGCGTTGTGCCGCCTGGGCAATCACTGAATCAGGTCAGGGGTGACCTGTGAGACAGGCTGGAGGGTCGTCTGGAGCTTTGTACTCTTAGGGCGTTGGTAAGACTGAAGGATCTGTGGCAGGGTTTCTAATTTTAATGCCCTGATCCAAAATAGTTTACTGGCATAGACCGGACCCATTTTTAAAATGTTCCTTAAAATCGTAAAGGAAACAGTCTTGATGAGAAGGCATTGGAAGCTCGGTTGGCTGCTCTTTCAAAGAGATTATGAAAGCTCCAATATCTTCTGGAGGAGTCCACTTGAGGCAGAGATGTGACACTGGTGGAGGGATAATGTAATTTTACCATTCGTCCAGACAGGTGTATCCTGCATTTCCCCTTCCTCCTGTAGGTCTTAATCTTGGTCTGAAGATGAGATGTACTGGCACTTGAGATATTGAAAGGGGTCGAAGGCTCAACTTGCACCAGAGGTGAAGAAAGTGCTGGAGACTGTGCAGCAGTAACATACCTCTTTCTGTAGTCAAGACAGAATAAATTGTGGTCAGATATTAAAGCAGTTGGAAGACAAACCATCTCTGGCTGTTGCGGTTGATTAAGTTGGTGAGGGTAGTACAAAACTTCATCACAGAACTGAGTTTTGTACTGGATATTTAACTGAGGGGCTTTGTGCAGCCCCAAACATGCTTTCTACATCAGTCATCTAAAGGCTGAATTGGTAAGAAGGCTTGGACTGTAAGGGAGATGAGGGTGTCATTCTTACTGACATTTCTGCTGTAAAATTAATTTTGTTTTAGATTTTGGTTGACGAGGTTGTCGTCAAGGAACGGTCGATGGGCATTTGGTTAAAAAGTCCCAGTAACCAGCATAAATGACAATTTTTGCCGGAACTTTTATAGTCTAGGCCATCGACTATGCAATAGGAGAAATAGTTGACGAGAGGGCCGACGAACATAGTCAACTATGTTGCCAGCAACAACGAGTCTAAGTACTAGTCATCTTTAACGAAGAAGACGAATTTTTCTTGTCAAAGGTGCTCGACTATTGCGAAATAGACGCAGACGAAGTCACTAAGACGACAGTAAGTGGAGGTCTTGTAGTCGGTACCACAGTCGATTAGCTGTCAGTACACAGGGCTGAAGGAGTCTTTAAAAGCAGGTTTCACTTGAACGAGGAGTAGGGGGTCTGAAGCAGATTTGACAAGTTTTTGGTCAGAAGACAAATCCTGAAGAGAAGGAGATGCCCTGGAAGGCAGATCTTGCTTCTTAGTAGCCTCTGAAGACTGAGTCTTCTTTGGAGGTGGCTTGGAGGAGTGACCTGGCGAGACGTCCGGAGGTCTTTGAGGAGGATCTTAAGGAACCATCGCTCCTCTGAAGATACAGGGTCCACCCAGTCCTTAAGCCTCAGCAGCCATATTAACAGACTCCCCTCTCGGTTCTTTAAAGTCTTTGCAGAAAGAAAAGACTTCACATTGAAGACCCTCAAACTGCCTTTATCCTGATTGCAAGGTATGTCGCACTTTCTTGTCAGATACCACAGGGCCTAAAAATGCTTTATTAGATTTAGGACATGAAGAAATTAGAGAACTTCATTCAAAGGCAATGAAGATGAAAAATACATTGAATCCAAGAAAAAAAAACTATAGACCAGGGAAAATTTTAGATCGGGTAAGAACACTGAGCAGAGCTCTGTGGAGACTCGCTTAAAACGACATGCAGTAGAAAATCTGAGGGACTGGTGCTCCTTCCAGGATGGTTCTGGAGGGTGGTGTCAGCGGATTGGTTCTGTTAAGTTTGGTCATTTTTTATATATGGACTCATGTTACTAAATATAAGGACTTAGGCCCGTTAGCTTCTATGTCCAACGTGACATTACCATTATAAATGTACTGGGCACTCCTGTCTCGACAGGGAATCATTCTAACATGTGAATCTATGAAAGATACACTAATACTGGACTATTAATAGATCACTGGAGGAGAACTAAGACTTTGCTTGGCAGTGTTTAGTAACAGCAGGGAATGCTGCAAGTAATGTCTCAATGTAAAGGCAGATACAAGACCAGAATTGATTCAGACATCTGTGGGATAATGTCAACACGCCAGAGCACTACAATGGTAAGAAAATAAGTTACTTGTAACTGCAGTTACTCCAGTATTGGTACCTTTCATAGTTCACATGCTCAAATCATTACCAAACGTCGAAGTGGGAGTCCCACAGTACCAAAATAAAGCAGTATCTATCACTATCAGCCTATAATGCTGTGAAAAAGTCAGTTTAATAGCCTTTTTTTTTTTGAGGACCAAACGTCAACTACAACTAATCATGCAACCACACACCTTTGAAAACTCCCAGCAGAGTACCTCAGATTTAAAAGCACAAGTGGAAATAGTCCAGAGCTATAAAGGGAGCCTCCTGGGGAGGAGTGGGTCGCACATGAATCTATGATAAATACCAATACTGGAGAACTGCAGTTAAAAGTAATTTATTTTCTTACCCAGTATTGGATCTCATAGTTTAACATGCTTTAATCCGAATAGCAAGCAGTTACTGTATTTGTATATCCAATAGTATTCGCTCAAAAAAGGAGATTGTGGGCAGAATATATACATAGCATTCATTTGCAATTAAATGTATGTCACATTAAAATGTGCATACATACATAAGCAAACACATGGAACCAAAAGAGACTCCCTTATTGAAATAAGTGGTGTAAAAACTGTTCAACTGCTGCTTCTCTGCGTTGATTCCAGGTAATAATGCTGCATGAATTATATGAACACTCAAGTCACAGCACAACCCATTTTCTCCAGACGCACTTCTGCAAACAAAGTAGTTGAGATAGAAACCACCCTAGTTGAGTGCACCCTGGTTTTCGCTGTGGGGGGCTTGCCAGCCTTAGAGTGGCAGAACTGGATTGCAGCTGGCATTCATCAAGTGATTGTTGCAATCATGACTAGCACCCTTGGGAGTACAACAGTTGGTAAACTCTCATGAATTGTTTAGCGCGATGCAAGTAGAATTTTAGATATAGCTTATGAATAGAGCTCAGCTGGTGATATTGGATTCTGGAAGAAAGTCCGAAATATAGGTTAATTGAGGCAAAATCTAACAGAACCATAGGATTAAATCTTTAGATCGGTCCTGAGACGTACTAAATTGCAGAGGCTAAAGAAAGTTCTTGAGTTGCGAAAACCTAAATCTGCCCTACCTTCCTGGTAGGAGTGTGCTCTAGTAACAAGGGGAAATTCCATTTGAGGAGCCCTTACTGGAGGAAAAAATTTAATAGTTCTTTCATGATCAGTTTGACATGTCTGCAAGAGCAGAAAGAAAATAAATGTGATTAGCATCTAAATCTGGATATTGCTGCAAGCTGTACCTTAACAGACATGTACCAACCATGACTGAGCTATTGAGGGGAGCTAGGGTAGCTATCTGCCAGATTACACCAGTAGGGGAGGAAGGTTTAATTTCTGGCTCCATAGGCAGGAAGTTTGCTTTACAGTTTCCATGTCTTTATCATGGGTTCCTCCTTGACCTGGAGAGAATACACCTGCAGTCATGTACATGTATTTATATGTAAATGTACATGTATTTATATAGCAAAAATCGCCCACATCGCAGGCATCTATGCGCTTGCTTAGGGAACCCGTCCTGGTATTCCCCTGTGAGATACCCCGGCAGGGTATCCACAAGGTGAAAGCCAGGCATCCCGCCGCGAGGGGCAGTTGTGGAGATTAAGCAGGCTATTGCCCAGAGTCGCAGAGTGTGAACCCGTGAGTCGAGTAGGCACCGGAGCGAGAATTATCGAGTCCGTGGAAGTATTGAGCCCAACCCCCGTCGGGGCGAGGAATTGAACCCTGGTCCAGGGCCGATCTCAGCTTCCGGGTCTGCCGCCTCTAACCTCTGAGCCACACTTCTCCTGAGGAAACAGATCTTTGAAATCAGGGAATTTAGGAGCCATGCGCAGAAGAGAAGTCAGGATGAAGGACAAGGCCTTCGTTCATAGTAAAACATTTATGCTATGTTGGAAGGTGAATGGATGAATTCCAATAGGAGAAAATGAACCAATTTTTTATGGGTCACCTGGTGGCTATCAGGATAAGACAACGCTCAGCTTTCCTTTTGCTGAGAAATCCGTGCGGAATCTGTCATTATGAAGTGAGGCATAGGAGGTAAGAGTGAGGTCCTACTATAGATGGGAAGTCTGGGACCACTAGGCTGGAGCTTTCATCATACTTGTGTTATCACCAGGCTCTTGAAAGATTCTTTTGTTTAAGAATATTGTTTTTGTAGCTGTTCCTGTAAGCCTAATCAGGCGCACAAGAGGGACAATTTGGATTGCGGAGAATTGATTAGATACAATTTTTTTTTTTTCAGTTTGAGCGCCAGCTTTTACAGTGTTTGTTTGGCTTGGGATAGAAAGTATTGGTCTTGGACAGAATCTAGTGTTGCGGCTTAGGAACAGAATATTCTTGAATGGAGGTGTTGATCTTTGATAATTCGTGAGGAGACTTAGTCTGTAAAACAACTTCAGGCAAGCCTCTGGCCTTAAACGCTTGAAATGTCATTGGTGCTTTTATCTACTAGTTGCTGAGGTAGGGGATTACCAGATTACCTCCACCCTGAAAAAAGCTGCCACAGGCTATGCAGTAAGTAAAAATGCACGAAGTTGATCTCAAGCCAAATGGGAGAACTGATGCATGGGAGGAAATGTGGAAGTATGAATCCTTTAAATTCAGAGCGGTAATGTGGTGTCTGACAGGGTGACTACGTAACAGTATTTGTTTCGGAAGTGTTGGTTTAATTTCCAGAGTTCTATGATGGCTCACCAATCCTGGTGTACGAGTAAAAAACAGAAGCCTGTTCCTTGCCAAGAATGAAAGTCTCTCTACGGAACCTTTAGTTAGCATAGCTAGCATTCCCTTCCAAAGCAGATTTAGATAAGGGGATGCCATTGCTTTGGTGGAGTGGTGGGAGGAATCAGAGTGAACTAATGCCTGACCATATGTTCTGAGATCCAGGACTCTTCTGAAACCATTTTCTGCCAGAGGACAACATTTTGGAATTGGTTCTCACAGGACGGCGTACTCGGCACCAGTTTTCATTGCAGGTGAGCTAGCCTAAAGATAGCATGCCAAGTCCGATACCCCTGTTCTCCTTGATACATGTAGTATCTGTTTTCATGGTTACCCCGAATTTTTGCTTGTGTCATTCAGTATTTATACTGACTGGGCTCTGGATAATCTGGACCCCAGTGCTGTGCTGCCTCTCTAAATTACACTGGTAAGTACTTTGGTACCTTCCCACTTGACAACTGGTTTACCCAGGTAAGTCCCTAGTATATGGTACTAAGGCACCCAGGGCATAGTTACGCCAGGGGTCTTCCATGGGCTGCAGCATATATAAGGCCACCCATGAGACCACTCAAACTGATTACAGGCATGCTATTGCAGCTTGTGTAAGTTGGTGGGTGCTAACACCACCCAGATACATTTCCTTATATCAGAGGTCACTGCACTTGAAACAAAGCACCCTGCCTTCAGAACTGAAGAGCCTGCCATATGGGTGACTTACAGGTTTTAAGTGAGAGGGTGCCCCTAGATGAGCAGTGCCCCTCTACAAACAACTGAGTTGATTCTCCAGGCTTGGTAAGTGTTGTCAGCCACTTACTACATTTAGTGGCTGCACCAAAACGGTCACATTTGGTATCAAACCTACTAGAGGCTCCCCCCACACCCCTCCAGTAGTCCCTGTACCAGCATTTTAGGGTCCAACAGCAAGATTGTGCTGCTGCCGACCAGACACCATTCTGCACTTCGGTTGCTGAGCTCGAGCAGGGGTAGGTAGAATAGGTTTGTCACGGGGAGGTGTCATCACCTCCCAGGTAAGATTTTGTGTATTGCAGGGGGGGGGGGCAAATTAGCACCAGACTGCTATGACAGGCACTTATAGCACCCTCCCTGCATACTCCACTTTAAGTCAGTTCAGGGAGCAATTTGCTCCCCTGGCCTGAAACTGGACAAAGGACTGGGAGTATGCTACCCTCTGTCCAGCCCCCACTAGGGAGGGATCCTTGAATCGTCCCAACCTTTCCCCTCGGGGAATAAAAAGCTTACCTGTGGGTCCCTCTTCAGATTAGTTGCGGTAAAATAGTCAAATCCAAAACCACTTCTACCGATTAGTTGGACTTTTCCTTGATGCACTATCTCCTTCAGGCTGAGTCCTGCTGTCCAAGGTCTCGTCATCCTGTCAGTCTTCTGCGTAGTCTGGTTGTTTTTGATGCCCACAGGCCTGGAGAACCTGGATGAAGCACAAAGTAATCTCCCTTTGAGTTACTTTCCTGCATCTGCAGGCACTGGAACTGAGCTGACTGGTCAGCTGCTCCCGACATCCTATGGACTCAGAAAAGCTCAGGAGGTGGTGGTCCTGCAACTCATGATGCCTGCACTGTCTTCTCAGCAAGTTTGAGGCCAGTATCCCTCGTTAACAGAACCCCTGTCCACCAGTGAGCTGCGCGCTACAAGTAGCTCCAGCTTCTCATCCTGCCAAGATCTTAGTCCTCACTGCATCCTCTGCACCATGGGACTGCATCTTTGGCTAGTTGCTTGAGATTTTCTTGCGACTTCTTTGCGGAGGCCTGCGGGTCCTCTGGAGGGTCTTCTTTGGCTTCAAGTTGGCTCCCCTGCTTGCTCAGGGCCTGCTTCAACTATCCTGCACTTGGTGAGCCCCTCGGACCTTGCTGGTCCTAACGTTGCATCTTTTTCATTTACCACATCTGTTGCTACTTCCAAGGTTTGTTGGTGCTCCCATCGAACACAGACCTCCTGTTCCTTGACTTCTGATATGGGACAGCCCGTGAATGGCTTTGTCTTCCACAGCATGTCCTGGTCCTCACAGCAGCAGCAAAGTCAGTCCTCACTCCTGCATCCGCAGTAGTCATTGGTCTTCCGTGCCTCCTGGTCACTTCCGAGTGGCATATACTGTCCCCTCTGCTTGCAGGTACCCCTCTTCAAGAATCCATCCTTTGATTTCACGGGACTCTAACCTTCTCTAGCAGCAGCTTTTCTGAATTTCTCGATTGTAGTCTACAGCGGTTTACGACATCACTTCACACCTAGCTTCCCAGGAGTAGGAATTCTGGTTCCTGGGGTATCCACAAGAGGGGTGACTCCAACCTTCTAACTTCACAGGGTTTTTTCAGGGTCCACTGGGAAGGGTCCTTCTTTAAAAAAAACTCAACCAAGACTTTCCAATTCACTTGCATAGACTATGCAGCTGTGATTCCACTCTGCACACAGCCTCTACACGGTTCCGGAGTACTTAACACGGGCTGTTACTGGCATCTCCATCTCCTACGAGTCTTCTGGGCCAAGTCTCTACTTAAGTCGCAGTTTGCATTCCACTTTAGCATATGGTTTGGTCTCCCCCTGAAGACACCTGTGGGCTTACTTACCAGTTTCCTCTTGAAATACAGGGAATTGTGTGGATATCACCTGGTAGGAGGTATTGATATCTTTTATAATTCACATGCTTGAATCTTCCCACGGTAACAGTAAAATAGCGGTAATAAAACTTTAACAGTCAAATGTCCATAAGATTTCACTATCTTTTAGCAACCTATAGCCATTTTTATAAAACATCTTTAACTCTAGCCCATCATAGCGTAGACCATGGAGTCTCCTTCCCCTGCAGGGCCATCATACCTCAGATTTCGAGCAAGGGTACCCCAAGGTAATAAGAGATATGGAAGGTGAGCCTGAAAAGGGGAGGCGGTGGGTCACGTGTGAATCTATTTTTTCAATACTGGAGAACCACAGTGTACAGGTAAGTAACTTTATTTTTCTCCAGTATTGTATCTTATATAGATTTACATGCTTGAATCTGAATAGCAAGCAGTACCAAAGGGTCAGAGGCAGCAGGTAAGGTGAACCATCCCACCATGTGACCCAGAAATAAAAATAAGAATGATCAAAGCTCATAATGTATACATATACTAAACCGTAAAATAGAAACCATTCAAAAATTACTTGTAACAATCGTACACTTATTTATGAGAGAGACTCAGGAGATCAAACCTTCTGCAAATAGACATCGCAGAGCAGCTTGACCAACTGCTACATCAGCCTTCAGCCAGGCATCCAGCCAGTAATGTTTTGTGAAGGTATGGACGTTTGCCCACGTTGCCACACTGCAGATATCAGACAAAGAATCCTGCAAATAGGGCAAAGGAAGCGGCCACCTTGTGTGTAGTGTGCGCTGCAACCTTGGAAACCAGAGGGCAGCCAGCCCTCCAACAAAATAGTCAGAGACCCAGTGAGAGATAGACGCCTGCGTCAATGCCTGACCTTCTCCAGGGGCAGAGAAGTTATAGTTAATCTTTTCCACTTTGCCAAGTAGCATTTGATCAAAGGAGATTGGGCTTCCTGTGGTATTGCATGACATTTCTCAGAAGTCCCTAATTGCCAGAATTGTATGATTCAGCCAAGCCAACAAGTGGAGCGCATTTGAGGATGAAGCCCTGTTTCAAGGAGAAGATTCTTTTGGCTGGAACAGAATTGGAGAAAACCTGGATAGGCGATACAGCTCTGAGACGGTACGGTTGCGCCCACACCGGGGTAATTAGAATGACACAGCAAGGTCTCAATTTGATCTTTTGCAGAACCTTTGAAAGGAGCAGAAACTGAGGAATGTGTAGGAAAACGTGTCCTCCCAAGAGTAGTGGAAGGCATTTCCTAGAGCCTGAGGATATCTGCTGGCATAGAATCTGCATTGTTTGGAGTGATGTAGCAAACCGATTTAGGGTTGGAAACCCCCACAAGTGAAAAACCCTTTGCAGCGGTTAGTCGTTTAGCACCCACTTGTGCACAGCTTTGTGTCCCTGCTGAGGGAATCGGCCAAATCATTTTGGACTCCTGGCACATGTTAAACCTGTATCGATATTGCGTGGACTATCAGCCAGTCCCAGATCTGCAGAACCAGGAATGAGAGGGCCCGAGATCTTTTCCCACCTTGCTTCCGCAGGTAGAAGATTGTGGTGTCTGTGCGAATCAGGTTTGATGACTTCCTGATTCTTGGCAGGAATGCTTGGAGGCCCAGAAAAACCGCTTTGTTACAAGAGGTTAATGTAACACTGCTTTATGAGCAGACCACGTCGACTGATCTGCAATTCTTGCAGGTGGGTACCCCCCTGTCCATGGAAGTGTCAGTCATAGCCAGCTTGGGCTTTGTTGTGAGGAAAGACTTCAAGGGAGATTCGGACTGTCCACCAAGACATTGCTGAAACCATCACCGGAGTGATTGAAAGGTCTTCGAATGAGCCATGAGATTGAATCCATTGAGCATCTCTTCTTGCAGAGGTCACATCATTGGGTGACTGTGTGGAATCAGTGGGATACAGGATCACATCCCCAACATGGACTTATATGTCCTTCCTGAAATGCACATTTTTGCAGACAGGCCTGCACAGTCTTTTGCGGTTGTAAGATCCTTTTTGTGGGAAATGCTTTAGAAAACATAGTGTCCAGAACAGGCGTCTGTCGATCTTCTGGCAGCATGGAGCATTGGCCTTGACTAACCAGTCATCCAGAAAAGATAATATCAGTTGACCAGCCATCGGCAGAAAAGCCGCCACTGGCGCCAAGCACTTGAGGACTCTTGGAGCAGACCAACCTGAAGGGCAGTAATCTGATAATGGCACCCTGCCCCCTCAAACCTGAGAAAACAATGTTTTGGGTAAATAGGAACATGAAAATATGCGACCGAAAGATCCAGAGGGGACATAGTCTATGAGAAGCAGAATTTCCTGGAGCGACAACATTCTGAAGGGTTGAGATTTGATGAACTTGTTTAATGACCTCTGGTTCATTATCTGCCTCCATTTTCCAGTCTCTTTATCAAGAAGTGAGATTAGAACCCCAGATTGCACTGATCGAGTGGCACCTCTTAGATGGATTGCTTGGTGATTAGCAATTGGATTTCCCTCTTGAGTCTTAGGAGAGGACAATGGGAAATTCTTTGCAGAGGCAAATTCGGGGGCTGTTTAACAAATTCCAGGGTGTGACTGTGGCCAAATAAGTCTAACACCCTTTGTTGGAATATAGAACCTTCAATGGACTGAAATATTTGGTGCAAGCTGGCTGAATTAAAAAGTAACTATGGTAGCAGGGGTCAGTGGATCCTCATTGTCTCTTAAGAGTCATGAGCCCTTCCCCCTGTAGGTGGGTGTAGATGTGCTGCTGCTCTAGAGTAGGCTGGTGTTGAGGTTGGCCGAAAGGGCTGTGCAGAGTATGGAGCACTGAAGCCCTGTTGATCTGTCTAGAAATGCAGCTGAAAGTGGGGGAGAGAGGTGGACCTCTGCCCTGGAAGGAAGCAAACTTTCTGGTGCAGATTAAAGACTTAGCAGTCTTAGTATCAGATTGGATAATTGCAGCACTTCATCCACATGTTTACCAAAGAGAAATTCGCTGTTGAATGGCATGTCTAAAACCTCGGCCTGAACCTCCAGACGGAACGTAGCAGCTTTTAGCCAACCATGCATTCTCAAAACCACTGTTCCCGCCATATGTTTGAAGGGGGTTGAAAAAAAGTCCAGAGCCAAATCAAATTCAAAAGAGGCTCCCTCGCCTTCAGACAGCACCTCCTTTGCTTCCTTCTTATCCTCAGGAAGGAACTCCGGCAAGGCTGAGATGACGTACCACATCTGGCAGTCGTACCTTCAGAGGAGAGGATAGCCATGACATTGGAGGCTCTGCTGGCAGCGGCCTCCAAAGCAGAGAACCTTATGCTAATGTTATTCAATTGGCGCCCTTCCTATTGAGGCGGAATCGCAGAGAAAGGGAAAGGTTCGACCTTTGAGCAGCATAACGACTGAATCAAGTCAGGGTTGTCCTATTATGGACGAGGGAGAGTTATCAGGCACCCAGGACTTTGTCCAATTTCAGCACCACTGTAGGAATAGAAGCTGGAGTCTTCCTCAATCAGGTCTTCTTCCATAAGTCTACAATGGGAACAGATCGAGAGGAGCGCTGCATTGCAGGCTTAAAATAGTATAAAAAGCACTGTGCACAACAGGCACAGGAAGGTCAAAGCACCTAGAAGTGCGCTCTAGTAGATAGTGGAACCCGCCGATCTGCAGGTGGAGTCGGCTGGAGGTGGAAAAGGTGGAGTAGGGGCCACATAGTCATCCCCCTCATCATGGACATGCTGGTCCAACTGCAGTTCCTGTTCCTACTCCTGTCGTAATCCTGACTTTGCTAAGGAATTTCCACAGGTGGCAGAACAATCTTACTCTTCTGCAACAGGGGTAAAGCCAGCGATACAGGAGTGTGGGGTGGGGCTAAATTGAGTGGCTGCTGTGGAGCAGAATTTCCTTCAGGAAATCTTAAAATAATAATTCAGCATTACCCGATCAGTTACCAATGACTGGGGATATTTATGGAGGGTTGAAATTTTCCTTCCTGTTCCTCATAAGGAAATGCATCCAAACATTGAGAAATGGACGGCCCTATCCGAGAAAGAATAGTTCCAAGTAGACGGATCATCCATTGTCTCTAGACACGTAACCCAGAGCTGTGAAGGACTGTAAGCAGGAACATAAGAACAATGAATAAATTCGTTTTTGTATAGCGTTTGGCTACCCGTAGGCATGCCAACACTGTAGCAGAACCGAGGAGGGATATGGGTCTTCATGGAAAGAGCCAGGTCTTCAAACGTCTACAGAATATCAGATGATTATGTTCTTTACAAATGGTGAGGGGTAGGGAGTTTAAGATGCTTATAATTATATGAGAAGAGGCGACCACCTGATCCAGACTTCATGATTCTGGGAATCTCGGCCAGATGGAGCACGTCGCAACAGAGACTTCTGATGGCTTTCTAAGGTCCATCATCTTCAGACCCCTGAAAATCCAATAGAGTAGGTGGTAGGAGACTTTTTTTTAAGTCGTGCAGAAGGAAAGGCCTCTACCCTACCCACACGCGCGGCGCGAACAGCTGGGTAGGTTTGAGAGCTCTGGCTGCACACACTAGAGGTACCGTACCTTATCGTGCTGCCCCACGGGAACAGACTGCGGGGCCCATTAGGGACTCCCCTAGGGTCACCACACTAGAGCAGGACCTCCTGGCCTGCCCCCTTACTGACCCAGCGAGGTTGTATTTTTTATCTTTTTTTTATCACTGTGTAGTACTGAGCACCTGAGGTCCTGAAGAAGTGCCAGTTGGGCAAGAAACATGTTGACCTAATCAGAGGGTTTGAGGTAGTCCGCTGTGCACCTTACAGATCCTATCTCCCCTTCCACTCTTTTAATCAAGGAAGTCAGCCACGTGAATAAAGGTCCTTGTGGACTGACCCACCTTCTTTTAAACCACCACTCCCTCACGACTACACTTTCCCTTGACCCCTCACACGCACTCAACCATTGGCTGGAACAAAAGACCTCCGACAAAGAGCGCCTATCAGGCGCCCGTCAGACATTGCGCCAGTCTGACGAGGAGCAGGAGGCCAATGATGAAGCATGACAACTAGCCCACTGGGTGTGAGGTCTTCTAGTTCCAACAAGGGAACACCCTGTTCCATGTCTTTGCTCCCCTCCTCCACGCACACACGCACACACACACTCTCTCTCTTGTCTATTCCCCAGGGAACTTCGTACCTTTGTTGTGTATGGACAATGGCAGGGCACGGACAGCAGGGGCAAGGAGGAGATGAAAGTAAGTTTGATTACCACTTTCAACACAGAGGAACGTAAAATCAGGGGAATCTTAAAGAAACATTAGCCCCTATTAAAAACTGACATTAGCCTAGCCCCCATGTTACCGGCAGAACCTTCCCTTGTCTTTAGGAGGGCACCCTCTATGAGTGACTCTTTGGTCAAAACAAGTCTAGAGGTAACAAGTGGAAAGAAATGGTTTTCTAACAAAAAAGGCTTTCACAAGTGTATCTTGTGCAGGGTGTGCAAATTTGTAAACCCCTCAGGATTTTTGTTCAGCCTTTAACCCTATATCCATTCAGATCAAAGAGTTACACATGCCGCACAGATTTTGCGGTATATGTATTAGAGTGCTCCTGCGGGTTAATATACGTGGGCAGCACCAAATTTCAGCCGCATTCTGCAACATCTGAGCGATTGTTAATTGCGATGCAACATACCCAGTTACCCGCCACTTTGAATTGGTTCATGCTAAAGACCTGAATTATCTTAAATATTTCATTATGGTCGCTGTGCCCAAGAACATACGGGGAGGGGACTGGGAAAGACATTTGAGGCAATTAGAAAGCAAGTACATCGTGCTTCTAGATAACAGGATCCCCATTGGATTGAACAGGGGGACCTTCAGGTTTCCCTTTAGAACCAGAGAGTCCGCCTTCCACCATTCAAATCAGAGGCCTCTGAAGTCATCTGCGGCGTACCACAAGGATCTTCACTCAGCCCCACCCTCTTCAACGTATACATGAGCCCCCTCGCGACCATCGCACGCCAACACAACCTCAACATCATCTCCTACGCCGATGACACTCAACTGATCCTATCTCTCACCAGAGACCCTAACACTGCCAAAACCAACCTGCATGAAGGAATGAAAGAAGTAGCCGAATGGATGAAGCACAGCCGTCTGAAACTGAACTCAGACAAAACAGAAGTCCTCATCCTAGGCACCTCCCCCTCCGCCTGGGATGACTCTTGGTGGCCGGAGGCCCTTGGAAAAGCACCCATCCCGACGGACCACGCACGGAACCTGGGAGTCATCCTAGATTCCTCACTTTCGATGGACAAGTCAACGCCGTTTCTTCATCTTGCTTCAACATTCTTCGCATGCTCAAAAAAACATTTCGTTGGATCCCCACCGAAACTAGAAAAACAGTCACCCACGCACTGGTCACGAGCCTCCTGGACTACGGAAACACCCTATACGCCGGTACCACCGCAAAACTCCAGAAAAAACTCCAACGCATCCAGAACGCTTCAGCCAGGCTCATATTAGACATCCCGCGTAAAGAACACATCTCTGGGCACCTGAAAAACCTCCACTGGCTCCCCATCAATAAGAGGATTACTTTCCGCCTCCTAACCCACGCACACAAAGCACTTTACGAAATTGGACCCGAATGCCTCAACACACGACTGTCCTTCTACACCCCCTCCCGCCAGCTACGATCCTCAAACCAAGCCCTTGCCACTGTACCTCGCATCAACAAAACCACCATGGGAGGGAGATCCTTCTACCTGGCAGCTAAAACCTGGAACTCACTTTCGCCTTACTCAGAACCACCTAGCATTCAGAAAGCAACTTAAAACGTGGATTTTCGAGAAGTAATTCCCCACCCTTCTTCAAGCGCCTTGAGACCCTCTGGGTATGTAGCGCGCTATATAAATCTCTTGACTTGACATGTTATTTATCCCTCTGTTGTAACGTGCCTCTGGGGTCTCAATACATCATAGCTTCAATAGGCTGATGACCTAGGTCGATGACTAAGAAACAAGTTACTTACCTGTAACTTTAGTTCTCCAGTATTGGTAACTTTCATAGATTCCCATTGCTTGTATCATTCCCCGTCGTCGGAATGGGAGCCTCGGATATATATATATATATATATATATATATATATATATATATATATATATATATATATATATATACCTAGGTAAATACACCCTACTAGGTGTAAAAAGGTAAAAAATTAGGCCTAGGCCTCATTATCTTTTGTAGCCTATTGGCGTCATTATGTAAAAAGACCCAAAGTCACCTTAGCAACCAATCAGATCAGCCTCACCCTGTGGAACCTTCCTGAGAAAGCTCAGAGCCTCAGATTTTCATAGCCGTTGCTCTGCCACATAATCACTTAGCCCTAAAGTGAGCTTACCCAGGGGAGGCGGGTGGGCGCATGGGAATCTATGGAAGTTACCAATACTGGAGAACTAAAGTTACAGGTAAGTAACTTGTTTCTTACTCCAGTATTGGAACTTTCATAGATTCCCATTGCTTGTATCAGAGTAGATAGCAGTTAGCATTCCTCAAACATTTCGTGCACAGTTACAGCATCATTACAAACCAATGATATCACAGATTATAACAACCAGAAAGCAGTAACAAAAGCATAAGAAACGAAATGTTTGAAAAAACAGGAGGAGGGAAGAGAGGAAAGCTCACCTCTTATTGGAAGAGATTTCTCAGGACTGCCTGTCCTACAGCCAAATCCTCCTTTGCAGCCGCCTCCAGGCAGTAATGTCTCGTGAAGGAGTGCGTACTGCTCCAGGTGGCTGCTCTGCAAATATCCTTTATGGGTACTCCAGCAAACAGCGCTGTTGATGCTGAGATCGACCTTGTGGAATGTGCCTTCACCTGTCCTTGTAAAGGTTTGCCTGCCGCCTGGTGGCAGAACCGGATCGCACTAGTTATCCATCTAGATATCCCTTGTTTTGACAAAGGAAATCCTTTCCTTGGGGCTCCGAAAGCTACAAACAGTTGGGGTGTCTTTCGAAATCCAGCTGTGCGTTGTAGATAGAATTTCAAACATCTCTGAACGTCCAGAGAATGAAGTGTCCTTTCAGCCTGGGTTGAAGGTCGAGGAAAAAAGGATTTCAAAACCACTGGTTCGTTAAGATGAAAGTCTGTCGGTACCTTCGGAATGAACTTGGGGTTCATCCGTAGGATCAATGTATCATTCTTGAACTGCAAGAAGGGTTCTTTGATAGTTAAAGCCTGAAGCTCTCCTACTCTCCTTGCAGATGTGAGTGCCAAAAGAAGCGCCACTTTCCATGATAGGAACTTCAGGTCCGCTTTATGCACTGGCTCAAATGGCGGTCTCATCAGCTGAGCCAGGACCACATTCAAGTGCCACACCGGAGGTGGGGGCCTAACTGGCTGAAAAACTCTAAACAGTCCTTTCAGGAATTGTTTTATTACTCTTGCTGACAATAGAGAGGGGCCCGATCTTGTTCTCCTATATCTGGAAATAGCTGCCAAGTGGACCTTGATAGAAGCATGAGCCAGACCTGCTTGTGCCAACGATAGAATGTATGGTAAGAGTTGATGCGGAGCTGACGAGAAAGGATGTACTTTTTCCCTCTGACACCACAAATGGAACCTCTTCCATTTCGCTCTATATGTCTTATTAGTGCTAGGGGCTCGTGCCTGTGCCAAGATGGTCCTGCATTCTTCTGGGATGTTTAAATCCTTAAACTCTCTGTATTCAGGAGCCAAGCCGTCAACTGAAGCGAGCTCGGGTTAAGAACCTGGCCGTTGTACATTGACAGAAGTGTCTGTTTGGGTTGCAGATGAATGGGTTGTGTCTCTGATAGAAGAAGCAACTCCGTGTACCAAAACTGGCGAGCCCAGGCAGGCGCTATTAGTATCATCCTGCACCTGTCCATCTTGAGTTTCTTGAGGACTCGAGGAATCAGGGGAAATGGCGGAAAGGCGTAAACAAACGCGCCTGACCAGGACATCGAAAGGGCATTCCCCAGTGACCCTCGATGGTGTTCCCTGCTTGCGTAACACCGGCATTTCTTGTTTCCTGGTGTTGCAAACAGGTCGATCGCTGGGGTCCCCCAACGGAAGAAGATGTCCTTGATTACTGCGTTCTCCAATTCCCACTCGTGCGAGACTGCTCTCAGGCGGCTTAGTGTATCCGCCTTCGTGTTGCATACTCCTGGAAGGTGTTCTGCCACGAGTGTGATGTTCTGCGATATCGCCCATTCCCACAGTATTTGGGCTTCCTGTGAAAGCAGTGGCGATCTTGTGCCTCCCTGCTTGTAGACGTAATGCATTGCGGTGGTGTTGTCCGTCCGCACCAGGATTGCCGAGTCTGTAATCCTTGGGAGGAAAGCCAACATTGCCAATCGAAATAGCTCTTAGCTCCAGAACGTTGATATGTAGGCGACGCTCTTCCGGAGTCCAGTGACCACTGACCTGGAGGTCTTGCATGACCGCTCCCCAACCTTGAAGAGAAGCGTCCGTGGTAATGACGTGAGGAGCCCGTGCCGCCTTGAAACTGAGTCCCACAGTGAGGTGAGATCTTTTCATCCACCATGAAACCGACCGTTTCATCCGCTGGGTAACCGTCACCCTGTCGTCGAACGAACCTTCCACTTGTCTCCACTGAAGGTACAGTTCCTCCTGCAAGGGGCGCATTCGCAGTCTGCAGTGCGGAATCAATTGAATACAGGATGAAATCGACCCTAGAAGAGATTTGTACATCCTGACCGTCATGCAACTTCTCTTTTGCAAACGAGTGGCTGACGATATGAGTTTCATCTGTCTCTTCCGATGGAAAGGCTTTGCACACCTGAGTATCGAGTATCGCTCCCAAGAACTTCACCGTACCTGCCGGCTGAAGAACCGATTTTTCCTTGTTGAGTTGTAAACCCAGATGAAGAAAGAGGTTCAGGCATGTGCTCACTGCCTTTGATGCCTCTTGTAAACTTGGGGCCTTCAGCAGCCAGTCGTCTAAGTACGGGAATACTTCCAGCGACTGTCTCCTCAGAAATGCTGCTACCGGTGCCAGCACCTTTGTGAATATCCGAGGAGCGGACTTTAATCCAAATGGGAGCACCATGAACTGGAAGTGACTCTTGCCTACTGTAAAGTGAAGGAAACGTCTGAGCTGGATGGATCGGGATATGAAAATAGGCATCTTCCAGGTCTAATGTTGCCATGAAGTCGCCTGGGTTCAAGAGGCGCAATATGTCCTGGAGTGAAATCATCCGAAACGACAGTTTCGAGAGATAGGTGTTGAGCTCCCTCAAGTCCAGGATAGGACGCCACTTTTGCTTTGCGGATCAGAAAAAATCTTGAATAGAAACCTTCTCCCCTTTGTGATAGGGGAACACGTTGGATCGCCCCTTTTTGAAGCATTTGTTGAGCTTCCTCTTGTAGAAGGTTTAGATGTTTCGAAGTAGTGGCGTGGGGAGCTCTTGTAGGTGGAAATTCCTGGAATTCTAGAGTATGCCCATTTCGGATGATGTTTAATACCCACAGATCCGATGTAATCTCTTCCCAGCTGCTCAGATGTTGTGATATCCTGCCGCCCACTGGAGATCCCAGAAGCGGAGGAACAGTTGGCAGAGTCAGGAGGCCGCTATTGACGCTTGCCAGCGTCCTTGCCCTGACGCCCCTGTCGTCCACGAGCGTTCTGGCGAGAGAAAGACTGGGATTGCGACTGCCGCTGATAGTACTGATTGCCGTACTGAGGTCTGTACGACTGCGACTGCTGTGAATATCGCTGCTGCTGATAACCTCCTCTAGGTGAAGTGAAGCCTCTTCCTCGTGCTCCACGGAACGGTGTCTTCCTATATTGCAGGTTCCCCAGAGCCCTTGCTGTCTGTGTCCTTTATACCCTGCAGGGTCTCATCGACATGTTTCCCAAATAACATGTCCCCGTCAAAGGGCAAGTCCAAAATCCTATTCTGGACCTCTGGCCGGAAGTATGTAGCTCGCAGCGACCCTTGTTGCCGAAGAACCGCTGCACTGCCCAGAGCACGGAAAGAGATGGTGGCGATGTCCATCGCGCAGTCAATCATCTCTGAAGAGGAACGTTGTCCTTCCAGAAGTTTCTGTGCTTCCGCTTTCTGGTCATCCGCTAACAGATCCACATAGTGTGCCACATCACTCCACATCTGGCGGTCGTATCTTGCTAGGATCGCCAAGGCATTCACCGCTCTGACCAACAACCTAGCCATCGATGAAAAACGCTTCCCAGCGTTGTCCAACCTCCTACCCTCCTTGTCTGGCGGAGTCGTGAGGGTGGCCGAAGGATTCCGCGATTTTTTCTGCGCCGCCTGTGATATGACCGAGTCTGGTCTAGGTTGTCCAATCAAACAGGCGGGACTGTCATCAGGAGCTTTATATTTTTTCTCCAAGCGCGGAAGAGTTGGAATGACCGTCGCTGGGGTCTGCATCACTTTCTTCCCTTCCTCCCATATGTGCTATACAATGGGAATCGAGCGCACGGCCTTACGGTAGGCCTCTTTAAAATCGTACAAAAAGCAATCCGTAGATGTTGTAGGCATTGCTAACTTAAAGCGCGCTGTGGCTCTTTCCATCAAACTGAAGAAACCTCCTACATCAGCCGGAGGTGAGTCGACCGGGTCTGGCACTGGTGAAGCAGGATCCGGAGCTATATATTGGTTCCATTCACTATCCTGGTCTTGATCCTGGTTCTGCCCCGTTTCATCTTCATCCGAGGTATCCACTTGGACTTGCCGAGGATATTCCCTCTCATGTTCCTCCTGTGCAGGCCGTACTGACTGTTGCCACCACCTGCGGTTGAACCTGTGCTTGACCTTCCACTGGTTGCGACCCTTGTCTGCTCCTATACTCCTCCAGCATCGCCCTTAAGTCTGTCAAAAGACTCATAGGCATTGTTACCATGCCCTGCTGTGGTTGGGTTTCCTGGTATGCGACTTGTCTTTGTGGCCGCTGTTCCTTTTGATAATAATACTCCTTATCTAAATCCGAATCATGGTACTTTAGATTCAATTGAGATGGACTGTATGCATCCCCATACATCTCATTCTCCTCTTCTGAGTAGCCATCTTCATCCAACAAAAGGGGTGGAGGTAATGAAGGTACCTTCCTTGGAGAAGTCATATCTGGAGTTATCCTCCTCCTTCTGCTGCTTTCTGTCGCACCGGTCGTCGACGGCGTTGAAAACAACTCCACCGTTTCCTTATTCTGAATCGTCGTCGACGGGACCGTCGACGAGAGTCCCTTCACCGTCGACGGAACCGTCATAGTCGACGGACTCATCATAGTCGACGGGATCGTCGACGGAACTGTCATCGTCGACGGGCTCGTCGTCGTAGACGGGATCGTCGCCGTCGAGATTGCCATAGTCGACGGGATGGTCTTCGTCGACGTGGTGGTAACCGTCGACGTGGTTATCGTCGTCGACGCAGTCGTCAATCCAGTCTTAGTCGACGGAATCGACATCGAGGTCTTCGTCGACGCTCTCGTCGTCGTCCTCGTCGTCGCTGGATGGCTCGTCGACTGAGGAGAAAAAAATCACCTCAGATGCTTTAGAGTCCTTCTTGACCCCTGTAGAGGCCTCTACAGTCGTTTTTTTGACGGACTTGGCTACTTTAACCTGGTGGGAAGGCCCAGCCGAGCTCTCATCCAGTTTAGCCTTTTGCACCTGCAGTGCCTGCCTTTCCCTCTCCTTTACACTCACGTGAGGAGATTCGATAGGCCCTGGCTTGCCAGACCTATCAGAGGTCCCACACATAGCCTTTGAGGGGGGTTCAGTTGAAATCTCCACAGACGATCCACCCCTCTTCAATGAAGTCTTTGAAGATGATGATCTGGCATCTTCCTCATCACCAGAAACCACTTCATCCCTCCTTTCCAACTTCCTAAGCCACAGAAGCAGCCGTCCTTCACGATCACGGAGGGTTTTCACAGACATTCTCCTGCATATACTACACCCCTCAACCTTATGGTCTGGGTATAGACAGTATATACAGTCCTTATGTTGATCTTCTGCATAAAGTCGTTTTTTGCCACAAGTGGCACAAGACCTGAAAAGGCTCTTCTTTTCTTTATCAGCCATGACAAAGCTGAAAGAAATCCTTCAAGAAAAACTGTTTAAACAGTACCTCAAGTTGAAGTTAGAGCAGAGCTCTAAGGAGACTCCCTGTCACCAACGAAGCAGTAGAAAACCTGAGGCTCTGAGCTTTCTCAGGAAGGTTCCACAGGGTGAGGCTGATCTGATTGGTTGCTAAGGTGACTTTGGGTCTTTTTACATAATGACGCCAATAGGCTACAAAAGATAAGGAGGCCTAGGCCTAATTTTTTACCTTTTTACACCTAGTAGGGTGTATTTACCTAGGTATATATATATATATTATTACTGAGGCTCCCATTCCGACGACGGGGAATGATACAAGCAATGGGAATCTATGAAAGTTCCAATACTGGAGTAAACATGTATTATTAACTTAGAATAGGCGAACTTTCAGTCCCAATCACACTTAGAACATATCAATGATGGATCCATATCATTTGAAAGTCTATATTGTTCCATTTTTCTAAATTTCCTGCTTTTCTCATCTTGTATGTTGGGCCTTTGTTTGAATTGTTGAGAGAGCATTTGCACTGCAAGGTAGTAGGTGTGGGTTCCCACAAGCCGGTCATGCATATATAGCTTTAAAGATTGTTTAATAGAAGATGATGCAGGTTAATACAGTCACTATGGCTATAGTACGGTTCTCATGATCAGCATCTGTGTGTTTACATCTGTGTATATATATGAAATGTTAGCGCAAATTTTACCACGGTTTATCAACTTGTGATGGTTTTTATATTTACCTTTTATTGCAAATTTGTAGATATTGCGCAGTCACTATGCACTTTAAAAATATTTTTTGCACTTTTGACATTAAGCACGTGTTCTGTTTTTTAATGACAGAGTCAATGTTTACAAAAGTCAATGTTTACTATTGTGGATGTAAGAGGTCCGACACTTTCAGTGGCGTTCACTTTAAATAGAGAATACTATTTTATCACTATGGTTTCATATATGAGCACACAAACTATGTTGAGTATTGTTAAAATTGATTATCTACAATACGCAAATTGATTGTTGGAACCCATTACTGTGATTTTAGTAATGTTTATTGGGCTATTGACAACGTTTTTATGCGTGATTTGTTAATGAATTATTTCGCGTTTTTCCTTTTTGTAACCTTTTGGGCAGTTGAAACATTTTTTCTATGTCATTTAACCAGGTGCTTGTTGTCAATCCTAATTTGCACAGTATTTAAACACTCCCATTGGTAATTTGATGCCATGTGATCAAGGCTCTTGTAATACAGCCGAAACGTGTCATGCTGGTGGAGAGGAGAAAATAAACCACTGAATATTCACGAACGCTTTGTGTCTGAGTGATCCATACCTGTGGAAAACGCAGCATAGGAAGGCTGAGGTGACAGGATTTTGTTTCGAATATATATAACTTTACATGCCTACCTAGCGATGTTTACAGTGAACAGTGATAAATTGTTACCATAGGAAAAAGAAAACATCAGTGAAACAAAATGTGCCATACAGAAAGGAGGGATTGTAGGGAAAGCTCACCTCACAAACAGATTCCAGAGGACTGCTTGACCAACAGCAGTGTCGTCCTGTCAACTCTAGGCAGTAATGCTTCGTGAAGGTATGAGTACTGCTCCATGTTGCTGCTCTGCATATGTCCTTTATCGTGACTCCTGAAAAAGAGCCACCGAAGATGCTACCGCTCTTGTGGAATGCGAACAAACCTTTCTGCCCAGAGGTTTGCCTGCTTCCTGATGGCCTAATTGAATCGCACTGGAGATCCAGCGGGAAATGCTAGTCTTTGTTAAAGCACATCCCTTCCGTGGTGCGCTGTAGGCGACAACTTACTTTCTAAAGGACTTTGTGCGCTCCAAATAGAATTAAGCATCTTTGAACATCCAAAGAATGTAATGTTCGTTCCGCCGGAGTACAAGGCCGCGGATTTTTTTTTTAGAATCAAGGGTTCATTCAAATGGAACTCAGAAGGAACCTTCGGGATGGACTTTGGATTAGTTCTAAGGATAAGAATATCTCTTGAATTGAAGGAAAGGTTCCACTATGGACAGCACCTGAAGCTCCCTAACCCTCCTAGTCGATGTTCGAGCTAAGAGGAGGGCTAGCTTTCAGGATAGGAATTTCAAGTCCGCCTTGTGAATAGGCTCAATCGGAGCCTTCATTAGTTGAGCCAACACCAGGTTGAGCTGCCAAATTGGGAGAAGGAGGTGGACGAATTGGAGGATACATACGAACAGGCCTTTTAAGAACCGTTTAATACTTCTAGAAGACCATAGAGAAGGGCCTGCTTAAGTTCACCTGAACCTTGAGATGGCTGCCAGATGCTCCTTGACTGTAGAGTGAGCCAAACCAGACTTAGCCAACGATAGTATATATGGCAAAATTTGAGGAGGCAGAGACTCTAAAGGATGGAGACTTTTTCTCAGACACCACAGGCAGAATCTCTTCCATTTTGCTTTGTACGTCTTATTAGTACTTGGCGCTAGAGCCTGGGACAAAACCTCTACACTCCTTGGTGAGATTCAATGTCGGAATTCTCTGTATTCAGGAGCCACGCTGTTAAATGCAGCGACCCCGGATCTGGATGGAGCACCGGACCCTGATCCCTTGATAACAGACTGAACTAGTTGCAGGCGAATTGGATGATCCTGAGAGAGTAGAAGTTCTGTTAACCAGAACTGCCGGGGACACGCTGGAGCAATGAGAATCATCCTGCATGGCTCCGCTTCGACTTTCCGGAGCACTCTTGGAATGAGAGGAATTGGTGAAAAAGCGTAAAAGAATGCGCCGAACCAAGCCATTGAAAGCGCATTCCCCAAGGATCCCTGATGGTGTTCCTTGCTTGCGTAGAACCAGCATTTGGCGTTCTCCGGAGACGCAAAGAGGTCTATGGTCGGTGTTCCCCAGACTGAGAACACTTCCTCCAGAACTGACTGATTCAATTCCCATTTGTGATTAGCCCGTTTCTGGTGACTCAGTGCATCTGCTGTGATATTGGGCGAGCCTGGCAGGTGTTCTGCTTGTAGAGTGACTGAAGAATAGCCCAATCCCAAAGTCTTTGGGCTTCCTTTGACAGTTTGTGATCTCGTCCCCCCTTGCTTGTTGATATAGTGCATGGCCGTCGTATTGTCCGTCCGGACCAGCACTGTGCGATTTCGAACTCTCGGGAGGAAAGCTTGCAAAGCTAACCGAACGGCTGTCAGTTTCACTGGCGCTGCTCTGGACTCCAGTGTCCACCGATTTGAAGTTCTTGGAGAACTGCTCCCCAGCCTTCTAATGAGGCATCCGTTGTTAGGACAATAGGAGATGGTGGAATCCTGAATGTTAGTCCTTCTGCGATGTTCTCCTTCACCAACCACCACTCGCATGCCTTTTTCATCTGTGGTGTAACCAAAATAGTCGTTGAACGAGCCCTCTGCTTGGCACCATTGTTTGTCCAGATCCTCCTGCAGAGGACGCATCCGCAGTCTGCAATGCGGTACTAATGGTATGCAAGATGAAATCGATCCGAGCAGGGACTTGTAGCACCGAACTGAAAGATTTCTTTTTCTGCAGCTGGCGAGCTGAGCGCATCAGTTTTTGCTCACGTTAGTCTGAAGGACGAGCTTTGCACTGTTCAGTGTCTAAAATGGCCCCTAGGAACCTTGCGGACCTGGAAGGTCGAAGAACTGACTTCACGCTGAGCTGAAGGCCCAGGTGATTGAACAATTGGATTCAAGTTGAAATGGCCTTGGAAGTTTCTTGGAAAGATGGAGCTTTTACTAGCCAGTCCTCCAAGTAGGGGAAAACTTCCAGGGATTGCTTTCTGAGGAAAGCTGCCACTGGTGCCAGCACTTGTGAAAATCCGTGGCGCCGACCGAAGGCCAAACGGAAGAACTTTGAATTGGAAATGGCTCTTGCCTACTGTGAAGCGTAAATATTGACTTAGCTGGGTTGATCGGTACATGGAAGTACGCATCTTCTAAAATCCAGAGACGCCATTTAGTCTACCAGGTTCAGTAGACGAAGAATATCCTGCAGTGACCATCCTGAAAGACAGTTTGATGAGATAAGTGTTGCGCTCTCGTATATCTAAAATGGGGCGCCAAGTATCTGCAGTCTTTCGAACCAGGAAGAACCTGGAATAAAAACATCTGCCCCTCGAGAGAGAGGTACCGGCTCTATTGCCCCCTTGATGAAAAGCTGGTGGGCTTCGAGGCGTAGCAGACCCAGATGTCTTGATTGATTGGCGCCTGGAGCTCTGGTTGGAGGAAGATCTTTGAACTCCAACGTATGGCCACTCTGAACAATATTCAGGACCCACTGGTCTGATGTGATCTTTCCCCAGCTGTCCACACAAAAAGATATCCTGCCCCCTACTGATGTTACAGTCAGGGGAGGAACAGTAGAAAGAGCCAGGAGGCATCTTTTGTCTCGTGGCATTGTCGCGACCCTGGCGATTCTGACGCCCTATCTGAGATTGGCAAGAGTAAGACGCAGACTGGCCTTGGCGTTGATTTGAATATTGAGTCTTGTAGGACTGAAGTCGGTGTTTAATGATGCGGCGGAGCTTGCTAGCGTCGATGGCAGACGCTTGAGTGCTAAGCTCCGCCAAATCACCCGAGTAATCCTGCATTTATCCTTAAATAACGGCGCCAGTCTACTGCCGAGGACAGCGCATAGCTCCTGAGCATCACCGGCACACTGTGCTTGGAACGGGAGGCATCGGACGATCTGAGGGAGAAACCGTGGCCCGACACCTCGGGGGTAAGGGCCTCCGAGCCTCAGCCTGGCGTAATGCTGCCCCCGGATTGCGTCGCCAGACGTGCAGCGTACGCTGCACCATCGGACCGGCAACTGCCGCGGTCAGGATTACGGGACACAAAAATACAAGCCTGCTTACAAGCCAAGACAGCGGTGAGTGACTGATCCCCCACACGAAGAGGACAGCGAGGGCAGTGACCGGCTGTGGCCTCGGCACCCCTGTACACAGCGGAGAGCGGGCAGCACACCTGACGCGGGTCCCCTGATAGACGTCCCACCGCGTCGAGAGTCAAGTGCGGAGGCCTTATCCGAGCAGACGGGGTGCAGCTGTAACGGCCTGGGGGCATTAGAGGACTGGTAGCTATACATGAAACTGGTGTGGAACTAGCGACAGCTTTGCGCACCCCAACAACGCGGTTGAGCGCTGGGCTTGCTGGGGCCTCTCTGCCCGAGTGCCGGGTCCCGGCCGGCAGGGCTCAACCCCTCAGACAGCAGGGCTGCGCCACACGCTTGGCATTTGATGTTTTCTCAGGCGGCGAAAGCAGTGGTGCCCGGGGCACCATATTGTGACAGTTGCGGTGGAGCCCCTGGGAATCTGGATCCGGCGTGCCACGCAGCAATACTACACGAGAGCCAATACCAACTTCCTTCGCTTCCACAAACTGGGAGAAATCCAAAGAAGTATTCGGCACACTCACCTGGGGTCTGAAGCGGGGACAAATTAGGCCTTACGCGGCTTTCTGCGGTGGTCACGCTATTCGCCGCCCTGACCTGCCTCGAGGCCCCCCCCGCCCCTATATCGGACTGGTCGTCCTGGCCTCCCCTGCAAGACAAGTGTGGCTACTACGCCGGGGGACGGGTCAGGGAGACCGGGTGCCTTGTTAAGAGCAGTGACAATTGACACGGAGACCTTCCCTCTCCCTGAGGGGCTCTAAACAGAGCGGATCTACAGAGAAACTTAGCTGCACGATGGGGAAAGGAGACAAAACGCAGTCTAAACTTCAATTCGAACAGCAGCGCACAAAGGCCCCAGACTCGCAAGAACCTGAAAACGGACAGCAATCCAGGTCAACTCGATATACACTGATATCAAGGAGTTGCTAGTAACCATGGAGAAGGGCTTGCAGGACAGCATGGCGTCGATAGGGACGAAGATCGATGCTCTTACTTACCGTATGGACAGGATGTCCGAAAGGGTTGACAAGCATGCGGAACGTCTAGATATGTCTGAAAAACTGCTAACTGAAGTGGAGGAGGGGCAAATGGAACTAGATTAAGATCGCAAACATATGGCTAAGATTCTGTAGGTGATTCAGGATAAGTCGGAGGATTTGGAAGCTCGCTCCAGGAGATCCAACATACGAGTCCCGGAAACTACCCAAACGAGCAAAATGGAGCTATTTGTGGAGAAGCTTCTGACCACCTTGCTGTGAGATGGCATCTTTTCGGCCATGTTTATAGTGGAGAGAGCGCACCGCAGGTTGGGACCTAGACCTCGCCCAGGGGCCCCCCAGCGGTCTATCATAGCTAAACTTCTGAACTATAGAGACAGGGACTCAGCGCTACGAGTGGCCAGGGAGAAGGGCCATCTGCAGTTCGAAGGCGCAAACATCGCCTTATATCAAGATCTTACTGCAAAGGTGCAGGAGGAGCGGCGTCACTTTGCTCCGTATAAACTACAACTCCGGGATCTAGGCTTGGACTACGCCATGCTGTACGCAGCGAAGCTAGTAATAAACCGACTAGGCCATTCCCACTTCTTCACTGACCCAAAAGACCTCCAAAAGGCACTTTAGACTTGGTCCAAGGAACAGCGGAACAGCCCTAGGGGACAACCGGAAGAACAGGAACCCACCAGCCGCTTGGATGAGCAAGAATGACTGCTCGAGGTGATGTAGGAGGCGTAGTGCAATCACGACGGAGATGAGCCTTGAACACCTGACTTCCCGGTTCTACTGATAGTGCAGATGGAGAAAGCTATGGGTTACCTTTGAGAGACCTGAGACTTCGAGATATGGTGAGACTGTTCCATGACACAATTATAATTTTTGATTACTTTCCCCTTGATTTTGGCTGGCTTTGGGGCTCTGTGCAAACGCCCCTGATTTAGGCTGGCGGGTTGGGAGCTTGCTAGTCATCGATGGGTAAACCTGATGGTCCCGGCAGAGAACACTAGCTGGCATATACAGACACATGGATGTGGGCTGCCGTTAAAAGACATACTGGGTGATGAGGCGAGGAGCAGGACTGTAAAAACTTTTCAATTACAATTGTTACCTGTTCTAATTCTGGCGACCTCTGCCCCAGCGCTACTAGCACAACCGGTTCCTTTTGGGATCTGTGTGGGACAATTGGAGAGTTTTGATGGGGGGAGGGGGCGGGGGGGGGGGGGGTAATTTCAGGCTTGGCCAAGTTGGGGATTGTCTGCTGTGGGAGGTACCTTTGCCAGGGGGGGGGGGGGGGGGGGGGGACGACGACACTGACACTAGCTTCTGCGCTACTTAGCACACACTGCTTAATTCAGAAACTGTCCATCACCACCCCTTGTTGTTAAATACTTAGCACACACAGCATGAAGCTTGATGCAGTATCTACTGGGCACAAAGTCAATACACAGAGAATGCACGGACGACCTAAACTCAGAGAGTGAATGCTTGACACGTCTAAAGCAATGGCGACTGATATAAGCAACTCGCGCGCTGACAAAACTAGGGCGCTCACCTGGAATGTGCGCGGTTTCAATGATCACAGGAAGGTGCGTAAGGTGCTGAGCTATCTGCAGAGACACAACATAGATCTGGCCTTGATTCAGGAGACGCACCTCCCTATGGACAGCAGGACCTTACACTAAAGGGGACTGGAGGGTAATGTGGCGGCTGCCGGATTCACTACGCATGCCAGAGGGGTGATGACATGGGTGAACCCTAGATCCAAACTCACACAAGAAACACTTGAGGCTGAACCGGAGGGACGTTGTGTAATATCCAGATGCACTGGGCTGGGAGTGTCTTTCGTAGTTGTCAATACATATGGTCCCAACTTTGATTCCCCCGACTTTTACAAGGGGCTGGCTAGTAAACTTAGACACTACAACCCTGATGATCTTTGGGGGGGGGGGGGGTGTACACGGACGGGACGACATGAACCTTACGCTGGACCCCACACTGGATAGATCGGCTGGCCCGCATCGTAAACCGCCCGCTGCGGCGGTGGAACTGCAGGGGGTTATGACGCGGTTGGGTCTTAGTGACGTATGGCGATCTAACAATCCGACTCTGGGAGGCTACACCCACTACTCCGCCTATCATAATATTCACACCAGAATTGACTACTGGCTGATCCAAGATTCCAGTTCTGACATGGTTACAAGTTGTGAGGTCCTTCCCAGAACCCTTTCAGACCACTCTCCTGTACTCCTGGAGATAGTATCCCAAAATTAGTCTATTCCGCCTTTCGCTTAGAGGTTCCCGCCATATTTATTGGACCCAATATTTAGGGGAGAGCTGGCTGCAGCCATAGATCTATTCTTTGAGACCAATATAGGTTCAGTGGATAGCTTACAGACTATCTGTGAGGCATTTAAAGTATACAATCAGGGGTGGGGGGGTGGCGATTTCCAAACACTCGGGAGTATTGTAGACAATCCGCGCGCGGCTAGCGGCCCTTGAGAAACAGCTGGGTGCCCTGGAAAAAAAGCAGAGAGACAAGACAATGCAGTCTCGACTTAAGCAACGAAATTAAAATCTTGCTTGAGGAATAGAAAGACGAAGCTGACAGGGAAGTTAAACACATGGGAAAATGCCCTACTGCTAGAATGTACGGTGAACGAGACAGACCAGGCGCACTCTTGGCCAGGATAATCGGAGGCGGGAGGAAACGCCAGATACTCACTGAAGTTAAATCGGCCATGGGTGACTCCATCACTGATCCAGTCGTTATAGCTCATGAATTTAAAACTTACTATACTAATCTCTACGCAGCTCAGGGAGGGGAGATGGACGAGGACATTGAGGATTACCTGGGGCATATAGATCTCCCTTTGCCGAACTCTGATAGGGAATTCCTCATGCAACTGATAGAAAAAGACGAAATCTGAGGCCCTAATGAGCATGAAGTCAGGCAGCGCGCCCAGATCAGATGGCCTCACGGCGGGATTTTATAAAGCCTTTGCAGAGCAATTGATCCCGCACCTGTCGACTCTGTTTGACGACATTTGTGCGGAGGGCAAAATGCCAGACACAATGAGAGGCGCTGCTAATGACTATCCTGAAACCTGGAAAACCGAGTGATATATGTAGCTCGTACCGTCCCCGGTCCCTACTCAATGTTGACGTGAAGCTATACGCTAAGGTCCTGGCGACTAGACTAGCGTTACTGGCCCCCCAGCTGGTGGCACCGGAGCAGGCAGGCTTCATCCCATGCAGGAACCCGACATATAACATCCGTACTGTATTAGGCACAATGCAACACACATGACAGGACAGACCTGCGTTGGCAGTATTCCTAGACATGGAGAAAGCATTTGACTGTGGAGTGGCCTTTCATGAGACAGGTGCTGCGGCGCATGGGACTGGGTCAACCATTTTTACAAATGATAGGAGCATTGTACCATAGACCGCGCGCCAGACTACGAATTAATGGCCTAGTAACAAACCCATTCCCTAACAGAGGCACTCGACAGGGGTGCCCACTCTCTCCCCTGCTATACGTATTAGTGGCCGAGCCATTAGCTTGTGCCCTCCGGGAATACCACGGCAACGAAGGCATTTGCTTCCCTAACTATAAGATAGTGGTCTCAATGTATGCAGATGATACCCTACTATATGTTAGAGACCCAGAAATGCAAATGCTACTTCCCAGTATGCATCTGTTCTTGGCATGTAGGGCTGCTGACATTCATATCTGTGCATAGATCGCCGCCTAGTGTTGGGTCAGGATGATTGCACATTGTTGTCCTGGAAGAGTCTTCGAAGTATCACGAGATAGGTGGCTCCTCCCCTGGACTACAGTGCGCATGGGCATCGACTCCATCCCCAGATTGTTTTTAGCCATTGTGGCCAAGATGGAGTGAACTCGGTGAATGATGACAATGCCATGAAATGATATGTAAACACTGTAGCTGCTACAGGCGCCGGGGAGGAGGGCGGGCGATATGAATGTCAGCAGCCCTACATGCCAAGAACAGATGCATACTGGTAAGTAGCATTTGCAGTTCGAGGCATGTGGGCTGCTGAATTCATATCTGTGCATAGAATACATAGCAGTCCCTCCATTAGCGGCGGCCGCCCGTGCCAGCTGCAGCAGTTTGGAAAAGTGTCTTGAGAACAGCCTGTCCTACAGCTGCCTGCTGTTTGGAGTGCACGTCTACACAGTAATGTTTAGTAAATGTATGTGTGGTAGACCATGTGGCTGCTCTACATATGTCCTCTAAGGGAATGTTTCCAAGGAAGGCCATAGAGGCCCCCAACTTTCTGGTGGAGTGGGCTCTTGGTGGAATTGTAAGAGTGCGTTTTGCCTTCGCATAACAGATCTGAATACATCTCACGATCCACCTAGCAATACCAGCCTTGGAAATAGCGTTACCTTTGTGGTGTGGCGCAAAGGCAACGAAAAGCTGCTTAGTTTTTCTAAAATCCTTGGTCCTATCAATGTAATACATTAGGGCCCTTTTAACGTCAAGGGTGTGGAGCATCCGCTCCGCCAGTGACTCAGGATTTTGAAAAAGCACCGGCAACTCAATTGTTTGGTTTATGTGGAACTGAGACATAACCTTGGGTAGAAATTTAGGGTTAGTGCGGAGCACTACCCTGTTAGCATGAACCTGAAAGAAAGGCTCTTGGATTGTGAGGGCCTGAAGCTCACTCACCCTCCGTAGCGATGTAATTGCTACTAAGAAAGCCACTTTCCAAGTCAAGAACTGAAGTTCGCAAGAATGTAGTGGCTCAAAGGGAGGACCCATCAGTCTTGTAAGAACCACATTAAGGTTCCATTCTGGAGCTGGTGGAGTCCGTGGTGGAATGACCCTTTTGAGTCCTTCCAGAAAAGCTTTGATAGCAGGCACTTTGAAAAGTGAAAGGTGCTGTCTATTCTGGAGGTATGCGGCCATCGCAGACAGGTGAATGCGGATGGAAGTATACGCCAAATACACTGGTACAGATGGAACAGGTAACAGATGATGTTCTGAATGGAAGCATCTAGTGGATTAATGTTGTGGTTTGCGCAATAAATGACAAACCGCTTCCATTTGGCAGCATAACATGCTCTAGTAGTGGGCTTTCTTGCCTGCCGAATGATGTCCATGCAATTGGGAGGAAGGTTAAGGTAGCCAAACTCTAGGACCTCAGGAGCCAGATCGCCAGGTTGAGCTGTTGCGGATCTGGGTGCTGAATGTCGCCATGGCTCTGCGTCAGAAGGCTGGGTGTGAGATGAAGCCTTTGATGCGGTACCATGGAAAGTTCCAGAAACGTGGTGTACCATGGTTGGCGAACCCACGTTGGAGCAACTAGGATGAGAGTCATCGAGTGCTGCCTGAGCTTGCGCGCCACCAGCGGTATCAGGGGTGCTGTGAAAAAGCGTACGCAAATCTGCCTGACCAGTTCATCCATATTGCATTGCCCTACGATTGCGGGTGTGGGAACCTGGCGGCGAAGCTTTGGCATTTTGCGTTCTCCCTTGTGGCGAACAGGTCTATCTCTGGATGACCCCATCTTTGGAAGTACGGCTGGAGTACTGATGGATGTATCTCCCACTCGTGCATTTGGTGGCTGTGCCTGCTGAGCAGGTCCGCCATCTGATTGTCTTTGCCTGGGAGGTGTTCTGCCATGAGGAAAATGTTCCTCTGAATAGCCCACTTCCACATGCTCTGAGCCAGATGAGACAGCTGCGGAGAGTGTGTTCCCCCCTGTTTCTGAATGTAGTACATGGCCGTCATGTTGTCCGTTCGGATCAACACGACCTTGTTGCACAGATGTACTTTGAATGCCTTTAAGGCCATGAAGATCGCCATTAGTTCTAGCACGTTGATGTGCATCTTCTTCTGCTGTAGTGTCCATAGTCCCTGCACTGTGTATTGGAGTACATGCGCTCCCCAACCCTGGAGAGAAGCGTCCGTCGTCAGGATGATCTGCGGCACAGGCTCTTGGAACGGTCGGCCCTTGCAAAGGTTTCGTGGATTCCACCAATGCAGGGAGTTGTATGCCCGACCGCTCACCAACACTAGGTCTTTCAACTGCCCGTGAGCCTGAGTCCACTGACGTGCTAAGCACTCCTGAAGCGGGCGCATATGTAGTCTCGCGTGTGGGACTATGGAGATGCAGGAGGCCATCATGCCTATCAACTGCATGAACACTCTTGCTGGAAGCGAGTGTTGAGGTCTGAATAGTTGGATCAGCGACTGAATGCTGTTGACTCACTGAATTCGGCTGCGCAGTGGCCGCCAGAGTGTTTATGGTCGCATCCAGATACTGCCGTATGTGGGCGGGCTGGAGATGGGATTTTGGGTAATTCAGTGAGAACACCAGATCGTACAGAAGGTGAATGTTGTGTGACACGTGGTCGGCGCACTGCTGGGCAGACTTTGCTTGAATGAGCCAGTCGTCCAGATAGGGGTAGACGTGGATGTTCTGACGTCTCAGATACGCCGCCACCGTCGCTAGGCACTTTGTGAAGACCCTGGGCGCTGTGGTGACCCCAAATGGCAAAACCTTGAACTGGTAGTGCTGGTTTTGAATGGTGAACCTTAGGTACTTTCTGTGTGAAGGATGCAGGGGAATGTGAAAGTACGCATCCTTGAGGTCCAGAGTCGCCAGGAAGTCCCCTTGCCGAAGCAGTGGGAGAACCTGCTGCAGCGTGAGCATATGGAAATGTTCTGACAGAATGTACATGTTGAGAGGTCTGAGGTCTAGGATGGGCCTGAGGGATCCGTCCTTCTTTGGAATTAGGAAGTACAGGGAGTAAACTCCTGTACCCCTTTCCTGCAGGGGAACGAGCTCTATTGCTCCTTTTTGCAGCATGACATTGACTTCCTGCTGCAACAAGTGCAAGTGCTCACCGGACATGGGACGGCTTTTTGGGGGTATGTTGGGTGGAGTGGATGTGAGCTCCAGACAATAACCGTATTGGATAAGAGATCTGACCCACCTGTCCGTGGTGATGGACTTCCACACGGGCAGGAACTGCTGGAGTCTCCCCCCGACCGGTGTTGTGTGGTCGGGGGGCAGTGACAAGGCGTCACTGTTTGCTGGCGGTGGAGGACCTGGAGCTGTTATTTCCACGTCCTCTGCCCTTGACGTTGTTGCCACGGTATCCACCCCTACCCTTGTTGGTATAGGAGGATTGGGTGTTACTCTTATAGAATTGCGTGGACTGACGCTTGACCCCTCGAGGTGCCTATTATTGGAGCGGCGAAAGGAGCCACCCCGAAACTGCTGGGACTGCAGGGCACCCATAGATTTAGCAGTGTCAGTGTCTTTTTTCGAGGGTGGCGTCCACTTCTGGGCCAAACAGGTGGTCTGGATTGACAGTTTGGTTTAGGATGGTAGTTTGAATGTCTGGTTTAAAGCCTGATATTCTGAGCCATGCATGTCTGCGCAGTAGAACGCTAGTGTTTATTGCTAGTGATGCGGTATCAGCCACATCCAGAGCACACTTAATTGAAGCGTTGGTGATAAGCTTCCCCCCCTGAATTAACATTTCAGCTGCCTCCTTATATTGATCTGGCAAGTGCTGTAGAAGGGTCTCTAAAGTGTCGTAGTGTGCCGTGTCGTAGTGTGCCCTGTCGTAGCGTGCAAGGAACGCCTGCGTGTTGGATATGCGCCACATATTGGCTGCCTGCGCAGCAATACGTTTCCCCGAAGCCTCAAATACTTTTGATTCCTTGTCTGGGGGAGGAGCATCACCCGTAGTCTGTGAGTTGGCTCTTTTGCGTGCATTGGAGACAACCAAAGAGTCCAGTGGCAACTGTCCTTTGATATATGTTGGATCAGTGGGCGCTGCCTTGTATACGAGGATTAATGACTCTTGCCCGGGTGGGCTCTTTGAAAACCTCTGGCGCATGTTTTAACACCCCTTTGAGCATTGGCAGTGTCTTAACAGTTTTTTCAGCCACTGAAAAGGTGTCAAAAAGAAAATCGATGTCGACTGGGTCTGCATGGAGATCGACGTCATGATTGGCTGCAGCTCTTTCAATTAGAGCGTTGAAGGCCGCAGAGTCTTCTGATGGGGAAGTCTTTGCTGCAAAAAGCTGCGGCTCCTGTCCCGAATGAGGGTCCCCAGGGTCGCCCCCGGCGGACCATGGCTCAGTCACATCCTCTGGGTCTGAGTAAACTGGATAAGCATACTCATCCTCATTTCCATCACCCTCCTCGACATTAGAATGAGTGGGTGAGAGTTCCTGACTTTGTGGAGATGCAGGCTCCATAGGGGCAGATGCACCTGCAGAGTCCAACTTCTTTTTAAGTGGGATGTGGAAATGTTCCAAAGCCGGCTCCGGGGTGATCTTCCATTTAAGGAGAGAGTTTGCCTGTGTTGGCGTCGATTATCACCTCTCGACGCTCTTCCTCCGCCAGTGGTTGGTGGCGCGGGCTTGGAACCACCAACGATGCCTTCGGCGTCGAAGTTAACTTCAAGGGCACTCCGGCCCCAGGTTTCGCAGTGAAAGCCTTCGGCGCAGTCTTTGGCGGCAACGTGAAGAGAATCGGCGTCTGCGCCTTCGCCGGTTTCTGTAGAGGCTTGGGCGGCACAGTGTCCTTTGGCTCGACCGCCGCGGACCCCTCCCGAATACGCTAAAGGGACTCTGTGACCTTCTTGGTGAACGAGGCGGAGGGACGGACCAGCTCGAGAGAGTCTACCGAAGCCGAGTTTGGGTCGGCAACCAAGGACGTAGTCTTCGGAGCCGACGCAGCTCCCCCCTTTGCCTTGTCAAGTGGAAGCGGTGCAGTTAGAGACTTTGGGTCGTCCTGCCGCTTCTTCGGGGCCTTCTTATGGTAGTCGACCTTCTTGGTGTCGATGCGACTATTCAGAGCTTCGACCAACTTCGGCGCAGCCGCGTCTGGCAACTTCGCCTTCGGCTTCGACACCGTAGTCTTCGGATCGGCCATTTTGGCGTGGCTCTTGAGCGCGACGGCCATCTTGGATTTCTTCGGCGCCGAGGCCTCCGAAGTCTTCGACCCAACCAGTGCGACTTGCGCTTTCGGTTTAGATACGGGTGGCGTCGACACCGATGGTTTCACTTTCGGTTTCTGCACCGGGAGTGGTGCCGCACCAATGTCCGTGGCGGGCCGGAAGGCAGAGCCGTGGGACGGGAATCAAGGCTTTGGGTAAGGCCCGAAGGCGATCCCTCGGCCTGGGCCTTAGAATGTGAACTGGCCCCCCGAGTCAGTGTGAGGAAGCTCCTCCTCAGAGCTATCCTCTACGGTGGCAATGGCCCAGTCGTCCCCTACCTCCTCGACGACTTCCTCGAACTCCTAGTCTTCCGCGTCGTAGTCCTCCTCGACCTCCGACGCCGGGTTAGAGTCCGAGATATTCTGGATGGTGTCGTCGTCTACATCCTCCTCGAAGATGTTCGCTGGAGGGGGTGCCGAACTCTGGGCCTGCAGTCTTGCGGCCCGGCGGAGCTTGAGAGTCTTCTTCGACCGGAACTTGGAGCAGGCCATACACTTGCCCTCGTCGTGGTCCGGTGACAAGCACTTTTTGCACACTGGGTGCACTTCGATATGCGGTTACTTTGAGGCACACACCGGGCACCTCTTAAATGGACTTCGTTCCATGATGAAGTAGTCTGGAGCGTCGTGTAGGCCCGTCCGCGCCGAAAGCACGCGGAAGGGTAGCAATGGTTCGGAGCCAATAAACAAACAAGCCCAAACGATAGACAATACCGACGCGAGTCCTAAAGACCTTTTGGTCTCAAGTAAAGAAAGTTAAACAATTATCGATTCCGACAGAGGGAACCGAAACACATCCGAACCCAATGGCGGAAAAAAACAATCTGGGGATGGAGTCGATGCCCATGCGCACTGTAGTCCAGGGGAGGAGCCACCTATCTCGTGATACTTCGAAGACTCTTCCCGGACAACAATGTGCAATCCTCCGGACCCAACACTAGGCGGCGATCTATGCACAGATATGAATTCAGCAGCCCACATGCCTCGAACACAACTTGACATCGGTATTGAGGGAGGTAGTACGTTTTGGCGCATTGTCAGGCCTTAGAGTCAACTGGTCAAAATCGCTAGCTTTTCCCCTGACCCCAGTGACACTACCCACGACCATGGAATACCCGCTAACCTGGACTACTGACGCTATCAGATATCTTGGGATCCACCTTCACGCAGATTCGAGACAGTCTTTAGAGCAAACTATGGTACGGCCCTTAGTAGACTGGAGGATGACGTGACTGCATGGTGTAAACGCCCTCTCTCCCTAATGAACAAGTTACTTACCTTCGGTAACGATATATCTGTAAAAAACATTAGTTAGTATTAGATTCCTTACCTTAGAATATCCCCAGCCGTCAGTCTGGATCCGGAAACTTTTGCGTAGCAGTACCCCTGCGCGTCGGTAGGCGTCGTCTGCAGGCGTCCCCTGCGGCTCCGCGTCAGTAGTCGGCGTCGTGCGCCGTGATGACGTCGCTGGAGTATATAGACGCCGCCTCCGCGCGCTGACGTCAGTTCTTTGCACACAGCTTTTCCGCGCCAGAACACGCAGAGCCATGTGAGAACCAACACTGGTGCCATTTGAAACTAGGGCCCTGAAAGATGTCCTTAACCCTAGGTATCAGTTCGCAAAACTGGGAGGATGGGTGGGTCGGTAAGGAATCTAATACTAACTAATGTTTTACAGCTATATCGTTACCGAAGGTAAGTAACTTGTTCATCTGAAAGAAACACGTTAGTATTAGATTCCTTACCTTAGAATAGATACCCCAGCAATACCAACCCCGGTGGTAGGTCTGCGAACCAATACATTCCTACACCAGAAAGTCCTGGAGGACAGAACGGCCAAAGAAGCCATCCCTCCGGACTAGACTGTCCAGGCAGTAGTGCAGCGCAAAGGTGTGCAGCGAGGCCAACGTAGCCGCTTGGCAAATGTCCTGCAAGGGGACACCCCGGCCCAGGGCAGTAGTAGCCGCCGTTGCTCGAGTGGAATGGGCTCGCTGCCCAACAGGAGGCTCCTTCCGAGCCAAAGAGTAGCCCGCTTTGATGCACAGAACGACCCACCGAGAGATGGTCCGTTTATGTACCGCCCGTCCCTTCTTCGCACCCACGTAGCCAACAAACAGTTGGTCATCCACCCGGAACTGGCGTGTGCGATCCATATAAAATGAAAGCACACGTTTTGGGTCCAGAAGATGGAGCCGCTCTTCATCCTTTGAAGGATGCAGAGGCGGGAAGAAGGAAGAGAGGGTGATTGACTGCCCGATGTGAAAAGAGACAACTTTGGGCAGGAAAGAAGGCCTAGTTCTTAGAACCACCTTGTCAGGATGAATGGACAAGAAAGGAGGTTTGACAGAAAGAGCCTGGAGCTCACTCACCCTCCTGGCAGAGGTGATGGCAACCAGGAAAGCTGTCTTTAAGGTCAGGAGACGAAGAGGACAAGAATGAAGCGGCTCAAAGGGAGCACACATTAAGAATGTTAGAACCAGGTTAGTCCCACTGAGGCATCACAAACGGAACAGGTGGATACATGTGTGTGATGCCCTTCAAGAATCTCGTTACAATGGGGGACTTGAACAAAGAAGGTTGATCAGGCAGCCTCAAAAAGGCTGAAAGGGCATAAAGGTAGCCCTGGATAGTGCCCAGAGCAGAGCCCTGCTGGGCAAGAGAAAGAAGGAAGAGAAGAACCTCAGAAAGAGGGGCAGAGAGAGGATCCACAGCCTTTGCTGTGCACCATGCCACAAACTTGTTCCACTGACAGGCGTATACCGATTTCGTGGAGGAACGCCTGGCTGCCAGAATCACATCACAAACTTCAGGAGGCAAGTCAAATGGCCTCAACTGCCGCTGCTCAATCTACGCATGGAGGTGGAGGCTGGACAAGTTTGGGTGGAGGACCGTCCCCTGTTGCTGCGACAGAAGGTCCTCCTGAAGGGGCAGGCGGATCGGGGGACCGACTGACATGCTGAGTAGCTCGGGATACCAGTACCTTCGAACCCAGTCCGGAGCCACAAGGATGACTTGGGCCCGGTCGAGTGTGATCCTCAGCACTCTGGGCAGAAGTGGTATAGGCGGAAAGGCGTACAACAGACCGCAACTCCACTCGCGCCGAAAGGCGTCGCTGTGCGAGTGCCGTCTTGGAAACTTCAACGCGCAGAACTGATGACATTGCGCGTTCTCTTCTGTGGCTAATAGATCTAACCAAGGCTCTCCCCATTGCCGAAAGAGGCCTTGCGCCACGTCCGAGTTCAGACGCCATTCGTGATCCATCGAGCACCGCCGGCTGAGTTAGTCCGCCCTGGCGTTCAGAGAACCTGCCAGGTGTTGAACCGTCAGAGTCACGCCCTGACGTTCCAGCCATTGCCAGAGGCGCAGAGCCTCCTGGCAAAGGGTCCACGACCCCACCCCGCCCTGTTTGTTGCAGTACCACATGGCGGTGGTGTTGTCCGTGAACACCTGCACCACACTCCCGTTGACAAAAGGGAGGAAAGCTTTCAGTGCCAAACGAATCGCCCGCAGCTCCAAAAGGTTGATATGGAGCCGGGACTCCGCCGGAGACCAGATGCCTCTGATCTCGGCCTCTACCAAGTGGCCTCCCCAGCCCTGGAGGGACGCGTCCGTCACAACGTGCTCCGGTTGGGGAAGGGAGAGGGATCTGCCGCTGACCCAATCGCGGTCCGTAAGCCACCACTGCAGTTGTCTCGCAGTGCCCTCCGAGATCACGACATGGTCGGAAAGGTTGCCCTGATGCTGGGCCCACTGAATCTTCAGGTCCCACTGCACAGCCCGTATCCGCCACCTGGCGTGATGCACCAGAAGGATGCAGGAAGCCATCAGCCCCAGCAGCCGCAGCGTCAACCTGACTGAAACCCGGGATAGATCGGAATCAAAGCCTGTATATCCTGGATTCGCCGTTCGAGGATAGACCCGAAACTGCGCCGTGTCGAGAACTGCTCCGATGAAGAGGAGCTTTTGAGAGGGGCACAGGTGTGATTTCGGCACATTGATGGAGAACCCCAGCTGGTGCAGGAGATCTGCCGTCATCTGAAGGTGGCTGACGACTGTCTGGGGTGAGCCCGCCTTCAACAACCAGTCGTCTAGATAGGGGAAGACTGAGACCCCCAATCTGCACAGATGAGCTGCGACCACCGCCATCACTTTGGTGAGCACCCGTGGGGCGCTTGTAAGGCCGAAGGGGAGCACGATAAACTGAAAATGCTCGAGGCCTACTGTGAACCGCAGGTAACTCCAGTGGGCCGGCAGGACGGGGATGTGAAAGTACGCATCCTGCAAGTCCAACTCTACCATCCAGTCTTGTGGGTCTAGAGCAGCCAAGACCTGAGCCAAAGTCAACATCTTGAACTTCTCCTTCCGGAGGAAGCCGTTGACGTTCCTTAGATCCAAGATAGGACGTAGGCCCCCTTTGTCCTTCTCGGGTACCAGAAAGTAGTGGGAATAGCAACCACGACATACTTCTGGCCCAGGAACGCGCTCAATGGCCACCTTGGCCAAGAGGGCCGTAACTTCCTCTTTCAGAAGTGCCAAGTGGTCCCCCGACACACGGTGGTTCTGCGGTGGCATGGCTTGAGGTGTCGTCTCGAAGGGGAGGGAGTCTGACGTTATTGTGCGCCAGTGGGAGAGGTGATGGCGAACCCTGCCTCCCACCGGTGTCACATGGGCCTGAAAGCTTGGACTAGGAGGATTTAGTGGCAGATGCTGCGGGGGGGAGGTGTGGCCTGACCTCGCCGCTGTCCCCGACCGCCACCACAATGGTTTCCACGGCCGCCACCGCGTTGAAAATTCTGTTGCGGTGCGTGGCTGGCAGCACGTGTGGGACCGCCCCTTCCTTGGCCACGAAAGGAGCGAAACGAACCAGTTTGCTGGCGCTGGGTCGAGAGACCCAAGGACTTGGCCGTGACCCTGGAGTCCTTGAAGCGCTCCAGCACGTGGTCCGCTTTGTCACCAAACAGGCGACAGCCATCAAACGGCATGTCCATCAAAGCATTCTGGACATCAGCCGAGAAATTGGCGGATCTCAGCCAGGCGTGGCGACGAATCGCCATCGTCGTGGACATCACTCTGCCCAGCGAGTCGGTCGTATCAAGACCACACCTGATGGAATATCTTGCTGCGTCTCTGCCTTCAACCATAGCCTTGCCGAGCTTAGCCCGTACCTCCGGGGGGCATTCAGGCAGCAGGTCCGCGACCATGTCCCACAGAGAGTGGGTGTAACGGCCCAAGAGGCACGTGGTGTTGCAAGACCGCAGTCCCAGACTCAGGGACGAGAAAACCTTCTTACCATACTGGTCGTACCTCTTAGATTCCCTGTCGGGCGGGGCCGGCGGGAATACAGTCTGGGAGGTGGAGGCCTGGATCACCAGACTCTCAGGGGTGGGGTGGGTGGACAGAAACTTAGGGTCGTCCGCACACGGACGGTGGCGTCTGGCCACGTTCCTATCAACAGGCGAACCTGAAGCTGGCCTGGACCACGTGCCCAAAAGAACGTCCGTTAAGGCCTCGTTAAACGGCAGCAGTGGCTCCTGTAGGCATGACTGCGGTTTGAGTACCTCGGTGAGGATGTTAGTCCTCACGGCCGCGACAGGGAGCTCAAGGTGTAAGGCCTTGGCAGCCCTTACCACTGAATAGGCAGCCCCCTCCTCCGTAGCCACAGTAGGAGGCGAGACAAAACTAGGGTTGGGAGAGTCATCCAGACCACTGGCATCACCCAAGTCACCTGTCCAGTCCATGTCATACTGACACTCTCGTGTCAGAGGGTCCTCGGACCCCTCTCCGTATTCTACATCCTCACCATACTCTGAGTCAACAATGTAGACCGGCTCCTCGGGGTTCATAGGCCCCATCGGCGTCGATAGACGCCGGTCCGACTCCGCGTCCGGATTCGGAGAGGGAATGGGGACGGTGCCGCCCGGAGGCGGAGCACCGGCCGGAGCCGGCGCCGGGGAACCGACGCCGCGCGGGGGCGGCGCCAAGGGTTGCCCCGATGGAATCTGCGCCGGAGAGGCCGGTTGACCAGCCGGCGTCAACCCAGAGGGTCGCTGCGGCGCCGGGATCTGAGCCGTCTGCGGGGCCGGAGCACCCGACGGCGTCGAGGCAGGTTCACCTGAGCCGCTAGTGCCCCCAGACGGGTTCACAGGGCCCGAAGGCGCCGCGGAACCCGCCGGAGCAGAAAGAGCCCTCATGGCCACGAGGAACGCCTCAAACTCCTCGGGGGACGCGCCTTGCCCAGGTACCGCAGGGTATGAGGCAGGCCGCGTCCGCGACTCACGCGGAGCTACCCGAACCCCCGGCCGCATTGCGCGAGAGTCGGGGGTACGATGACGACGCCCCGAATTTTTGTGCTTCCTACCTGAGGAACCAGAAGAATGGTGACGACTCCCGGAGCGCCCGTGACTGCTCCGCGACCGCTCCCTCTACCGCCGGCCGGACCGGGACCGCTCTCGACACGGGGCCGACACCCGGAGCTCGAGCAACTTGCGGGACCGCTCCCGCCTAGCTTTATTAGTCAAGGCCCGGCAGTCGACGCAGGCGTCCACGTCGTGGTCGGGGCCCAGGCACCGGAGGCAGAGTCGGTGATGATCTGTGACCGACATCGTCCGGTCACAGTCATCACAGTTCTTAAAACCGGGCATCCTACCGGCACCTTAGAAGATGGAGATCAAAAAAGATCAAAAAACTTGGTCAAAAGACCGGAGTACTGCTCTTCGGATCTGCGCTAACTGGCGCGGAAAAAAGAAGAACTGACGTCAGCGCGCGGAGGCGGCGTCTATAAACTCCAGCGACGTCATCACGGCGCACGACGCCGACAACGGACGCAGAGCCGCAGGGGACACCTGCAGACGACGCAGGGGTACTGCTACGCAAAAGTTTCCGGATCCAGACTGACGCCTGGGGATATTCTAAGGTAAGGAATCTAATACTAACGTGTTTCTTTCAGATTGGGCGTATAGCTATTATGAAAATGGTGGTGCTCCCCAGATTCCTCTTCCTATTCACAACCATCCAGATGGTGCTCCCCAAAACATTCTTTCAAAGACTACAACAGGAACTGACTAGGCTGGCTGGCGCGGGCGGACAACATCCAGCGAAGTGGTCGCTCCTCACATTGCCATGCAGCATGGGGGGGGGAGACTGGGAGCTCCGGACCTAGAATTTTACTATAGAGTGGCACAGGCAGCACACCTTCACACATGGGTACACTGGCACAAAGACATTCCCCACATTAAGTTGGAGGCCTTGTTTGCTCTTCCGCTCTCCCTCCCACACATGATATTCGAACCTGCCAATCGCCGCATGGGAATCCTTGATTCCTTTGTAGCTACGACGCATGCGTGGAATAACCTCCTGCAGAGGCAGAACGGTGCGCTGCTATACACCCCTAGCATGTCTATTGATTGGGTGCGATGGCTGCCTCCACTGCACGAAAAGGGGGTACTGGAAGCTATGCGGAAACTAGGGATCGAGACTGCAGGTGATTTATTTAGTGATGGGGTGGTAAAAACTTGGGAACAAGCACGGATGGACCAGGATGACCCATCCCTGCTGACGAGATTCCACTTCTTTAGAGTGTGTCATGCTTGCTCCGAACTCCTGGGGGAGACATGGCAAAGCCGCCAGAAGTGAAGGAACTCGCATATCACGAAGGCCACAACCTCACAAAAACTACTTACTCACCTCTACACCTTGTCACTTTCACACAGGGAAAACAAGTCCATTAAAGCGTGATTAGCCTGGCAAGCAGATTTACAAAATGGCGCTGGATGATGACACTTGGAAATACTGTTGCACCAACACTAGGATCATCTCTTTGAACGGACGGCACAAGCTGGTCCACTTCAAATTTCTAAACAGGATATACTACACCCCGTCCAGGCTCCACAGGTATGGACTCAGAACCACTGCGGAGTGCGAAAAGTGTTGCGTCCCGGACGCTAATGTTTCCACCTAGCATGGACCTGCCCGAGTATGAATGACTTTTGGGTAAAAATGTTTGCAGAACTTAGCACAATCACAAAAGTAACCATCCCCCCGGACCCTGCGATGGTCTTGATCGGGTACACCAAGAAATTGCCAAAAGCAATTCGCAGATTAGCTGACATGGGGCTCCTACTTGCGTGCAGAGTTGTAGTATGCTGCTGGATGAGGGGTCCGAAGCAGACTACTAAAAAGTGGGCACACGATATGCTGTATTCCTGTACGCAATCTGAGATCTACTGCGAACTACTACCCCCTACCAGCAGACCAAAGAATTTTTGGGTGCTTTACCAAACATTTAACAACTTGCGTAGACACAGACCTGGAGCCGGGGCAACACGAGTCGCAAGGGGAGAGTGTGCAGTGCACGTCGTGCAATGAAAATTGAGCTTCGCTTTAGTTTCGGAGTTTGGGAGGTGGGAAGTGCGTATGCTGCCTCCCTGCATTCTCCCTTTTAAACATTTAAATACTTTAGTGCTCTTATATTGCCGCCTGCCCTATTTACAGGGTTGTTGGCTAAATGGCTGTGTAGCTTCATGCAAAGACTGTGGATAAGTGTACGATATTGCGCTGTACTTCTGGCACGTAGGGGGGGAGATGTTGAAGGGGGGTGTGGGGGGGGGATTGGGGATTTGAAGACTTCCTGTACTGGTTTTAACTTGTATCAAAAATTCTAAAAATAAATTTAAAAAAAGTCTGTGTTTAATGTCTTTGCTGGTTGTTGCCTTTAAGTAGAGAAACCCCTGCCTCTCGCTCCTCTGAATGGGACCTTTCGATAACTAAACGACCAAGGACTTTGCTGTGTCAGTGTCCTTTTTGATATTCTGTAGGGCGTCATCCACATGCTTGCGGAATAGCATTTCACCATCAAATGGGAGGTCCAGGATCTTATTTTGGACCTCTTGAAACCAGGTAGCTCGCAACCAGCTCCGACGGTGCAATACCGCCGAACCGGCCAAAGCTCGAAAAGCAGTGGAAGCTATGTCCATTGCACAATCAATTACTTCCGAGGATGATCTTTCTCCCTCCATCAGAACTCTCCGAGCCTCCTTCGCTGAGTATGGCAATTGTTCCACAAATGGCTCCAAGTCGCACCGCATCTGTCGATCATACCTGCCTAGAATGGCTAGAGCATTCGCTGCTCGGACAAGAAGGCTGGCCATGGAGGAAAATCTTTTAGCCACGTTATCAAGCGCCTCCCTTCCTTCCTCTGTGCTGCCTGCGAGATCACAGAATCAGGCTTAGGCTGTCCCAGAAGACACGCTGGACTGCCATCCGGGGCTTTATATTTCTTCTCCAGCCGGGTAAGAACAGGGATGACTGGCCGGGTTTTGCAAGACCTTGATTCCTTCATTCCACACATGCTTCGTTATGGGAATGGACCTAACTGACTTCCTGTATTCTTCCTTGAAGTCATAAAGGAAACAGACTGTTCCGTTGTTATTGGCAGTCCTAACCTCTTTGATGCCCTTTCCATGAGGTTATGGAACCCACCCCAATATCAGTTGGAGGAGACAACGTCGTGTCCAGTCCCACGACATCTGGATCTTGTAACCCACTTTCGATCAAGATCCAAGTTTGGGTCTTGCAAAGGATGAGTTAATGGACCACCCTGAACATAGTCATAATCGTCCACATCCTGTACATCCTCATTGATGACTCCTAGGTTCAGGTTCTATTGGCCGTGGGAATACCACAGGTAAGACAGCTGGTGGCCTCCGAGGTACCACCGGAATAGGTAGTCGTTCTGGCTGCACTGTAGACTGTGGTGGAAACCTGTTCCTGTAGTCCTGCAGCATCAATTGTAGATCTGAAACTAGAGAGGCCGGCATGGCCACCATGTCTTGACCCAAGCCAGAGGGATGTTGCTGTTGAGAATCATAACGTTGTACCCCTGGGTCATCGTGATGTTCATAGTATTCCTGTCAGTCTCTTGACACTTAAATCTGAAGGACTCTAGGCATCCCCATATTGACCCCCTTCTTCCTCAGACTCATCATCCAGCAGCATTGTTGGAGGCAAGGGTGTAACTCGTCTCGGAGACGTCATCTCCGGTGTTACTGGAAGTTTTTGTATTGGAAACTGCATTTTATGACTCGCCGACAAAGCAATCGTCGAAAAAGCAATCGTCGAAAAAGCAATCGTCGACGGCCCACCGGTCCTAGTCGGCGAATTCATCATCGTCGAGGAAGGAATGATAGTAGACGGCCTTGTCGACAAACTCATTATCACCAGCATGATGGCCGTAGTAGACTACGTAGTCTGTCGTCGAAGCAGCCGACAGTACCTTCGATTACTATCACCAGCAACAAGGAGGCAGAAACTATCATCGACGAACATGAAGGTACCTTAAACGTCGACTGAGTCAAAGGAGTCGCCACCACAGTCGACGGTCCAGTCGACGGAGCCAATGGAGCACTTGATGCTTTAGTAGAAGCAATCGTCGTCGACCTACCAGCCATTTTCGTCGTCGACGGATGCTGTTTTCTGTCAGATTTTGTCTCTGGAGTGACCGCAGAGAGTTTTTTGCTGTCTCTCCTTTTGGGACTTTTGAGAAGTGATAGAAACTACCTTGTTGTCCTTTTTGGCTGTGTCCATCCCAGCCTCTCCTTTTCACCTCGGTGAGGAGATTTAATGGGACTAGCCATCTCAGACCTATCAGAGATCTTATGAGAGGCCTTAACAGGAGGCTCATTAGAAGTAGAGGGAGAAGACCTACCCCTCTTCTTGGATCTCCTGGAGGTCGAGGCAGATGTAGAATCCTCCTCATCAGATGAGAGCACCTCCCTCAAAGTCTTCATCTTCTGAAGCCAGGTCAACAGCCGGCCCTCTGTCTCGCAAAGTCTTTGTAGAAAAAGTTCTACATATTTTGCAATCTGTGGCTTTGTGGTCAGGATATAAGCATTAAATACAGTGTCATGCTCATCTTTCACAAAATCCTCCTTTTTCCACAGGATGCATAGGACCCGAATAAAGCCTTCTTTTCCTTGTCAGACATTGTTGATTTAAGTTGAAAAGTTGAAGTAAGCTGAAAAGAATGAAAAAACTGAGCGGAGCTCAGTGGAGACTCCCTAGCACAACGTGCGGTAGAAAAATCTGAGGCTCTGAGCTCTCAGGAAGGTTCTATGGGGAGAGGCTGTTCTGATTGGTCCTGACGGAAGTTTGGTCTCTTTTACACAAAGAGGGTGATAGGATACACAATGAGATGAGGCCTAAGCCCATTCTCTTTTGTTTCTATGGTTATGATATTTTTTATTTACCGAGGCTCCCATTCCGACGGGGAATGACACAAAGCATGGGAATCTATGAAAGTTCCAATGCTGGGGTAAGATCCTATATTCCATCTTCAAATGGAAGCTTACTTTTCCTCCAAAACACTGGCTGTTTGTATGCCTTCAGTTAGAAATTGGATTTTTGGTAGGCTAGGGTGTGGGCCAAAGTCAGGCAAAAATCACTACACTAGTCAGGATAAGGCAGTTACACTTCTAAAATAACCCCTGCTCACCCCCTTGATAGCTTGGCACGAGCAGCAAGGCTGCTCTTCGAGGCAGTGTGTAGAGCATTTGTACATAACCAACAGTAATAGTATACGCAATACTAAAAGACACCACACCAGTTTAGAAAAATATCCAATATTTTATATACTCAAGGCAAGACCAAATACAATAAAAATCCACACTACTATACCTAAAAGTACATAGTTCCAAAAATACGCCGATTAGAAAGGGTTCCTTGTGGGGATAGCTCCGTCTGGGCTACCACGGCGTCGTGAAAAAAAAAAACATTTCAGGCTGGTCGCGGGTTTGCGGGCCAGCTACGGTGTCCGGAAAACCCACAAAACAGTACCTGTTAGAAATGCATGCAGTCAAGGCCCTCGAAGTCTCTCGCGTTGCAGGTTGAGCTCCTTTCTGCAGGAATCAGAAGCGCTGGTGTCGTGTGTTGCGGTGCGAAGTGCAGCGCCCTTAAGTCGTGGTGCGAGCAGCGGCTTGGTGGTGGCGTCACATGTGAGACTAGGGTTGCGGTGCGAGATGAAGTCTGCTTGTCAGTGCAAGCAGCAGCATCGTTGCGAAGCGCTGTCGTCAGCTGACGAACTTGAGTTGATGGCACCGGTAGGCTAAGGCTGCGAGATGAGGGCAGTGTCGAATTTGTCGGGAAGAGGAGGCGGCATCAACAGGTGTCGGTGGGACCAGGGTTGCGGTGTCTTCTGCGGGACCTTCAGAACACGAGTCAGCAGTGGTGTTGTAGACCTCTAGGTGGTGTTCTTCGTGTTACAGCACAACACACCCAGTGCTGTGGGTCGAAGAACTTTAAGCACAGATTACTTACCTTCAGTAACGATATATCTGTAAGAAACAGTTCATTTTGGATTCCTTACCTTAGAATATCCCCAGGCGTCAGACTGGATCCAGAAAGTTTTGCGTAGCAGTACCCCTGCGAGTCGGTAGGAGTCATCTGCAGCTCTGTGTCAGTCGTCGGGATGACGGAGTACTTTGACGCCACCCTTGCACGTGGACGTCAGTTCTTGTACATAGCTTTACACGCCAGGAACACAGAGCCATGCCAGTGACCGACAATGGGTCATAAAACTAGGCCCTCAAAGGGAATACCTTAACCCTAGAGGTCTGTTCGCAGAACGGGGAGGATGGGTGAGGCGGTAAGGAATCCAACACTGTTTCTTACAGATATATCGTTACCGAAGATAAGCAACTTGTGCATCAGAAAGAAACAGGTTAGTGTTAGATTCCTTACCTTAGAATAGATACCCCAGCAATACCAACCCCGGTGGTGGGTCTGCGAACAAAGATCGCACCAGAAAGTCTTGAAGAACTGAACGGCCGAAAAAACCATCTCTCCAGACTTGGCTGTCCAGGCATTAGTGTCTTGCAAACGTGTGCAGCGAGACCCCCGTAGCTGCCCGACAGATGTCCTGCAAGGGGACTCCACGACCCAGGGCAGTATTAGCCGCTGTGGCTCGAGTGGACTGGGCCCTGTGCCCAACAGGGTGCTCCTTAGCCAAAGAGTAACAGACCTTGGTGCACAACACGACTCACCGAGAGATGGTTCGTTTGTGCACCGCCCGTCCCTTCTTTGCGCCCAAGTAATCAACAAAGAGCTGGTCGTCCACCCGGAATGGACGTGTGCGATCAAGATAGAAGAGCGCAAGTTTTGGGTCCAGACGGTGGAGCCTCTCCCTCTATCGAGGGATGCAGAGGTGGAAAGGTGGGCAAAGTGATGGACTGCCAGATGTGAAAGGCTGTAACCACCTTGGGCAGGAAAGAAGGACGCATTATTAAAACAACTTTGTCTGGATGGACAGAAAGGAAAGGAGGCTTAGAAGACAGAGCCTGGAGCTCACTCACCCTCCTGGCAGAGGTGATAGCAACCAGGAATGCAGTCTTAAGAGTAAGAGGACAATTGTGAAGTGGCTCAAAAGGAGCGCACATCAGAAAGGTGAGAACAAGGTTCAAGTCCCACTGAGGCATCACGAAAGGAACAGGAGGAAACATGCGCGTGATGCCCTTCAAGAATCATGATCAGGAAGCCTCAAGAAGGCCAAAATGGCAGAGAGGTAGCCCTTAAGAGGGCCCAGAGATGAGCCCTGCTGGGCAAGAGAAAGAATGAAGAGGAGAACCTCTGAAAGGGGGGCGGAGAGAGGATCCACAGCCTTTGCTGTGCACCATGACACAAATTTGTTCCACCTGCAGGCGTATCCCGATTTCGTGGAGGGACGCCTGGCTGCCAGACGCATAAGGAGGCAAGTCAAATGGCCTTAACTGCTGCTGCTCAACCTCCACGAATGGAGGTGGAGACTGGACAGGTTTGGGTGGAGGACCGTTCCCTGCTTCTGCCACAGAAGGTCCTCCTGCAGGAGCAGATTAATCTTGTAACCTGGGGGGGAGGGGGGGGGGGGAGGATTGCTGTTTGTGAGTCACCACTGCAAAGGTCTTGCAATGCCCTCCAAGATCAAGACATGGTCGGACAAGTTGCCCTGATGCTGGGCCCACTGAAACTTCAGGTCCTACTGCAGAGCCCGCATCCGCCACCTGACATGATGCACCAGAAGGATGCAGGAGGCCATCAGCCCAAGAAGCTGAAGCGTCAACCTGACCGAGACACAGGATAAAGGCTGAAAGATCGAAATCAGAGCCTGAATATCCCGAACCCGCTGTTCGGGAGGATAAACCCAAAACTGCACAGAGTCCAGAACTGCTCCGATGAAGAGGAGCTTCTGAGAGGGGCACAGGTGTGACTTTGGAACATTGATGGAGAACCCCAGCAGGTGCAGAAGATCGGCTGTAGTCTGGAGGTCGCCGACGACTGTGGGGCGAGCCCGCCTTCAACAGCCAGTAGTCGAGATAGGGGGGAAGACTGACACCCCGATCTGCGCAGATGAGCTGCTACAACCGCCATCACTTTTGTAAACACCAGAGGGGCACTGGTATGGCCAAAGGGGAGCATGGTGAACTGAAAGTGCTCGTGGCCTACTGTGAACCGCAGGTAACGCCGGTGGGCCGGCAGGACGGGGATATGGAAATATGCGTCCTGCAAGTCCAACGCTACCATCCAGTCTCCAGGGTCTAGGGTAGCTAGGACCCGAGATAAGGTCAGAATCTTGAACTTCCCCTTCCGGAGGAAGCAATTGATGCTCCAGAGGTCAAAGATAAGGCGTAGGCCTCCTTTGCCCTTCTTGGGTACCAGAAAGTAGTGGAAGTAGCAACCACGTCCTACTTCTGCCCCAGAAATGCGCTTGATGGCCCCATGGCCAAGAGGGCCGCAGCTTCCTCCTGCAGAAGTTAAGTGATCCCCCGACATGCGGTGGTATGGCTGGAGGGGGTCACCTCAAAGGGGAGGGAGTAGCCCATTCGGACAATTTGCAGCACCCACCTGTCCGATATGATGATGCACCAGTGGAGCAGGTGATGGCAAACCCTGCCCCCACTGGCGTAAAAGGCCTGAAAGCACAGACTAGGAGGGCTTTGAGGCGGATGCTGCGGGGGTGGCTGTGGACTGGCCTTGCAGTTGTCCCCTGGCGCCACCACAGCTGTTCCCACGTCTCCCACCGCGCGGACGTTGGCTTTGCGGCCTGTGGCTGGCAGGGCGTGAAGGGTTACCCCCTCCCTTGGCCACGAAAGGCAGAAGCTTGCTGGCGCTGGCCCGACAAGCCCAAGGACTTAGCCGTAGCCCTTGAAACGTTCATGCGCACCGTCTGCCTTGTTGCCAAAAAGGTGATTGGCATCAAACTGCATGTCCATGAGCGTGGCCTGGACATCAGCCGAAAAGTTGGCGGACCTGAGCCTGGCGACTAACCACCACCGCTGTGGAAATATCTCTACCTAGCGAATCTGTGGTATCCAATCCACATCGTATGGGCGAAGCGTCTAGTCAACTGGTCTCTCTAGCTCAACTGCCCAGTCCGGATTAAACTGGCACTCCTCTGGCAGAGGGTCCTCAGACCACTCCCAGTCCCTCGACACCCATCTCCTGATAGTCAGGGTAAAATGGAGCCGGATCGTAGATTAATTGCTCATCCCTCGGCGTCTAAGCCGGTGCAACACTGGATCCGGACCGGGGACGTCGACCGGAGACTGCGTCGGGGCGACACCCTAGGTGACTGCGCCGGCCCGCTTGGGCTCCCAGACGGATCCGCAGGTCCTGAAGGCACCTCAGTGGAATCTGGAGGAGGGAAGCGCCACCTCATAGCAATGAGGAAGGCGCTGATCACGTATGGCGTCGCATGCAGCTCAGGGACCGGGGTATGGAGCTGGAGGAAGCTTGCGGTTCTGGTAGAGCCACGTGGGCGGTGTCACCCGAACCCCTGGCCACGTTGCGGGGGTGGGGGTTAGAAGAGCGATAGCTTCCTCGAGTTCTTGTGCCTCGAACTACCAGAGTGTGAGAAGTTGGCCTGATATATAGTGCTCACTATTCTAGTGACCACTGTGTATCATACCAAACGACCCTTATTGATGATTGGTTGTAAGTCAACCTTATAGACCAGCTATCCTAGTAGCGTGGACAAAAGCAGTCTTTAGGCTAAACTCTAGAGGGCGTGTTAAGCCAGCTGTTTCACCATCACATATACCCCTTGAACACCAAGTGAAAGGACACCACACAAGTTATGAAAATAAAGGATATTTATTAATAACAAGTCTACCCTGAACTCTTTATGAGTAAGGGAGCTAAGCACAATACAAAACTTATGAAAATACTACAAGTTGCACAATTTACACAAATGCCCAAGGGGCACGAAAAACCATATACACTAAAAGTGGAATGCGAAATACTAGCAGGTAAGTAACAAGATCCAGAGGCTTCAGGATCGCTAGGACTACACTACTAAACTCTAAGGTTAGGAGTAGGAGGCCTAGGGAGATCGGGTGCAGAGTGCACTCACGCGGGATGCGGGACAAAGTCTATGGAGGCTAGTATTTCTAAAGTTACTGTTTCCGGACGAATCAGACTAGGTAGACTAAAAACAAAAAAGGATCTGGACACTTGGGTAGTGAACCTGTGTTGGAGCACCGAAATGCTCGGGTTACCTAGCCCAGGGGCTGCGGCTGCATAGGGTTCAAAAGACGTCGGGAATCCTCGTAGTCTATGGAGCCTGAAAGAAGAAGTTGCTGGCAGGCGACCAGTGAAGATGTTCTGTGTGATCCAAGCCTGGATCGGTGATGGAGACAACCTGAAAGCAGAGGGGACTCAGTTCTTAATCACTAGCCAGTGATTGTGTGGGCACCAGGATGGCACCGGATGAAGTCACCTCGGCCAGGTGAGTGGGCGACGCTAGACTCTGCAGTCACACGGGCTAGGAGGCGTTGTCGGCGACCAGGCTGGAGGTGCGAGCGAGCTCTCCCACGAAGGTGTCTGCTGTCGGCGATGCTAGACCCAAGATGGGGGCAACAAACCTTGGCAAAGGCAAGCCCACGCGGTGGAGTCAAGATGGCGTCTGGAGTGGACCAACAGGGTCCGGGGTGCTCCTCTTTTGGAAGGGAGCAAGGGCCAGTCTGATGCAACCAGACCAGCGGTGAAATAGTCGTGGTACGTCGTCAGGAGGGCCACTAGCCAACGGGCAAGTGACCGGACAACGCGGTGAGCAGCAAAGAGCAGAAGGGCCCCACGCAGATCTCGTGGATGCTGGGGGGCTGGACTTCGGTGCTGGAGCTGCTCAGGGTTGGGGCTCCTCAAACCCCAGTGCACTTACTCTAGGATCCCTCGGCGGTCGTGCTGGTTAAGCGTCGTGCAGTTTCAGAAGATGGCCGGTCCCTCAGGGCTCGTCACACCCACGAATCTCAGCTGGGCTGATGCAGGTAGAGGTCAGAGATGCCAGGGAATCCGGGTCTCGTCGAGCTGGTCAGTCTTGATCCGGCGGATGGACGTGCAGCAAACCGCGATGCTTAGGTTGTGCCTGTGGGTACAGGGTGGCTACTCCTTAGCCACAAGGGAGAGTCCTCAAAGAAAGTCAAGAGTTCCTTTCGTAGAAAGTCGTTCAAGATTCAGGATGATCTAAATTGGGAAGGGGGCCCGCTCCTACCTTTATCCTAAGAAAAGGGGCTGGCACGCGACTAGGTCCTGCCCATGGGTGGGACCAGGAGGGGGTGGTTACACCCCTCTCCCTTGTCCGGACTTTCCCCAGCTCAGGGGCTGGAGTGCCCCTGAAACTGTTTTGAGCCGGCATATGCACAGTGAGCACCGGGGTGCCACTTGCAGTCACCTTACTCTCAGCCCTGCCTACCTGGGATACACAAAACCCTGTCTGGGATGGTGCTAACACCGCCCCTGACAGGAAACCCTTTGTCCAAGCTCTCCTCGCTGGAAGGACTCCCAGCAGCAGGACGTCAGACTTGTGTCTGTGGTGGCAGCATCCATTTTGTGATGCTGAGGCTCGAGTTAGCTTTAACCGGGGTTCACAGTTACATACATGTCGTGTCCCTCTAGAAGGGTGGAATGCTAACCACGTCGCCAGAATTGGCAAGGGGTTAGTATTCCAATTCGTATGACACCTTACTCGACATGTTTTGATAAAGCGATACCAGAGTTGGCGAATTAACCGCGAGGATTATAATGCACTTAACAGTATATGGTACGCGTTATCATGGAACAGCTATTAGGACTGGGTTCCGCAAGCTGCTAACGGGCTCAGCTCATGCCAGAGCACCATCTCACATAATTCCAAGCACTCTGCCTTCAGGATTGTTAAGGCCTGCCATAGGAGTGACTGATAGGAATATATGTGTCCATTTTAGGGTTAGATATAGGAATACTATATCTAAAGCAAAGGGTGTTTACACCACCTTGCCCCAGCTGTCGTGCAGCCAGTTGTGTCAGATTAGGATGGCCAGCCAGGGGTGGCATAATACATGCTGCAGCCCCTGGTAGGCCCTGGGTACACCTAGGCCCTGGATACCTAAGTTATACTGTACAGGGACTGATAAGGTGACTCAGTATCCAATTGGGTATGCACCTAAGGTACATGGAATCCATTTTACAGAGAGAGCAGTAGGCCTGGGACCCTGAATAGCAGGGTCCCTGGTCAACTAAGTCGAAAAACCAGCAAAACACCAGGCAAAAAGTTGGGGGTAACCATAGTCCGATATCCACCTTCCTACACTGAGAATCTGAGTGGTGTCGACTCACCGAGCTGTGATGACCGCGGCCCCGCGACCGGTCCCTCGACCTTCTCCTGGACCAGGACCACGAGCGGCACAGGGCCAACTGCCGGAGCTAGAATCTCCTACGGGACCGCTCCCGCCTAGCATTCGACGTCAAGGCTCGGCAGTCTAGGCATGACTTATGGTCGGCCCGAGGCAGTAAAGGCACCGACGTCAGGGGTAGGTAACTGACAATCAGCTACAGTAGTCACATACTTGAACCCGGGCAGCTTTACCGGCACTGGAGTCGATCAACTACTCTACAAGATCAAAAACAGATCGAAAGAAGTTAAGTTAAAAAGAGACTAGGGAGTACTGCTCTTCCCAGATCAGAGCTTGCTGGCATGGAAAAAAGAAGAACTGACGTCAGCGCACGCGGGCGGCGTCTTAGTACTCAGACGACGGACGCGCAGGGGTACTGCTACACAAAACTTTCGGGATCCAGTCTGACGCCTGGGTGTATTCTAAAGTAAGGAATCTAACACTAACCTGTTTCCTTCAGATGTCTTTGTTCCAGAGACTTCGTGAACAGGGGGCAAGCTCTACCTCAAGCCCTTCGAGAGACTCACAAGGTAGGTCGCAGAAACTCCAGTCCAGGCATTTCACTGCCCAAGACAGAAGCAGCCACTGCAGGTCAGCAGAGCAAAGCACTCAGCAAAGCAGTACTTACTTTTCGCAGCTTCTCCCACTCTTCTTGGTCCAGATTAGTTCTGAAGTTCAGGGGTCTGGGACCCAGTATTTATGTCCAAAAATCCTTTGGTTCTGGCCAGGCACAGACACTCTGCCTGAAAGATCAGTTGGGCCTTCTTCAGTGTGAATTCCTGGCAGGAGGTGGAGACCGCATTTGTCAGAGGCAGACTTTGAGGTGCAAGAAAATGTCCCCCTTTTTCTATAATAGCCCAGGTCTATTCAGCTCTTTCCTGACCTACCTAGACTATCTGGAGCCCCTCCAGCCTTCTGTCATCCAAAACTCAGACAGGCAATCCACATTTCAGCAGAGGCACACAGGATGACTGAGCAAGAAAATACCCACTTTCTAAAAGTGGTATTTTTAAACGCAGAATGTAAAAATCGCCTTCACTAAAAGTTGCATCTTTAGATTCAAGATTCAGAGTACAGGCATACTAAGTTCTTTTCTTACCGAATTTCCTAAGCCAGTTAGGTTTATAAGATGTTATAAACAAACCTCCCATTCTGTTCCATGGGTAACTGGTAGCCTTTCAATAGTGAAAAAACGAAATTGGCTGCATTTCACTATTAGGACATGCCAAACACCAGGGCATATCCTACCTTTCACATACACTGCACCCTGCCCACAGGTGTACCTTGGGCCTACCTTAGGGGTGCCTGACATTTAAGAAAAGGGAAGTGTGTGCACTGGCCAAGTCGATATGGCAGGTTGAAACTGAATGCAATGGCAGGTCTGAATTACCTTTTCAGGGCTATTCACATGGGGGCAGAATCAGTGCTGCAGGCCCACGAGCAGAGTTTAATTCACAGGCCCTGGCACGTTCAGTGCACTTTACTAGGGACTAACAAGTAAATCAAATATCCAAACATGGAAACACCAATCCATAGCACAATTTCTATAGAGCACCTGCACTTTGCTACTGATCAGCAGTGCGAAAAGTCAGCAGGAACGTTACGCAAGCAAAAACCGTGTCAAAACCGGGAGGTCAGAAAGCAAAAAGTCAGGGGGAACATGCACACTAGGAGCAGTGCTTAATCAAGGGCAAGAGTCTGCTTTTGGGGCCAGTCCCCTGAGGATTGATCTGCAGGTGTGGGTTATAGAATAGAGGCTCTGGTCGTGGTCTTTAAAATCAAACAAAATACTATGAGAGGAATGCTTGCAAATAATCTAACTGCTAGCAATTGCTTGAACTAACATTTCAACCCATTGTCTATAACGCCTCACATTAGCCCCAGCCATATGAAAGTCTTTCTTCCGGTAGGAAAATTCAAGCTTGAACTGCCAAGTCAGGTCATCATTCCTTTCATCACCTTTTCGCTTTTCCAATAGATTGGTACAGTGGAAAAGAAAAAGTTACTTACCTTCGGTAACGCTTTTTCTGGTAGATACAGTACCTGCCTGTGGATTCCTCACATTGTGAATATCCCTTTGCATCAGCAACATTCAGAAATTCTTTTCGTAGCTTCGCACTGACGTGGACTTGGACGTCATAGAGACACTGCATCGCACGTGACTCCGCTGACGTCACTGACGTCCATAATAGGCCCACGCCGGCGTGATGACATCAGTTCGGCTTTTTTCCGTGCCTTAGAGGCACACGGACGGACCAATGACAGTATATAAATATACATATACACATAGTATACACAGTACACGCTGGTCAAGATATTACACAGTGTAAATGTAAATGTATTGGCATTTATATAGCGCACTAATTACCCGTAGGGTCCCAAGGCGCTTCGACCGCTGCAAAACCCTTCCTGGCTTCCCTGAGAGATGGTCCCTTAATGGGTATCTCCAGGGTGAGGCCAGGCATCCCCGGCGGTCTGGTGGGGCCGTTAGTGAAGATGAGGCAAGCTAAGTAAATGTAAGAAAACATCTGAAATACACATTTTCTTTGACCATAAAACAAATACAATTACTCTGGTATAGAAGAGTGGACAACGGGGAGGCGGGTGGGTCAGTGAGGAATCCACAGGCAGATACTGCATCTACCAGAAAAAGCGTTACCGAAGGTAAGTAACTTGTTCTTCTGATACATCTGCCAGTGGATTCCTCACCTTGTGAATAGAGTCCCACAGCAGTCCCCACTCCCAGAGGGTGTCCACTCTCCTATACCAGAAAGTCCTGGAGGACAGAGCGCGCAAAGTGGCCGTCCCTCCTCACCTCGGTATCCAAGCAGTAATACTTCGCGAAAGTGTGGAGGGAGGACCAAGTTGCGGCCATACAAATATCCTCTACAGGAACATCTCTAGACAAAGCAGAGGTTGATGACTTCGCTCTTGTAGAATGAGCCCTTATACCCTCTGGAGGCTCCTTACCGGCCAAAGAGTAGCAGATCTTTATACAGAGGATGATCCATCTTGAAAGTTTTATGAACCGCTCTTCCTTTTTTGTAGCCAGCGAACCCAATGAAGAGCTGGTCATCCACACGACAGTCTTTAGTTCTGTCCAGGTAAAAGCTCACCGCCCTCCTAGAGTCCAGACGGTGTAACCTCTCCTCCTCCTTGGAAGGGTGTGGTGGAGGATAAAATGTAGGGAGGGTAATGGATTGTCCTAGGTGGAAGGGAGTCACCACCTTAGGGAGAAGAGCAGCCCTGGTCCCAAGAACCATTCGTTCAGCATGAATGGTCAGGAATGGGGGCTTGGAACTAAGAGCTTGAAGCTCACTTACCCTCCTTGCCGAGGTAATTGCAATCAGGAAGACTGTCTTAAAAGTCAAAAGCCTCATAGGACACTTGTGTAAAGACTCAAAGGGAGCACCCATCAAGTATGCTAAGACAAGATTTAAATCCCATTGAGGCACAATAAAGGGAGTAGGATGTAACGTATTTGTGAGGCCCTTCAAAAATCTTAAAACTACAGGAGATTTGAAAAGAGACGGCGGATCCGGCCAACAAATGCCGACAAGGCCAAGAGATAACCCTCAACTGTGGCAACAGCCAGCCCTTGCTGTGCCAAAGAGAGCAAACTGGAGAATCAGATAAATGGGCTTTAAAGGGTCTACAGATTTCTCTCCACGCCAGGTGACAAATTTACACCATCTGTAAGAATAAATGGATTTAGTGTAGTCAAGCCTAGCCAATAATATGACATCCACCACATTGTGTGGGAGGGCTGTGGGCCTGCCAATCAGACCCACAGCCTGGCTGTTCTCTCTCTAAATTACAACATGTACCCTAGGTGCATTTACCAATTGGTACTGGGCCACCTTATCAGACCCTGTAACTCAGGGCATAGGTGTACCCAGGGCCTACCAGGGGATGAAGCATGTATTATGCCACCCTGGCTGGCCTCCTAAATTTGACACAACTGGCTGCATGACAGCTGGGGCAAAGTCGTGTAATCACCCTTTGCTGTAGATATAGTATACCTATATCTAACCATAAAATGGACACACAGATTCCTATCAGTCACTCCTATGGCAGGCCTTAACAATCCTGAAGGCAGAGTGCTTGGAATCGTGTGAGATGGTGCTCTGGCATGAGCTGAGCCTGTCTGCAGCTTGCGGAACCAAGTCCTAATAGCTGTTCCATGATATCGCATACCATATACTCTTAAGTGCATTATAATCCTCGCGGTTAAATGCTACCTTTGGTATTGCTTTATCAAAACATGTCGAGTAAGGTGTCATACGAATTGGAATACTAACCCCTCGCCAATTCTGGAGACGGGGTTAGCATTCCACCCTTCTAGAGGGACACGACATGTATGTAACTGTGAACCCCGGTTAAAGTTAAACGAAGCCTCAGCTCCACAAAATGGATGCTGCCACCACAGACACGAGTCTGACCCCCTGCAGCTGGGAGTCCTTCCAGCGAGGGGAGCCTGGACAAAGGGTTTCCTTTCGTGGGCGGTGCTAGCACCGTCCCAGACAGGGTTTTGTGTATCCTGGGTAGGCAGGGCTTTACAGGAAGGTGACTGCTGAGTGGCACCCCGGTGCTCACTACGCATAGGCCGGTCAGAACCAGTTCCAGGGGCACACCAGCCCCTGGCCTGGGGGAAGTCCGGCATGGGAGAGGGGTGTAACCACCCCCCTCCTAGTCCCACCCATAGGCAGGACCTAGTCACCGGGTCAGCCCCCTTTTTTAGTATAAAGATAGGAGCGGGCCCACTGTTAAAATTAGATCATCTTTGGAATCAAGACACGACTTTCTGCGAAAGGACATCAAGATTTCTTCAAGATTCTCCCTTGTGGCTAAGGAGTAGTCACCCTGCATCAAGCGGGCACCATACTAAGAACACTGCGGTCTGCTGCAAGTCCTTCACGAATCTGACGACCCAGCTCGACGAGACCCGGCTTCCCTGGCACCTCTGACCTCTACTCACCTCTACAGCAAAGCTGAGAACTGTGAGTGCGACGAGACCTCGAGGGACTGACGATCGCCAAGACTGCACGACTCTTTGCAACAAGCCCACCGTGTGCTCCACTGGTGAGTGCTTTGGGGTCCGAGAAGCCCCAACCCTGAGCAGCTCCAGCACCGAAGATCAGCCCTCCAGCATCTCCACGATCTGCGTGGGGCCCTTCTGCTTTTGCGTGCTCACCGCGCTGTGTGGCTACTAGCCGGCTGGCTTGTGGCCTTCTTCACGACGCCCGACGACATCACTGCTGCTGGTCTGGTTGCTCCAGACTGGCCCTTGCTTCCTTGCAACAGAAGCACCCCGGACCCTCCTGGTCCACTCCAGACGCCATTTTGAGTCCACCGCGTGGGCTTGAATTTGCCAAGGCTTTGTTGCCCAATCCTGGGTCCAGCGACGCCGACAGCTTCAATCTTCGTGGGACAGCTCGCTCCTCCATCCTGGTCGCCGACAACGCCTCCAGGTCCGTGAGATCTGCAGAGCACAGCGTCACCCACTCACCTAGTCGAGGTGACTACCATCCGGTGCCCTCCTGGTGCCACCTGACTACTGGCTAGTAGTCTCGAACTTGGTACCCTCTGCTTTCAGGTGTCATCTTCCTTCGATCCAGGCTTGGATCCATCGAACTTTCTTCACTGGTCGCCTGCCAGCAACTTCTTTCTTCCAGGATCCTGGTCCGTCTACGAGGATTCCCGACGTCTTTTGAGACCTATGCAGCTGCAGCCCCTGGGCTAGGTAACTTCGGCATTTCGGTGCCCCAGCATAGCCTCACTATCTAAGGGTCAGAATCCACTTTCGTTTTCCTCCTACCAGGTCAGGTTCGCCCGAGAACACTAACTCTGTGAAATCTAGCTACCATAGACTTTGTCCCGCATCCCGCGTGAGAGTGCACACTGTGCACCCGAGTTCCATAGGCCTCCTAGAAGTAATCTGAAGATTCTATAGTCAAGATCTAGCGATTCCAAAGCCTATTAGTACTGTACTTACCTGCTAGTAATTTCGCATTCCACTTTCAGAGTATATGGTTTTCCATGCCCCTCGGGCATTTGTATATACTGTGCTAACTTTTTTGTGCTTAGTACCCTGTCCTCATAAAGAGTACAGGGCTGTTGTGATTCTTAATAAATATCTTGTTTATTTTCATAACACTGGTGTGGTGTCCTTTCACTGGGTATTCAAGGGGTATATGTGTGGTAAACAGCTGGCTTAACACGCCCTCTCGAGTCTTTAGCCTTAGACTGCTCGTATCCACGCTACTAGGATAGCTGGTCTATAAGGTTGACTTACAACCAATCATCAATAAGGGTTGCTGGACTGATACATAGTGTTCACTAGAATAGTGAGCACTGCATATCAGGCCACCTTCTCACAAAAGGGTCTACAGATTTCTCTCCACGCCAGATGACAAATTTACACCATCTGTAAGAATAAATGGATTTAGTGTAGTCAAGCCTAGCCAATAATATGACATCCACCACATTGTGTGGGAGAGAAGGAATTCAGGTTGCCCCGTTCAATCTCCAGGCATGAAGGTGTAATGTCTGGAGGTGGGGTGTAGAACCTACCCCTCCATCTGATAGAGGTCAGCCCTGAGAGGGAAACTGAGCAGCGGGAGAGAGGAGAGGTGGAGAAGACCTGTGTACCACACCCTTCTCAGCCAATCAGGGGCGACCAATATGACTTGGGCCCAGTCTTGGCAAATCTTCCTCAGAACCAGAGGAATCATAGGTACGGGAGGACACGCATAAAGGAGCTGTCTTCCCCAACTCAACTGAAATGCGTCCCCCAAGGCTCCTTGCACCGGATCCTGGAGACTGCAAAAAGACGGGCAGTGAGCATTCTCGTCTGAAGGTCCTGAACCCAGGACCAGAGCCGCAGAGCCTCCCAGCTGGTTGATGTACCACATAGCGGTTGTGTTGTCAGTCAGGACTTTGACTGACCGACCGCGAAGGGAGGAAGGCCTTGAGCGCCAAAAGTATTGCCCGCAATTCCAGAAGGTTGATATGAAGCAACCTTTCCTATGGAGACCAAAGACCTTTAACCTCCAGGTCCCCCAGAGGAGCACCCTACCCTAGAGTGGATGCATCAGTTATTACTGTGGCCACTGGAGGAGGCAGTTGAAAATGCTTCCCCATAGACAGGTTGCCTTTCACGCCCCACCAAGTCAGATCCACTGCAGCTTCTCTGGAGATCCTCACCGACTCCCAGAGATCTCAGTTTTGTCGGTGGGATCACCTTCGATCGAACCTTCTTTGGCGACTTCGATCTAGAGTCGACTCCTTTTCCCGAGTGACGTCGGGACTCCTGTCTCTTATGCTTCCTTCTTGATTTTGAAGCATGTCCCGCTTCTGGACTTAGAGGTAGACTCCTTTCGAGTTCTAGATCTTGACCTCGCCCTTCTCGAACGAGATCGTGAAGACTTCCTATCTTTGTCCGCCTTCAACTTCGCCACCAGGAGCTTGGTTTCTCTTTCCCGCACGGCCTTCGGGTTCATCTTTCGACATGACGAACACCCATCCACATGATCAGAGCTTAAGCACCATAAGCAGTCCTCGTGCGGGTCCGTGATGGACATCATCTTCCAGCATTCCTTGCAGGGCTTGAAGCCAGTCTTCTTCGTCGACAGTCACGAAACAAAAGCAGAAAAACAAAGGAAATCGCAACAAAGTCACTAGTAAGCTACTGTAATTCCTGAAACCGTGAGCGTCGACGACACGGAAAAAGGGGAACTGATGTCATCACGCCGGCGTGGGCTATTATGGGCGTCATTGACTTCAGCAGAGTCGCGTGCGATGCCGTGTCTCTATTATGACGTCCAAGTCGGCGCGAAGCTACGAAAAGAATTTGCGGACGCAAGGGGATATTCACAAGGTGAGGAATCCACTGGCAGATGTATCTATCAGAAACTAGACCCAAGTACATCAAAATCAATCTGGGGTTGCTTGTGTTCCCAACTGGAAGGCTCCTGGCCTGGCAGTTCAGGCTTACCTGTTCCTATTGGAACAGACAAATATTTGCTTAAGGCATGTCTAGGAAGACACATTGGGGCAGAATCTGGAATGTGGCCCTTGTGACTGGTAGCGACGGAGATTAGTTCAAGCATTCATTCCATCAGAGTTTTGCACTGTGGATGGTCAGTCCTAGGCTTGTCAGCAGAGTGGCAGGCTCTTCCTTGAGGTCTGATGCCTCAGATGTAAGAACTCTTCCAGGGCTTTGTTGCACCTGGAGAGTAAAATGTTTGACAAGCTCTTACCTTCGTAAAAAGCTCCCTTGGTGTCTTTGGAAGAAAAGGTAGTCGGCATGTCAGTGGGGTGTCAATGATGCGCTCTGTAGTGCGCCCAGTAAAGTAGTCTTGGTACTGTATGGCCTTTAACACTCCGGTTATCAAGCAGTTAGATTCCTTGTAGGAGCGCAAGTCAAACTTTAAAATCCTGATATTGGTCTGACTATGGGAATTTGACTTAGGCCAGATTTGGAAACTTTACTTCTCCTTGACCCTCCCCAGATTTATTCCTATAAGAGCTCAAAGTGTGAAAACTGTGGTTGGGCTTTGCAGAAGCAAAGTCTGATATTCAGATTATGGATCTACAGACTCCTAAGGAAGAAAAAAGTGGCAGACTATCGCGGGGCTAGAGCTAAAGCATCTGAACAAAACGGCAGGGAGAGGGGATAAAAAATAAATGTTAAAATAACACAAGGGAATTTTAGTCTTAGCCCACGATACACCAGGACAAAGAAAGGAGACTTAAGATTAGAATTTCAAAGGAAAAGCATGCAAAATGTCTGCACTCGACCCCCGGTAGCAAGAGTATGCAGAGCATGAAATTTAGAGCTAAACAGGTTACAAACGTAATTCTGTTTTTTTATTTTCCATGTCAGGGTATCAAGAAAAGTCTAGCATAATAGCAGTTTAGTTTTGCTTAACATTTTTGAAAAGTCCATTTTTTCAGCACCTCTTCATGCAAAATGTTTTTCCTAAATGCATATTTCACTTTAGTGAACATTCCACAACTGTGGGGCGGTGGTTGTGGCGGGGTATCTGCCGTTGTCATTTACAATGCCAGATCTTCCAAACCAACAGCTAATAGGCTACTTCGATTCAGACATCAATTTTCCCACCTTCCAACAGGGACTACACTGGGTATCAGGAGTGAAGGGGGGCAAATACCAATTGCTGGTCTAGTAAATTATGGTCTAGAGTGATTGCTAGTTGGAGGGTCAGCAAAAGAAAGGTTTCCAATCACCGAAAACATTGTAGAATCAAACAGATTTTAAATTCAGGTACTCTACTCCTGGGACGTTAGCAGAAAGCCCTCTGGATGCCAAGGAGTTTTTTTTTATTTTATTTTTTTTTAAAGAGTTCAGTTATCAGGCTGCTCCCCCAACCCTTCTTCTGCCCCTTGTTTCGGGGCAAAGCATTCTCATTGCAAATACGGACGTTGGAATGTAATACCTTTCTGCCGGCCCTTATGTCAAAGTTTCACCCAAAATAATTCAATCTCCTTTTACTAACCATGGTCAATGTCTACATTAATTAGTTTGTGAGCCTGAAACTGATAATCCAGAACACAGGCCATTTCTGAAATCTAAAGACACAAGTGAATGAGGGTGGTGTGACTCATTGCCAAGACTAGATTCTTACTGAGAATGCCCAGCAAACAAGACCGGAAATAGTAGTTTTAGCCAGATTTGTAAATGAAAGTTCCAGAATCTGCAGGGATTAAAATTTCTAACACCATTCCCACACTTCTGATAATAGTACCAGTCTTGTGTGGGTGAGGCGCTTACAGGAGCCAAGAGTGGACCAACACATGAACCATGAATAGATCAATATTGTATTGCAGCGTTTACACTGTGCGCTGAAACTCTTGCCTACATGAGTAGCATGCTACAACTTGTAGGTATGCGGTTGGAAGGATGGTTTTATTGGATCGTATGTGGGAAATGTTTCCAGGTCATGCATGATTACCATGGAGGTACAGTTTTATGGGATGAAGCAGTGTTGGATGAAGCGCAAGAGACATGGCATTTTATGGTTTACAGTATGCAATTAGCTTATAACAGCTCTGCAGGTCCCTTTATTTCATTTGATAATCTGCTTACCAGGTTAGTGCACTGGGATGTCCAATCAGATTGTGTATAGCTTGGGTCCTGAGATAGCATGGTTGGGAAAGAAGTGGAGACATGAAAAGGGATGGGCATTTTTATCATACCATATCCAAGTGTCTGAGATGTAAAGAAATAGTCAAATTGTATAGGTATGTGACCTGCAGTGACGGGACTACATTAAATTCCTCAAATTGTCCAGTAATGTGGGACAGAAACTTCAGTTATTCTATTCCAGTGCATTTGGTGATGTTTGGTCATTAATTTCTGACCCTCTGACTTCAACAAGCCTAGTATTGGGGCTGAGGGGGGCATTGTGGAAGGTGAAGGTAAGTGTAGGTGGTACACACTTTGCTGCAGCACGAGTGATACTGGAGAACTGAATAGTCAACAGGATGCGAAAGAAAAATGTTGGTTATTGTAAACAAAAAGCAGCAGCACTTTTATAACTTAAGGTTCCTTAGAATAGGAATAGCACCAAGGAATAAAAGCTGGTGGTGGATTTGAAGATGCAAGTGTCTAAGGCTAGGATTCACACAAGACAGTTTTACAATTCCTTATGAAACTCCGGCACATAAACATTTAATTGTGTATGAATATATGCCCTATGCAAAGGAAACGCTCCTGGTCACAGGTCTCGGCCACTATTTGACTTAATGGTACAAAATGTGACTGAATTGAGAATTCTCATGGAGTTATAGCTGTAGCTGGCATAGCAATCAAGTGGATATGGTTTGTGGGATTACAGTCGTTGTCAGTATGGTAGTGGACTCCTTGACAAAAGGCCTTTGTCATTGAAGGTACTATTGTCAGTGTAGTTTATTAAGGTTTTTGTCAACAAGGCTTGTATTATAGACTTCAATGGTAGTCTACAGTGGATTTTCATCAAGAACGTTTAGAGCACTTACCAAGAATATCAATTTTGACAGTGCTTTTACAGGGAGCTGAATATTTATGTAATCTTCTGCACACGTAGATTGTTGCCCTTTCTGGAGTGCGTTGGGTAAAAGATTCAGCTGCCCGTCAAGGGCCCCAGGGAACCTTCCAAGATGTTGCATCCTCTTTGGCACATGGAATTTTCTGGTTTCCAAAAAAGTACAGTGCCAAGTGTCGCAATGCGAAACCTTGTGTGCTAGGTAAAGGCAATGCATATGCAGCTCATTGTCAGTGTATACTTTGTTCACAAACTGACCAGAGTTTGAAGAAAGCTCACTCGTGTGGGTAAAAGGCCTCCCTGGTTCCGATGGAAGTGTTGCTTGTAATCCTAGTTCTGCTTCATAGGTATCCTAACTAAAGACCTAAATGTTAAATATTCCCATGCTTTTGCAGGGACACTGGAGCTCTTCGACTTAATGTCAAACTTGATCGAGGTAGGCACCTTGAAGTCCATAAAGTTAGTAGCATCCTATTCATATAGCCCTGCTTTTTTGAACCATAAAATGTAATGTACTAGATTAGGACCACATTGATGCACCTGTCTGAAGGCAATGTTGTACTTTACTAAATAACCAGTGTTTTACAAAAGTAATGTCAACACATCCTATTTCCCAAAAGTTGCTTAAGACTTTAATATCAAATTCACTCCTGGTATTTTAATAATCCTCCTTACAAAGCAGTAAGGGCCCTCCATTACTTGGATTAGGAAAGTTCTTCAATTTTATTTGGGCAGCACTAAAATTAGTAAGACAGTTTGCTTAGAGAAAGCCATAACATCTCAGCAAACCATTATTTACAAACTATAGCTATTGCTTGGTGTATTACTTTATACATTGGCTAACTAGGTTCTCCCTGGTAAATCTAGCTCATTGCAGAAGTAAAGCAGTGTCCGCCTGAATACATTTTTAACGTATGTAAAGCAGCTACATGGAGATCTGTTAATAAGTTTCTAAATTTTGCTTGGCAGAGGATCAGAGCCAACTAGTAAGTCAAGACATTTTAAAGAAAGTTCAACTTACTGATTGTTTTAATGAGGTTTGGCAAGAGAATCGTAAGTCTTTAGTTTATTATTTTTGTATTGACACTTGCAAGCAAGGGTTATGTTTGCTCCTCCATTTTATGTTCATGACTATCCCATGTCCCAGAATCAGAGTACTTGTAAAGCGCACCACTTACCCGTGTGGGTCTCAAGGCGCCCACGGGGGTAGAGGGAGGTCAGGGGGTGCTGCTACAGCTTGAAGAGTCAACGCTTGAGGAGTCAACGCTTGAGGAGTCAACGCTTGAGGAGTCAACGCTTGAGGAGTCAACGCTTGAGGAGTCTTCTGAAGGTGAGCCTGTCTTGGGTCTGCCGTATGTGGGTAGGGAGGGTGTTCCAGGTCTTGGAAGCGAGGTAGGAGAAGGATCTCCTGCCGGAGGTTGTTTGTTGGATGCGGGAGACATAGGCAAGGGCGAGGCTGGCGGGTGGGGGTGTGGAAGCCGAGTCTCCTGTTCAGGTAGGCTGGTCCGGATTTGGAGTGCTTTGTGTGCATGGGTGAGTAGCTTGAAGGTGATCCTTTTGACAGGGAGCAAGTGTAGGTCTCAGGTGGGGGGTGATGTGGCTGCGGCGGGGGGACATAGACTATCAGTCGGGTGATGGAGTTTTGGATGCATTGTAGTAGTTGTAGGTGTTAGGCTGGGATTCCTGTGTAGTGTGTTTCTGTAGTCCAGTCTGCTGCTGACTAATGCCTGTGTCACTGTTAGTGTTTCGGTCAGGATCCACTTGTAGATCCTGCGGAGGATGTTGTAGGAGGAGGAGATGGTATTGACCTTCTAAGACATGGAGAGGGAGGAGTAGAGTATGAATTCTAGATTGCGTGCATGGTCGGTGGATGTTGGTGCTATTTCCAGTGTGGGGGCCACCAGGAGTCTTCCCAGGCTGAGGGGGTGGATCCGAGAATGAGGACGTACGTCTTGTCAGTTCAGCTTCAGACTGCTGCTCCTCATCCAGTCTGCAACCGCGTTCATTCCCTCGTGGAGGTTGGTTTTGGCAGGGTGTGGGTCCTTGGTGAGGGAGAGGATGAGTAGGGTGTCGTCAGCGTAGGAGATTATGTGGTTGTGATGGCGGACCATGTAGACGTTGAACAGCATCGGGCTGAGGGATGAGCCCTGGGGGACGCCGCAGATGTTGGTGGCTTTGGATCGGAAGGGTGGGAGGCGGACGCACTGGGTTCTGCCGGAGAGGAAGGATGTGGTCTAGTCAAGGGCCTTCACTAGGATTCCGGCTTCTAGGAGGCGTGTCTTTAGAGTGATGGCAGACCGTGTCGAAGGCAGCTGACCGGTCCAGTAGGATGAGGGCTGTGGTTTCACTGTTGTCAAGCTGGTGCCAGATGGAGTCTGTGGCGGCGATGAGGGCTGTCTCGGTGCTATGGTTTCGTCTGAATCCGGACTGGGACGGGTCCAAGAAGTTTTCCAGGTGGCGGGCCAGTTGCATGTTGACGATTTTATCGATGACCTTTGCCGGAAAAGGGAGCAGGGAGATGGGCCGGGGGTTCCAGAGTTCCTTTGGGTCTGCTTTGGGCTTCTTGAGGAGGGCCTTGATTTCAGCTTGCTTCCAGAAGGAAAGGTACTTTTATTCCTAGTTGTTCATTGTAGTTATAGCCTTACTGAAGTATTAACCCCCCCCCCTCCCTGTTAAAACAAGGATCATCCTTAGTTTCCACAAATCTAGCATTTAGAGGGCTGAGTCAAACTGTTAATAATGTGCATTCTGGAAAGCTGACTGGCTCCTTAAAGTACATTTCTCTGCCACTCCTGCATTGACATTTTCCTTCATTTGGCTTAAAAGTTTAGGATAAAAATCATTGTCTTCAGTCAAGTGCTGCAAGGTGGTTATTTAATTAAAATTAAAATTTTATGGTTCAGAGAACTTCAGTAAAAGTAGGCATGTCTTAATACTGTTAGGTACCTCAGAGTTTATACAGCTGATAGTACTACCTCCATCTAAAGTAAAGAGAAATGCAAGGAACTCTACATTTATGGCCTTCGGGAGGATTCTACAATACAGAAGTAGAGATTTCCTACTAAACTCAAAAGAAAAGTAGAAATTAGGGTTAGCTTAAATCCGGGAAAGACAAGGAAAGCCTCAGGGGATGGTCACACTTAACAGCAGATCTCCTCTTAGGGACTACCTCAAACAATGTGCATTAGAAACCAGACCTATGGTGGTCTCAGTGAACTAGGAGGGCTCAGCACTTCCACCTCAATGGCCAACGTTTGGGCCTTTTCAATGACTGGGGTGTGCTACTAACCAAACACCGGGCCATTTTAACACAATTTACTACTAATTGAGGTTACTGGGGAATCCGTCTGACGGATTCCAGCATTTAAAAGAACCAGAGCTAGAGAAATCTGGTATTTCTGCTGCTCTGTGGACAAGAACGGCAAACTAGCCACTTTGTTCTGTGGGTGGTGGTTGTAGAGGAAAACCAGTTACTTACCTGTAACTTTGGTTCTCCAGGATTGGTAACTTTCATAGATTCCCATTGCTTGCATCATTCCCCATCGTCGAGATGGGAGCCCCTGGTATACATAAAATAGCCATATAAATTAGTAAAAAAAATTTAAAAAAGGCCTAGGACCATTCTAGTTTTGTAGCATATCCATCTTTTTGTAAAAGAGACCAAATAAAATGAACTGCCAATCAGAATAGCCTCACCCCTTGCAACCTTCGAGAGAGCCTCAGATTGTCGTAGTCGTTCTGTAACAGTACAACAAAAGATGCTGAAGGCAGAGCTTTCCCAGGGGAGGAGGGTGGGCGCATGGGAATCTATTAAAGATTACCAATACTGGAGAACCAAAGTTACAGGTAAATAACTTGTTTTCTTACTCCAGTATTGGAACTTTTATAGATTACCATTACCAGTATCACAATAGCTAGCTATTCGAACGCACATTGTGTGAAGCAATACAATCTTCTAAAACATTGCAAGATGCCTCAGGTTTAGTATAGATATTAACCTCGCAGTCAATGGGCAATAGAACATTAATCAACATAAGAGAAGAATCAGAAATAAGCATTTAGACTTGCAAAATATGCAGAGAGCATAAGCGAATACAAGGAAGGAGGGTTAGAAGTGAAAGCTCACCACTCATTGAAAGGTTCATCAGGACTGCTTGTCCCACTGCAGCGTCATTATGCGTTGAGGAATCTAACCAGTAATGCCTTGTGAGGTATGGGTACTGCTCCAGGTCGCTGCTCTGCAAAGGTCACTGATAAGTACTCCGGCGAAGAGCTGCTGAAGAAGACATAGCTCTCGTACAATGAGCCCGGACTCGCCCTTCAAGGGGCTTTCCAGCTACTTGGTGACAATATTGGATAGCACTGTCAATCCAATGAGCAATCCCCTGCTTTAAAAGGGCAAATCCTTTACGAGGAGCACTGAAGGCCACAAAGAGCTATGTTGACTTCCTGAAGTCCTTGGTGTGCTGTAGATAGAACTTCAAACATCATTGAATATCCAGAGAGTGGAGTGCCCTCTGTTCGTGTAGTAGGCCAAGAAAAGGACTTTGGGATTACTGGTTCATTCAAATGTAAGTCTGAAAGTACATTCGAAATAAATGTAGGATTAGTTTGCAGTATCAAAGTCTCTAAACTGCAGGAAGGCTTCCTGAACAGTGAGAGCGTGCAGCTCACCCACTCTTCTGGCAGATGTTAAAGCGAGAAGGAGGGCCGCTTCCCATGAGAGGAATTTAAGGTCCGCCCTAAGAATAGGTTCAAAAGGATGCCCATGAGCTAAGTAAGAACCAAGTTAAGCTGCCACAGAGGAAGTGGAAGCTTGACTGGAAGGAAAACCCTGAAAAGTTCTTTAAGAAATTGCTTCACAATTCTTGCCCACCAGAGGAAGTCAGTCGGAATCTAGACATGGCCGCAAGGTGTACTTTGATAGATGAATGAGCTAAAACCTGATTTTGCCAATGCAAAAATGTATGCAGAATTTGAGGTGCAGAAGAGTAGGGATGAAGGTTGTCCGCACCAAAGGCAAAAACGTTTCCACTTCAGGCGGTAGGTCTTATTGTACTCTGGGCTTGAGCCTGAGAAGGTACCTCTACATTCAAACGAGATAATTAGATCTAGAAATTCAGTGCTCAGGATCTATGGTGATAACTCAAGAGATATCAGATCGGGGTGCACAACTTGGCCCTGGGACATAATCAGCAGGGAAGGAATCGGCTGCAGGTGAACTGGACGGTCCAGGGAGAGAAGCAGCTCCATAAACCAAAACTTGCGGGCCACCAAAATCATTTTGCATGGTTCTGTCATGAGCTTCCGAGAAGTCTGGGAATCAGTGTGATCGGAGGAAAAGTGTAAAAAAAGGCGCCTGACCAGGCCATTGAAAGCGCATTCCCCACGATACCGGATGGTGACGCCTGCTCGCTTAGAGTCAGCATTTTTTGTTCTACGGCGTGGCAAAGAGGTCTATGGACAGAGTGCCCCAGAGTCAGGAAATCCCCTCCAGAGTGGCATGGTACAACTCCCACTCGTGGCATACCGATTTCAGGTGACTGAGTGCCTGCTGTTTTGTTGAGTCCACCTGGAAGATGCTCCGCTGATAGCAATATCTCCTGCTGGGTTGCCCATTCCCAAATAGTCCTAGCCTCTCAATAACAGATGAGATCTTGTACTCCCTTGCTTGTTTACGTAATGCATGGCTGTCGTTTTGTCCATTCGAATCAGGACGGATGACTGTTGCAGGCCTTCCTTGCGCAGATACAAGGCGAGACGAATCGCCCAGAGCTCAAACAGATTGATGTGAAGCAGACTATGCTGGAGCAGCCAGCAGCCATTTAATTGAAAGTCTTATTAGACCGCTACTCAGCCTTCCAGTGAGGAGTCTAATGTAATTTGAGGAGTTGGGGTGACTGAAGCGGAGATCCTTCGAGATTGTCCTTGTTTGTCCACCATGCTGCCGCCTCTCATAGACGTAGTGACTAGGATCTTGTCCTCAAAGGAGCAGACTGCCTGGCACCAATGCCAGACGCTCCTGGAGAGAGCGCGTTTGTAACCTGCAATGGGGAATTAGAGGAATGCAGGACGATATTGACCCGAGGGAGGGACTTGAGGCAAACTGAAACGGACTCTTTTCGTTGCAATCGACGAGCCGAGGTTATCAGTTTTGCCAGTCTTTCCCTTGAAGGGAATGCTTTGCAGTGAGATGTGTCCAGAATAGCCACAAAGAATCAGGCTGATCTGGATGGGCACAGAACTGACTTCTGCGTGGAGCTGAAACTAAAATTGATTGAAGAGCTGTGTGCAAGTCCTAACAGATTTCGCTGCTGCCTTATGAGACCGCTTTTAGCAACCAGTTGTCCAGGTAAAGGAAGACCTGGAGCTGCTGCTTCCGGAGAAACACCGCCACAGGGGTTAGCACCTTTGTGAAAATCTGCGGTGCAGATCTGAGTCCAAAAGGCAGAACCTTGAACTGAAAGCGGCTCTTGGCTACTGTGAAGCGCAAGAACTTCCTGTGTGCTGGGTGGCTGGGGACATGAAAGTATGTGTCTGAGGTAGAGTGACCATGTAATCTCCCGGATTGAGGAGCTGCAGAATGTCCTGCAAGGTGACCACCCGAAACAAGGGCTTGATAGGTGTTGAGTTCCCTCAGATCTAAAATAGGGCACCATTTCTCTATGGTCTTTTGAACTAGAAAGAACCGGGAGTAGAAACCTCCCAGTTGAGATAGAGGGACCGGTCCCATCGCTCCTTTGATTAGTTGATGGGCTTCTAGATGTAGAAGATGTCTGGATTCGGTGGTGCGAGGGGGCTTGGATGGTGGAATTCTAGAGTATTGCTAGATTGAACTTCTATTCAGAACCCAGTGATCTGATTTTTTCAGTTGTCTGCTTCCAAAGCATTGGGATATTCTGCCCCCCACTGGTGTTACAGGGAACAAAGGAACAGTAAGAGGCGACAAGCTGCTACTGGCACTTAGAGGAATACCTTCCCTGGCGCCCTTGTTCTCTAGAGGTTGAACGAGCGAAAGAAGACTATTGTCCCTGCCGTGGAGTATATTGCGGCTGGTATGATTGGGAGGCCTGAGAGTAGGAGGAATAACTTTAAATCTGCCTCTGTAGGAGGAGAGGCTTCTATTCCTAGCCCCACGGAAGGGGACCTTGTGGTACTGTAAAGTCACTAGGGATTTTGCGGTTTCTGTATCCTTTATATCCTGAAACGCATCAATAGGTTTCCCAAAGAGCGCCTCGCCATCAATGGGAAGGTCGAAGATCTAATTTTGGACTTCAGGCTGAAACCAATAGCACAAAGCCAGCCTTGGCGATGAAGGGCTGCAGCCCCCGCTAGGGAACAGAAAGCAGTTTAGGCAATATCCATTGCAGAGTCGTAGAAGACTCTCTCCCACACTCTGAGGATTTTCTTAGCTTTCACCTTTGAATCCTCAGGCAACTGGTTCAAATAAGGATAAAGATTGCACCACATCTGGCGATCATACAGACCAAAAATTGCTAAGGCGTTGGCTGCCGTGACAAGAAGGCAAGACAGAAGAGAACCTCTTTCTGGCATTATCCAGACGTCTGCCCTCTATCTGGAGATTTAGTGAGGGGCTGCAGGATTTTTAGATTTCCTCTGAGCCGCTTGAGAAATTACTGAACCCAGTTTAGGTTGGCAGACTTAAGCTGGGCTATCGTCGGGGGCCTTATATTTCTTCTCTAGACGAGGAAGAACAGGTATTAGTGTCACTGAGCGCCTCATCCCAGATGTGACTCACTACTGGGATGGTTCGGACAGACTTTCTGTAGGGCTCCATAAGTCCTACAAGAAACATTCCGACTGCACTGTTGGTATGGGCAGGTCGAATCTTTTAGACGCCCTTTCCATTACATTATGGAAACCCCAGATATCTGCAGGGGGGAATCCACCAGCTGTGGAGCAGAGAAGCAGAATCCGGAATGATGTATTAATCCCACTCAGTTAGGGTCCGGAACAGTTTGTCCCTGGTAATCAAGAGTATTTGTAAAACGCGACTCACCCGCTAGGGTCCCAAGGCGCGGGGGGGCAAGGAGGGCTGCCAGGTAGGTGAAGGATCTTCCACCGGTGGTGGTTCTGCGGATCTGTGGGACGGTGGAGAGGACGAGGCTGGCGGAGCGGAGCCGGCGGGTTGGCGTGTAGAGCATGAGGCAGTTGAGGTATTCGGGGCCCAAGTCGTGGAGAGCCTTGTGTGCGTGGGTGAGGAGTATGAACGTGATCCTTTTTGCTGACAGGGGAGCCAGTGCAGGTCCCTCAGGTGGGCGGAGATGTGGCTGTGTCAGGGGATGTCCAAGACAAGTCATGCTGAGGCGTTCTGGATGCGCTGGAGTCTTTTCTGTAGTTTGGCGGTGGTCCCAGCGTAGAGGGCGTTCCCGTAGTCTAGACGGCTGGTGACGAGGGCCTGGGTGACAGTTTTCCTGGTTCCAGTGGGGATCCAGCGTAAGATCTTATGGAGCATGCGGAGAGTGTTGAAGCAGGAGGAGGTAACGGCGTTAACTTGCTTGGCCATCGTGAGGGAGGCGTCAAGGATGAAGCCCAGGTTGCGTGCGTGGTCCCGTGGGCTTGGGTGGGGGGCCCAGAGCAGGGGGCCACCCGGAGTCGTCCCAGGCAGAGATGATTGGCAGAGGATGAGGACTTCCGTCTTGTCAGAGTTCAGTTTCAGGCGGCTGAGCTTCATCCAGTCTGCGATGTCTTTCATTCAGTCCTGGAAGCTGGCTCTGGCGGAGGTGGGGTCGTTGGTGAGGGAGAGGATCAGTTGGGTATCGTCGGCGTATGAGATGATGTTGAGGTTGATCTTGCGTGCGATGGCTGCGAGGGGGCTCATGCTTGCCTGGCCCCCAAGCTTTGGAACTCTCTCCCCCTCTCTCTAAAAACCTCTAACTCTAACTCTTTTTCGTAAATCTTTAAAAACTTGGCTTTTCCCCCAATCTGGCTAGTCTTTCTGTCCCCTCTACTTCCAACCAGCGCCAGGAAACCCATGGTGTCAGTGCGCTTTACAAGCACCCCTAAATACAAAATACAAATGTAGACGTTGAAGAGGGTGGGGCTGAGCGAGGAGCCTTGAGGTACCCTGCAGATCTTGGTGGCTTCTGCGAGGAAGGGCAGGAGACTGACTCTTTGGGTTCTGTCGGAGAGGAAGGAGGTGATCCATTCCAGGGCCTTTCCTTGGATCTCGGCGTGGCGGAGGCGGGTTGTCAGGGTGAGGTGGCAGACCGTGTCGAACACAACCGAAAGGTCGAGCAGGATGAGGGCGGCGGTTTCTCCGTTGTCCAGCAGGGTCCGGCTGTAGGCGGTGGCCCGGATGAGGGCGGTCTTGGTGCTGTGGTTCACTCGGAATCCAGACTGCAATGGGTCGAGGGAGCAGTTCGTCAACAAGCTGACAGCCTTCATGGAGACTTTTCTTGATGACTTTTGCAGGGAAGGGGAGGAGCGAGATGGGGCAGAAGTTCGAGGTCTGAGAGGTCTGCGGTGGGTTTCCTCAGGAGGGCGCTGATCTCTGCGTGCTTCCAGCTCTCCGGGAAGGTGGCGGATATTTAGGAGTTGTTGATGTCCCAAAGTTTAAGTGCGATGATGGAGTTGGCTTTCTTGAAGATGTGGTGTGGGCAGGGATCGGCTGGGGAGCCAGAGTGGATGTGTTCATCGTGTGGGTGGTATCTTCCGTGCTGACCTGAGTCCAGGCGCACATGGTGGTGGGGGGTGTAGGTTCGGTGGTGGGGTAAGAGTTCTGAGCACCGAACCGGTCGTGTATGTAGACGATCTTCCGATGAAAAAAGGTGGCCAGTGAGTTGGAGGTCTTAAGGTGTGATGTCGTTGCTGGCGTTGGGGTTCTTTCACGACGTTAAAGAGTTCCTTGCTGTTGTGGGTGTTGCTGTCCAGTCGTTCTCTGAAGGATGATCTTTCGGTGGTGCGGATCAGCTGGTGGTGTTTGCAGGTGGCATTCGAGGGCTGTCACGTTGTCCGTTGACTGGTTGTGGCACCAGGCTCTCAAGGCCACGGCAGGATTTCTTGGAGTCTTTGAGATAGTTGGTGAACCACGCAGCTTTCTTGCTGTTGAGGTTGCTGGGAGGGTTTTTCAGTGGAGAAAGGGTGTTGGCGCAGTCTGATCCACTGTGTAAGGTTGCGGGCTCCTTCGTTGGGGTCCGTGTTGGTGGGAGGGTTTAGGCGCAAGGAGGTGGTGAGTTGGTCGGTGGTGATCTTGCTCCATCATCTTCGGGGGGTTTGTTGAGGGCGGTGGTGGGTCGTTTTCCTGAAGTTGAAATGTACGCAGCTGTGGTCTGTCCAGTGGAGCTCAGTGGTGTGGCTAAAGGAGATTTAGTTGCTGGAGGAGAATACAGGGTAGAGCGTGTGGCCGGCGTAATGGGTGGGGGTGTTGACCAGTTGCTTGAATCAGAGGTTGGCGAGGTAGTCTAGTAGGGCGGTGGCGTTGTCCTGGTCGTTCTCCAGGTGGAAATTGAAGTCTCCTAGGAGGATGTAGTTGGGGGAGGCGAGGGAGTGGGCTGATTAAGTCTGCGATGGCCTTGCTGAAGTGTGTGTGGTCCCGGGGGTCTGTAGATGAGGGTTCCTCCGAGGGTAGTCTTGGGGTCGGTGTGAATCTGGAAGTGCAGGTGCTCTGCGGTGGCGAGGGAGTCTGTGTTGGTCGTGATGCGGATAGTGTTTCTGTGGGCAATGGAGATGCCTCCTCCAGTCTGGTCGACGCGGTCCCTCCGTATAATCTTGTAGCTGTCCGGGATGGCAATGGCGATATCGGGGGCTGAGGAGGCGTTCATCCAGGTTTCCGTGACGGACGTCTGGTGCCGTATTGTCCAGGAGGTCCCACAGTTCGACGGCGTGCCTGTGGATGGAGCGGGTGTTGAGCAGATGCACTTGAGGTGGTTGTTGTCGCCTGTTTTGGCTGGCGCGGTGTAGGACCCAGTGCAGGTTAAGAAGCAGGCATGGTCGGTGAAGGCTCCGTGGGTGAGTTTCGGGGAGGCTTGGTAGCAGGCTGGATGTTGGCCGGTGTCGAGTGCGTGGAGGGTGGTGGCGTCGTAGCTCAGTTGGGTTTGCTGGCTCTGGCGGGATCCAGGGGTTCTGGTGCTGAGCGTGGTCCAGGCGCGGACGGTCTTTCCTTTGGCGCGCAATCAGTGCGTCCGCTACGCGAACGTGCGGTCCCCGCCATTTATGGAGAAGAGGGAGGAGCAGCTGGGAGGCGAATGGGCAGCGGGAGACAAAAGAAGGGGTGGGGCCACAGGAGAGCAGTGGCGGGGAGCAGAGGGGCGTTGGAAAGAGCGGGAAAGCGGAGTGGGGAGAGCGAGGGAAAGCCTGGGGAGCGAGGGCCCTAAGGAGAGGCGGCAGCAGAAACCAGGCACACTGGGGCCGTGCGGTAGTAGTGACCGGGTCAAGGGTCACAGCTCACTGCTGCGTTGTCCCCACCATTTATGGCAAAGTGGGAGGGAGGAGCAGCTGGGAGGCGGGAGCGGGGCGGCAAATGGGGAGCGAGAGACAGGAGAAGGGGACCGGCCGCAGGAGAACAGCGGCGGGGAGCAGAGGGGGAGGTCGAAAGAGCAGGAAAGCTGAGCGGGGAGAGCGAGGGCAAGCCTGGAGAGCGAGGGCCCTAAGGAGAGGCGGCAACAGGAGGGCCAAGCAGGCAGCGGCAGCAGAATCCGGGGACACGGGGGCGGTGCGGTAGTAGAGTGACCGGGTAAAGGGTCAGATGCATCATCCTGGACGGGAATTACTGGCTGCGGTTCTGGAAACCCAGGCAATGAGGTTTGTGGAGGAAATTGGGGTATAACAGGATGAGCAAGCGGAGTAGCTGGTATTTGCACTGCACCTGGGGCCGGAGGCATGTAGGAAATCTCCGCCTGCAATCTGATAGCATGAATTATAAGTGTGATGAGAGGATGACATACAGACCATCTCCTGCTGATTATCCTGAGACCTTAACGGAGGCTCATAGTCTTGCTGATCTATGTAGTACTCTTCAAAGTCCAGGTATTTCACATTTAGCTGTGATGGGTTAACAGCAACACCGTAAGGGCCATCCTCTTCATCAGAAACCTCTTCTAGAAGGAGAGCAGGAGGCAGAGATGTCACCTTCCTGGGAGAAGTCATCTCCGGTGTAATGCGGTGTCTCCAAATCATAATCGCCACATTTTTTATTGTCGACGAAGCAGTCGATGACTGTTTGAGCTATTGACGAAGCGAGGGACACTGTAGACAGGATAGTCGTCGAGACGGTCAATCCTGGGAGAAGCCGTTGTGGTAGCCATCGCAACCAACATAGTCCTAGTTGACTTGGAAGTATTCGGTGTGGCCTTCGACAGATTAAACAGCGCATCAGAGCCTGGTGCGAAGCAGACTAAGCCAATCCTTTAATCACCGGTAGGGATGAGGAAACTAGTCGACGGAGCCAAAAAATATGCTGACAGAATCTTCGAAGTTGTAGTCAACAGAATAGATGATGCAGTCGTCAATGAGCGAACTTTTGTCTCAGCTTTTCCATCAGATGGGACTGAAGCTGGTTTCTTGAAAGTCTTTAGTTTTTCTGGAGAAGAGACATGTCTCCTTTTCCTGTGCCACTCCTGGGACAAGTCCTTCCCTCTCCTTTACACCTTGGTGAGGAGATTCGATAGAACTACGCCCGTCAGACCTATGAGGAGACTTTTATATGGTTTCAGAAGGGGGGGGGGGTCAGTAGAAGGAGAAGACCTACCCCTCTTTAGAGACCTTCAGGATAAAGCAGCAGAGGAAGTGTCAGCACTGTCACTTAAGCCTCTGGAGCAAAGTTAGCTGACGCCCTTACGGTCTCTCAAGGTCTTTATGGAGAATGAACGACAAATCAGTCAGCCGCCTTATGGTCAGGATACAAACAATAAATACAGTCTCTTGGAGCAGATGGCACAAGCCTTGAAGAGACCCTCCTCCTTGGCTGACATGTTGACCAGGTAGTGTAGATGTCGTAGAAGTATAAAACCGGTTCAACATAAGGGTAAAAAGGAAAAAAAAGCAGAGCTCAGTGGAGACTCCCTTGCACAATGTGCGGTAGAAACCCTGAGGCTCTCAGGAAGGTTCCACGGGGGGAGGCTATTCTGATTGGCTGTTCATTTTATTTGGTCTTTTACAAAAAGGTGGATATGCTACAAAACTAGAATGGGCCTAGGCCTTTTTTGTACTAATTTCTATGGCTATTTTATGTATGCCAGGACTCTCAGACTACGGGGAATAATGCAAGCAATGGGAATCTATGAAAGTTCGAATACTGGAGTAAATTCTAATTACGTCTCAGTATAAACTACCATTTTGAAATTGCAGACAATGCAGCATCAGCATAGTGAGAGGAGCAAGGTGTCAGTCTACTGCTTGTGTGGCACATTTTGAAGATCTTGGGCTGAGTCTGAAAAAGCTGCTAGGATACTGTAGTACTGGCATTGAGGAAGAGGCTGGGGTGGGGAGAGGGATCATCCCATACTGGAGTCTTTGCTCTAATGATTTCATACTGTGACACGGACCTAGCAAGGGCAGATGCTGGCTCATGGTTAGATATCTGGACTGGATCCAGATTAGGTGCTGGTGGTGTCTGGGTCAGCACCCGACTTGAGCAATGTGGCCTTTGGGGCCAGAGTGGAAACATGGCGTTGGGAGAAGCCTCAATGGGGTGAGTCTGCAAAAGGGCTGGACATCACTCAAGCCCCGCCACCCACAAAGACTAGAATAGCAAATAACTGCACTACAGGGGGAGGAGCCTAGCCCGCAACCATGATGGCCGCCTAACTCCTCGGCTCCGCCGACCTTCTCGTTTTCCTCCCGTATTCCAACTTATCCTGCCAATAATCCTGTGTTCGAGCCGAGTCGTCGGAATCGGGAGGCGAACCCGATTCCAACGGTGTGTTCTCCTGTACGCTCCCTGTGGTGGAGGTGACGGGGCGTCCTCGCCTTCTCCCTGGCGCTTCATGGCAGTGACCGGGTCTTTGTTCCCCGGGTACGGCCGGCCCTGAACACAACAACAGCGGCCATTGAGGACGGGGCGGAGACGGCCGGCAGAAAGTAGCTGCCACACTGGGTTCTTTGCTGCAGGGACCCACTTTGCTCCGCTAATCTACAAGTTTGTAAAACCGCAGTTGCGAGTGATACATTGTATCGTCTCCCCAGCCCGTAGACGGCCCAGCTCGCTTCTTTGTCTCCCAGTGCTGTGGGTGCCATTTTGGAGATCGAGCACTCTGCACTTTGAATTGATAACCCCAGACTGCTACTGAAGGTACAGACGACTGTCGTCACTACATTGGCACCGTGTGTGGTGTCGGAATGGAGTGTGCTGCCCCTGTGCCCCCGGCCTGGTTGTGTTATGAGGGGAGCTGGCGGGGTGATCGGCTATTCGCAAGAGATGTTGGCAGCCAGTTTCGAGGACTGTTACATGTCCGTGAGCCCCGTGTGCAGGGAACTGCTGCATCCTTTCTCCCTGAGGCACCGTTGATGATTGGTGATATTCTGGGCGCTCTAGGTACTTTGCGAGCTGCCCTACGTACTGCTGCCCAGGATCTGGGGGACGGACTGGATGCCATTTCATCTGACGCGCCCTCGACTGGCCGTGGTTGCCCTCGATTGCGGGGCACTGCGCCACACCCGGTATCCGACTACTGTGGATTGCCTACCCAGGTGTAAACGGAGACGTTGGGGTGCGGGATCCTGATACCGCCGAGGTGCCGACCGTAATGGGTTTGGAGAGGTCTGGGGTTCGTGGACTTGTGCAATGGCTGGGGAATCGTTTCCGGACGCCATGTCCGGCAACTTCTTTGTGGTCTACTGGCGTGAATCACTATCTTATCCTGGAGCGGATGCTACTGCTTTGGCCAGCCAACCTTGGAGGATTGCTGCTATGCGTTGCTTCTTTTTGTACCATTGTTGAACACATGGCTTTGAGTCGGACAAACTTTGGTGGACAGCGTCCTACTCTGTTGTGGTCACCCCGTTCACTTCCCCCATCCAAGATGGCTACTGTGCAGCTGGACTACGTCGATACACTGGATCGCAGGGGGCAAGGTTGAGGACGTCTCCCCCTTTTTTGGATTGCTGTTGCTCGCACTGCTGGGACGATGAAGGATAGACGGGGAATTGAACGTTGGTTTTATATTGGTTCGGGGGTCTGGGGATGGGCGGCCGAGAATGTGCATGTTGGTTGTCTTAAACACATATGTTTGGCCCTCCTCCGGTTTTATATGATTTCTTTTTCTTTCTTCCTTTTCTTTCCGAGTCTGTATTTCGGGTACTCTTTTTTGGGCGACAGGCACACTACTGGGGGGGGGGGGTAGGCCGTAGCCTCTGCATGCGTGTAGGGTGGGGGGTAGGGGTTTATTTTGTCCGTTTCAGTTTCTATGGGCCTTATTTTTCTCCTTTATTCTTAAACTCTTTTCCTTTTCTTGTTTCTTCTTTGGGTCCGTAGGGTGGTTCGGTGTGAGGGGTAGCGACTGGCATGCAACGTAATTTGTGATTGTTTATCCTTCTGAATTAACACTATGCCGCCATTCTGATTAGGTTTTTCTGCTTGTTGGATTTTCTGGTAGACGTTGCCCACTCGTGTCTTCGGTGGATTGTATGGACTCTGATCCTTTTAGTTCCTATACTTTAAAATATATTTCAAAAAAATGAACCTTAAATAGGGAGGAGCCAAGATGGCGACCTGATCGGACGCGCAGCCCTCGGCTCCGCCAGCCCCGGAATCCCGCACCATAATCCTGCTAGCTTTGCTCACCTATTTTCGTCCTAGAAGGTGCGGGACACGGCGCTGCTGTCACCGGTGATCCGCCGGCCTCTCCACTCGCCCAGGATCACCAGCTACGGAACGGTTCGCCCCGGCCCGGAACCAGCTCGCGCTACAACGCGCCCAGACCCCGCATACGCTGCACAGCCGATCCGCTGCGGGGGTGGCGCGATTGGACGGCGCTTCCTCGCAGGAGCGCACCCTTGGCGCTGCCTGCCGCTGGTGAACGCTGTCCACGCTTCCTGCAGTGCGGTGGCAGGGAGAAGTGTTACCCGGCGAGTCCTTTGTTCCCGGCCGCCATGTTTTGGCGCTGCTCTCCTCGTCCCACTGGTCGCTAACTGCAATCCCCACCAGGCACTGCTTGCCTCATTGCTTGGCTATGGACCCACAGGCACTGCCCCAACTCGGGCGGACTGCTGCACGCCCGGGGACTGATCCGGCACCAACATCGTGCCCCGTGATTTTCCCCGTTCCCCACCCCACAGCGTCTCGTTGGGGAGAAGACAAGATGGCGACTCCGGTGGCTCGCCATGATGCAGACCTCTACTTAGTCACCCCACGGCATAGCGAGCGCATTGATCCTGAAGGGGCCGTGGCAGGCTCCCCCCATGGGTGTGCGGGAACGGGGACACTTCTGCCCGACTTCACTCTTGGAGATGTGCTGGCAGCCCTGGGTGAGTTGGCATCAGCGATGAAGACCACATACACCGAGTTGGGGGTGCGGCTCGATGCTTGCGCCCGAGCCTTCGGCCAGGAGCAGGGGTCTTGTCCTCCACAGAGCTCCAGGCGGGAGCTGCCACAGCCTGCTGCCGCGGCATTTCCTCGGAGGGATACAGTGGATGCTACAGTTGCTACACCAGTGGAGAGTAGCGGATTGTTGCCAATTTACAGCTCGGTCGTCGCTACAGAGTTTCCCCCTAGCTCCGAGCTCAACTGTGTGCTACAGTCTGCGATGGGGGACAGTCGGCTACCGGTGGATTGCCCTCCTGGTTTTTCAACTACACTCTTGTTGCGAGTTTTGTTTGCTTTGATTTCTGACTCTGGTGGCCTGGACATGCTAGAGGGGATTGATACCGAGGGACAACAGTATCCTGGGAGCGGACGCCATTTCTCCTTTGTCTACGCATCGCCCCCCTCCTTAGAGCGGCCATTTCCTAACGTCTTCCTGGACCGCACTGGACTACCATGTAAGAGGGGTGTGGGGCCGTGTCCCAGAACGGGCCAGGGCTAGGAGACTTTCTATGGTTTGATAGCCGGGCGGATTGGGGGGGGGGCACGGTGGTTCTTGACCTAGGCCTGATATTTACGGACTGTCCATTGATTCGCCCTGACTGATTTACTGTTTGTTGCTTTGCTTGATACTGTTGTGGGGGCGGGAACTGTTTCTTAGGCTGGCGGAGTCTGTATGTATATACGATTGGTCCTCCTCCCGGTTTTCACTCTTGTGGGAGTTCGGGGATGGTTTACTGTTCCTACTCTCCAAGTAACAGGGTTATTTTTCTTTTTATTTTTCCCTTTGCTTTCTCTTCTTCTTCCTTTCTCTACTCTCGCTATATTTCGGGTTTTTTGGGGCGACAGACACTCTGCTAGGGGGGGGGGCAGGCCATAGCCTCTGCATGTGTGTAGGGTGGGGGGTTACTTATTGGTTCGAGGAGTTTTTTTCTATGGTGCCTTTTTTGCTCTTCTATGATTTTTCCTTTTTCTTTGGTCGGTGTTAGGCATACTGGGGGATGGGTGGCGGCGCACATGTTTAGGGGTCGTTGACACAGCTTTCTGGTGGCGTGACTCGTTTGTGACCCTCCTCTGGTCGGGACTTGCATGTGGTGAATCGAACTGTTTGGTGCTGCTGTTCCTTGTCAAGTCCCACCTACACGGACCTGTTTTTTATCTTCTACTAGCTTATGTGCGGAGTACTGTGTTCTGATCTAAATAGTCGCTTAAAAAGTTCAAAATTAACCTGCATTGTTCCTGCGCCTGGGTACTGTGGTGTTTCCTGCTCTGTATTTTACGCTACACTTGCTGCTCGACTGCATTACCCTGTCACCGTATTGCATGCACTAGTGCTTCATGTGAGTTCGTGGCCGGCCGGACGGTTGTAGGCCCGTATTTGTACTGACTGCACAATAAAGGTTTTCAAAAATTAAAAAAAAAAAAAAAAATGAACCTTAAATTCTCCTGTTTCTCGGTAGTGCAATACCATCCAGTGTAACCCAAGCTGATTGTTCTTTTGTTTTGAGGTTCTACTGAGTTGCCGTACAGCTTGCTAAATTGCTTAAAAGATGTCGAGGCCGGCCGGGTGGTTGTGGGCCCGTATTTGTTTGCTGATACTGCGCAATAAAGGTTCCAAAAAATTAAAAAAAAAAAAAAAACTGCACTACACACCAGTGCTTCAGGGGCACAATCACCTGCTTGCAAACCAGGTGGATTTCAGTTAGTGCACTCAAGATCGCAACTTGCTTGAGGTTTACCGAATTCGTAAACTTCACATGAATCGCACCAAGACTTTCAGGAAGACAGAACAGCTGTTTGTGTTTTGGTAATCCAAGCAAATGCATTGCAAGATAGATTGCTGCAATGATCACCATGTGCCTTTCTAAAGCTTGTCGTCCTGTGCACAGATCAATGCCACATAGGGGCTACGACAGGAAGCCTCTTAGCTTGAGTTCCATGGTGCACATAAGCGGAGCAACATGTAAGCTGACTTGCTTTACAAAGTGCGGTCTGGATTAGAGAGACTTGAAGGCAATCTGCAGTCTGTCCTTGACATGCATTAAAAACTTAAGCCTCTCCTGAACTTTCATGTTATGCTCTTATTTAATTATAGGATAACTTTTGCTATTGCATATTTAGTAGTCAAGCTTTCATATCTATGAATGATTCAGATCGCAAGGAAACTAGAGTTCCCCAGCAACACAGATTTTGTTTTAGTTATCTATCATTTGTTATAAGATAGGTCACCATTTTTTTTTTTTTTTTTTTTTAATTTTTGAAAACCTTTATTGTGCACGAAATACAGTACAAATACGGGCCTACAACCTTCCGGCCGGCCACGAACTCTCATAGCACCAAGGCATGCAATACGGTGACACAGTAGTACAGCTGCACAGCGGCTAGTAAGCGGGAATCAGACTGGAAATTGCCGTAAGACCATGACACAGGAGTATTTAAGGTTAAGTTTTCAAGTTTTTTTTTTGTGCAACTAGTAAAGTCAGGTCGTAGTGTTCCGTACTCATAAAATGATAAAAGAAGAGCAAGGACCATGCAGGTGGGACATGACAATATCTACGAATCACACAATCCACTTCTCAACAAGCAGTCCCGACCGGGCAGGATGGCCACACATTGTTCACGTTGCAGGGTAGCAATCCCAACCACCCACTCATACCCACTCCGCCACCCTTCACCCAGTATGCCTGAACACGGGCCGAGGAAAAAGAAAAACAGAAAAGAAGCAAAAACCGGTCCCATAGAAACTAACAAAAAATAAAATGTAACCCCCCACCCTACACACATGCAGAGGCTATGGCCTACCCCCCCCCCAGCAGTGTGTCTGTCGCCCCTTAAACCCGAAATACAGAAGAGAAGAAAAGAGGTAGAAGTAAAAGGTGAGACAAAGCAAGAAAACATAGAAAAGGAAGAAAGGAACAAAAAGTGAAGAATTATAACACTTGGATATAGGGAGGAAGAAAAGAACGAGCTAATCTACCACTCCCAAAAAGAAGGAAGCGGGGAGGAGCAACTACAACACCAGAACTCCCGGACTCCCAGTCATCCAAAACCCCTACGTCATGCTAGTGTTCCGGTCCGGAGCCCCCCCGGCTAGTCAAGTACAGGCCCTGCGGCCACCAACCGCAACTTTTGTCCCAGAGCAGCCCGCCCACAAAATAACATTCGCCCCATAGAGAGGGACCAAAAATGACATAATACAATACTTGCGACTTGAAATACAGGGAGAGGCCAGCGCGCATGACAGGAATACAGTACGAAATAGGTAGAAGTCTCACCGAATGCACAATCAACACATCAACAAATATTTCAGTCCGGGGTCACAACCAGGCGGACAATCAGTGTCAATAAGGGAGAAGTCATCAGCCCGGTCCCGATTGTCGGAAGCCCACCAGGTAGAGCCACAGCAGAGCAGTGAAACAATATGGCCACAGAGAGAGTGAGAGTGTCGCAGGAACGCAAAATGGCCGTCGAGATCCAACAGTAACTCCTTCAACTGCAATAGTGGGTACCCTGGGAACCTGCAGCGCGTACAAGTTCTCCGAAGTCAAAGTCAGAAGACACAACCCAGGAGCCGATAATGAGGGCAACGATGGTTTAGATATGTCCCAAGGCACTCGCGATGAACATTTCAACAATGTTGCACTCTCCGGTGAAAGGAGAAACAAAGTATCACTGATTGAGGCAGCAGGCGGACAATCTCGGGCATCAGGAAATGCGGGAGCGGGCACCTCTGTCAAGTCGGCAGAAGGAAACACTGTATCACCCCGTAGCGCAAGCGGAGATGAAGGTAGATTCGGCTGGGTCAGTGCATTGCAGTCCCGCCATAGCGACGACGCCATGTCGTCCATCTTCTTCCACAGCACTTGGCAGCCTTGGCGCATATCAGCGCGGAGGTCGTGCAGGGCAGTCAGGAGGGTCTTAAGAGATATTGCAGGCTGAAGCCCCCGACTCCCATTTCCCAAGGAAAGCACTCGGGACTTGGACTCCATCGCAGGCGGGGCAACACAGGCCAGTGATAGGGACGGGCGCCCTCCCCCACTCCTCGGAGCCTCAAACAAAGTCACCATGGCGAAAGTCCGGGGAAACCACACAGGATAGTCGTGGCCCAGGCGAGCGTCCTTACAGGGCTAAAGCATTGCAAAGCACTGCAGAGCAAAGCACTAGCGAGGCACACAGCGCGGAGAAGCGTCCCGTACCAGGGGGGTAGCGAGGCGCGGGGTCAGGCAAGCACAGGCTATCAAACATGGCCGTGCAACACTCTCCGCCCGTACCTGTCCCAAACAAAGGATCTGCTGCGAGAGGGTGCCTCAGCTCAACGAGCGCTCGCTCCTGGCCTCCTTCCGCAATCGCCGTATTCGTTGCAGCACAGACTGTGCATCGCGAGGTCCCCACCGGTGTCAGATCGTCAGCGCCGATCAGGTATCCCGGCCGCCAGGGATCTCCGGGGAACGGCAAGGAGCAGTTGTGCAGACGGGCTCTCGGGCTGTGGGCATTACCGCGGCTATCTCCGGCCGCCGGGCAGGTCGAGAGACCGGGAACACACCGCTGGAATCAGCGCCGCGCCGCCCTTCATCCGTTAGTGAAATGCGTCAGGATTCATGCCAGGATCACGGAGCGGCGGTAACAGGCTGGCGGAGCCGGGAGCCTAGAGGTCTGCTCCGGTCGCCATCTTGGCTCCTCCCCCTAGGTCACCATTATTAATACATAGACTCATATCTTTGCAACAAATCATATCACTGAAGGATTAACATTGTATGTTGGACTGTAGTATGGCTTCAGGGAGATTACTTATATTGGTTTGAGTTACTTTATTGTGCTTCTACATCTCCTACTGTACTCAAATGTTTGGTTATATACAATTCCAGCATGTACTAGCCCTTTAAATATTTGATTTTCCCTTATACGATTGCAATTCTGGAGCAGGGTTTGCAGTATTGCCATCTACATGCTTAAACTGGCCACAAACCAACTTTAATAACTCCACTGGTCCAGGAGAGGAATCTACATACACATTCGAGAGGTCCTACTAAGTGGATTTCCTAGTGTAGGATTAGAGTATGTCGTTTTTGTCTGTGCTTGTTCATAACGTGCCTGTGGGGTCCTGACCTGAGGGGCCTTAATCTCCTTTCATATCTTCTAGTTATGGTCCATGTCTGTCACTATTAGCCACGATAATCTAGTCTGTCCCAGCTATTTTCATCTGCAGTATTAGTTGCTCGGATATTCCCAGTTAAATGTAACCTTCCATTGTTTAGCAGTTGGTGTGAACATTAGCCTGCTCTATGCAGAGCACTACCATCCGTGCCAGCCCAGGAAACCACGTCTTGGTTCCCAACATTAGTGTCCTGTGTCAGATCATGATGAGATTTATAAAGCGCGCAAATACCAAAGATGGTGTCTCTGCGCTAAAACCATGAGCAAACCCTGCCTAACACCCATCACTGGAACAGCCAGGTTTTCAAGTTTTTTCTAAAGCTCCGAAGAGAGCTGGCCTTCCTCATCTCAGATGGCAACAAGTTCCACAGCTTTGAGGTACCATACTGAAAACTCCGCCCTCCCCAATGCAAGGTCCGAATTTTCAGAACTGCCAGTAGTTTCGCACACCCGTAAAGCGGAGCGGTCTAGCTGGCTGGTACCACACAAAGAGCTCCTGAAGAAACAACGGACCCTTCTTTGTCAAGGCTTTAAAGGCTACACAAAGCGCCTTAAATTTGATTAGTTGCGCCACTGGAAGCCAGTGCAGCTTCCGAATTTCCTCAGATGGATTTGTGCCAAGGTAGGCTCAGCAAAAGGAGAGCCGCCGAGTTCTGTACTGCCTGAAGTTTCCTCAGGCACTGCTTCTGGACATTCAAATAAAGCCAGTTGCAGTAATCCAACTTGGCCTGTATAAGGGAAGTGATGACCACTCTTAGTTTCCACAGGAATGTAGGGAAGTACATTCCTGATTTTTTTTATCAGGAAGTAGGAAGCAGATACAATGGCATTGGTTTGTTGGATGAACATCAGTCTGTTGTCAATCAGAACGCCTAAGTTTCTGGTTTTTGCCGTTGGAGTGGGCGGCACGCTATTCTTTTGGCCAACACTAAGGGCAGGTCAATGAATCTATTCCCCACTTTGAGCTTGGGTGGGGGAGGGAAGAGCCCCAGCAGACACGTTTCCACTGCGAGGGTAAGTATGCGTCCCAAAATGGCTTTAATTTTTGATATCACACGTGGAAATCTGCATTGGCTTGGTTGCATCTCAGGCAGAATCTTGGTTCCCCTCCATAAACAGGGAATAGGCAGTGGGGCTTCATACGACCTGTATATAAAGTTACAATAAATACATTCCAACTGTATTGGAGAATATCTTCTTAGGAAATTCCAGCCCTCTACCCCAGTTAATACTCTGTCAAAGGTCAGTTCCCTTACCTCACTACAAGCTTTGCGGGGCAAATGGGATGTGCCAAGCAGTGAAGCATAGAAACATTTAAATTGATGTCCAGCAGAACCCAGGGTTATCAGGGAGTGAAGTACTGCATGCATTTCTGGTTCCTAGCTCCCAACCCCCCTACAGCTGACTAAATGCCTGAGCCAGCACCCTGTATTGCAGGAACTGCCCCAATGGAAGACCATCAATACTGCTAATAGAGGAAAGTTCTTGGTAACAGTCATCCACAGTCTCAAGTCCCACCCCCATCCAGGCTGCAATTTGGTCTGATGTGGAGAGACAGCAGCTCCCTGTGTGCTAGCCCTACCAGCGGTAGCACAGGTGAATACTTAGGGTCAAGTATCTTTGTCATGCAGCACTGGAGGGCAGTAGTCTGCAATGTTGAATTGTATGGGACACTGATTGTATGAGCCAACGATTTTGCCAGGAAGAGATGGGGTGCCTGTTGGGCTCCATCAGGAATGTCCCCTCAAAGATTACCCCTCCAACCACCGAGCAAACCATTGCACCTGAAAGGCCAGACGGTAGAGCTCAAAATCTGGGACATCCCAAACCTCCCTCTGTCACTGGGGGGTGGGGCGCCTTGGGGCCTTCAGCAAAACTCTGCCTTTCCAAATTAGATACCCTGTAGCGAATCCAATTGGCAAAAACACCCGGTTGGCATTTGTACCGGTAGATCAGCAAAGAAATATAAAAGGCGGGAAGTGACCATTTTAGTCGAGGAGATGAGAGCCATTATGGGGAGCCGCAGGGTATGCCAGAAGGGTACTTGGACTTTAGCGAACTGAGCGCTTTAATTTCCCTACCTCAGATCATCCTTGTGGAAGACTTGGATGCCCAAATATTTGGATTTATTGATGTCCAGTTAAGGTCAACCGGTAAGTAAGGAGATGGAAGTGTTCTTTCCCAGGAATAAGGGGTCGGTGGATAGTGTGGAAATGATTTGGGAGGCATTTAAAGTGACAATTCGAGAGGTTACGATCTCTAAAAGCTGTGGGATACTCAGAGATATTGTTAAGACCATAACGGAATCGGACTTAAAAGACCTGGAGAACAGGATGATCAGTGACTCTGACCCAGAGCTCTATCATAAGTTTAGAGACAAGCTATCGGCCTTTGAGGAAGAGGCTGCTAGGGAAGTGAAATCTAGAGGGAAGTATTGGACTGCTAGGAAATACTGTGAAGGGGAAAGACCAGGTAAAGTGCTAGCTGCCCTCACAAGACACCCACGTTTTAGCACTGGTGTCCTAGAACTAGAAATGAAAGACGGTACCCGGTGTCAGGATGCGATAGGGATTCAGAAGGCTTTCATGCACCACTATGAACAGCTGTACACTACGCAACAGACGGGGGAGGTCAGCTATGGGGGCTTACTTGACGATCTTGCATTGTGTTGGCTTTCTGATCATAGGGAATTTCTTGGAGGGCCCCTGGAAGTAGACAAAATAAGGGACGCCATAATGTCGTTGAGTAATGGAAAGGCGACTGGTTTGGATGGACTCCCTGCCGAGTTCTATAAATGTTATGTTGATATTATGGCCCCGTTGCTTAAGGAGGTCTTTGAGGAGTCTCTGGAGGTAGGGATTCTGCTGGGCTCGATGAGGGAAGTGGCAATTACGTCTCTACTAAAACCTTGCAAGGACCCTTTAGACACAGATTCCTACCATCCCTTGTCGCTGCTGAATTGCGATGCGAAGATATTAGCAAAAGTACTGGCATCGCGGCTCTTTGCTTATGCCCACTATAGTGCTTCCGGATCAGTCCGGCTTCGTGCCGGGACGTGAGACCACCCATAATCTTCGTACTCTCTTCTCTTAACTTCCGACTATAGCTCCTGAGCTCCCTGTTGCCGCAGTTTTTCTGGATGCTACAAAAGCATTCGGTGGAATGGAATTACCTAATCGATATATTGTGTAGAATGGGCTTTCCAAAAATATTTATTGCATGGGTAAAATTACTGTACACCCAACCTGTGGCCAGAGTGATTGTTAACAGTATTCTCTCCCCTCAATTGCCTATAACGAGAGGTACTATGCAGGGCTGTCCTCTTTCCTCACTACTATTTGCCATCGCAATAGAGCCACTGGCGTGTCGAATCAGGATATTACATGAACAGTGCGTTCAACTGCTTTCAACGCCAGATAGGTGTGTCACTTTATGCGGACGACATCACCTTGTATGTGAAGGACCCGCAGGTGAATCTGAAACTGCGGGAGCTTCTCGTTTTTGGTAGAATATCCGGTGTGCACATGAACTGGAAACAAAAAAATGAGATTCCAGCTGGATTACCCCCTGGAGTGATGCGATACCGATCTCCGCTATTTGGGTATAGTGATCTCACTTAATAGAGAAGAGACGATTAGGCTCAATTACGGAGTAGCTATCACTAAGTTAGCTGACAATGTCACACGATGGATGTCCTTGCCGCTCGCTATGGCGGGCAGAGCTTCACTGGTGAAAATGGTGGTCCTCCCACGCTTCTTGTATCCGTTTCACAATGTCCCATACTACCCCGGCGCCTATTTTTTTAAACGCCCAAGGTCGGAACTCCTTATATTGTTCTGGGGGGGCAAGCAACCGAGATTGAAGTGGTCCACTTTAACATTGCCTTATGACAAAGGGGGGGTTTGATGTCCCGGATTTTGAAGTATATTATCTGAGCGCTCAGGCGCACTATGCCTATCACTGGATGCGGCCCACGCCCTTTATGCCGCAGATAGCAGCTGAGGAATGGATTGTGCATCCCCTCCCACTCAATGGTATGGTACTGGGGAGAGTCAGTGATGTGGAAACGCAGACCACCACGGTGACGTGCACGATAGATGCATGGACTCGTATTGCAAAGGCTCTGGGTACCACGATGCTTTACTCACCGGCGTTGCCACTTGCGTATCACCCCAAATTGTCACTGCTGCAGGAAACAGGGTTCCAAACCATGTGCAAACGGAACAAGCTATCCACGTGGGGTGACCTATTTCTCAAAGGTACTCTTCGTACGAGAGACCAGTTCTTCCGTGAGGAACGGCCCTCCCCCTTAGACGCTTTATTACATACGGCTTCGGCAGGGGCTCCGTGCTTTGCTACCACAGTTTCCAGATGAACATAGGGTAGCCTTGCCACTGCATGCTATGCTGGTGTCTGATGGTCGACATCTGGTCTCGAAGTTGTACAACACCATCAGGACACAGCGAGAGACTCCGGTTAGTCATGCGCAGTGGAACAGTGGAATCTTGAATTGGGCGTCGATATCACTGATTAGCAATGGACCTACTGTTGTGGCGTCACTGCCAATCTTTCATCTAGCTGCCGGCTAAAGATAATACACTATAAATTTGTTCAGAGATTTTACTATACTCCAGCAAGGAAATTTAGATTTTGCCTGGCAGAGGATGATAGATGCGCTCGGTGTCGGGCGGAGGGGGCTGGCTTTCTTCATTTGGCGTGGGAGTGCAATGCGATACGTGACTATTGGGTCCAGGTTTATGATGCACTGCAAATCATGACTGAGGAGGCTATGACGTTTGATCCCCTGGTTATGCTGTTGGGATACACGAAGGAAGTTCCGGTGCCTTACCGCAGGTTTGCAGATGTGGCTTTATTGCTAGCGAAAAGGATAGCCTGTAGGTGGGGAAGAGGCAGGGCTCCGAAATTTAAGGACTGGCTGGATGATGTGGTGTATTGTCAGGATCAATATAATGTATATGCTGACTTGATACCTGTGCGGTGTAGACCTAAGGATTTTGGTCAGCCAGTAAACCTGCAGTGGACTCCAAGCCGCACAGCGGGCGGACTCGGATAGTGATAGCCAAGGTGGCGTGGTGTGAGGGTTGTCATCTATGATAAATATGCACTGCCGTGATTGAAAGACATAATCTATTAATATGAGCGTTACCTGCACCGGAGGGCCGTGAGATGTTCGACGGATGCTGGCTTCTGATGCCTGAGGGGGTGCTGGGCTGCTATTGGCCACTGTGCCACTAACATGTGCATTCCTAGGATTCTTGCTGACTGCTAGTGGTTGTCGGTATCTACTGATGCTACATTGTGTGCTATACTATGCTGGGATCCTATCGGCTGTACTACTCCCCCCTTTTCTGTACCGTGGCCCTGCTGTACAGTGCTAATTGCCTTATATGTTGACCCGTACTTGCAATTGTAATATGTACTGCCCTGTGTGAAGAACATTCTCTATTTTTTGACTTTAGAATTGTGCCTTCTATTCGTAACCAATCTGTATGTGCACTACTGTATGGTTTTTGCTCTAATAAAGGTTTAAAAAAAAAAAAAAGTCAACCGGTAAGTCTGGGGGCTTGGGCAAGGGCCCAGCCACTCAGAACAGATAGGTTTTATTTTTATCAACCTGTAATCTGTGTCCTAAAACCATTCAGAAGCCGCAGGGCGGTGTCAGCCCGCTACAGCAGGGGTCTCCAAACTGGCCCTGGAGGGCCGGATCCATGCCAGATTTTTTGGATGACCCCATTGAGATACATGTAGTAATTTTAGAAATCTGGCACGGATCTGGCCCTCCAGGACCAGTTTGGAGACGCCTGCTCTACAGCCTCGCAGCTAAATCAGATTTCTACATATGGGGAGATATGTTTGAGTAGTCGACGAAGCCATCCAGTCGGTCCCATGCCCACCCCTTCTGCAAAACAATGCAGCCAATGGCTATGGCCAGGGCAAACAAGAGCGGCAATAGGGGGCAAACATGACTAGAACCGCATGCTATCAGACATTGTGAGGATATACTTTTACCCATCCAAACCCAAGTCATAGGATGTGTATATAACAGTCGCACCCAATTCACGCATCCTTCCGAGGCACAGGAGTTTCCTCAACTAGAAGGTAATTCCAGCTTATTGTATCAAAAGCCTTCTTCAGGTCAATAGACAGGATTGCAGCGTTCATGCGATGGTGCCTCTGGGTGGAATAGCACAGAGCATAATTTGCAAATTGTAGGCAATACTGTGAGAATGGATAAACCCGTTGGTCACTGCATCAGGGTCTTCACATATGGGAGCAGTCTGGGTGCTAGTATTTTGAAATTCATATTGGGGATCGAGGGGTCTGTAGTCTACTACTCCAGGTCCTGGAGCTTGTCTTAGAAAGTGAGATCACCATGGCATTCTGCATGCTTTCGGGTAAGTGGCAGAGTCGTAAGGACTTTGCATACAGGGTCACTAAATAAGGGGCCAACTTTGCACATCTCACGTAAAATTACGTGGATGCCGTTTGGCCTGGGGTCTTCCCAGTGGCCATTGTAGCAATGGCCTCTCAGACCTCCTGCAGCATCACAGGTGCACCAAATGATTCTTCCACCTGCCCATCTGTTTGGAGTCACGAGTCATGAAAGGCCTTGGGCTAAAACTTTAGGGCGGCATATAACTTTACGTAATACCCTGAAAATAAAACGGTTAATCTTTGCTGGGTCCTATACGGAGCCACCCGTTTCAGTTTAAATCTGTAATTGGCATCCCTCGAGTCTCTGGCCTAATCATCCATGCCAACAGGCAACCAGCTTGCCCTTCTCCCTGGACTCCATCTAGGTATTCCCTAGAATAGTGACTTCTGGCTTCTCCAAAGCGTCATTATAGAGTTAGTGTGTCCTGTAGGTTGGCGTGGGCATAAGTATCTGCTCGCAGCTGGTCTTCTAGAGTTGTCAACTCACAGCAAAGTACCCTCTGTACCCAAACTGTTTGTCCCATGCAGTGATTTATTACCACTTCTTTAAATGCCTCCCACTCCACTAAGGCAGAGGACAGTGTGTGCACTCTCAGGAAAGAACGTTCCAAAAAATGAACGCAGGTATTCTCCAAACAGGGCATCCTCCAGCATCAGAGGATTAAGACTCCATGTGGTAGGGATGTGGAATTCCTATAGCCTGATGCCCAGGACATTGTATGGGGTCTAGACAACAAATGTTCATGTGTATTTTGTCCTTGGGAGAAGTAGGCCCAACCCCCTGCAGCACAAACCCTTTGGCTGCCAGTCTGCAGTACCACATGAAGGATCAGGGAAGGGCACTGTCTGCAGTTAAGGTTATATTTTTGCCGATATGCTAATGCTGTACAGACTTGTATTTACAGTTAATTGAAAGCCTTTATTAGGGCAAGCGCTTTAAGCAAATGTTGCAAGCTCGGACTACACTACTTACAGTGGTTCCAGTATAAAAATATGTACACACGTTTTCAAAGTTTAGCAATATGAGACTATGCATAATGGTGACAGACACCAGATTTAATGCAAATTTTTGCAGAAGCTTTAAAGCAAGATTGAGGATTTTTTGCTTTCCAAATAAAATGTTGATGAAAAAAATTAAATCAGAAAAATAAACATTTCTCCAAACTACTGTAAAATTTGCAGCATCATTTAGTAACGTGTTGATGCATACTAGTATTTCCCAAAAATATTCATTATGGAAAAATCAGTGTAACCGGTTTCAATAAGATAATGGGGAAAAATATAAACGAGCATTGGCAGAGCCAGTAGATCTGAAATTGGTGGTCAGCTTTTGAGTTGTCAATGTGTGACTTGTTCTGGCAAGGTTTTTGTAAAACCGTAATAGTGTGGGAGCCGTCGGACCCTCACCATTATAACAATCTTGTCAAAACAAAAATTGTTTTCTCTCAAAAAGCACACATTACCACAGTAGTTAGTGGCACTGAACAAAACAACTTTGTATACTGATATGCTCCTTGCGAAATAGCATAATACTGTCACTCACAATGAAGCCAGCAGATGACTAGAGACAGAATTTTATTAAACACAAAAGGTCACTATCAACACCAGACAAAATTAGGGGCCCAGTTGAAGAAAGTCTCAAAAATGCACCCATGGTATGTCCTTACATTAAGTGCAGCTATAGGATTGTGAATTTCAAAGAATTTACAGAAATAGGACAAGAAATAGTACTCCTAGAAAATACTTGACAACTGGATTTTAGCATGAGCAAATATACATGTATAGATTTGCGGATGCGAAAATCTGAGTGTTTGCAAGTTCACTTTCCCTCCAACCACTCCCTCTGTCCCCCCCCCCACACCCCCCCTTAAACTCTGGAAGGTTTACACCTGCCATGGTCAGGTGTAAATGTCAGGCGTAAACTTCCAACATCTCAGTATGGGAAAAGATTAAAGAGTTGTTTAAACAGTGGTTTTGCACAGACTCAAAGTGCATTCTCACCCTGGAACTATTGCTTACCACTACCTTCAGCCCCGGTAAGAAGCTCTGCGAAAACGTGGCAACACAAGGGGATTGCAAGTATTCAAAACATGACAATAGTATGAGCCTTAGCATAATCAGAGAGGCTATATCAGAGCTCTTATATAATGATAGCTGCCAGAATTTGTTGTCTCACTACGTGGCCCCCGCGGGGGTCAATGGATTTGGTTACAGGATAAGTAGATTTTTTAAGCAACCCGCCTCATGGACAAGTAGATCTTTTAAATTCCACACCTGATGTGGGGATCTTGGTGTAGACCGGAGGTTCGTGGAGCATCAGTAATGGGCTGTGGTCGGAGAAAGTCATTCCTAGTTATTCAGTGTGCTTGGAGCCACTAACATCTGATGCGCACAAGGACATTTCTAGTTGTGTGTGGAGTTTATGTATAGGTGAAAAGAAAGTATTCCCAGTCACATATATACACCTTCCAAATGTCTAGTTCCCAGTGATCTCTCCCATCTTGGAACCCTGTGGTGAGATTGGCCTATGCTCCCAATAAGAGGTGGAAGCGGTCCAACGAGATCAGCTACACAATTTAAGTCCCCTTCCAGGACCATGTTGCAAGCTCAGACTACACTAGTGACCAGCCATCTGAACAGAGACGCATTAGATAGGCCACTTGTTCTCTGCAACTTTGCTTATTAACTCACAAGTGCATACAGTTTGTGCTGGACCCTACATTTATCTGGTCCACATACATGTCAAAGTGTTACAAGGGGGTGCAGTCTAATCCACACAGGGTCAGGGCTTGGGCTTGCAGAGGCTCATCTCAACGGCGGTCTTCGGGGTCACTCTTGGCAGTCCCTCTCAAAACATGACCCTGCCTCCACTGAGGGTTCCTCACGATTTCAGATACAGCCTGTAGTGCCGCCGCTCTTTCTTACTGTTTGAGGGGGGATTGGGTTATTTGATGAGCCTTGTGAGACTCCTCTTGGGTCTTTTCCTGGGCCCTCGGGGTCTCGTTCCCGGCCCCAAAGGGTCCCTCAGTTTTATATGTCTCAATCCAATAGCCAGGCTGCTTTGAGATTCTTGCACATGGGTCATTCCACCTAAGACTACACAGATGGGCAGTGAAGATCAGAGTATTGGAGGCCCACCTCTTAGCGTCTTGAACACCAAGAACGAAGCTCTCCTCCACTGAACATCGAGGTATGTCAGGGAAAATTGAGATTTTACTGTTGCTCAACACAAAGGGACTATTATTTCGAGCTTTTTGTATAAGGAAGTCTGTCTTTGTAATGTAAGAGCCTGGCCATTACAGGGTGCAGAGGGCAACCTGGAGCTGGTGGTCTCACCAGCACCTAGTGGGCTCTTTCAAGGGTGTAGAATGACAAGCACCCCGGTGCCACCACTGTGCTAAGGACTCCAAGTGACCAGGTAACCGTCTTCCACTCCTTCCGGTAAACCAAGGACTTCTTGTTTAGTCTACTACGGCCTTACCCATCATAAGCCCTGTGCTTCAGAATCCGGACCCTAATCGAAAGTTCAGCTCCACAATTTCAGACTCCACTTTCACCCTTTCAACTTACTTCTTGTGTTCTGCACGGAGGAGCCCCAACCCCTTGAAACAGCATTTATATCCTGGGGCAATGTTGTCTTCGTGTCCGTAATAGCGTCTAGTGTCTTAGTCTGCCTTGGTTGGGGCTTCCATGGTACCCAGAGTCTGGTCTCGTGGGTCTTCATCTTGGTCTGGGGTGTCCCCTAATTATTTTGTGAAGCCCTTTGAGCCCAATGGACGTTGCACACCTGGACTGGGGCAAGAAGTCAGACATGCCGGGTGTGAGGGCCTAATCTCTCCATAGCCTCCGCAGTCTCTCAGCCACCTGCACTCACGCAAAGCCAAATCACTTCAGCCGGCACCCAGCCAGTCCCAGACAGCACGCCAACTCGAGGTCTCGTCTGATCTACAGAGGCAGACACGCTTCGCCTAGCGCAATGGCCTTTGCCATAATGCTTCAAGTTGCAGAGCACAAAGCCCAGAGCCGCCACTCCGCTGCCCGGTAACTCGATCAGGGAGATTCCTTACGGTAGCTGTACTTTCCGTTGAGGGCAAGTCAGGCCGGTCCCTGGGGCAAACATGTAGCTCTGATGATTCAGGGATCCGCTCTTGGAGTTCTTTCCTTTACAGTTGTCAACCCGCCCTTGCCGCAGTAGCAGCCTCTTTAGCGGACACCCTGCCAGGTAACTGGGCCCAGGACAGGACCGGATGCAGCAGGATAAATGGTATGACTGAGTAGAGCAGTGGGCTCACGTATCCGCTATCTGCGACTATCAAGCAACGCCCCCAGCAACACAGACCAGAAACCCTTCACTCATTCAAAGACCTGCAGTCATTTTCAAAATGGTGCTCTAGAACAGACGTTTGGCAACCACTGTAGGACTGAAATAGAGCCCCACTTCACTGGCTAGAGTTTGGAGTTTTCAGTGAGGAGATTCCATTTGAGTGAAGATTATATAGCTATAGAGTACACCGTATTAGAAAAGCTAAAATTGAGTTGAGACTCCTAGCAAGAGGATGGGCAAAAATTCAAACACATCAATCTACAGAATGATCCAATGTTGGAGAAAAATTCTAAAATGTTGGAGCAATCCAAGCACGGTACCCACAAATCATCTAACTACAACAGGTAAGAGCCAATGTTACATTAAGTCAAATCTGGTGGAGTAAAATAACTCTGTGACAGTTACTAGTGTAGCACTGAAATGAATTGTCTAGAGCTCAGTCTTTTCAGTACTCCCTTTGAGGACTGTAATACTCCCACTAGGATCAAAAGAGGTGTTAACTTATACCTTACCCAATTCAAAGAGGTTGCCATCCACACAGGTGAACAAAATGAAATGATAGTTCACTTTATCATCAACCTAAAAAGAAAAGTACAGCTGTAAACTTCAGCAGCTAACTGGAAACACATTACCGCAAAAAAGCATTTACAATTCATGTAAAATAAAGTATCACACCTAGAATCTGGTTTCAAACACTCAACTGCAAGCTTGGAATAAAGTCATTGGTAAAACCAGAGCAAAACCAAATGCATAAATGTCCAACCTAAATAGGCTTTCATAAAAAAAAAAACTGTCCGGCTGTGTCAAAATGAGTCTTCTATAGATGTAAAGGTGCAGTGTTCATAGTGTTTTTTTGCAGTGTACATTTATTTACACAAGTACATAATTGATCTATCTAAAAGCTTTGTGCACTAAAAGAATTACATTTAATCCAGTATGCATTTCAAAATCCTCACATGCCCTATGGCCCTGCTAAAACTAGACATTACATTTTATATATGCAAAAGCCAGCAACCTTCAACAATCTAGTTTCTTGGTTTTGCAGGGATCAGTAAGTTACTTAATCATATTAACTACATCAAGTACATATGGTCACCTTTCATCAACTAGCACCTCTGATTAGAGGATTAAGGCTCTACGTTAAGGTGGCCTCCTGGTCAGTGAGATTTTCCTCGAAAGGGATTTAGTACAAAGGAAGCCATAGTTAAAATGAGCCGTATAGGTCTGGTACAGGCACCTGTGGTGGGCTATAATTCCAATGAAGTCTAGCAGGCACCAGATAAGCATGCAATTAAAATGCCCTAGTTGGAATCTGCAATGCAGCCCCTTTTATTGTATGAGCCACTATTCATACTTACGTCTGCCACGCCTTGTCCCATATCTTTGCCCTCATAATCCTCATGCATTAGAGCTTAGCACCATGCATGAGTAGGTGTTTTGGACACTTCCCACAAGAGGAAGGCTGCATGCTCAAGACGACCAGCACTTCAAAGTCCCACGATTTTAGCTAAGTGCAGCAAGTGTCAAATTAATATAGAAGGGCATATTTAAGCAGGCCTCATTGTGCATCTGCTTCTAGACCACTGGCAAGTTCTTAAATTAGAGGAGTGGAAGCATCTGTCTTGCAAGTTCAGCACTTCCTAGTAACAAAAGTTGTACCCTTTGCACATCACCCAAAACTCTGGTGAAATTAATATGGCAGAAAACTTTATATGGTAAATGTTGGTGTCTGATGCAGAACGCTGAAGGCTTTAACCATTGGGCTGAAGGCTTTAACTGCTGACACCCCCCCCTCCCTCTAGGACAAGGTATGGGTGCCAGTGCAAGTTACGTAGACATGGCATTGTACTTAATCTGGTCTACATTACCATTTACAACACGATTTATTTATTTTTGCTCCTATCACCACTAACCTATTGTTTTATCAGCTGAAAGTCATTGGTTATGTGACCACAGAACGCCTGAAAGCTGTGGTCCCTTCCCCCAAGCCTGCACAAAAAAAAACACAAATCTGGAGCTCTCGCTGTAGGGACTTTGTTTAAAATGCTGGTCTTTGCATTAGTTTTTGCAAAAACCACTTTAGGACTATTTAAGTTTCAACAGAAGCCAGTCATGTACCTTTACTTTTCCTGAACTCTTGTCGAACCACTTTACCCTGCTCCAGTCTGTGGTAGGCCACTTATCCGTCACTCCTTTTCTTTGTTTGATCCATAAATCTGTGCCCTTTCTTTATGCATGAGTGCACATGTCTGACAGTGTATCTGCCTCAGATGTGGATGCCTGCATCGAACTTCTGCATCCTCATTTTACTCTCCTACAACAGACATGTACTTTTCACACATCGCTTCAAATAAAGTACATAGGGCCAGTCTTAACACATGTAGGAAAGAGTTGGTACTGTGAGAGTTTCAGGATAAAATATTTCCATGTTTACTAGCTACAGATGTGGATTTTGTTCTCTCCCACAATAAATATACCCATTTCAAACAGATTTTTGGACGAGTTGCAGGACATATCTTTGTAACGGTGGTATTAGACTACCTGAAAACTAGTGACAAATGGGACCCTTCATTGTACTACTAGATGTTTGTGACCGTTGATATGGCTGACCACTACTAGTTGCTCGTGAACCATTTGATGGGTGCAAGAATTACATAGTCTCCTTAATTTGTAGCTGTAGCCCTGGTTCTCCAATCTAAACCACGATGTGACGTAATTGGGACATATACTTCCACCATAGTTTAATTTGTTTATGCTCCCTCAGACTATGCCGATTCCATCATTTGGGTTATTTGTATATATGTACCCAGCTATACAAATTAGGATCTCAGGAGACTCAGATTAAGATGCCAGATATTTCAGTGGCACCGCTGCGAATATGGCAGCCAATTTAGAGACTGTCTTGTGGAATGCACTTTCAAAGGCGTGCCTGCTTTGTCGTGGCAAAACTGAATTGTGGCTGCTATCCATCTTGCAATTGTAGCTTTAGAAACATCAGTGCCCAGACAACCTTGTAAATAGGCTACAAACAGTTCAGTTGTTTTGCGGATAGACTTAGTCTTCTGCAGGTAAAATTTAAAGACACCTCTTGAGGTCTAGTGTGTAGAGTTCATTCCGGAGGTGTAAAACTATCAGGGAAGAAAGACCTGAGAACGATAGGTTTATCTGATTGAACGAAGGAACCTTGGAGATGAATTTGGGATTCGTCCTGAGAATAACCATTTAATGAAATGAAAACAATTAATATAGCGCAATAGCTACCCTCAGGCGACCTAGCGCCGCAGACAACTTGCTTGGACCGCGGTAGTCATGAACTAATCAGATTTATTAAAAAGCCAGGTTTTTAAAAGTCTGCGGAAGATGAGGAGTTTGGGTTCTGATCGGAGTTGGAGGGGAAGGGAGTTCCAAATCCTGGCTGCATTATAGAAGAAAGAACGTCCTCCACTCCTGGCTCTCTGTACCTTAGGTATTATGGCCAGGAAAGAATAACCTGATCGAAGCTCTGTAGTTGGATGGTAGGCAGCCATCAGTGGCTGGTTAATAATGGACCCTGTCCCCCAAAAGAAACGATGCGCCATACACATTGCCTTAAATTGAGTGCTTTCCCCGACTGGGAGCCAGTGAAGATCCTTAAGACTGGCTTTGACAGAAAGGTGACTAGGGATTTGAAGGAGGGATCTAGCTGCCGAGTTTTGGATGATTTGTAATTATTCTTAGAGTGGTCTAGGCTGCTCCCAGATACAGGGTGTTTCCAAAGTGTAGACGCGACAGGATTAGACCCTGGACCATAATCTGCCTTGCGTGGAAAGGTAGAAGTGGAAGGATTTTACGCAAAAGTCTTAGGAGGCCAAAGCAAGTTGCTGAGAGCTTGGCCGCCTAACAGTTAAAATTGAGGGACTTGTCAAGCCAAATGCCTAGACTTTTGATTAAATCCTTGGGTACAGGCGTGGTTCCTAGGCATGGGGGCCAGAATAGATCGATGGTATTGTTTGTATGGCCGCCCAAGAGCATAAGCTCTGTTTTGTCCCTATTCAATTTGAGGCAGGAAGACGTCATCCACTCATGGACTGCTACCAGGCAGTTACCAAGGTTGGTGGGCGCATTTTGTGGGGGATTGAGAGCCACCACCAGCTGAGTATTGTCTGCATAGGTGATGATTTTTACCCCAAAAGGGCAGACTCTCAGCTAGGGGGCTCATATATATTAAATAATGTGGGGCTCAGGGAGGAGCCCTGCGGTACGCTGCAGGCGAGAGGCTTGCTGGAAGATGTGGTACTGCCCTCATAAACCTGGAAGGAACGGTTGGCTAGAAAGGATCTAAGCCAGGTAATTGCCATGCCCGAAATTCCCTTACTGCTGAGTCTATGTAATAGGATGTTGTGGTTTACCATGTGGAAGGGGGCACTTAGATCGAGGAGGATGATGGCAGCGGAACCTCCATTGTCCAGGATCCTCCTAGCCTCCTCCATCACGGCAACCAAAGCAGTTTGTCCCATGCAGGGGCCGAAAACCGGTCTGAGTAGTCCAAGATGTTGTTAGCCTCCAGATATTCAGTCAATACTGTATGCACATGTTTCTCAAGGATTTTGCTTAACCAAGGCAGCAGGGAAATTGGCGGTAATTGGCCGGGTTCTTTTGGTCCAGATTAGATTTTTTTTTTTAAGAGGGCTTTAACCATGGCTTGCTTCCATGGTAGAGGGACGATGCCAGTGGATAGGGAATTGTTGAGAAGTTCCATAATGGTAGGGGAGATACAATTGGTGACAGTAGGATGCAAGGGGGTGCAGGATCGGTAGGGGAACCAGATTTTACCTGGTGCATAATGCGTTCTAAAGAGGTGGGGTCTAAAGGGGGAATGTAGTCTAGTGTGATATGAGCCAGTGGGAGATTAGAAGGGGGTATAGAGGTTTTCAAATTGAGTAAAAAAAATAAAAAAAAATAAAAAATAAAAAAAAGCCAAGTTATCACAGTGAGTTTGAGCATCTGACACATCCTGCGGTTTCTCAGGTAATTGAAGTAAAGTTTTTGCAATAAGATATATCTCTTTTGGTTTGGTTTGCACGCAGCTTCAATTATTTTTTCCTCAAAAAAGGAAGCCTGAGTGCGTTTATTGCAGGTTTTGTAGGCTTTAATTGCAGATCTGTAGTCAGTTTTTTTGGGAGGTGAATAGTCAAAGCGCCATTTTCTTTCTAATTGTTTGCAGGCACGTTTCAGATCTAAGTTCGGGAGAATACCAGGGGGCAGTCTTTGGTGGGTTTAATAGGGAGCACGGAGTCGAGGGACTCAAATCCAATTGTTGAATTCCTCGTTAGCCCGGATGGGGTCAGAAAAACTAGGTCTAGAGATTAAGGCCAGCCCCCCATTCAGCTAGGGAAGGTTTCAACCAGTCACGGTCTTTGCGGGCTCCTGGAGGTGGGGGAAGATTATGTTCGTGGGTGTGACAGGATAGAGGGATAAGGGAGTGATCGATCCAAGGCAGGGGGGTGGGAGCTCCTACTTGTAGATCTAAACAATTGGAGAAGATGGGGTCAAGAAGATGACCCTTATTATGGGTTGGGTTTAGCACAAACTGTTTTAGTTGTAGAGCTGAAAGACTGCTGATCATTTCTAGGGCAGTGGGGTCTGCGGGGGTCATAAAAATTGATATTTAGGTCCCCTAGGAGGGGGAAGTTAGAAGGACTAAGGGCCAGTTCTGCAATGGTTGATGGAAGGGTGCTGGGAAACTGCCCCAGCGGACCCGGCGGACGGTATATAAGCATCTGCGAAAAGGTATCGTAGGGGAAACTATGGAGAAGGAGAGACTTTCGCAGTCTGGGATTAAGGCGTGGGAGCCCCGGCATCCATGGCCGTTTTTATAGATGACTGCTAAGCCTCCTCTGTAGGAAGGTACATCCTGACTATGGTTGCCCCCAACTTTTTGCCCTGTGTTTTAGCTGGTTTTTGACATAGTCGACCTGGGACCCTGCCAATCAGGACCCCAGGCCTACTGCTCTCTTTAAAATGGATTCCATGTACCCTAGGTGCATTTCCAATTGGTACTGGGCCACCCTATCAGACCCTGTAACTCAGGGCATGGGTGAACCCAGGGCTGCCAGGGACTGAAGCATGTATTATGCCACCCCTGGCTGGCCTCCTAAATTTGACACAATTGGCTGCAGGACAGCTGGGGCAAAGTCGTGAAATCACCCTTTGCTGTAGATATAGTATACCTATATCTAACCATAAAATGGACACACAGATTCCTATCAGTCACTCCTATGGCAGGCCTTAACAATCCTGAAGGCAGAGTGCTTGGAATCGTGTGAGATGGTGCTCTGGCATGAGCTGAGCCTGTCTGCAGCTTGCGGAACCAAGTCCTAATAGCTGTTCCATGATATCGCATACCATATACTCTGAAGTGCATTATAATCCTCGCGGTTAAATGCTATCTTTGGTATTGCTTATCAAAACATGTCGAGTAAGGTGTCATACGAATTGGAATACTAACCCCTCGCCAATTCTGGCGACTGGGTTAGCATTCCACCCTTCTAGAGGGACACGACATGTATGTAACTGTGAACCCCGGTTAAAGTTAAACGAAGCCTCAGCTCCACAAAATGGATGCTGCCACCACAGACACGAGTCTGACCCCCTGCAGCTGTGAGTCCTTCCAGCGAGGGGAGCCTGGACAAAGGGTTTCCTGTCAGGGGCGGTGCTAGCACCGTCCCAGACATGGTTTTGTGTATCCTGGGTAGGCAGGGCTTTTCAGGTGACTGCTGAGTGGCACCCCGGTGCTCACTACGCATAGGCCAGTCTGAACCAGTTCCAGGGGCACACCAGCCCCTGGCCTGGGGAAGTCCGGCATGGCAGAGGGGTGTAACCACCCCCCTCCTAGTCCCACCCATAGGCAGGACCTAGTCACCGGGTCAGCCCCCTTTTTTAGTATAAAGATAGGAGCGGGCCCCCTGTTAAAATTAGATCATCTTTGGAATCAAGACACGACTTTCTGCGAAAAGACATCAAGATTTCTTCTTCAAGATTCTCCCTTGTGGCTAAGGAGTAGTCACCCTGCGTCAAGCGGGCACCATCCTAAGAACACTGCGGTCTGCTGCAAGTCCTTCACGAATCCGACGACCCAGCTCGACGAGACCCGGCTTCCCTGGCACCTCTGACCTCTACTCACCTCTCCAGCCAAGCTGAGAACTGTGAGTGCGACGAGACCGAGGGACCGACGATCGCCAAGACCGCACGACTCTTTGCAACAAGCCCACCGTGTGCTCCACTGGTGAGTGCTTTGGGGTCCGAGAAGCCCCAACCCTGAGCAGCTCCAGCACCGAAGATCAGCCCTCCAGCATCTCCACGATCTGCGTGGGGCCCTTCTGCTTTTGCGTACTCACCGCGCTGTGTGGCTACTAGCCGGCTGGCTTGTGGCCTTCTACACGACGCCCGACGACATCACTGCTGCTGGTCTGGTTGCCCCAGACTGGCCCTGGCTTCCTTTTTCAAGAGAGGCACCCCGGACCCTCCTGGTCCACTCCAGACGCCATTTTGAGTCCACCGCGTGGGCTTGAATTTGCCAAGGCTTTGTTGCCCAACCCTGGGTCCAGCGACGCCGACAGCTTAAATCTTCGTGGGACAGCTCGCTCCTCCATCCTGGTCGCCGACAACGCCTCCTGGTCCGTGAGATCTGCGAGCACAGCGTCACCCACTCACCTAGTCGAGGTGACTACCATCCGGTGCCCTCCTGGTGCCACCTGACTACTGGCTAGTAGTCTCGAACTTGGTCCCCTCTGCTTTCAGGTGTCATCTTCCTTCGATCCAGGCTTGGATCCATCGTACTTTCTTCACCGGTCGCCTGCCAGCAACTTCTTTCTTCCAGGCTCCTGGTCCGTCTACGAGGATTCCCGACGTCTTTTGAGACCTATGCAGCTGCAGCCCCTGGGCTCGGTAACTTCGGCATTTCGGTGCCCCAGCATAGCCTCACTATCCAAGGGTCAGAATCCACTTTCGTTTTCCTCCTACCAGGTCGGGTTCGCCCGAGAACACTAACTTTGTCTTTACTAGCTACCATAGCCTTTGTCCCGCATCACGCGTGAGAGTGCACACTCTGCACCCGAGTCCCCTGGGTCTCCTAGAAGTAATCTGAAGATTCTATAGTCAAGATCTAGCGATTCCAAAGCCTATTAGTACTGTACTTACCTGCTAGTAATTTCGCATTCCACTTCCAGAGTATATGGTTTTCCGTGCCCCTCGGGCATTTGTACATACTGTGCTAACTTAAGTATTTTTGTAAGAGTTTTGGTTTGTGCTTAGTACCCTGTCCTCATAAAGAGTACAGGGCTGTTGTGATTCTTAATAAATAACTGTTTACTTTCATAACACTTGTGTGGTGTCCTTTCACTTGGTGTTCAAGGGGTATATGTGTGGTATAACAGCTGGCTTAACACGCCCTCTCGAGTCTTTAGCCTTAGACTGCTCGTATCCACGCTACTAGGATAGCTGGTCTATAAGGTTGGCCCCGGCATCCATGGCCGTTTTTATAGATGACTGCTAAGCCTCCTCCCCTTCCCCCTTTGCGGTCGCCGCAAAGTATTTGGTAACCTGGGGTAAGGGCTTGAACAAGATCAGGCTCTGACTGGGCATGCAGCCATGTCTCGGTCAGGAATAATATGTCTGGGTTGAGCTCTTCTAGCAGCATAGATTTCTAGATGGTGTTTAGGGAGGGACCTGCAGTTTAACAGGAACATACTATGTTGCACAGCTTTTGGTAGGAAGGAGGGGTTGAACTGAAAGCCACATTGGGGGCAATAGGATTGTTGAGCTGTTGGGTCCCGGAAGGGGAGGCAAGGGGCAGGAATTCCCTTTCTTAGTTGATGTAGAGATTTTGAGCTATATCTCCTGATGGTGTGGGGCGTACAAGCAGGGGTTGTGGCCCCTGGCCGGTCGCAGACTGGCTTGCTTTGGCGCGCCCGCTGCACGCGGAGAAAGGCATCTAGTAAATAAGGGCGGTGTGAGTGAAGCCAGCCAGTAGCGCTGCGCCCCCCTCCCCTGTAGCCTGGAAATGGTTAAACTAATCCGCACCTCCATCTACATCAATTGAGAAGAATCCTGTGGTGGACCGGGGAGGTGCGGGAACAGAGCGTCAGAGGGGGTGCAGGAGTACAGGCAGGTGCTGGCAAGCTACGTGAAATAAATTTAAAATGCAGCAAAAAGTATACCAGTTAAATACCAACTTAAAATGACTTCAGGAGCAGCAGAGACTGATGTGATCCAGCGTAAAGAGAAAAGGATTATTAGTGAAAGCTTGTATTTCGCTATCCTTTCTAGTTGGTTAGGACAAGCAGAAGAGCCACGTTTGACGTCAGGTACTGGATGTCTACTCTATGGATGGGCTGCTTCAATTGCAACAGGACTATATTTATGTGCCACTCAGCAGATGGAGCTTGCACGGGTGGAGAAGAACTAAACTGGCCTTTCAGGAATTGCTGTACAACATGGGTATAGGACAAAGATAGACTTTTTGTGAGCATCTATACCGAGAAAGCTGCTAGATTAACCTATATTGAAGAGTACACCAGCCCAGATTTTGCCAAGACCAATAAGTACAGTAGGATTTGCTCTGGAGCAGAGGTAGGGCTGCACTTTGCTTCGACTGCTCCAGAGACAGAATCCCTTCCATTTCAGTCTTTTAGTCTTGTTGATGGTATCTGCACGAGAACCGGCAATAAACTCTTTACACTCTTGCGCAATAGTCAAATGCTTAAATTCAAAATTCAGGAGCCGTACACGCAATTGGAGATGCTGGTTCTGGATGAGACATCTGACCTCGGTTCCTGGTTAATAGGGCTGGTGTAGAAATCGACTGATGGGCTCGGATTTCAAGAGGAGAAGCTCTGAAACAGTGCTGCTGGGCCATCTGGGGGGTCATCAGAAGGCAGCAATGTTCCATTTTCATGATGTTGGTTATTAGTGGAAAGGGGGCAGTAGCCTATATTCCAGACCAGCGCATTGAAAGGGCATTTGAGAGTTTGGGAGAGGGAATCTGCTTGCGAAGAACCAGCATTTGGAATAGGTTTTAGTCAAACCAGCCCAACGCCGGCTTCCCGTAATGTGAAAAAATCCTGTCTAGGTGGTCTTGCTCTAGCTCCCACTCCTTGACAGTTTTTGGTCCTGCTGAGGGTTTACGCCAGAGTCTTGTAAAGTCCTGGAACATGCTCCACTTTTAGGGATATTCCGTGAAATCTGAGCCAGTTCCACAGCTGTTGGACATCCTGAGAGAGTAAGAGACTTAGTTCCTCCTTGTTTGTTGACATAACACGCTTGTGGTGTTTTCCGTATGGGAGAGAAAAATGGCCTTTAACTCTAGCCTGTTGATATGCATCTGACATTGGGACAAGGACCATTTTCTTTGAATCTGAAGGTCTTTGAGATGATCTACCCAACCATCTATGGAAGCATCGGTGGGGACAATGAATTCTGGGTTCAGAGGCAAAAAAGAACCAAAGGTGTGACTTCAGAATCCACCATTCAAACGCCTGCCTCATGCATTGAGTGATAGTTATCACGTTGAAAGGATCCCATAGTTTGAATCCATTGACATTGAATTTCCTCTTGCAAGGGCCTCATGTGAAGAACTCGCAGCACCAGGTTGATCGCAGAGCACAGCATGCCTAGTAGAGACATGTACTAACTGAAGTGCACCTTTTTGATACTGCGAGCCAAGGTTTGCAACCGCTCTTGCCTTTCCTGCAAGAGGAAAAGTTTGTTCTGAATAGTTTCCACGTTGGTCCCTAGGAACGTTGTTGAACTTGGGGAAAAAAAACAATGATTTTTGTTGGTTTATGGTAAGGCCTAGTTTGTGGAACTGATCTATGCAGTCTTGTAGCTGTAGCAGCTAGACCAGGCAATTGAGTTTTCTGGAGGCAATAGTCCAACTATGGAAATTGGGGACCCTGGTTCTGCAAGGCGACCGCCACTGGGGCCAGAAACTTGCTGAAGAGCATATTGGAGGTCGAAGGGTGGGACTCAGAACTGATAATGGCTACCAGCCATTGTGAATCTGAGGAATTTCATGTTTGGGGTGTATCGAAACATGGAAACTGAACATCCTCCAAATCCAGCGAGGTAATGTAGTCCCTGCTGTTGAGGCGCTGAAGGATGTCAGAGTAAAGATCCTGAAGGTTTGATTTGAGGAGGTTTTTTTTTTTAGCATCCCGAGGTACAAAATAGGTCTTAAGATTTCTTGCTTAGCAGGAAAACAAGTAAAAGACTTTTCCTCTTTGTGCTAGTGGAACGCTATTGCCCCTTTTAATATCATAAACTTTGCTCCCTGCTTAAGTGAAAATGATGGGGGTGTGATCCCCTGGAGTGGTTGACAGGCTCTGGATAAATTCTAGAGTATGGCCAAAAGACATCAAGTACTTTGTAATGTCGCACCACCAATGGATAGGACTGGAAATATTTGTATCGGCTGGAAGGGGAAAATGAGTAGCTGGTACCCTGATGTGCATTTGCCATGGGGGTATCCTGCTTGAACTTTGCCTGGAGAAACTAGCTTTTGCTGGTTGTCGATAGGTTTGTTGACAGTATGTGGACAGTAACCCTGACAATATTGCGGTTGAAAGGACAGTGTTTGGTGCGCTGGAAAGTACCTCTATAGCCCAAGAATACACGTCCTCATGTTCCCAGAAATGGCACCATACGATACTGCAGGGTCCCCAATGCTTTGGCTTGGTCTATTGGTTTTTAAGGCTAATAGAAGTTAGTCTAGGTTTTGAAATAAACTGTTACTACTGTACACCATGTCCAGTATCTTGAATTGCATTTCTTGGCAAAATAAAGTTGCTCCAAGCCATCCCTTGTGCCTTTAAACAGCAGCACCAGCTAGTTTTCGAAAAACTGTTTTGGTTCGGTCAATGGCACAGTATTTTGGTTGATGAGAACTCACAGCCAAGACTATCTGAAACTTCTGTGTAATTTCCTGAGGTATAACTTCCAGCATGGTCCGATATCGGACCACATTTGCAGATCATAGCAGCTAAGAATAGCTAGTTCATTAGCAGCCCTGACAGATTGATTACATGGATGAGAAAATAATACTTATAATACTAATACTAATACTACTAATACTACTAATACTACTAATACTAATACTACTAATACTACTAATACTAATACTACTACTACTACTACTACTACTACTAATACTACTACTACTACTACTAATACTAATACTAATACTAATACTACTAATACTACTAATACTAATACTAATACTAATACTAATACTAATACTACTAATACTAATACTACTAATACTAATACTACTAATACTAATACTAATACTAATACTACTAATACTAATACTACTACTACTAATACTACTAATAATACTACTAATACTAATACTAATAATACTAATAATAATACTAATAATAGGGGGGTCTTGTAAAGCGTTTGGTGACTAACGGCGTGTCCCCACGCTAGGATGCGAGCGCTAGCAGGAGAAGGTACTAAGGTGGGAACCCACTACCGGGCATATAGAAATGTTTTTAGCTTAACGCTGAAAATGGGCTCTGAGGGTTCCAGGCGCAACGCCACAGGAAGTTTGTTCCAGCTAGATGCAGCCAGATACCTGAAGGATCTGCCGCCCATCCGTGCTTTGGACACCTTAGGGATGGACAGGCGCCCCGAGCCAGAAGATCTGAGAGAACGAGAGGGCTCGTATTGTGTCAGCAGACCCTGCAGGGGAAGAGGTGCCCTGCAGTTGACGATCCGATGACAGGTGCATAATGCTTTAAATTACACCCTGCTTCTCACCGGAAGCCAGTGCAGGGCCTGGAGCGCGGCTTTAGAAGCTGAGAACCAACCGGGCTGCGGCATTTTGTAGAACCTGCAGGCGGCTCAGATTCTTCTCAAGAGTCCCTAGGTAGAGCAGGTTGCCATAGTCCATCTTGGACGTGACTAGTGCATGCACTAGTGTTTGGTGGGCTTTCATAGGAAGGAGCTCCAGAACCTTCCTGGGGTCCTGAGGATCCCGAAACAGGTACCAACCACCCAATTCACCTGGGGTCCGAAAGTTAGGTTGGAATCGAACCAGACACCTAAATTCCTCGCCTCCTGGCAGGGTATTGGTGCTGGTCCCAGGCAAGGTGGCCACCACGCCGACGTCCAAGCCGCTCGGTCTCCCCCCACCACCAGCACCTCAGTCTTGCCTCCGTTGAGCTTAAAGCAGTTGGCAGACATCCAGGCAGCTAGGTCTTGCATGAATGCTCTGAAGATGTCTGCCGCGAGACCGGGTGCACGCGACAGGGAGATGATCAGCTGCGTGTCGTCGGCGTACGACACCATGCGCAAACTGACTACTATGGTGGCAACCGGGGCAACGTACAGATTGAAAAGAGTTGGACTCAGGGACGAGCCCTGCGGCACCCCCTGGTCCAAGGCTACTCGCTCTGAGTAGAAGTTGCCCTGCCCGACTTGAAAACCTCGGCCAGATAGAAACGATATGATCCATTTTAGAGCTGCACCTCCTACCCCTCCTTTGTTCAGACACTGTAGCATGATGGAATGTGCTACAGTGTCGAACGCAGCGCTAAGGTCCAGAAGGATCAAGGCCATAGTATGGCCCTCGTCGGCACCCTGCCTGATGGTTTCGGAAGCCATGAGGAGCGCTGACTCCGTAGAGTGTAGAGGCCGGAACCCAAACTGGGTGGGATGTAGAAGATTGGTATCTTCCACAAATTGCATTAACTGCAAATTGGCCACTTTCTCCGCCACTTTAGAGAAGTAGGGTAGGAGGGAGATGGGACGCAGATCCTCCAGCTTTTCGAAGCTGTTAGTAGGCTTATTTCGGAGGGGAAGCACCACAGCTTGTTTCCATTCCCTAGGCATAGTGCTGGACCTGAAGGAGACATCCAACAGATGCCTAATGTATGGTTCTAGTGTCGTCAAGCTGTCCCCCAGCCGTTTAGGTGATGCTGGATCCCGTGGGGAGCCTGATTTCACTGATCTACATATTTTGATCAGGTCTTCTACTGGTGGGGTAGAGAAGTTAAGCAGATTTTGTCCATCTGCCTCACTTACTGATGCTTCGAACTCTCCCCCCTGCCAAGGGTTGGACGGGAAAGGCTGAATAAATTTGACACTTTGTCGCCAAAATAGTCAGCAATGCGATTGCAGGCAGCAACTGAACAATCCTCTAGTCCTGCCGAGGACTTGGGGACGACCAGGGATTTACAAATGCAGAACAATTCTTTCGCTGAATTCTCTGCACCCATGTTCCTATCGGGATAGTGGGCAGTTTTCGCTCTCCTGATTAGGTTGTGATATGCCCGTCTATTGACGAGATCTCTCTCTCGCCTGGCTGCCATAGGCTACCCTCCACTGCCTTTCTGCTCGCTTACAATCCCTCTTAGCGCAACGCAGTTCCTCATTGAACCAAGGTGCCGTTCTCGGTTTACGGCCGCCCTCCTTCGGCCGGCCTAGAGGGGCCGTACGGTCCAGGGCAACCGTGACACGGTCATTAAGCAATTTATTTGCCAAATCCCCATCACCTCCAGGGGGGCCCTCTGCGATAAGAGCCTCATTGAACTCTGGCAGGGAGAACCTGGCCCATTTGCTCCTGAGGTAGTTAAGGGGAGTGGGGTCTGTGACCTTATGTTTAAGGAGATGGATTTCAAATGGTACCAGGAAATGGTCGGTCCAGGGGAGGGGCACGGGGAGAGCCGCTATGACTTCCTCCCAGTTTGCAAATACTGGATCAAGCAAGTGGCCATGCTGGTGTGTTGGAAGCTGGCCCTTTAGCTCTAGTTGTAAGGCCTGAAGTTCTTGACGGAACTCCATCGCTCCTTTGTCCGACAGATCCTCTAAATGCATATTAAAGTCTCCGAGTAGCAGAAACTTCTCTCCGCAACGCTATCTCCGTGACGCACTCTAGTAGGTTACCTTTAAACCTTGCCAGGGGTTCCAAGTGGTGTCCTTCCTTGCCCAGTAGAGAAGTAATGGGAGTTGAGGGATTTTTTGATCTCTGCAGCTTGAGAAAATCACCGAATGCTGTTTGGGATGACAAGCAAGGCATGCAGGGGAATCCTCAGGCCCCCTGTATTTGTCTAATCTTGGTAGTACAGGCACCTGTGATTATTACTTTGAGGCCTTCCTGACAGATTATTTTTTTTAACATACTTTATTGCAGGCCTTTGTGCCAGAGATGGTCTATAATGGGTTGAATATGCTACTTACCAGTATGCATCTGTTCTTGGCATGTAGGGCTGCTGACATTCATATCTCTGCATAGATCGCCGCCTAGTGTTGGGTCCGGATGATTGCACATTGTTGTCCTGGAAGAGTCTTTGAAGTATCACGAGATAAATGGCTCCTACCCTGGACTACAGTGCGGATGAGCATCCACTCCATCCTCAGATTGTTTTTCGCCATTGTGGCAAAGATGGTGTAATACCGTAAGTGATGACCATGCTAAGAGTAATTCTGAGTGCTGCAGCCGCTACAGGCGCCGGGGAGGAGGGCGGGCGATATGAATGTCAGCAGCCTTACATGCTAAGAGATACATATTGGTAAGTAGCATATTCGGTGCGAGGCATGTGGGCTGCTGAATTCATATCAGTGCGTAGAATACATAGCAGTCCCTCCATTAGCGGCGGCCACCCATGCCAGCTGAGCAGTCTGAAAAAGTTTAGAACAGCCTGCCCTCAAGCTGCCTGCTGTTTGGAGTGCACATCTACGCAGTAGTGTTTTGTAAATGTGTGTATGGTAGACCATGTGGCTGCTCTACGGATTTGTTCTAAAGGAATGTTTCCAAGGAAAGCCATGGAGGCCCGAACTTTCGCGTGGAGTGGGCTCTCGGGGGAACCGATAATATGCGCTTAGCCTTTTGATAGCAAATCTGTATGCAATTAACGATCCACCTGGCTATACCTGCTTTTGAAATGGGGTTGCCTTTGTGTTGTGGCGAAAAGGCAACAAACAGTTTCGTTTTCCTAAAATCTTTGTCCTATGTAGTACATTAGAGCTCTTTTGACATCTAGTGTGTGGAGCATTCTCTCTGCCACTGACTCAGGATTCTGGAAGAACACTGGCAGTTCTTTAGTTTGATTCATATGGAACTGTGAAACCACTTTAGGCAGAACCTTAGGGTGAGTGCGTAGTACCACCCTGTTGGAGTGAATCTGTAGGAATGGCTCCTGGATAGTTAGTGCCTGAAGTTCACCAACTCGTCGTAGCGATGTGATTGCGATTAGGAAAGCAACTTTCCACGTCAAGAATTGTATCTCGCATGAGTGTAGAGGCTCAAACGGTGGACCCATCAATCTGGTGAGGACCACATTTAGGTTCCATACAGGCGCTGGTGGGTGTCTGGGAGGAATAACTCGTTTGAGTCCCTCCAGAAAAGCTTTGATGGCAGGCACTCTGAAAAGTGAGAGATGCTGCCTGTTTGAGATAAGCTGCCATTGCGGACAAATGTATACGAATGTAAGCATAGGCCAGATTGCATTTGTATAGATGTAACAGATAACAGATGTCGTGAGTAGATGCATCTAGCGGATTAATATTGTGGTTGGCACAATAAATGACAAACCTCTTCAATTTTGCCGCATAACATGCTCTAGTGGTGGGCTTTCTTGCCTCCCTTATGATATCCATACAGTCAGGAGGCAGGTTGAGGTAGCCAAGTTCTAAGACCTCAGGAGCCAGATCGCCAGGTTGAGCTATTGCGGATCTCGATGCTGAATGTCGCCATGGCTCTGCGTCAAAAGACTGGGTGTGAGGTGTAGCCTTTGATGCGGTACAACGGAGAGTTCTAGAAACGTGGTGTACCATGGTTGGCGTGCCCACGTTGGAGCAACCAGGATGAGTCAGAGTGTTGCTTCAGCTTGCGTGCCACCAGCGGTATCAGTGGTGCTTGGGGAAAAGCGTACGCAAATATGCCTGACCAGTTCATCCATATTGCATTTCCCTGCGACTGGGTGTGGGAACCTGGCGGCAAAGCTTTGGCATTTGGCGTTTTCCCTTGTGGCGAACAGGTCTATCACTGGATGACCCCACTGCTGGAAGTACAGTTGGAGTACTGATGGATGTATCTCCTACTCTTGCATCTGGTGGCTGTACCTGCTGAGCAGGTCCGCCATCTGATTGTTCTTGCTCGGGAGGTGTTCCGCCACGAGGAAGATGTTCCTCCACATGCTTTGAGTCAGATGAGACAACTGAAGAGTGTACCTCCCTGCTTCTGTATGTAGTACATGGCAGTCATGTTGTCCGTCCGGATCAACACAACCTTGTTGCACAAATGTACCTTGAATGCTTTCATCGCCATGAAGATAGCCATCAGTTCCAGAAGGTTGTGTGCATCTTCCTCTGCTGTGCTGTCCATAGTCCCTGCACCGTATAGTGGAGTACATGAGCTCCCCATCCCTGGAGAGATGCGTCCGTCATCAGTATAATCTGTGGCACAGGCTCCTGGAACGGTTGGCCCCTGCAAAGGTTTTGTGGATTCCAATAATGTAGAGAGTTGTATGCGCGACCGGTCACCAACACTAGGTCTTTCAACTGCCCGTGAGCCTGATTCCCCTGACGTACTAAGCACTCCTGAAGCCGACGCATGGGTAGTCTCACGTGCTGGACTATGAAGATGCAGGAGGCCAGCATGCCTATCAACTGCATGAACACTCGTGCTGGAAGAGAGTGTTGTGGTTTGGATTTTTGTATCAGCAATTGCATGCTGTTGATCCTCACTGAATTTGGCTGTGCTTTGGCTGCCAGAGTATCTATTGCCGCGCCCAGATACAGCCGTACGTGGGCGGGCTGAAGGTGGGACTTTGGATAATTCAGTGAAAACCCCAGACCATGAAGGTGAATGGTGTGGGACATGAGGGCGGCACATTGCTGGGCCGACTTTGCCTGGATAAGGCAGTCGTCCAGATAAGGGTAGACGTGAACTCTGTCTCCTTAGGTGTGCAGCCACTGTCGCCAGGCACTTGATAAACACCCTGGGCGCTGTCATCACTCCGAAAGGGAGGACCTTGAACTGATAATGCTGATCCTGAATGGTGAACCTGAGGTATTTCCTGTGTGACAGTGTAGCGGTATATGGAAATATGCATCCTTCAGATCTAATGTTGCGAGGAAATCTCCCCGACTGAGTAACTGTAGAACCTGCTGTAATGTTAGCATGTGAAAGTGTTCTGATAAAATGTACTGGTTAAGGGGCCTGAGGTCCAGTATGGGTCTGAGGGACCCGTCCTTTTTTGGGATCAAGAAGTACAGCCCTCCCACTGAATAGAACAGCGCTCTCCTACCTAAAGGCGCCGTGACTCGCTCCTTTCACTCGAGCAGAGTGGTCGCTCCCAGTGTCCCCTGCCGGCACCTGGTATCGTTGGACTTTCATTTCCTTTCTGGAATTACTTGTGATTATTTGACATTGCCCGCGTTTAGCCTGCTGCTCGCCGCTATTGCTGCATTTGCTTTTTGGTCATTTTACATATTGGTCGGTTTGCGCGTCTGTTCTCCCCCCTCCGCCTCCATTTTGTTTATTTGTTGTTTTCGGCCTCGTGGACCCGCCCCGCCTCCCAGCTGAGACGCCCTCGCCCCTCCCCCCATCTATTTATGGCCAATGCCCCCACGCGCAGCGTCCACGCGCTACGTCCACGCCGAAGGTGCGCCAAAGGTAAGCCCGTCTACGCCCATCCGCGCCTGGACCGCGCCCAGCGCCAGACCCCCTGCCCCTCGCGCAGCCCAGCCCTCCCGCATTACCTACGATGCCGCCGCCCTCCTAGCCCTTAACCCCGGTCGCGCCCCCAACTGCGTTCAAGCCGCTCCTGGACGCACCCATGGACCTTTCTCATGCTACTCCTGCAAATTCAGCGGCACCGACAACATCTCCGCTACAACCACACATCAGACTCCCGACCCCAACCACTTACAATGCATCCTTCTCAACACCCGATCGGTCCACAGGCACGCCATTGACCTATGGAATCTACTAGACACCCTTTCTCCGGACATCGCCTTCCTTACGGAAACATGGATGAACGCTTCCTCCGCACCAGACATCACCATTGCCATCCCTGAAGACTATAAGATCACTCGCAAAGACCGAACCAGCCACACAGGAGGAGGAATCGCTATCGTCCATAAGAAATCCATCCGCATCTCAACCAGCTCTGACGCCAACCTCGCCAACTCCGAACACCTTCACTTCCAGATCCACATCGACCCCAAGACCACACTCAGAGGCACCCTCCTCTACAGACCACCAGGACCCCGCGCAAAATTCAGTGAAGACATCACGGACTTCATCACTCCACACGCGCTCCCCTCCAAAGAATACATCCTTCTGGGAGACCTCAACTTTCACCTTGAAAATATCAACGACCGCAACACCGCCACCCTCGTGGACAACCTTGCCAACCTCGGACTTAAACAACTAGTCACTTCCCCCACCCACATCGCAGGTCACACACTCGACCCTATCTTCACATCCAGCAATCATGTCTCCTTCGGCCACACCACGGACCTCCTCTGGACTGACCACAGCTGCGTTCACTTCACCTACAACAAACCAAAACCCAACATCCACCTCCAACCTACCCTGCAAAGAAACTGGAACATAATCACCACGGACCAAATCTCCGCATCGCTCCTTCAAAACTCCCCAGCCCCCTCTTCTAACGCCAACGAAGCCGCCGCTAACCTCACCCTATGGTTATCCAACACCGCCGACACCTTAGCACCACTGAAAAAACGGCAAAGCAAACCTGGCAGCAAGAAGGCCTCATGGTTCAACGATGATCTCAAGAAGTCCAAGAAACTCTGCCGCTCCCTTGAAAAGGCCTGGAAAAAAGACCCATCCACCAGCAACAAGGACGCCCTCAAAAGCGCCACCCGCACTCACCACCAACTGATCCGAAAAGCCAAGAAAACAGCATTCAAGGATCGACTTGACAACAACGCCCACAACAGCAAGGAACTTTTCAACATCGTCAAGGAATTTTCCAATCCCTCGGCCAACTCCAACGACATCACCCCCTCTCAAACCCTCTGCGACTCCCTAGCATCATTTTTCCACAACAAGATTGCAGACATCCACAACAGCTTTGACAACCAACCCGGAAATAAACCCACCCTACCATTTGCTGATCATCTTCCCACCGTGAACATTCTCACCGACTGGAACCCAATCTCCACTGAGGACACCATCCACCTGATGAATTCAATCCACTCAGACCCATGCCCTCACCACATCTTCAACAAAGCAGACACCGTCATAGCTCCGCACCTCAGAGACGTCATCAACTGCTCCTTCAACTCCGCCACCTTCCCGGAAGACTGGAAACACGCTGAACTCACCGCCCTTCTGAAAAAACCAACAGCGGACCCCACCGAACTCAAAAATTACCGCCCCATCTCGCTTCCCATTCCCGGCCAAAGTCATCGAGAAAGCTGTCAATAACCAGCTCGCCACCTTCCTCGAAGCCAACAAATCCCTCGACCCCTCACAATCTGGCTTCCGAGCAAAACACAGCACTGAGACCGCCCTCATCGCAGCAACAGACGACATTCGAACGCTACTAGACAATTGAGACACAGTCGCCCTCATCCTCCTCGACCTCTCCGCAGCCTTTGACACAGTCTGCCACAGCACCCTCCTACAACGCCTCTATAACATCGGAATCCAAGGTAAAGCACTTGAATGGATCACCTCGTTCCTCACCGGAAGAACCCAGAGAGTCCGCCTTCCTCCATTCAAGTCCGAGGCCTCTGAAGTCATCTGCGGCGTACCACAAGGATCCTCACTCAGTCCCACCCTCTTCAACGTATACATGAGCCCCCTCGCGGCCATCGCACGCCAACACAACAACATCATCTCCTACGCGGACGACACTCAACTGATCCCCTCTCTCACCAATGACCCCAGCACCGCCAAAACTAACCTACACGAAGGAATGAAAGAAGTTGCCGAATGGATGAAACAAAGCCGTCTGAAACTGAACTCAGACAAAACAGAAGTCCTCATCTTAGGTACATCCCCCTCTGCATGGGACGACTCCTGGTGGCCGGAAGCCCTCGGAAAAGCACCCACCCCGACAGACCACGCACGGAACCTAGGCGTCATCCTGGATTCTTCACTCTCAATGAACAGACAAGTCAGCGCCGTATCCTCTTCCTGCTTCAACATTCTTCGCATGCTCAGAAAAACATTTCGCTGGATCCCCACCGAAACAAGGAAAACAGTCACCCACGCTCTGGTCACAAGCCGACTGGACAACGGAAACACCCTCTACGCGGGTACTACCGCAAAACTCCAGAAGAAACTCCAACGAATCCAAAACGCCTCATCCAGGCTCATATTAGACCTCCCACGCAACGTACACATCTCTGATCACCTTAAAGACCTCCACTGGCTACCCGTCAATAAGAAGATCACTTTCCGACTGCTTACCCACGCACACAAATCACTCTACGACATCGGACCAGACTGCCTCAACTCACGACTGTCCTTCTACACCCCCTCCCGCCAACTACGCTCTTCCAACCAAGCCCTCGCCACTGTACCTCGCATCAACAAGACCACCATGTGAGGCAGATCCTTTTCATACCTGGCTGCTAAAACATGGAACTCACTCCCCGCTTACCTTCGACTTACCCAGAACCACCTAGCGTTCAGAAAGCAACTTAAAACGTGGATATTTGACAAGTAATCATCCTCCCCTTCCTAAGCGCCTTGAAACCCTCTGGGTATGTAGTGCGCTATACAAATCCTATGACTTGACTTGACGAGTACACCCCTGTACCTTTTTATTCCACAGGCACGAGCTCTATGGCTATTTTTTGCAGCATGCTGACTACCTCCTGCTGCAATAATTTTAAATGCTCTGTGGACATAGGACGGTGTCTTGGGGGTATGTTGGGTGGAGTGGATGTTAACTCCAGACAATAACCGTACTGGATAAGCTGCCTCACCCACCTGTCTGTAGTGATAGATTTCCAGACCGGCAAACTGTTGTAGTCTCCCCCGACCGGTGTGGTATGGTCGGGGGGCAGTGACAAGACATCACTGTTAGTGGCGGAGGATCGGGAGCTGTTTCCACGACCTCTGCCCTTGGTGCTGTTCTCACAATAGCCACCCGTACTGTGTTTGTTGTAGGTGGTCTGCGTGCCTCCTTTACTGTATTGTGTCTGCTGGGACAGCTGGCCTCTGGAAGCTCCTCTATTGTTGGAGCGACGAAAAGAACCACCCCTGAACTGCTGCGACTGTAGAGCCCCCATAGACTTTGCAGTCCCTGTGTCCTTAATCTTTTCCAAGGTGGTGTCCACCTCTGGGCCAAATAAGTGATCAGGGTTAACAGGCTGATTGGTGGTTTGTATCTCTGGCTTGAAACCGGTGAACCGGAGATTCTCAGCCAGGCATGTCGCCGTAATATCACACGTATTAATCGCCCTGGCTGCAGTGTCCGCTGCACCAAGCGCACACTTAATAGGCACGTTTGATAAGTTTCCCTTCTTGTATTAGCATCTCTGCTGCCTCCTTATACTCATCTGGCAAGTGTTGTAACAGGGTTTCAAGTGTATCATAATGAGCCCTGTCATATCTGGCTAAGAGTGCCTGTGTGTTGGAGATTTGCCAGATATTGGCCACTTGAGCTGCCACCCTTTTCCCTGATGCTTCTAGCACTTTAGATTCTTTGTCAGGGGGAGGAGCATCACCCGTGGTTTGAGAGTTCGCCCTTTTCCGGGCATTGGAAACAACCAGAGAGTCCAACGGCAACTGTCCCTTGATATACTTAGGGTCCACAGGTGCTGGTTGGTATTTCTTCTAAATTCTGGGGTTTATTACCCTTGCGGTCTCCTTAAAAACGTCTCCAGCATGTTTCAGGACACCCTTTAGCATGGGTAGAGTCTTGACAGTTCTGAGGTTGAGAAGGTGTCAAACAAAAAATCCTATTCAATAGGGTCAGCATGGAGCTGGAAATCCTGATTTTTTTTGCTGCCCTCTCAATAAGAGCATTAAACGCAGCAGTGTCTTCTGTAGGTGAGGTCTTAATAGCAAAGACATGACTGTCTGGGGCAGTTTGTGAATCCCCTGGGTCAGCAGCGTCTGTCCAGGGTTCAGTGTGATCTTCTGGATCAGTGTCTACAGGATAATCGTAATCCTCATTGTCACCATCCCCTACATCCACATCGGAGTATGTGGGTGGGACAGGAGCAGTGTCTTGTCCATGTGGTTGTATAGGTTCAAAAAGAAGGTGACGTAGCAGAATCCAACTTTATCTTAAATGGAATTTTATAGGACTCCATAGGCTGTTCTGGGGCGATCTTTCGCTTGAAAATGGAAAGTCTACCACTCTCAGCGTCGATGAATTGCCTCGACTGATCTTCCCGTGGAGGCTGTAGATGCTTGGTGGCCACTTTCGTAGTTGTAGGCTTTGGCCCCATGGACATCTTCTTGGTCGCTTTGACGCCAGTCTTAGGGGCGAACGCCTTGGGTACCACTTTCGGCGGCAGTGTGAACTGAATCGGTGCCGACGACTTCGGAGGTTTACTGACGGGCTTCGGGGGTGGAGTGGCCTTCGGTCCGACAGCAATAGCCTTCTCTTTAATGCGTTGCAGCAAGTCCGACACCTTCAAAAAAGAGGCGGATGGCTGTGTTAACTAGACGGGTTCTTTCGAGCCACTGCCAGTTGTTGACTCTAGGTCTTTACCGCCCTTAGCCTAGTAGAATCGACGTTTAGAATAGAGAACGTTCAGAGTTTCGTCGTCGGTGCCGATGGTTCAGAAGTCTTCGATCCGACCACAGCAATACGCACTTTCGGTTTAGATTTTGTTTCCGGTGCTTTCGGTTTTGTAGACACCGATGCTTTTGATTTTGGTCGGTGAACCGATGGCTCGTTGGAAATGCCCGTAGCCGGGCCTGGAGGCGAGGCTGTAGAACCAAGCGTTTGATCTCTGGTAAGGCCATGTGGCGATCCCTCGACCTGAGTTTGAGTGTTTTAGTCTCGGCCCCCGTACCAACGGTTAGGCCTAAATCCTCGCTCGAGCCATCTTCCACAGCCTTAAAGGCATCATAGTCGTCTCCTACCTAGTCGACGACGTCTTCATTATCGACCATTTCCACATCTGTGTCGTAACTGGAGTCGATCTCCGATGCAGGATCAGACAGGTTCTCTCGAACTTCCTGCTAGACTCCCTAGTCTTCCTCAGCATCGAAGATGTTCACCGGGTCAGGTGCCGTCTGCTGGGCTCCTTCCTCGCTGTGCGTCGAAGGCGAATAGTCTTCTTGGAGCGGAACAGAGAAAAAAATATACCGAAGGCGAATCGTCTTCTTGGAGCGGAACAGAGAAAAAATATACATCTGATCCCAATGGCGTCAGGTCAGAAGGCAAGATGGCCGCCGAGACGCTGTAGAGGAAAGTCACGCCTGACTCCTCCTGATGGTGGTGTATTCGGTGCTCAATCCCTGGCTTTTTTTCCAGTCGGTTTCACCACAGTGGATGCTCTAAATGGAAATACTTGATCACTGGACTGATATAATGGGGGAAAAAACTGAGGTGATACTGAGGTAAAACCAGAGAAAATAGATAAGAGAGGAACAGTCAGCTTCTGGATGCGATGCTCGGAGTGTCTATTTTTTGGCCTGTACAAGCAGAATATATAACTCCGCTAAAGGAAAGGACCCTATCCAAGGTTATCTCCTTTGCAACGCGGGCTGTGTGGTCTGGCCAGATCGATTGGAAGAAGCTATTGAGTAATGGCTCCTAAATTCCTGCGGTCACCCAAGAAAACCAGTGATCTTCGAGATAGATGGGGAAATGATGAAGTGGAAGAGCCCACAGATCTGGAGCCCCAACTTTTAACTTGAGAGGTAAAGCGAGATCGAAGGCGCAGCTGAGACGAGAGGCTGCAAAGGAGAGTAAAATGCAGAAGATCCGAGAAAAAGAAAAGAAAAAGATAACTGCCTCATTTAAAAAAAAGCAACTAGGAGCAGGCTCTCGCTGGCGAGGTACTAGTGAGAGAGACTCCGCTCTGACAAACTACGATTGTGGAAACACTCGCCCTTACTGAGTGCCCAACCTGCTTTGCATCGGATGTTCGTGGTTCCGTCATTGGCATCTTTGCGTGGTTTAATTGGGGAGAAACAGATTAACAGCCTCGCGGTAGCAACTGAGGGAGTGACCTGCCTAGTGGAGCCCGTCAGCTGCAGTGAAGTTAGAGCACTCAAGATCGCCAGGGCTTTCTACAGATGTGGTAGGGGGCGGGGCTGAGCAATCAAAAGCAAAAGAAACTACATGTAAAGAGACAGACAGTCCACGAGTCAGCTAAAGCTTGTGCTGATGCAGATGTGCCCAATCTTATCAGCCGCATCATTGCAGCATCAACATCAGAGCTGAACCAAGAAAAAGCAGATAAAGAGGCAGCCCTCGACCCAGTGAAATCAGGGGTTAAGAAATCTGCAAATGTAACCCACAAAGCTGGTAAAAAAATACCAATTACCTTAGGATCCAACTTGGCTTCCCCCAGTGAGGACTTTTCTTCACTGGCAATGATGAGGCAGACGACGAGGATGAGTGAGAACAGTAGTTCGGATTTGGAGCCAGACTGATCTGGAAACGTCAGTAGGCTATGAAGTGGGTACGGATTCAGATATTGATATTGAGACAGAATCGGATAGTGCTTTAATCTTTCTGGATAGTGACACGGAGTCTATCGATTTGGAGCAAGAGACAGTTCAAAAAGTTCTAAAGGTGAGACAAAAGACCGCTGCCATAGAGATGAATAAGCCAGTATTGAAAAGCAGAACCAAATGTAAGAGTAAAGCTAAAAATAACTCTAGACGAAAGAACTTGGCCAGAGCATCTCACGGAGTTCCGGCGAAATCAGTTGCAAAGAAACTCGATTGGGACAATACACCGGAAAGCCATGCATTGTTTACGGGGGGCCCGATAATACGAATATGGGGATCCACGATGTTAATTCTCAGGGGCCTGAGGGGAGTGCCTTTAACTTTGATGTCCTGCTCTCTACTTTAAAGCAAATACAGGGTGAGGCTCGAGCTGAGAGTCAAAGGGCAAGCAGAAGAGCCAGGCATGCAAATAAAAAAATTTAAACCTCTTTGCGTAAAATTAATAAAATGTATGAAGAAGTGGTTGGGAGAGCATCTGAGGTGGAGGACAGAACGGGAAAATTAGAGGATGACTTCGTGATACTGCAGGACACTAAGATCAGGATAAGACAACAGCGGATATGCTCTGGAAATTGGAGGATTTTGAAAACAGACAAAGGCGCAGTAACGTCAGACTACTTGGGGTACAGGAAGGAAAGGGGAGGGATGTACGGGGATTTGCTGTTGAGTTATTGAAGGGTGCTTTCCCGGAGATGGCTTCATGAGATTGGGAATACGAGGTACAACGGGCAAACCAGTTCCCGATGGCGCGGAAGCGGTCACAGGGTAAGCCCCGCGAAATATTGCTGTATGTTGGGAACTTTTTACTACGTGAAGAGATAATCAGTAAGGCGAAACCGCAGGCTAAGCGCACTTATAAGGATGTTGTTTTCTTTGCCCGTCCTGATTTCTGCCACGCCACTGTGGAAAGGCGATGGCGGATGAGGCAGATGATCACTCCCTTTCAGAACATTGGTTGTGAGGCTTACCTTATGTTTCCAGCACGATTGAAGGTCGGACTAAATGTAAACTTTAAGATCTTCTATTCCGAAATTATGGGACAAGAGTACCTTAGTTTTTTGTGTGAAACCAGAGGTCAACATAAGACACCACAAGGAGCTTGTGGAGCATGACGCCCAAGTGGTTGCTCTTAGAGACATTTCCCGGAAGAAGTAGTAAAAAGAAGAGACTAATAACACTATGCAGTAGGAGAAGCCTATAGCCTGTTTAAATATTTGATTTATCAGTTAAGATCGTATATTTCTTTTTGGTAGGTCGGGGAGAGGGGCAGGTGTGTATTGGTGAGTGTCAATAGTTCTAGGTGATATTGGGGGCAGATGGGGGTTCAATATTATCTCGGGGGGAGCACCATGAGTGAAATTTATGGTTTATGAGAATCAGGGAGGGCGTGACATCCTATAGGCATCGGTCAAACATAGGTCCTTCGGACCTATTTGCCTGTAAGGGGGGGGGGGGGGGGGGGGTTCTGTGGGAGGGTTGTCTGGGGTGGGGGAGGGGGGGAGCTGGGGCAGGGCACATGGGCTTTGGAATTTGTCAGGATTATGAAGAACTTGATCTAGAATGGATGTACGAGTATAGGTATCGAATCGAAAGGTCTGAGTGTATTAAAATGAGAGTTTCTGAAATAGAAGTAGTAAAGAACAAGCTTGGAAGATTGGAAATTAGTAGTGAGCAGTCAGTCGGTAGCCCCCTAAAAACTAGATATGTCCCTTAGATTCGTAACATGGAACGTTTGTGGGTTAAACGACGTTCAAAAAAACCAAAAGATAGTAGTTCGATTGCGGCAGATGAATGTAGACTACGTATTCCTCCAAGAAACACACATAATGAGTACCCAGGAGTTCTGTCTTAAACAGTTGGGTTCATTTAATCGCAATATCCAAGCAAGGGACGAAAAATAGAGGGGTAGCTATTCTTTCAAGAAGTAAAAATGTGGTAACCGGAAAAAAAACTAGAAGATCAATGGGGAAGATGGGCTATGGTTGATATCTTAATAGAGGGAGTATGGACAACTTTTGTGGCAGTTTATGGCTCAACCCAGGATGATCCAGAAACTCTGCAGTTTTTAGATGCAGAGTTAGCGGGTTGGCCTCCTCAGGTTATTATAGGAGGGGATTTAAATATTAATGGGGCGGATGGGTTGGGGGTAGGATTGATTGGAAGCTATAAAGGCAGGAAGAAAAGAGTACATAAAGCATTAGTTGATCTTTTAGAGAATAATACTTTGCAAGATTTCTGGGGTAGAATTAGATCGGATCAAATAGGCTTTACATACTACTCCGCACCACATCGTATATGTGTCCGATTAGATTATTTTTCGATATCTAACGACCTAATGACTAGAGTAGAAATTGATAGGCTCCCACGAATCTTCAGTGACCACAACCCCCAGTGACCACAACCCCCTAGTATTAACAATGAAGCTAAAAGGGAGAACTAGACTAAGTAGGGTTTGGACCTTTGAAAGAGGGCTCCTCCTGGACAATAATTATATACAGCATATGTCCAAATGGATTAGTGAGTTTTTTGAGAACAGAGGGAGTGCTCCGGTGGGAGTTATATGGGACGCCTTTAAGGCTGGTGCTCGTGGAGAGACATGTAGTTTTAGTGCGTATAAACGGAAATTAGAACGACTTAGGGATAGTGGCATAGAGAAAGCCGTCTCAGACGCGGAGGAACAGCTCTATAAGTGCGTAATAATGGGTGAACCGATAGAACAACCAATTATAGAGTTGATGAAAGCAAAAAGCGAAGCGGAGGATGATTTGGAAAACAAGGCAGCTCAGTACTATACTATTAGAAGGGAGAGATGCTACGAGTTTAGCGAAAAAGTTGGATATGTTCTCGCCATGCGTACTAGGCAGATCGCGGCAGATGGGACTGTAAGGGAAATTAGGGACGAAAATGGAAGGCTAAACTCAGACTGAGGAAATTAGGGAAGTCTTTAGGAAATTTTATCAGACACTTTATGAAGATCAATACCCCAGTAATGCTGAAGAGATAGGTGAATATCTTCAGAATATTCCGGCTGAGAGGGTTTCTAATGAAGATGCAAAAGGACTAGAGAAGCTGTTGGATTATACTGAAATCAAAGAAGCTATGGGCAATCTCCCCTCAGGAAAGGCTGCTGGCCCGGATCAGCTGCCTTTAGAGTTTTATAAAACTTTCTGGGGGAGCCTAGGTCAGGATTTACTTAGAACGATCCAAGCTGCTCAGACGGGGGAGTCTATCCCAAAATCCTGGGGGGGGGGGGGGAAGGGGGTGTCAAGATATTGTTCTATTAAAAAAAAGGGAAGCCGGCAATTGAGCCGGGGTCCTACAGACCAATCACTTTGCAGGAGAGAGCCGCTAGAAATACCTTTAGAGTGGAGTGGGAAAGTCCTGACTTTGCAAGGGTTAGAAAGAAAGGCAGGATCTGTTCTGGTTTAGCAGTCATCGGATCCAAGGCTTTGGTGTGGCACCAGACACAGAAACGCTTCCACTTCAACGGATAGGTTTTAATGGTGGAAGGAGCATGGGCGTGCGCTAACACCTCTACAATCAGCGTCGATGGTCAGACGCGCAAATGCATGGTGTTCAGGTTCCAGGCATGGAGCTGGAGGTATGCTGGATCCGGATGGCAAATCTGCCCCTGCTGGATCATGAGGAGGTGAGGCAGTAGATGAAGCGGAATTGGCTCGTTCTGGGAGAACAAGAGCAGGTCCAAGAACCATGGGTGCCTCAGCCACTTGGGTGCAATCAGGATGATGTGCAGGGTTAAAGCCTCATCCTGTGCAACAAGCGTGGAATCAGCGCGGAATCAGAGAAAGCGGAGGGAAAGCGTAGCTGAATGCATTCAACCAGCTGATCGAAAATGCATTTCCGCTCAACTCTGTGGGGATGAGAACTTGCAAAGCGTTGGCATTTCCTGTTGGTGATAGTCGCAGAAAGATCGATCTGCAGCTGGCCCCACTGGCGGAAAATGAACAAGAGTTGGTTGATTGAGTTCCCACTCGTGGTTGTTCGAGGAAGACCTGCTGAGTGAATCCCCCAGAACATTGGAAGCACCCGGCACGTGGATGGCTGTGAGATGAATTTGATGACGAATCGCCCAATTCCAGATCTCCTGTGCTTGTTGGGAAAGCAAAAGGGACCTTGTGCCGCCCTGCTTGTTCAGGTAATGCATGCTGGTGGTGTTGTCTGTCCTCACCAGCAGAGATTGACCTTGAACAATCCGTTGAAAAGACTTCAGGGCAAGGAAGATAGCCAGAAGCTCTAGGTGGTTTATATGCCAAGTGCGCTGGACCGCAGTCCATTTCCCTTGTACTGATAGACCTTCGAGATATTCTCCCCAGCCCTCCAGGGACGCATCTGTTGTAAGCGTCAGAGTCGGAGCAGTGTCTTGAAATGACAGACCTTTTGAAAGGTTTGGAGAGTGAGCCCACCACTCCAGAGCCTCCTGAATGCGGGGCGTGAGAAGGATCCTGTCATTGAATGATCCTGAAATCTGTTTCCACTGCTTGACTAACTCCTCTTGGACGACCCTCATATGTAGTCTGCAGTGGGGAATCAACTGTATGGCAGAGGAAGCCATGCCGAGGAATGATTTCAACATCCGGACTGAAACGTACAGTTTTGACTGGAGGGACCGTACCATCTGGAGCATACGATCTGGTCTTTCCTGGGAGACAAAAACCATTGCCAGCTGAGAATCTAGTGAGGCTCCTAGAAAATCTTGCCGCTGAGATGGGCGAAAGTGTGACTTCTGGCAATTGATGGAAAGGCCAAAGTCTTGAAACAGGGAGAGGCAAGACTGTATGCAGGATTGCCAGTTGGAGGTTCGGAGCCTTTATGAGACAGTCGTTCAGGTATGGATAAAACTGTATGCTTTGTAGGCGCAGAAAGGCAGCTACCGGGGCCATGATCTTGGTAAAGACCCTCGGTGCTGAACGGAGGCCGAATGGTAGGACTTTGAATTGGAAGTGCAACTGTCCGACTGTGAAGCGTAGATACTTCCTGTGTCTGGGGTGAAATGGCACATAGAAATATGAGTCTTGGAGGTCTATGGTTGAAAAGAATTCCCCTGGATTGAGATAATTCAGAATTTGAAGCAGAGTTCACATCTGAAAGGTTTTCGAAATGATAAATTTGTTTAGGGCCCGTAAATCCAAAATTAGACGCCACTCTCCCGACTTTCTTGACTAAGAAAAACCGGGAATAGAATCCCTTGCTGCGTTGACCTTCCGGCACGACCTCGATGGCTCCTTTTTTGATCATCAATTTTACCTGGGCCAAAAGTTCTTTGAGGTGGGGAGAGGGTGGCCCCGAAGGTGGACCAGTGGGAGGGGAATTTTGTAAACTCCAGGGTATGTCCTTTGGAGATAACGTCCAGGACCCATTGGTCTGAGGTGATTTCGGACCATTTGTAAAAGTATTTTGAGATGCGACCTCCAAGATGCAGTCGGCAGAAGAAAGGAACGGAGACAGTCACTGCTTTTTGCTGTTTGCACCACCTCTATAAGTTGTTTCCAGTTGGTATGGTCTGGTGGAGGACTGACGATTTAGGGTTTGGTAAGAACCCCTCTGCCGGTTATCGTTGTAGGTATTGTACGAACGATATTGGCCTGATCCTCTAAAAGTAGAGTAACCTCCGCCTCTACCTCGTGCCCCCCGAAAGGGCAGTTTCTTGTACTGGAGGGTAGCTAAGGACTTTGCAGTGTCGGTCTCTTTAATCGCCTCAAGGGCATCTTCTATATGCTTGCCAAATAAAGACTACCCATCGTACGGCAAGTCCAGGACTTTTGCTTGTACCTCTGGACGGAAGGTGGCAGATTTCAGCCAGCCTTGACGCCTCAAGACTGCAGCCCCAGCCAATTGTCAAAAGCCCGTGGAGGAAATTTCGAGCGCGCATTCGATAATTTTGGACGAAATTCTCTCCCTCCTGAATTGCCTGCGCTTCTGCACGGATGGCCTCGGGTATTTGAGGAATCAGTGCGGCAATTTCGGACCACATCTGGCGGTCGTAACGCCCCAAAATAGCCACGGTGTTTGCCGCTCTGACAGTAGTAGCCGCCATTGTTGTAAATTTTTTCCCTATAGAGTCCCAACTTGCGGCCTTCCTGATCAGGAGGAGACGTGAGTGGTGTAGCAGGATTGCGAGATCTTTTCTGTGCTGCTTGAATGATAACCGAATATGCTTTTGGTTGTGACACCAAACAGGCCGGAGCAGACGCCGGAGCCTTATACTTCTTGTCTAATCTGGGCAAGACTGCAGGTACTGAATTTGGATGTTCCATTAATTTAAGGCCTTCCTGCCAAATAAAGTCAACGATTGGTATTGTGTGGCATTGCCTTTGTGAAACGTCCTTAAAATCATACAAGAAGCATTCACTTTCATGTTTTTCGACAGCGAGATGAAAGCGCTTTGCAGCACGGACCATCAAAGCATGGAAATTTGCAATGTCCACTGGAGGCGATGCAAGAGGCGAGGTGGGCGGAGTGGAAGGTGTTTGAGCCCTGTACTTGTCCCAATCAGTCATATCGACGTCATTGTCGTCGTCAGTGTCGTGAGGATCAGGATCCTCGTGTGTCAGGACGAGTAACCCCCCGGTGACGCGGGTGGAACAGGTGCAGGTGCTTGTGGCGGTTGAGGTTGTGGAGGAAGTTGATGCTGGAGAGGCAGGTGTAGATGGAGGGAACCTGCGGTTATAGTCATCAAGCATGTGCTGCAAATTCATTACCAAAGATAATGGTTTTTGCGTAACCGGCTCCGAGGTTACTGCTTCTGATTCGTCAACAGGAAATAATTTGTTCCACTCCTCACTGGACTCAGTTGAATGAGAGGCACCGTCCTTAAAGAAGCAGTAACCACTGTAAAAGTGGCAGCTGTGGTTAAAGGTAGATGAGATGTCGACGAGCCCGTTGACGTAACTGCGGCAGTTTTGCAACCAACCTGAGGCGTTTGCGTCATCATAGATGTAATCAACGCTGAAATTGAAGGGTTTTTCTTCGTCGACGAAGATTTCTTGTCCGTCGACAGTCGTAGACGAGATTGGAGCTTTACTCGTCGACTATGTAGACGTCGACTGGATGACAGCCGTTGACTAAGTCGTCGACATGATGGCAGTTGACGGAGGAGCCGCCGAGACTTCCGTCGACGATGATGGGCCCGTCAACGAGCTGCTTTTAGATGACTTGGTCTTAGTCGACGGTGTTCGCGTCAACGATGGAAGCGTCGGTGTTCGCATCGACGATGGAAGCGTCGACGAGGATTTCTTAGTCGACGGTACTGATTTGACACTCGTCGACGAGATCTTTACAATTGAAGTAATGGGTCTCGCCTCCTGGGCTGTCGTCAATGAGGTGATAGTCGTCGACGCAGTACTGGAAGACATAGTACATGTCGTCGACGACGTAGAGGCTACAGCCACAGTCTTAGTTGTCGCTAAAGATGTAGACGGATGCGTCGACGAGCATGCCAGATTTACAAGGGGAAGGCAAGGCTTTGGGCGCGGACGTCAGATAACCAGGTCCCGTAGACGTGCCCTGAAGGAAATCCTGTGGGGAAACAATCCTGGAGGATTCCAACAGTCTACTCTTCTTCAGAAAAGGATTGAACCTCAGTTTCAGACCCACGCTTCCGAGAGGATTTAGAAATACCAGATGACAAACTTCTACCTCAGAAACCACAGACTCTGAAGTCTTTAACTTCTGTAGCCACAGAAGGAGACGGGCCTCTCTATCCCTCAAGAGTCTTGGGAGGAAAAGTGCGACAGTACACAGTTTTTTACTTCGTGGTCTGGGTAGAGACAGTAAATGCATTTACTGTGTGGATCCTCATGGAAAAGGCGCAGTTTACCACAAGAGGGGCAGGCTTTAAATAATGATTTCTTATTTGAAGACATTTCTTGAAGAAATAAACAGCTAGAGTTGAAGAAAACTGAGCAGAGCTCAGGGAGACTCCCTTCACACGACGTGCAGTAGAAAATCTGAGGTCTTGGGCTTCTGAGGAGAAGGTTCTAGAGGGAACTACAGCCCGATTAACTGGAATTTGGACCAAAACATAATGACACTGATATGTTACCAAGTTGCGTTACTACCTTAGGCTTTCTATGGGCCTATTCTGTTTTATGGTATTTTTGAGGTTACTGTATTTTATATATATATGTATATGTATTTTTATCATTATAATAATTTTACTTATATATGCATATATTACTGCTATTTTATGTACCGTGGGACTCACACTTTGACAGCGGGGAATATTCAAGCATGTGAATCTATGAAAGACACCCCTAATACTGGAGAAGTACTGTTACATGTAATAGTCCTCAACCTTCCTCTTGACACAGAGTTCAGAAGGACTATGAGCAATCCTAAAGGGGCAAGCATCAGTTTCCTCTATCTCCAGCAGGTGGTTTGGGGGTGAAATCTAAATCTTGCCTGGCGATTGCAAATGCTGTCAATGTCATCCAGATTGTCCAAGACATCTCCGCGGTCTGACTCAATGACGGCCGATAGGAACTCCATCGACTGGACCATTGGCGAACTCACTTAGACAATGGTAAAACAGTAGAAATAGTCGATTTGGATGCGGTTGGTGATGTTGTCGCTGCAGGCGTAGACACGGGGCACCTTTGTCACTGAGGTCTTAGTTGATGGTAATGATAGTGGTGACAATATCGGGCTGTTGATGGCCACTGAGGTTGTAGGCACTGTCAACTGTCTAGACGACAAGTAATTGTAGTTGTTGGAGTCGTGGGTGATAGAGAGGCAGAGATCTGTGGCTAGATTTATGCCGGGAAGGACCTGAAGGTGGCAGATTCTAGTTTAGCTTTAGAAGACCCAGAATGGGCTGCTGAGCCTAGCGCTCAGAGGAGCATTTGGACTCCTTTTTACGAGCTTCTTTGGCCCGATAGGTTTTAGGGTGTTTCTTCACCTCTGACTGAAACTCAGGTGACCTGGGCCTGTAGAGGAAATTTAGCTCTCATTAGAAGACATTACGTTCCTGGTGTCTTCTTCTGCCACAAAAAGTCTACCCTCCATCTCAGTCTGAGCAAGATCTGCCACACCTTTTCCATCGGATTTGCGTCATGTTGAGGATAGAGGCAAATTATGCAATCCTTTTAGGCATCTATATGAACCCTCTTCCCAAAGGATTTACAAGGGTGAAAGTCATTTCCTCAGGACATAACCAGGAGAAAATTAGACTGATCTGTGAGGAATATTTAAAGAGCAGAGCTCAGGACGACCACTCCACATATGACGTGTGGTGAAAGTCAGGGATTCAGCCTCTTGCGAAGATTCTAGAGGGTGCCAGTTACTGATTAGTGGAACTTAAGTTGTCCTGTTTAAGAAAAGGGTAAAGGCTATTAAATGCATGTTGCCACCATGATAGCCTATGGAAGTTTAAATTACTGCTTAATTTATATTACTGTGGTACTCATTTCTATGACGGGGAATGATTTAAGCATGTGAAAATATGAAGATACCCCAATACTGGATAATTATTAATTCAGCTATTGTCATCTCCTAGTCACATAAGATCCAAAATTATCAATGCATTCATTTTATCTGGTTTGAAATTTTGTAATACAATGTACTTTGAGAGACTGGCTAGAGCATTGAACCAACTCCAATGGGAAAATACCACTGCTTGACGTGCCCTCAATTTAAAGAGATTTGTTACCTTACTAGCACTTTCAAACTCTTCATTGGCATCTTGTGAAGCAACAAGTGGCCTTTAAATCGCTATACAAGTCTATTTGTATCCAAGTCCTCTCCACTATCCAAACAGTTTTCATAACACAAACCACAGAGTTACCTGTGCTCTGATGCCGCTGAACTCCCTTACACTACGTACTGATGGTCTTTGGACTCAGTTGTCTGTGCTGCTTTAAGGGATATGCTGCTTACCAGTATGCATCCGTGCATAGATCGCCGCCTAGTGTTTGGTCCGGATGATTGCACCTGGTTGTCTTGGAAGAGTCTTTGAAGTATCACGAGATAGGAGGCTCCTCCCTTGAACTACAGTGCGCATGGATATCCTCACATTGTTCTTCGCCATTGTGGCAGAGATGGAGTATAGTACAGTAAGAAATTTCCATGCAAAAGAGAGAATGCTACAGCTGTAACAGGCACCGGGGAGGAAAGTGGGCGATATGAATGTCAGCAGCCCTACATGCCAAGAACAGATGCATACTGGTAAGTAGCATATTCCGTTCAAGGCATGTGTGCTGCTGAATTTATATGTACATAGACTGTATAGCAGTATCTCCTCTAGCGGTGGTCACCTGTGCCAGCTGCAGCAGTTTGAAAAAGTTTTAAGAACAGCCGGTCCTACAGCAGCTTGCTGTTTGAAATGTACGTCTACACAATAATGTTTTGTGTAAGTGTGTGGTAGACCATGTGGCTGCTCTACAGATATCCTCAAGAGGAATATTTCCTAGGAAAGCCATATATGCCCCCATTTTCGCATGGTGTGCTCTTGGGGGAAGGGGGGGGAGGGGGGGAGGGGGGTCGGACTGTTAAAGTGCGTTTAGCTTTTTGATAGCATATTTGAATGCATTCAACTATCCATCTGGCTATTCCTGTCTTGGATATAGGATTTCCTTTATATTGTGGTGCGAAAGCAACAAACACCTGTTTTGTTTTTCTGAATGCCTTTGTCCTGTCAACATAATATAGCAGAGCTCTTTTGACATCTAGGGTGTGTAGAGCTCTTTCAGCTACTGACTGGATTTTGGAAGAACACTGGCAGTTCTATAGATTGATGTGGAAATTGGATAGGACTGGCATAAACTTAGGGTTTGTTCCAAGTACTACCCTGTTTGCGTGTATTTGCATAAAAGGTTCTTGAATAGTTAGTGCTTGTAGCTTGGTAACTCTTCTAAGTGAGGAAATAGCAATAAGGAAAGCCACCTTCCATGTGAGAAATTGTAGTTCACATGAAAGTAGGTGTTCAAAAGGAGGCCCCAGAAGTCTGGTGAGTACAACGTTTAGATTCCAGGCTGGTGAAGGTAGACTTTTTGGAGGAATTACTCTTGGAGGCCCTCCATGAACCCTTTTATTGCTGGTACTCTTAAACAGTGAAAGGTGTTGTCTGTTTTGGAGCTATGCTGCTATAGCAGCTCAGTGTAGTATTATAGAAGAATACGCTAGGTTGCACCTTTGAAGGTGCAATAGGTTGCATATGATGTTTTGTATAGAAGCATCTAATGGATTGGTTTGGTTATTGTTACAGTAAATAACAAATCTCTTCCATTTTGCTGCATAACATGCCCTAGTAGTTGGCCTTCTTGCCTCCTTAATTATGTTCATGCAGTCTGGAGACCAGTTAAGGTATCTGAACTCTAAGACTTCAGGAGCCAGATCGCTAGGTTTAACTGATTGGGATCTGGGTGTTTGATTTCTCCATGGCTCTGAGTCAGAAGACTGGGTGCGAGTTTTAGTCTTTGATTTGGTACTAGTGAGTTCCAGGAACGTTGTGTACCATGGCTGCCTTGCCCATGTTGGAGCAACTAGGATCATTGTGACTGTTGCCATAGTTTGCGTGCCACTAGTGGAATTAGTGGAGCTGGGGAAAAGCATACACTAATCTGCATGACCAGTTCATCCATATCGCATTGCTCTGTGACAATGGATGTGCTAACCTGGCGGCAAAGTACTGGCATTTTGAGTTATATGGCAAACCGGTCTATTTCTGGGTGCCCCCACTTTTGAAAGAATGGTTGGAGTACTTTAGGGTGAATTTCCCATTCGTGTAGTTGCTGGCTGTGTCTGCCGAGTAGATCCGCTATTCGATTGTCCTTCCCTGGGAGGTGCTCTGCCAGGAGAAAGGTTTTTTGGAATTGACCAATTCCATATGATTTGCGCTAAGTGAGACAGTTTTAGAGAGTGCTTTCCTCCCTGTTTCTGTATGTAGTACATGGCCATCATGTTCGTCCGGATCAACAGTCTTGTTGTACAGGTGTTTCTGGAATGCTTTTAGAGCTAGAAATATTGCTAGCAACTCCAAATGGTTGATATGCAATTTTTACTGCTGGGTTGTCCAAAGCCCTTGCACTGTGTATTGGAGTATGTGGGCTCCCCAACCTAACAGCGATGCGTCCGCTGTTATCACTATTTGTGGAACCTGCTCTTGGAACAGTCGTCCTTTGGAAAGGTTTTGTGGCTTCCACCACTTCAGATAGTTGTATGCACGACTGTTTACCAACACTAGGTCCTTTATTATTCCTGGAGCTTGGTTACACTGTTTTGCTAGGCATTCCTGCAGTGGACGCATGTGAAGTCTGGCATGAGGGACAATGAAAATGCAGGAGGCCATCAGGCCTATGAGCTGCACGAACACTTTCGCAAATTCCAACCACAACACTCCCTGTCAGCTAATGAGCATTTGCATACTGGCTATCCTCGCTGCATTTGGATATGCCTTTGCCAGTGAGGTGCTTATAGTAGCTACCAGATATTGCTGTATGTGGGATGGCTGTAGGTTGGATTTTGGGTAGTTTATGGAAAAGCCCAAGCTGTGTAGCAGCTGAATTGTTTGAGACATATGGCTTTTGCATTGTTCGTACGATTTTGCTTGTATCAGCCAATCGTCCAGGTATGGATAAACGTGAATGTGTGGTCACCTTAGATGTGCAGCTACTGTCGCTAGACATTTCGTGAACACTCTCGGAGCTGTGGTCACCCCAAAGGGGAGAACTTTGAATGGATAGTGCTGGTTTTGGATAGTGAACCTGAGATACTTCCTGTGAGAAGGATGTATAGGGATGTGGAAGTATGGATCCTTGAGGTCTAAAGTTGCAAGGAAGTCTCCTTGCTTTAACAACGGGAGGACTTGCTGTAGAGTGATTATGTGGAAGTGCTCCGAAAGTATATACTGGTTTAGGGTTCTGAGGTCCAGTATTGGTCTGAGGGACCCGTATTTTTTGGGAATGAGGAAGTATAGCGAGTACACTCCTGTTCCTTGGTGCTGGAAAGGGACTGGCTCTATGGCCCCCTTTTCCACCATACTTTTCACCTCTTGTTGTAACAGGGCAATGTGTTCCGTGGACATTGGACAGTGTCTGGGTGGTGTGGTGGGTGGAGTAGAAGTCAGTTGTAGACAGTAGCCAATTCTGGATAATTTGTATTACCCAACTGTCTGTGGTAATGTTGTTCCAGACAGGTAGGAACCATTGTATTCTTCATCCGACTGGTGTTATGTGGTCTGGAGGTAGTGTATTGAAGTCACTGTTTTGTGGCAGTGGAGGCTGTTATTGCCTCCACGTCCTCCCCCCTTATTGCAATTTACTCTGTATCCACCTCGATTGGGACCTGTATTGAAGGTGGACTGGGTATTGGCTTTATATGCTGAGGCACCTTGTGACATGTTGCCTCGTGCAGCTCCTCTGTATGATGAGCACTGAAAGAAGCTTCTATGCTGTTGGCACTGCAGCGCACCCATGGATTTTGCAGTCAGTGTATTTTTTCATTTTATCCAGGATATTATCTACTACTGGTTTAAAGAGGAAGTCCGGATTGACCGGCTGGTTTAGAATAGTAGACCGCACCTCGCTTTTAAAGCCTGAGATGCGTAGCCATGCGTGTCGTCTTAGCAAGACGCTAGTGTTAACGGATCTTGCTGCAGTATCTGCTGCGTTTAACGCACATTTAATGAAATCATTTGTGATGAGCTTCCCCTCCTGAATAGGAGCATCAGCTTGTTCTTTGAATGGCTCAGGTAGATGTTGCAGTATGCTCTCTAGTCTATCATAGTGTGCCCTATCGTAGAGAGCTAGTGGAGCCTGCGTGTTAGCTATTCTCCATGAATTGGCTGCCTGTGCAGCCACTCTTTTCCCTGAGGTTTCAAGGATTTTCGATTCTTTATCTGGAGGTGGTGCTTCTCCAGTTTGAAAGTTAATCCTCTTTCGTGCATTAGCTACAACTAGTGAATCAAGTGGTAGTTGACCTCTAATGTATGTGGGGTCTGTAGGGACAGGCCTATATTTCTCAACCCTAGTGTTGATAACACGTGCTCTAGCTGTATCCTTAAAGATGGCAGTGGTGTGTTTTAGTACACCCTTTAACATAGGGAGTGTTCTGTTCTTTCTGAAGAGGCAAATGTGTAAAAAAGGAAATCCTCCTCTGTTGGGTCACTATGCATATCAACATTGTGGTATAGTGCGGCCCTGTCCACTAGTAGGTTAAATGCTACTGTATAATCTGTGGGTGATGGTTTAACTGGGTAGGAGGAGTTGTCGGGGATGTGATGTGTATCATATGTGTCTTGTTAATTGTCCCATATGTCCTCTTTTGTCTCTGGGACCTGTGGATAGTTATAATCCTGCTCAGGATTCTCTTCTACTTAATCTACATTATACTCTGTGTTGGAGAGTAAGGGGCGTAAGGTGTGGTAGGCATAGTAGGAGAGACCGGTTCGAAAGGTCTAAGTGGAGAAGTGGCAGAGTCTTTCTTTAGAGGAATTGGTGAAGGTTCAGTGTTCACTGGTCTCTTTTTGCGGTGAACTGTTACTTGGCCAGTCTCAGGGTCTATGTACAGTTTTGATTGTTAGTCTTCAATAGGATCAGGGTGAAAGTTCTTCCACTGTCCTCAGTTTTGGAGTCAAATCCTTGGGTTTTGTCTTTTTTGGATCGAAGTTTGTTTTCGGAGCGACAGGTTGTCGGTTTGATAGTTTTGGGTATTTTTTCAGCCTTTTACGGGTCGAGGCTTGGTTTCGGATCGACCAGAATTTTGGGTCTGACTGGTTTTTTCGGAGGTTCGACTTTTTTGGTTGTTTGTCCTTTGTCGAATCGATTGGTTTTTTCGGTTCGACTGGGTTCTTTGGAACAGTTGTGCCCGGGTCGATTGGCTTTGGCGCGCAACCTTCTTTGGTTGGATTGCTTTCGGTTCGTTGACTTTCGGTTCGACCAGCTTTTTCGGTGCGTATATCTAAACAGGACAGTGGTCCCTAGACAGAGCAATGATGTCAAGTAAATATAGGCTAAATAGACACTATATTCTTAGTCCAGCCGGACAGATTTATTTTGTAATAGACAAATTTTTTTCGGTGCGACATTAGAGTTGACACCCTTTTTCGGGTCGACAACCTTTGGTTGTAAAGGCTTACGCGGTATGTCGAGCCTCGGTGGCCTTTGGGTCTGCGACTTTCAGTATGATGACCTCCGGTCCGACAGCCTTCGGATCGACAACCTTTGGTTTTTTGAGAATGTGACTTGGGCCTGGAGTGTCAAAAGGATTTTTCTTTGTATTAGTAGCAGGGCTTGAATGCGGGGCTATTGAATCAAGTGTCTTTATATTGGCTAAGGCCTGTTGGCGATGCCTTGACCGGAGTATTTGTTCTCAGTAGAGTGGGTTTCAGGGGCAGTGTACTAACGGTTCGCCCCTGCGGGATCTGTTAGTCTTCCGAATCGTCCTCGACGGCCACGATCTCTAGATCAGAGTCTACCACGTCGAGTTCTTGGTAGTCGTTGAAAATATTTTCCGGGTCTGGTGCTGTTCTCAGCATCTCTTGCCTAGCGGCCCGTCGATTCCGGATCGTCTTTTTGGACCGGAATTGGGAACAAGCGAGGCAATCTTCTTTATGGTCCGGTGACAAGCACTTGTTCTATACTGGATGTCTGTCAGTATGCGGGTACTTGGAATGGCACTGTGGGCTGAATTTAAATAGACTGTTCCATCAACGATAGGCCCACATGGTGTTGAAAGGCCCAAAGGGCCGCGTTGACGACCGGAGAGAAAAGGGAAGTTCAGACGAGGTAATAGTCACCGAGCAGAAACAATACCGTCGATTCCGAAGGGCTTTTGGCCTTTTAAAAAAGTTTTTTTCGATTCCGAACTTAGAGTGCAGGAAAAACATCCGAACCCAATGGCGGAAAAAAACTGAGGATGGAGAGGATGCCCATGCGCACAAGGGAGGAGCCACCTATCTCGTAATACTTCGAAGACTCTTCCATGACAACAAGGTGCAATCTGGACAAAAACACTAGGCGGCCATCAATGCACATATGAATTCAGCAGCCCACATGCCTCGAACACAATTTTTCCCCATGCAATGTCTATGGGGATTTGCAGTTTTGTAGACACTGCTACAGCCGAAACTGCTTAACGGAATTGCACCAGATTTGGAAGAAAGCAAACTCTTGATCCAGAAGTCTTTGTAATCTGATGAAAATCGGTTGATTAGTTCTGGAGTAAAAAAAAAAAAAGCAACGTCGAGAGACCTGGATCTTCCACAGATCCACAGCAGCCATGGATCAGAAGCTTAACTGGAAGACAAAAACCTCATCCATTCACACCATAACCCCTTGCTGCTCATGGGTGAATACCACGCACAGTATGGGGATGGGGAATGCTAGGGTGGCTGGCAACAAGCCAGGCCTTGCAGCCATCCCCCACAAACAAAGGTTGTGCCCAGCAGCTGTATCAATGAACAGTAAATATATATAATAGTTAAACCCATAAAAATTCACACAATGTTTTACAGTGGCGTTACCTTTAGGTTTTATTCCCACAAAAAGAAGTTTAGCAGGTGTAGTTATACTTAACTGAAGAAACTGACACATACCAATTTCTGCTGGAGGCCAGCCCTTGCTAGGACAGCCTTTTAGCACAAAGCAGCCGGGTTTGCTAAAAAGCAAAACCTTTGGCCAGGTCCTGCACGTGTTTAACTCACTGTGGTTAGCCAACATTCACTTCGTACAGTGGAGATGCAGGGCCAGTCTCCAGTCAACCCATGCTGCACACTCCAACAGTCTAATGCCATGCAGAGCACCAAAGGCCCTGCACCAAACCCACTACCCCAGCTCCCCATGGTCTTTGTTCCTCTTCAACATAGGGTTACTCTGGCCAAATTGTCTTGGCCCTGCTCCAGTACTAAAGACACAGATCAAAAGTCTGGATTGCTCCCTGACTTGACTATCAGGCAGCAAAACTATCATCCTCATGCTATGGCATTCTGAGGATGCTCTGGAAAATCCCTCTTCTCCCATTCCTTACAAGAAGGATAACTGTCCAGGCTCTTATTCTCACATGTGGACTAGGAGAATGCTCCATCTAGGACCCCCTCCAAACTACTAGCTCCAAACTACAGGTCGTTCAAAACTGTGCAGCTCACATGCTTCTCAAGACCCCTTACCAGCAATCTGCCAAGCCAGAACTGAAGTCTCTTCATTGGTTGCCTATACTGGAGGGAATTTAATGTAAGGCTCTATGTATGACTCGCAAGACCTTCTGGGGGAAGGACCGACAATCCATTATCACTGCTTGCTGCCCTAACAGAAAACTCCGCTCAGCTAGCTTTTTGCTCACAGTAGTTCCAAAAATAAAGACCGCAAAAAGCAGCGGGCATTGATTTTCCTATAACTCCGCTACACTTTGGAACACCCTACCTCCCCACATACGTCAGGAGTCCAAACATTTGCCATCCTGGAAACTCCTTAAAACCTGGCTTTTCTAAGTTCCTGCCTAGTAAGAGGTCCTCTCGGTCCGCTGCCACTGATTGCACTGGGATGCCTTAGGGTAGCTACGTGCTTTATAAATGCTCTCATTTATAAATGCTTTCTAATTCAATAGCAGACCTCAATCCATAGAGAAGTAGTAAGGAGATGGTCTACCTGAAAAAAGTCCTCAGAAACCTTAGGAATCTTGGCACCTGCCATGGAACCAGATTGTTTTGTTAATATGCAAAACTTCCATGTGACTTACTATGAATTTTCTAAGGAATATTACTATTTCAGTGAATTATAAGTGGAACTTGGTACTTCCAATGATAGTGGTTAGCCAAGTGAAAGACAAAATCATCTTGTAAAGGGCTTTGTCGATAGATTGTTTAAAAGCAGTCTAAATAGAGCCTGGTACAATGGTTGTGAAGCTCTAAAGGGTAGGGAAGGTGAGGGAGTTTGGGATGGAGGAGTTCAAGAATGAGCCATGCACATCTTTTGCCACTGTTTAACATTAACGTACAGCACAGGCACAACTATGATGCCAATCACAGAGATGCTGCCAGAGGAACCCTGGCATACCGTGAATACTATAGATATTCCAAATTGATAAGTTAAGTTTGTTTCAAGAAAAGGGTGGGGAGAACATAAGTCATGTTCCTGGGTTTGGCCCATATAGCAAAGCAGATCGTTTTACATTGTCCCGTTTTTCAGCAGTAACCTTTTGCACATATTGCATGCCTGACAACATTGGATTAGTTTCTCTGAACCTAAACTTTAGACATCTAACTTTGCACAGCACTATCACAATGCCCTGATCATGTAAAAGGTCTCCTTGCACTACGAACAAATGTAGTCTTCATCCATAAGGTGACATGGCTATCTACATAGCCTTATCACTAATTATATGCACATTGCATGGCTGGTTTCTATTATAAAAAGATGAGCATCTCAATAGATTAGCAGAAGGCACTTCAGCTAACAGAGGGTCCCTGCATGCGGAGACTTCACCACACAGCGGTCTAATATCTGAGCGGGTGTCCAGTTTGTTACCAAGACTGCTCCTACATTCTCTCCCATCAGGTAATGGGGTTCGATCGTCCAGGGTGGGGATTCTTGGCTCCACACCTACACTCTAGTTACAATTAGAGTAGGGTTTGCAAAGCACGAGTGTGCCAGATACAGCATTGTTTATATGCCTGCATATATACTGTTGTATCATGGTAGAACTATCTACTATTAAAGCTTTTGGCGCTCGTAAAGCACGTATCTACTTCATTCTGTAGTTGCAGCACACATTTTATACAAGAATAAATTTAGTTCAATAAACCCTTTGAAAAGGTCCTATTGAAAAAGTCCCACTGTGTAGTCTTTGTATACTTCTAAGAATAAGTGATCATGAGCGACTGAGCGAAAGGTTTTGTACTGTTCTCACAATCCTGAGGGGGTCAGGATTGTCCTGTTTAGTGGCTGCCAGAAACCATTCACTCCCTAGTAAAGGTGGCTTAGTGGCACTTAGCTAGCAGGTCTCTAGGCCAACATATCCTGCGGGTTGTCCAGAATCAGTGTAGGTACCAAGCCCCTAGTATGTTGTCCAACAAACAGGCAAATCCCATGGATTAGGAACCTCTTGACTGACTGATGTATGCTTATAAAGAGCCATCCATAACGATTACAAATATGGGGTCTAGATCCAGGTATTGGTAATTTCTTGTAGAAAATGTTCTGCACTTCATACTACTTGCCCTTGGAAACAAACGGCTGAGAATGGCAGTCTGCATTTTTCAAACTGTTTAAAGATGTGTTGCATTAAAGGTCCTTTAAGTCTACTGCAATGGTAAAAACCACCTAAAGAGGTTTACTGGCATTGCTCACGTTAAGACCGGATCAAGGTCTAGTTTAGATATTCTTGCCAAACACCTGTCACAGTCCAATACATTTAATACTGGGTACCAGATTTCAAACGCTTGTTGAGGAGACTTAAACCGCTGGCCGTGCAGGAGAATAAATGGACTGGAAAAATTAAATATCAAAGGCCTTAAGGAGTAGGCAGATTGTGAGACCTTCGGTAGCTGTGTGAACTTTACCTAATATTATGGTTTCCATTAAGTTTTACTAGTGTTGTTGCATTAGTATTTTGGGGAGGGGCATTTAAAAGGGTCTCTGGTCTCAAAGATTCCAAAGCAAGTTGGGGTCTATTGTTAAGTGCTTTCCCTTGTATTCACTGGAGGTAGACTCCATCTTCCGATTGGATTTTGATGTTTGAGCGATTTTGCAACTTGTACAAATTCTTGCACTTTCTGCACTTTGCATGAACTAAGCAAACTATTTTACACCAGTTTCTTGTAAATTAGGTTTCCTGCAGTAATTTCTTTTTTGTGCAAGCCACGTTTCACAATAGTTCACCACTGCTTTGTTTATTATGGTTGCAGGTTTGGCTTTTCCCTTAACCCGTCAGCATCTTTCCCTACAGACTTTAATGTCTTGCATTAGTATTTCCAACTCATTTCTCCAAATCTGAGCAGAGTCAACACCTGAATTGTGCGACCTGGCACTGTTAGTTTTAGACTAGTGCAAGCAATGGTCCGGATCATGAGTAAGCTTTTCTACGCACCCATGAACATTGATATTGGATTAGGAGAAACTTTCCTTATTGTCAGATTCATTCCTGTTTAGCATTCATACAGGTCAGGTTTATATACTCTTTGTACATAGGCATTTTTTCTATTCATGCATGTCAAGCATCTTCCATCATTACATTTATTAATTTTATTCCATATATAAAGCAACCAAGTAACAACTTTGTATCCTGGCAGAGTCTAATAACACTGAATATACTCTAGCTTCCAATGGATGAAAAGAACAAACCAATTGTGAATACATTACAACTAGTCCAACCAGGACCATCTCAATTAAGCATTAGATCGGGTCAAATTAAGTTGTTTCCACAGCCATAGATATAAATATACACTTTTATTTCCGAAAGCATGACCTACCTTTGTACACCAACGCTCCTGCTACCACACAAATAATGGCAGGTAAAGGTATTTACTGAACGCCATGTAGCCGCCTTACAAATCTCACATATTGGAATGTTGCAAAGGAGAGCTGTAGTAGAAACTTTCCCACTAGTAGTGTGTGTATGAGGTGTGCCCTGTAAACCTTTGTTAGCCAATTGGTAAGACCGCTTCAAAAAGGTCTATTTCAAGATGGATTGTCTCCCCATATAGCTGACAGACCGGTATTAGTTGACCCATAATTAAAAAAGAGCCAGTCAGACTTCCTAAGTGGAAGAGTTTTAGCCATGCAAAATTTCAAAACCCTCCGGAGATCTAGAGTGTAAAGACCTCTTCAGGGGAGTGGCTGGTTGAGGAAAGAAAGTAGGCAGAGTGATGTCTGATTGACATGGAAATGAGACTACCTTGGGCAGGAAGCCTGGATGTGTTCTCAGCACTACCCTATTGGTATGAAACACTGTAAGGTTCCTTGCAACACAGGGCCTGGATTTTGCTCACCCTGCGGGCGGAGGTGATTGCTACCAAAAAAGCAGCTTTCCAGGTCAAATGCTGCAAAGATGCTTTATGGATAGGGTTGAAAGGGAGCACCCATCACTTTGGTAAATACGATGTTAAGCTCCCAGGGAGGAGAGGGGGACCTAACTGGTGGAAACACTTTAAGCCCCTCTATGAAATCTTTGACCACAGGCATGGGGAAGAATGAGGTCTGAGAAGGAGGCTGTTATTGCCGCTAAGTGTACCCTGATGGAGGGGTTCTTCAAGCCGGACCTTGCCAAATGCAATAAGTAGGGGAGAATCACCTGCTTCTGACCTTGGATTGGTTTAAGAGAATAGTCCATACACCAAAAGTAAAATCTCTTCCACTTGAAAGCATAAGGCTTTCTAGTGGAGGATCTCTTTGCCTCTAAGAATGTTCATGCAGTCCGCTGAAAGGTCTAGGTGGCCATATTGGATGACCTCAGAAGCCATGCAGTCAGTCGAAGGGAAGGAAGGTTGGGGTGAAACACCCTCCCCTCGTTCAGCAAGTCTGGGCGGCAGGGCAGTCTCCAGTGAAGAACCTCTGACAGCTGGAGGAAATCCGGGTACCAACACTGGGGTGGCCACTCTGGCGCTATCAGGATCATCCTGGTGTTGGTCCTGTAGAATTTCTGCATCACCGCCGGGATTAGAGACAGAGGAGGAAAGGTTACAGCAATGTCAGAGACCCGCTAATCAAAAAGCATTCCCCATTGATCCCTGCTGAGGTAATCTGGCCACGAAGACGGTGCATTTTGCGTTTGCAGAGTCTGCGCACAGATCTATGTCTGGTACTCCCCGTTGTCGAAACACTTCATGAGTGACGTCTTCGTTGAGCAACCAGTCATGCGATTTTACAAATTCTCTGCTTAGGCCGTCCGTCGGAATATTCAGGATTCCTGGGAGATGAACTGCCACGGTGGAGACATCTCGCCAGAAGCCAGCGCCAAATGGATTGAGCTTCCAGAGACAGAACTGGTGCCTCCCTGCTTGCTCAGATAGAACATTGTGTTGTCTGTCTGAACTTTAATGTGGTTGATGTGCAGAGACTGGTAGAGTGATTTGAGCGCCAGAGACGGCTCGGAGCTCCAATAAGTTGATGTGGTAGCTTCTTTCTACTTCGCACCAGAGACCTTGTACCTGAAGCTGGTCCATGAGCACCCCAGCTGTGTATTGAGGCATCTGTGACCACTGTCTGCGATGGAGGCAACTGATGAAACGGGACTCCCTGCAGAAGATGAGTAAGTTTCATCCACCATCTGATAGAGTCTCTGGCACTTTGGTGGAGAGACCCGATCCTTCCAGTGGCCTGATCTTTGAAACCATTGGTCCTAGAGTGCCTGCTGTGAAGGAGTGCATTGGGCACAATGTAGATGCATAAGGCCATCGATTCCAGTAGCGACAATTGTCTGCTGTAGGGTTTTGGGTGTCCAACAGGATGCAGCACTTCAGAAGCATTGATGAAAACCTCTCCTCCAAGGACACACGTTTGCCTCTGCAGAGTCCAGAGAGGCGACCAGATAGTGTATTCGTTGGGTGGGATTGAGTACTGACTTTGTAGTTGACCTGCAACCCCAAGAAATGCATTAGATTGAGACAGTAAGATGGCTCTGAGGCAGAACAGGTGTGCAGCTTCACAGGACCCAGTCTTGGTAGGGATAGACTAAGATCTTCCACCTGCAGAGGAAGGCAGCCACCACCGCCATGCACTTGGAGAATGTCCGTGGGGCGGATTGGAGGCCGAAAGGTAACACTCAATACTGGTAGTGGTGACTGTCTACCTGAAACTTGAGAAATTTACGATGCTTTACTGAGAAATATATATATATATATATATATATATATATATATATATATATATATATACACACATATATATACACACACACACACACACACACACACACATACATATACATATACATATACATATACATATACAAGTGTCCTGCAGGTCGATGGCACACATCCAGTCTCCCTGGTGAAGGTGTTGAATAGGTTTATCACATAAGAAAAATGTTGCATATTAGCCCTGCACCAGATCTTTCAGCAGGCGTAGGTCGAGGATAGGTCTGTACTCTTTGGCTACTCCTAGTTACTGGACTAGAAAGTAGCAGGAGTATACTCCCTGATTTCTTCGCATGGGAGGGACCTACTCTATGGCCTTTTCCGTGAGGATAGAAATTTCGTCCTTTAACAGCTGACTGAATTCAAGGAAGGCGCTCGAGTTGAGGGCACACTTGCAGAGGAAGAGACTTGAACCTGAGCAAGTAACCATGCTGCACAATACTCAGCACCCATTTGTCCTTGGTTATGGTTTCACTCTTCACGGTGAAACGCTACACTCCCTTCCATTGGAGTGGCGAATGGTTGAGGAGGAAGCAACGACTCAAGGTTTGGGAGGCTGCTTTGAGGTGGACTGTTGCTTTTTGTTATTGCTTCTGCCTCCACCAGGGAGTCTCTGCTGGAACTGAGATCTTTCCTGAGTCTGGGAGGACCACTGATGGGTTTGAACCCTCTGTTGGTAAGACCGCTTGGCGCCCTGACGGAAGCATTTCTTAAACTCCTTGCGTTTCTCCAGACCCACAGCCTTGACCGTGTCCATCTCAGCCTTCATCTTTGTCATCTTGTCGTCAGTGTAAGCGCCAAACAGAGATGAGTAATTGAAAGGGAGGTTTAGTATCTTCTTCTGCGCATCAGCCTTTAGGCCTGTGAGGCGCAGCCAAGCATCGTGAGCAAACTCCATGAGAGTAGTCCTGAGCGGCGAGTTCGGAAGCATCCGCTGCAGCACTTGTTACTTGATTGGCTACAATCCCTCCTTCCTGTAGGATATCTGTGAAATCCTGCTGGTCTTCTTTGGGTAGCTTCAGTAAAACGTAAGAGTCTCAGATCTGTCGTATCTCCCGAAAAAGGCAGAGGGAATGGCAACCTTCATGTACGACGCTGAAGTGTTGCACATCTTCCTCCCATACAAATCCATTTGTTTACTATCCTTCTCAGGAGGCACCAAGGATGAAGTGGAGTGAATTTCATGGCTGCCGCCACGATGACCGAATCAGCTGGTGGATCAGTCCTGAGGAACAAGGGGTCTTATGCTGGAGCCTTTTATTTTTTAGCGATTTTGGATGGTACAGATCCCTCCGTCGCAGAAGTAAGAAATGGTGGCCATAGCCAGTTCCAGGAATCCAGCACCAGTGGTGTGGGAGCTGTCGGGTAATGCAGGGTATCAAAGAGGAGACGTGGGAACCACCATGGTATGCAAAGAGCTGTTAAGTTTCTTCGCCCCCCTACCCACTACATCTGTAAATGTCGAGATGTCATCTATGGATGACACCTGTGAAGGCGGTGTGGAGGAGAAGGTCGGAGAGTAGTCATGGACCGTAGATCTTGTAGACGAAGACCATGTAGGCGATCTTGTGCGCCTTCTCTTATGGGGCCTGTCGTGATGGAGGCTGTGCCAACCCCTGGACCTAGACAGATGCCTGGAAGGCGATCTTGGCCAGGAAGGAGGAGACTTCAAGGTCTGGCCGTTGTGCTAGTCCTTGGACCAGATGGCGAGTATGTGCGGGAGTAATCAGAACCTGGACTACTGCGACCACCAGATACAGAACCTTGTGGACAGCGAGGATTTGGGGGATACTTTTGGAGAAATCTCCAAAATATGCAGTCCAGGAGACCATGACCGGTCCCCTGACGATGCTCTGACCCGGGATCAGACTGCCTTGGGGACTCAGCAATACCCGTGACCCTCGACAGAGTGCTTATACGTCGCTGTCTGAGTGACCATCAGCGTTGAGTGAGGTCTCCATGGTCTTGACGTCAATCGTCCACGACGAGGAGGTGACCTAGACTGCGACCTTCGGCGTAGAGTTTGGAATAGACATCAATATGCTATGAGGTCGTGTTGACAGATCTTCCACGACGTCCCTCCATGGCAGCGGATCGACGTCAATCTCTGATGGAGTGGTGGGATCTCGATGATCCCCTTGACGGCGGCACGCCAGCCGGTGGAGATATATCAGCTGTCAGTACTCTTGACGCTGACCCCCTCGAGGGCGGCGGCGAGTGTCTATGTTGACTGAAGCCTTGATGTCAACGGAGTCTTGGTCCTATCAGCAGCCACAGACTTCGAGCCTTAAGTGTGGTGCCTTGACGCCGACTTACTTTGCAGTGGTGACGCAGCGGAGAAGAGACGTCAAGATTTTGTTTCTGGAGATTGTCTGGGCCTCTTCGACGGCGACTTCGACGTAGACCGTGAATCTCTTGTCTTCCTGGGGTCAGGAGAAGTGAACGTCGCCGTTTTTGGCCTAGCTTGCTGGAAGACAATGTCCTGGGGCATACATGACCACCCACCTGACTGGTCCTTTTACAGCATAGTATGGAGTTTTATCCCTTCTGTCGTGCAAGGTTCGCCTGGAGAACTTCTGACAATGGTGGCACTGGTCAGGATGGTTTGTGGATGGAAGGCACACAATACACACTGAGTGTGGATCTGCCAGTGCCATTTTCTTGTCAGAGGAAGAACACTTCCTGAAGATGGCATTCTGCCTGGGGGGGGGGAAAAAAAAAAAGTGGAAGTCCACAAAAACAGTAGCAGAAGCCGAAGCCTTAAGAAACCAGAAAACATCAAAATTTCTGAAAAATTAGATTTCAAAAGCAGTTTGTCAAAAAAACTGAAGAGCTCAAGCTCCAGGATCCTCTCAGAAGGAGTCGGAAAAAAGAACTGACGTAACTGCCACCTGTGGTGCATCATAGGTACACCCCTACTCTAATGCCTTAACGGCAAGTTGTCAGTTTTCTTTGTTCTTTATACTCTGCTGGAGCCTACTGGCAAATGCCTGCAATTACAGGTTTTTCTACGGCAACAAAGCATTGTTGTATGACAAATGTTAACTGCCCTCTTCCTTAGGGATTGGGAGAGTATAGGTGCTACTATGCAAACCTATATAATTTCAGCATCTTTGCCATTTTGGAAATATTTTAAGCTGCATGTATAGGTTCACATATTCATTTTCCATATGCTCCGGGATCCCGCACATGGGCAGGGATTAATCATAGATAAAAAGACTATTTATGAGTATCCCCTGGATGAGAAGGATAAGTTACTTACCTGTAATCCTAGTTCTCTTCCAGGGGTATCCTCATCAAAGTCATAAGCACTGAATATTCCCGCCCATGTGCGGGACCCCGGAAACAATATAAAAATATATATGTATAAAACACATATCTCGCTCTACATATATGTATGTACATATATCATTTTTCTCACATCAATGCAGCCCCAAACTGAGGCTAAACAATGCAAACACATATACATGAACTGCAATTAGTAAGGAATCAAAAAACACATTCGGTCAAAAAATCCTTGAACTTTGTGTTTTAATGAGTCAAACCACTCATAAATCCTGAAAATTGCTTATAAATAGACATTGTTAGCCCTCAGGCTGCATTGCAAAACAATATCATAGAAAATGAAACCATTTTCACAAAAACTGGCACCGTGCCTTTAAGGCAGCCATGACCCCAGGCTTCCCATCATGCCTCAGGGGTGACAGTTAGGTCAGTTCTTTGCATAACCCTGAAGACAGGGCTCAACCACAAGATTGAAAACAAAAACAGTACCAAATCTCATTTACCTGGGGAGGCGGGTGGGTTGCTTATGACTTTGATGAGGATACCCCTGGAAGAGAACTAGGATTACAGGTAAGTAACTTATCCTTCTCTTCCAGGGGATCCTCATCAATAGTCATAAGCACTGAATAGAATACCAAGCCCATCAACCACCTGCAGGTAAATGAGAAGTACATGACCCAATCAAACATAACAGCCAAAAGAAACTCTAGCTGTTAAACAGATTTGTCAGGGAGGCCTGGCCCACCTGGGTATCTGCTCTCGTGTCAGAATCTAGACAGTAATGTCTGGTAAATGTATGGACAGACCTCCAGGTCGCCGCTTTACAAATCTCAGACATGGGCACATCCTGCAGGTAAGCCGCCGTGGCTGCTCTACCTCTAGTAGAATGCGCCTTAGGGGAACCCCCTAAAGTCTTCTGTGCCAATTGGTAAGCAAGCTTGATACACGAAACGATCCACCTGGAGATAGAACGTTTCGAGGCTGCATGACCAGTCCTGATCGAACCGTAGTTAACAAACAATTGATCAGAATGTCGAATAGACTTGGACCTGTCCAGATAGAACTTTAAAACCCTTTTCAGGTCCAGAGAGTGTAACGCCCTCTCAGCTGGAGTAGAGGGATTAGGAAAGAAAGTGGGTAAAGAGATAGACTGATTGACATGAAAATCTGATACCACTTTAGGCAGGAAAGAAGGATGCGTTCTAAGCACCACTCTGTTCAGATGAAAAACCGTATACGGTTCTTTAGTACATAGGGCCTGAATTTCGCTCACCCTACGGGCTGACATAATCGCTATCAAAAAAGCTGTTTTCCAGGAAATATGCTGTAAAGAAGCTTTATGAATAGGTTCAAAAGGAGAACCCATCAATTTTGATAGGACTAAGTTCAGTTCCCAAGGCGGAGCAGGAGGCCGAACAGGAGGGTACACTTTCTTTAGACCCTGCAAGAAATCTTTTACTGCAGGAAGCTGAAAAAAAAGAAGTTTGTGAAGGTGATCGCCTATAAGCTGTAATAGCGGCTAAATGCACCTTAATGGAGTTAAACTTCAAACCTGCTTTAGTCAGGTACAACAAGTATGGGAGAACTGCTTCTTCCTGACTTTTTACCGGATTGTGACCATTCTGCATGCACCACATATAGAATCTCTTCCACTTGCAAGCAAACGAATGTCTAGTGGAAGGGCGTCGTGCTTCTTTCAGAATGGACATGCAGTCCTGTGGCAGCCCTAGATGTCCGTACTGTATGACCTCAGGAGCCATGCTGCCAAGTTCAGTGACGGAAGGTTGGGATGGTGAATCCTCCCGTTAATCTTCGACAACAGGTCCTGCCTGCATGGAAGCCTCTTGTGAGGAGACACCGATAGGTGAAGTAGGTCTGTGTACCACCATTGTCTCGGCCAGTCGGGGGCAATCGGGATCATCGTTGTGCACGAGTGGTTCAGCTTGCTCACCACCTTCAGAATCAGCGGAAGGGGTGGGAAGGCGTACACAAACTGCCCCGACCAGTCCATTAACAGAGCATTCCCTCTCGTTCCTGGTCGATAGAACCTGGAGGCAAAGCTTGGGCATTTGGTGTTTGTCGTCTGCGAAGAGATCTATTGATGGACGACCCCAAGCTTGGAAAATGTCGTCTAGCACTTAGTCGTTGAGAACCCAGTCTTCTCTGTCTTCGAAGTGCCGACTTAGAGCGTCCGCCCTCACGTTCTGCTCTCCTGGGAGGTGGACTGCCCGAACAGACAACTTGCGAGCTAGAAGCCAATGCCAGATGCGCTGAGCTTCTAGAGACAGAGTCCTTGAGCGTGTTCCTCCCTGCTTGTTTAAATAGTACATCGTGGTGGTGTTGTCCGTCTGTACTAGAACCATTTTCTCTTGAAGCGAGGGAAGGAACGCTTTGAGAGCCAGGTGAACCGCTCTCAACTCCAGCAAGTTGATATGATAAGTGCTTTCCTTGGGAGACCACAGACCCTGCACTTGTAGGGGTCCCATGTGCGCTCCCCATCCCTGCAATGATGCATCTGTGATCGTTTGAGTTGGAGGCGGTTGATGGAAGAGGACTCCCATCTGCATGTTCTGTCTCTTTGTCCACCACTGGAGGGAAGATTGAGCAACCTCCGACAAGGTGATCCGATCGTCCCACTGATCTGAGTGTTGATCCCATTTGTCCTCCAGATCCTGCTGAAGAGGACGCATCCGAAGTCTGGCGTTCGGTACAAGGAAAATGCAGGAAGCCATCGACCCCAAGAGTGAGGCTATCTTCCGCACCTTCTGGGACTTGTGGAGAAGAACTTGCTGGCACTTGAGGGCAATCGAAAACTGTCTCTCCTCCGAAGGAAACACTTTTCCTACTTCGGAGTCTAGAAGAGCTCCTAGGAAGTGGATCTTCTGAGTCGGTTGTGAGACAGACTTGTTGAAATTGACATGTAGACCTAGACGTTGACAAAGTTCTACGCATGTCTGTAATTGATTCCTTACATTGCCTGGAGTTGGACCTTTCAACAGCCAATCGTCCAAGTATGGGTATACGAAGACTCCCCTGCGGCGTAGAGCTGCCGCCACCACTGCGACACACTTGGTGAACACTCTGGGAGCCGACTTCAACCCAAACGGGAGGACTTTGAACTGGTAGTGAGAGGTCTCCAGCCGGAATCGAAGGAATCTTCTGTGATCTTGCCGTATTGGAATATGGAAGTACGCATCTTGAAGGTCCATCGAACACATCCAATCCCCCTGCCTGAGATGTGGATATATTTGATGAAGCGCCAACATGCGAAACTTTTCTTTTCGTACATGCAGATTGAGTGTTCTCAAGTCCAGAATGGGCCTGTATTCTTCCTTCTGGCCTTTCTTTCTGACCAGAAAATACCTAGAGTACACTCCTTTCCCCCTTTGGGACACCGGAACTCTCTCGATGGCTTCTTTCTCGAGGAGTGTAGCTACTTCTGCTTTTAACCTTTGTAGATGGTGACTTGATGTTGACATCGGGGAAACGTGTGGAGGTAGACGATGGAAACGAAGACAGTATCCATTCTGCAGCGTAGACAACACCCATTGATCTTTGGTGATGGCCTGCCACTGTCCTGTGATGCGCAATGCTTCCCCCCACTGGAGTGGGTAACTGCGCTGGGGGAAGTGAAGACTCATTGCTTCTGCTGCGCTTTATTGAAACTGTTGCCTTGGCGCTGATTTCCATTTCCCTTGGAATTGCCCTTGCCTTTGTACTGTGTCTTTTGCTGGCCCTGCTGGTTCTGGCCTTTCTGCCATTGAGGGGTTTGAACCCTCTGCTTCGAATAACCCTTGTTGTTCGAACTGAATTTCTTCTTAAATTCCTTTTTCTTCTCGAGTCCCACCGCTTTGAGAGTGTCCAACTCTGTCTTCATCCTCTGCATCTCCTCATCTGCACTTGCTCCAAAGAGATGTGCCTGAAAAAGGAAGGTTCAGGATTCTTGCTTGAGCCTCCGGTTTTAATGCTGTGAGGCGTAACCAAGATGTTCTCCTTGCTGTAACTCCGTGCACATAGCCATGTGCCGCCAGAGTTGCCCCATCTGCTGCCGAACCTATAATCTGGTTGGAGACTTCACTTCCCTCCATCAGAACCTCCTCAAAGTCCTTTGTCTTCTTCAGGGAGCTTTGCGGTAAATCTCTGAAGTGAGTCCCACAGAGACCTGTCATACCTGCTGAGCAGGGCTTCCGCGTTAGAAACTTTGAGGAAAGAGGCTGAGGTGTTACACACCCTTCTCCCCCATGAGTCCTGCACCTTGCTATCCTTTCCCGGAGGCACCGTGGATGAGGAAGCCACCGCATTGGTTTTTCTTGCCGCCGTAATGATCACTGAATCTGGCGGGGGATCAGCTTTGAGGAACAGAGGATCCTCTTCCGGAGGACGATACTTTTTGAGAATCCTCGCTGGAACGGACTTCACCGTTGCCGGAGTGAGGAAGACTTCGTTCACATGTTCCATTATACCCGGAACCAGAGGCAACAACGGTTTGGGTGCTGATCTATGCTGCAGGGTTTCGAATATGACAGTCGTCTTGACTTGTGGAGCTGTCATTGGTACTCCCAGTTTCAGGGCTCCTCTGCCCAAAATATCTTGGAACGAGAAAATATCCTCAGTTGGAGAAACTCTCGAACGTGGACTGTTTGTAAGAGTCGGGGAGTAATCCCTGTGAGATAGTGTTCGACGAACAAGAACTACTTGACCTCCTAGACCTAGTTCTTCTGCTAGAACGCGTCTTGGAACGAGATCTCTCTATGTGACGAGAATGTCTATTGCTTGAGTGCTTAGAACGAGACCTTTCCCTGCGGGGAAGAGGTTGGTCTCGATATCGCTTTATTCGCTCTGCCGTCTCCTTGTCTTTTGCCCAGTGGTGAAGAGGTCTATTGCACCTTGGGGAAAGATGAACAGAAGGAGACTTGTGTACGGGATCCTTCTCAGGTGTACGCGACCGTTGAGGTCGATCCGTTCGATCCTGTTGCGATCTTGCAGGGGATTCGGACCTCCCCCTATTAGATGCGCCGCTCCGTCCATCCGAGGATCTGCCACTCCGAGATGATGAGGATGATGATGACGACAGACTCAGAGATCTAGAGGGAGACCTTGAGCGAGATCTGTCTTCTGCAAGTCTCCGTCTCTTGGCGGGGGGATCCTGCACTGGAGATTGTTCCACCTCCGCAGCTGATGCCGAGCCTGGAGACCCCAACTGTGGCTCTAGGGCATGAGTCTGGACCAACAAGTCACTTCCCTTGTCCCGAACCACCTCCTTTGATTTTGTAGGAGTAACGTTCTTTGTTTTTGAAGAACTTCCCTCCCTGGATCTTTGCTGATCCCTCGACGGTGGTGGTATCGACGCCGAGCAGGAAGAGGCTCCCTCGACGTCGACCGTGATTTCTCCGTCGACCTCGGGTGGCGATGGCTGTCCTTCGACGTTGAAGGCTGTCTGCTCGACGTCGATGGAGGCTGTTTCGACGCCGATCGCCGTTGATTTGACGGCGACTGGGCGTGCCTCGACTCCGAATGCCGCTCCGACGTCGAACGCTCTCGTCCAGGCGTCGACGTTGGCTGCATCGACGTCGACTGATGATGTGTCGACAGAGGCTCCCTCGACGTCGAACGACCATGGCTAGTCGTCGACGGAGGATGGCTCGACGTCGAACGTCGGTGGACCGACGACGACGGAGAATGCCTCGACGTCACAGCATGACGATGCTGTTTCGACGTCATACGGCTCGTCGAGCTCTTCCGCTGCGACGGCGACCTGTCCCTCGACGCTGACTGAAGCGGAGGTACCTTCAATGTAGACGCTGAAGACATCTTCGTCGCCGACTGCTTCTCCAACGCCGATCCTGACGTCGAATGTGAACCAGTCGGGGCTCCTCTCGACATCGACCGCGTCTTCCGACTTTTCTGCTTCTTGGGAGATCTTCCTCTCTCAGAAAGTCCATAAGCTCTAATTCTCTCTCGATCCTTAAGAGTCCTGGAAGACAAAACCTGGCAGTGTTCACAGGTTTTAGAGGAATGAGAGTCTGGTAGGCACAGGATACAGACTGAATGAGAGTCAGTCTTTGCCTTTTTCCTTCCACATGAAGGACAGTTGTTGAAGAGAGAAGGCATTTTTAACAGGAAAAAATACCTTTAAGCACAAAAAGTGTTCAAACAGCACTCTATGTCTAAAAGACGTCGAGTGAAGTCAAAATTCAAGTAAAAGCTGAATATTTTTTGACAGAAAGTCAAAAAGAAAAGGAGCTGTTTCACCAGGGTCCTGACTGAAGGAGCCGGAAAGAACTGACCTAACTGTCACCCCTGAGGCATGATGGGAAGCCTGGGGTCATGGCTGCCTTAAAGGCACGGTGCCAGTTTGTGAAAATGGTTTCATTTTCTATGATATTGTTTTGCAATGCAGCCTGAGGGCTAACAATGTCTATTTATAAGCAATTTTCAGGATTTATGAGTGGATTGACTCATTAAAACACAAAGTTCAAGGATTTTTTGACCTAATGTGTATTTTGATTCCTTACTAATTGCAGTTCATGTATATGTGTTTGCATTGTTTAGCCTCAGTTTGGGGCTGCATTGATGTGAGAAAAATGATATATGTACATACATATATGTGGAGCGAGATATATGTGTTTTATACATATATATTTTTATATTGTTTCCGGGGTCCCGCACATGGGCGGGAATATTCAGTGCTTATGACTATTGATGAGGATCCCCTGGAAGAGAACTGTTATTCCGTATTGACTTTCGAATGAAAGACCAAGTGTACAAAAAAAAAAAGTCATTTTGAAAAAAAAACTATAATTCATGCTAGTATGGGTACTCACAATTTGGAAAAAAGTCAAATATCAGTTTCTAAACTATTTTGTTCCAATTTCAGAAATATATATATATGTCTTTCATACAGATTTTCCATGTATTTATTTTCCCAAATGAATTGCTATATACCCTGTGGAAGAGGTGTGGCGCAGCGGCCAGGGTGCCCGACTCCAGACTACGGGGTATATGGGCCGATCCCTGGTGCTGGCGGCAGATTAGCCCAGCACCATGTGACTCAATGCAATAGCTTGCTTAATCTTCCAGAGGGCCCCCAATGCTGGAACACCACTTTCGGAGGTAGCTGTGCGCTTTACAAATACTGGTATTTCATTATTTATATACCCGGTACATTAAAAAAAAATTGCAAGATGCTGCTCAGTTATTGGCTCTGGGTTCGTCTGGTTCATTGCTTGTCCCTGAAATCAGGGAAGATGGCGATTTCAACACCATAACCCCTTTTTTGATACCATTTGCAGGGCAAAGAAAATGGACGCTTTCATCTGTAGCCCTCCCCACGCACTTCCCCCTCCAAAAAATAATCTTGCTGTATTTAGGCTAATTTCTGGGAACCCTCTAGGGGAATCCACAAACCCTGGGTAACTTTAGAATCCCCATGATGTTTGAAAAAAAAAAAAAAAGGACGCAAATTTGGCGTGGACACCTGTGTGCTCCTTGTGAAAGAGCATAATACGGTCACTAAGTGAAGCCAGCAGATACAGAGAGACAGAATTTTAATACATGCAAAAAGTCATGTCAATGCCAGACCAAATTAGGGGGCCAATTATTAAAAGAAAGTCCCGAAAGTGCACCAATGATATATCCTACCATTAAGTGCAGCTATACGGCTTTTGTGAATTCCCAAGAATTAACAGAAGTAGGACAAAAAAATAGTACTCCTAGAAATTATTTTTGATCTGCATTTTAGCATGAGCAAATATGCAGGTTTAGATTTGCTCATGCGAAAATGTGTTTGCAAGTTCACTTTCCCTCCAACCACTCCTCCTCCCCCCCACCCCCACCCCCCCCCACCCCTCACCCCCATCTCTGAAAGGTTTACTTTAAGTGAGCCATTGTCAGAAGTAAGTTACCAACATTTTTCAGTATGGGAGATTAGAGAAGAGTTGTTGAAAACCCCTAAACACATGCAGTTAGTAGGTTTGCACAGAATAAAAAGGGCATGCTAACCCTGGAACTATTGCTTATCACTACCTTCAGCCCCAGTACGTAGATCTGTGGAAGTGTGGCACCATAAGGGGTTTGAAAGTATAAACACTACTATGGTATGAACCTGGGCATAATCAGAGAGGCTATTATCAGAGCTCCTATATAATGAGAATGCAGGCAATTTGCTGCTGCACTACATGGCACCAAAGGGACAAATGGATTTTGTTTCATGACATGTAAATTTATGAAGCTACCTGTCCCATGGACAAGTAGACATTTTATTAAATTCCACACCCCTGCTTGTTTGATGACAAAAAAAATACAATATTTAACCCATGGTGAATGGGGGTACGTAGATATTAGTCCATTCCTTTCTATACATATATATTTTCTAGTTACCCTCATTTGAAGCCCTCAGGAATTTTTATCCTTTCTGGATTGCCACACTGGTACAAATGGAGGACTTACGGATTCTTTTTATGAGCCACCCAATACCTTTAGTATATATAAGCCCAAGCGGGTTGCATAAATCTCACATCACCTTGATACTCCATATTAATACCTCTTTCCCCCGCTTTACCATACAGGCTGTGTAAATATATTCCTAGTCCGAAAGACCTGTGGAGAGGTTTTTCATTTACTCTGTTCAGTGTGTCGATGTTACGACCCATATTCAAACACTCTGCACCAGTACCATATATTGGTGCTCAATAAGGCTTAATATGCTAAGTTACTAAGGATGACCAGCAAAGAAAGGTTTTCAGTTTCAATGAGTATTATAAATGTTGGTCTATGTTGACTACAAGGCACATATCTAGGTATGTAAAGATATGGTGAACTGTTCGGTGCTTTCCTATATTTGTGCATGTAGTGTTATACAACTAATATTCACTTTTGAGTCCAGTCAGTGTTGGTCTGTTTGGTATGTAATGTGAACTATCTCAGATTGGTTTTTCCTAGTGGTCAGGACAAAGTATGAAAGACATTCAGCTTTGCTACACAGAACCAACCTTTAGTACAAACAGCTATAGTCCCCCAGGTTCTGAATCATTCCCAATTCGTTGAGACAGGAGTCTCCGGTACATAGAACAGTAATGTCCTATAGACAGAGAGAAGTAGGCCTAAGGGTCTCACCTTAGTAGCCTATCTACATCCTTTTGTAAAAAAGGACCAAACTCTAGAAGAGAGCCAATCAGATAACACCTCCCTCTAGAACCTTCCTGTCAGGAGCCTCAATCTCTCAGATTTTCGTACGCACCAAGCTAAGTAGGTGTAGCACTGATAGAGAGATAGGTGAGTCCTTCCAAGGGAGGCGGGAGGGTTGCATGTGAATCTATGAAAGACACCAATACTGGATAACTGCAGTTACAGGTAAGTAACACATTTCTTACCCAGTATTATGGGTGTCTTTCATAGATTTACATGCCTGAATCCGAGTAGTAAGCAATATCGTGTGCACATTTCAGATGGAGCATCATACTGCAGTCATTAGATAATACATATCATGCAACTATGAACCATCAATAGATATCAACAGGAACTAGTAACAGAGAAATGTGCATACCAGAAAAGGATGGAGGGATGGTGGAAGGCTCACCTCACTGGAATAGACACTGCTTGTCCCACTGCTGCATCCTTCATCAGCTCTGTATCCAGGCAATAGTGCCTGGTGAAGGTAAGCGGCGACTTCCATGTTGCCGCCCTGCAGATGTCAATAACTGGCACTCCAGAAAATAGCGCCATAGAGGTTGACATGGCTCTTGTAGAGTGCGCTCTGATTTTAGATTGCAATAGATGTCCGGCTCTGTCGTGGCAGAAGGCAATTGCCGAAGAGATCCATCTGGAGATGCTTTGTTTGGACAGCGGGAGACCCTTTCTAGGTCTACTGAAGGCTATGAATAGTTGGTTGGATTTCCTGAAATGTTTGGTTTTATCAATGTAAAATTTTAGACATCTTTTAAGGTCCAATTAGTGCAGTGATCTCAGCTGCGGTGCTGGGATTTGGAAAGAATGATTTGAGAATCACTGGCTCATTTAAGTGGAAGTCCGGTGGAACCTTAGAAATAAACCTAAGATTGGTCCTTAAAATTACTCTGTCATCCCTAAACTGCAGGAAGGGGTCGTGGATGGAAAGATCCTGCAGTTCACTGACCCTCCATGCAGATTTAAGCGCCAGGAGGAGAGCTGTCTTCCACGAAATGTATTTTAGTTCCGCCCGGTGAAGGAGTTCAAAAGGGTCCTCAGGACAACCCCGCGCCGCACGGCCACCAGCTGTAGCGTGTGCGTTCCTCCCCGCTGCTGTCCTCAGCCTCGCTGAGCCCGCCCCGACGACCCCGCCCCCCCGCCGTAGTAACGTGCTTGTACTTGTGATTGACTGCTTTTTTCGTTTTTTGGCATTATACTGTACTTTCCCCCATATTGTTTGTTTGTTTTGAGTGCCTGTTTCGCATACTGTCTCCCATATCATACTGTCTCCCATATTGTAAGATCAGTGCAGTTTCCCTCTGCCCCTGTGCCCACCGCACCCGGCCACGCCCCCTTTCCCTTCTGTGCCCTCCCCGCTCCCGCCTCCCAGCTGCCCCCCCCCTCCCTCCCTCCCACTTCGCCATAAATGGCGACCGTGCGTACGCGCAGCGTTGACGTGCAGCGGGCGCCCCGATTGTGCGCCTAAGGCGCGCCAAAGGTAAGCCCGTCTGCGCCCGTCCCCGCCCAGTGCCAGGACCCCTGGCCCCCACCGACGCAAGACAGCCCCACTGACCTACGACGCCACTGAACTCATCGCACTCAACACCGGCGGGATCCCTGGATGCTACAGAGCCACCCAGAGGCGCACATACGGACCCTTCAGCTTCCACTCCTGCAAGTTCTCCTGCATCCAGACCTGCACCGCACCCACCAAGCCGAGAACCAGCAGCAACCACCTGAAGTGCATCCTGAACACCAGCTAAGTCCACAGACACGCCGTGGAGCTCTGGAATCTCCGACACAACATCACCAGACGTCGCCTTCCTCACGGAAACCTCAATGAACGCCTCCTCAGCGCCCGACATCCCCATCCCAGACGGTTACAAGATCATCCGGAGGGACCGCGGCAACCAGACCGGAGGAGGCATCCTTCAGCTTCCACTCCTGCAAGTTCTCCTGCATCCAGACCTGCACCGCACCCGCACCCACCAAGCCGAGAACCAGCAGCAACCACCTGAAGTGCATCCTGAACATCCGCTAAGTCCACAGACACGCCGTGGAGCTCTGGAACCTCCGACACAACATCACCAGACGTCGCCTTCCTCACGGAAACCTGGATGAACGCCTCCTCAGCGCCCGACATCCCCATCCCAGACGGTTACAAGATCATCCGGAGGGATCGTGGCAACCAGACCGGAGGAGGCATCGCCATCATCCACAGGAACACCATCCTCATCACGAGCAACTCCGACGACACCCTCACAACCGCCAAACACCTGCACTTCCAGATCCACACTGACCCCAAGACCACCCTCAGAGGCACCCTCATCTACAGACCCCCGGGACCACGCACACAATTCAGCAAAGACATCGCCGACTTCATCAGCCCGCACGCTCTCCCCTCCGCTGACTACTTCCTCCTCGGGGACCTCAACTTCTACCTGGAGAACAACAACGACTGCAACACTGCCACCCTGCTGGACAACCTCGCCACCCTCGGTCTCAAGCAGGTGGTGACCACCCCCACCCACTACGCCGGACACACACTCGTCTCAGTCTTCTCCAGCAAGGACATCACCTTCAGCCACACCACCTAACTCCACTGGACGGACCACAGCTGCATCCACTTCAGCTACAGGAATAACACGATCCACCACCAACAACAACAGGTTGCACGCAGAAGATTGAACAAGATCACAGCCGACCAGCTCGCCGCTTCCCTTAACCAGGATGCCCCCCCCCCCACCCCCACGCCAGCTCAGCGAACCCCAGCCAGGCGGCCAACAACCTCAAGAAGTGGATCAGCACCTGCGCAGACGACCTTGCCCCACTGAGGACCCCGCCCAGCAGACCCGGCAGTAAGAAAGCACCATGGTTCACCGACGAACTCAAGAGGAACTGCCGAGCCCTCGAGAAAGCCTGGCGCAGAGACCCAACACCAGACAACATGACCACCCTCAAGCTTGCCACTCGAACACCACCAACTGATCCACACCACCAAGAAAACTGCATTCAAGGAACGACTGGACAACAACGCCCACAACAGCAAGGAACTCTTTAACATCGTCAAAGCTCTCCAACCCCAGCGCCGGAAACAACATCACCCCATCACAAGACCTCTGCAACTCCCTCGCCTCCTATTTCCACAACAAGATCACGGACATTAACAGCTTCAGCACTACACCGACGCACGCCACGACAGCACCTCCACCCCCCACCACCACCCTCCACGCCTGGACCCCGATCAACACCGAGGAAACCTTATGCACGATGAACTCCATCCACTCTGGATCTCCAACCGACCCCTGCCCTCACCAAGTCTTCAACAAGGCAGACTCAGTCATCGCGCCCCACCTGCGGGACATCATCAACACCTCCTTCGACACAGTGACCTTCCCGTAGAGCTGGAAGCATGCCGAACTCAGCGCTCTACTGAAGAAACCATAAGCGGACCCCACCGAACTCAAAAACTACCGCCCCATCACGCTCCTCCCGTTTCTGGCCAAAGTAATCGAGAAGACAGTCAACAAGCAGCTGGCCGCCTTCCGAGACAAATGGATCCCTCGACCACTCGCAGTCCGGCTTCCGGGCAAACCACAGCACCCAGACCGCCCTCATCGCTGCCACTGATGACATCAGAGCCCTGCTCGACAACGGGGAAACAGCGGCCCTCATCCTCCTGGACCTTTCCGCGGCTTTCGACACAGCCACCGCACCCTAGAGCAGCGCCTCAGCAACGTCGGAATCCAAGAGAAGGCACTAGAATGGATCATCTCCTTCCTCGCCGGAAGGACAGAGTCCGCCTCCCCCCGTTCAGATTAGAAGCCACCGAAGTCATCTGCGGCGTTCCTCAAGGCTCCTCGCTCAGCCCCACCCTCTTCAATGTCTACATGAGCCCCCTCGCGGCCATCGCACGCCAACACAACCTCAACATCATCTCTTACGCCGACACCTAGCTGATCCTCTCCCTCACCAACGACCCCGCCACCGCCAGAGCCAGCCTACACGAGCCGATGAGACATAGCCGAGTGGATGAACAGCCACCTGAAACTGAACTCAGACAAGATGGAAGTCCTCATCCTGGGATCCTTGCCCTCCGCCTGGGACGACTCCTGGTGGCCCCCCCGCCCTGGGCAGCGCACCCAAACCAACAGACCACGCACGCAACCTGGGCTTCATCCTGGACTCCTCCCTCTCCATGACCAGACAAGTCAACGCCGTCTCCTAGTCATTATTCAACATCCTGCGCATGCTACGCAAGATCTTATGGTGGATCCCCACCGAGACCAGGAAGACTGTTACCAGGGCCCTCGTCACCAGCCGACTGGGCTACGGCAACTCACTCTATGCCGGAACCACTGCCAGACTGAAGAGACTCCAGCGAATCCAGAACGCCTCAGCAAAACTCATCCTGGACATCCCGACACAGCCACATCTCCGGACACCTGAGACCTGCACTGGCTCCCGGTCAACAAGAGAATCACGTTCCGACTCCTCACCCACGCACACAAAGCCCTACACAACCAAGGCCCAGGATACCTCAGCCGCCTCAACTTCTACACTCCCACACGCCAGCTTCGATCAACCAACCACGCCCTCGCTGCCGTCCCCCGCATCCGAAAAGCCACCACAAGAGGAAGATCCTTCTCCTACCTCGCCGCCAAGACGTGGAACTCCCTCCCGACCCACCTCCGCCTGACACAAGACCACCTTGCCTTCAGGAAGCAGCTCAAGACCTGGCTGTTAAAGCAGTAGCGGACCCCCCTTCCCCAAGCACCTTGAGACCCTCCGGGTGAGTAGCGCGCTATATAAATGGATTGATCGATTGGTTGGTTAAGAACCACATTCAGATGCCATGTTGGATAGACCATTCGTGGTCGAGGAAAAGATCTATAGAGACCTTTAAAGAATTGTTTTATCAGTCTACTAGACCAGAGAGGGCTCTCTAGGTGTCCTTTTAAATCGTGATATTGCTGCCAAATGTACTTTTATGGAGGAGTGGGCTAGGCCAGACTGCGCCAGATGAAGCAAGTAGGGTAATATTTGTTCTGGAGTGGTAGCAGCGAAGGGACGTAGACCTGTCTGCACACCAGATGCAGAAGAGTTTTCACTTCAGGGAATAAGTTGTTAGTGCCGTCTGCTCGTGCTCTGGCTAGGATATCTTTACAATCCTGCGGAATGTTCATCCTGCTGAATTCTCGGTACTCAGGAGCCAAGCCGATAACCTGAGAGATTTCAGATCCGGATGTTAAATCTGCTGGTCGCTCATCGTGAGCAGAGATGGATGCTGACGTAGACGGATTGGCTGCTGCAGTGAGGCGATTAAGGTCTGAATTTGCCGCCTCAGCCAGAATGGGGCTATCAGAATTAAAGTGCAAGGCTCCGCCTTAATCTTTGAGGGCTCTGGGAATCAGCGGAAATGCGTACGCAAAGATGTTGCGCAATGCGATGGAATGCAAATGCTACTTACCAATATGCATCTGTTCTTGGCATGTAGGGCTGCTGACATTCATATCGGTGCATAGATCGCCGCCTAGTGTTGGGTCCGGATGATTGCACATTGTTGTCCTGGAAGAGTCTTCGAAGTATCACGAGATAGGTGGCTCCTCCCCTGGACTACAGTGCGCATGGGCATCGCCTCCATCCCCAGATTGTTTTTAGCCATTGGCCGAGATGGAGTGAACTATGTGAGTGATGACCATGCTATGAGCATATATATGAATACTGCAGCTGCTACAGGCGCCGGGGAGGAGGGCGGGCGATATGAATGTCAGCAGCCCTACATGCCAAGAACAGATGCATACTGGTAAGTAGCATTTGCAGTTCGAGGCATGTGGGCTGCTGAATTCATATCTGTGCATAGAATACATAGCAGTCCTCCTATTATTGGCGGCCGCCCGTGCCAGCTGCAGCAGTTTGAAAAAGTGTTTTGATAACAGCCTGACTAACAGCTGCCTGCTGTTTAGAGTGCATGTCTACACAGTAATGTTTAGTGAAAGTATGTGTGGTAGACCATGTGGCTGCTCTACAAATATCCTCTAAAAGAATGTTCCCAAGGAAAGCCATAGAGGCCCCCAACTTTCTGGTGGAGTGGGCTCTTGGTGGAATTGTGAGAGTGCGTTTAGCCTTAGCGTAACAGATCTGAATACATTTCACGATCCACCTAGCGATACCAGCTTTGGAAATAGCGTTACCCTTGTGGTGTAATGCAAATGCAACGAAAAGTTGCTTGGTCTTTCGAAAGTCCTTTGTCCTGTCAATGTAATACATTAGGGGTCTTTTAACGTCAAGGGTGTGGAGCATCCGCTCCGCCAGCGACTCAGGGTTTTGAAAAAACACTGGCAACTCAATTGTCTGGTTTATGTGGAATTGAGATACAACCTTGGGTAGAAATTTAGGGTTAGTGCGGAGCACAACCCTGTTAGCATGTACTTGGAAAAATGGTTCTTGGATGGCGAGTGCCTGTAACTCACTAACTCTCCGTAGCGATGTAATTGCTACTAAGAAAGCCACCTTCCAAGTCAGAAACTGAAGCTCGCAAGAGTGCAGTGGCTCAAAAGGAGGACCCATCAGCCTTGTAAGGACCACATTGAGGTTCCATTCTGGGGCTGGTGGTGTCCGTGGTGGAATGACCCTCTTGAGTCCTTCCAGAAATGCCTTGATAGCAGGAACCTTGAAAAGTGATAGGTGTTGCCTATTCTGGAGGTATGCGGCCATTGCAGACAGGTGAATGCGGATGGAAGAATACGCCAAGTATCATTGGTACAGGTGGAACAGGTAACAAATGTTCTGAATGGAAGCATCCAGCGGGTCAATGTCGTGGTTTACACAATGAATGACAAACCGCTTCCATTTAGCCGCATAACATGCTCTAGTAGTGGACTTCCTTGCCTCCCGAATGATGTCCATACAATCGGGGGGAAGATGGAGGTAGCCAAACTCTAGGACTTCAGGAGCCAGATCGCCAGGTTGAGCTGTTGCGGATCTGGGTGCTGAATGTCGCCATGGCTCTGCGTCAGAAGGCTGGGTGTGAGATGAAGCCTTTGATGCGGTACCATGGAGAGTTCCAGAAACGTGGTGTACCATGGTTGGCGAGCCCACGTTGGAGCAACTAGGATGAGAGTCATCGAGTGCTGCCTGAGCTTGCGTGCCACCAGCGGTATCAGAGGTGCTGGGGGAAAAGCGTACGCAAATCTGCCTGACCAGTTCATCCACATCGCATTGCCCTGCGATTGCGGGTGTGGGAACCTGGCGGCGAAGCTTTGGCATTTTGCGTTCTCCCTTGTGGCGAACAGGTCTATCTCTGGATGACCCCACCTTTGGAAGTACGGTTGGAGTACTGATGGATGTATCTCCCACTCGTGCATTTGGTGGCTGTGCCTGCTGAGCAGGTCCGCCATCTGATTGTCCTTGCCTGGGAGATGCTCCGCCATGAGGAAGATGTTCCTCTGAATAGCCCACTTCCACATGCTCTGCGCCAGATGAGACAGCTGCGGAGAGTGTGCCTCCCTGCTTCTGAATGTAGTACATGGCCGTCATGTTGTCCGTCCGGATCAACACGACCTTGTTGCACAGATGTACTTTGAACGCCTTCAAGGCCATGAAGATCGCCATCAGTTCCAATACATTGATGTGCATCTTCTTTTGCTGTAGTGTCCATAGTCCTTGCACTGTGTAGTGGAGTACATGCGCTCCCCATCCCTGGAGAGAAGCGTCCGTTGTCAGGATAATCTGTGGCACTGGCTCTTGAAACGGTCGGCCCTTGCAAAGGTTTTGTGGATTCCACCAATGCAGAGAGTTGTACGCCCGACCGCTCACCAACACTAGGTCTGTTAGTTGCCCATGAGCCTGAGTCCACTGACGTGCTAGGCACTCCTGGAGCGGACGCATATGTAACCTCGCGTGCGGGACAATGGAGATGCAGGAGGCCATCATGCCTATCAACTGCATGAACACCTTCGCTGGAAGCGAGTGCTGAGGTCTGAATCGTTGGATCAGCGTCTGGATACTGGCGATTCTCACTGAATTTGGCTGCGCAGTGGCTGCCAGAGTGTCTATTGTCGCGCCCAGATACTGCCGTATATGGGCGGGTTGGAGATGGGATTTTGGGTAATTCAGTGAGAATCCCAGATCGTGCAGGAGATGAATGGTGCGGGACACGTGGTCGGCGCACTGCTGTTCTGACTTTGCCTGAATGAGCCAGTCGTCCAGATAGGGATAGACGTGGATGTTCTGGCGTCTTAGATGCGCCGCCACAGTCGCCAGGCACTTTGTGAAAACTCTTGGCGCTGTGGTGACTCCGAAAGGCAGAACCCTGAACTGGTAGTGCTGGTCTTGAATTGTGAATCTGAGGTACTTCCTGTGTGAAGGATGCAGGGGAATGTGAAAGTATGCATCCTTGAGATCCAGCGTAGCCAGGAAGTCCCCCTGCCGAAGCAGAGGGAGAACCTGCTGCAACGTGAGCATATGGAAGTGTTCTGAAAGAATGTACCAGTTGAGGGGCCTGAGGTCCAGGATGGGCCTGAGGGATCCGTCCTTTTTGGGGATTAGAAAGTACAGAGAGTAAACTCCTGTTCCCCTTTCTTGCAGTGGCACGAGCTCTATTGCCCCTTTTTGCAGCATGACTTTGACCTCCTGCTGCAACAAGTGCAAGTGCTCGCCGGACATAGGACGGTTTCTTGGAGGTATGTTTGGTGGAGTGGAAGTAAGTTCCAGACAGTAACCGTATTGGATAAGAGATTTGACCCACCTGTCCGTGGTGATGGATTTCCACGCGGGCAGGAACTGCTGGAGTCTCCCCCCGACCGGTGTGTGGTCGGGGGGCAGTGACAAGGCGTCACTGTTTGTTGGTGGTGGAGGACCTGGAGCTGTTTCCACGTCCCCTGCCTTTGACGTTGTTGCCCCTGTAACCACCTCTACCCTTGTTGGCGTATGAGGTCTGGGTGTTGCTTTTATAGTACTGCGTGGATTGTGATGCCTGACCCCTTGAGGTGCCTCTGTTATTGGAGCGGCGAAAGGAACCACCCCGAAACTGCTGGGACTGGAGGGCCCCCATAGACTTAGCAGTGTCCGTGTCTTTCTTCATTTTTTCAAGGGTTGCATCCACTTCAGGGCCAAACATGTGGTCTGGATTAACGGTTTGATTTAAGATGGTTGTCTGTATGTCTGGTTTAAAGCCTGAAATTCTAAGCCATGCATGCCTACGCAGTAACACACTAGTGTCTATAGCCCTGGAGGCGGTATCAGCCACGTCCAGTGCGCACTTAATGGAAGCATTGGTGATTAGCTTCCCCTCCTGAATTAACATTTCAGCTCCCTCTTTGTACTGATCAGGTAAGTGCTGCAGAAGTGTTTCTAGGGTGACATAGTGCGCCCTATCGTAGCGTGCAAGTAGGGCTTGCGTGTTTGAAATGCGCCAAATATTAGCTGCCTGAGCAGCAATACGTTTTCCTGAGGCTTCAAAGATTTTGGATTCTTTGTCTGGGGGAGGAGCATCACCCGTGGTCTGCGAGTTCACCCGCTTGCGTGCGTTGGATACAACCAAAGAATCCAGTGGCAAGTGTCCCTTGATGTACGTTGGATCAGTGGGCGCTGCCTTGTATTTTTTGTCAATGTGAGGATTGATGACTCGCGCCCGAGTGGGCTCCCTGAAAACCTCAGGCGCGCGCTTCAGCACTCCCTTGAGCATAGGCAATGTCTTAACCGTCTTCTCAGCCACCGAGAAAGTGTCAAACAGAAAATCGACATCCACTGGATCCGCATGGAGGTCGACATCATGATTAGCCGCAGCTCTCTCAATGAGAGCGTTGAAGGCTGCAGAGTCCAAATTGGAGAAGTTTTTGCTGCAAAAAGCTGCGGTTCGTGTCCTGACTGAGGGTCCTCAGGGTCGCCTCCAGCAGACCATGGTTCGTTGACCTCCTCTGGATCAGAGTACGCTGGATAATTGTACTCCTCCTCATCTCCATCACCATCCCCAGCGTTAGAGTGAGTTGGTGAGAGGTCTAGATTTTGTGGAGATGCAGGCTCCATAGGGTAGGGGCAGAAGTACCCGCAGAGTCCAACTTCTTTTTGAGTGGAATACGAAAATGTTCAAACACTGGTTCCGGGGTGATCTTCCTTTTAAGGAGAGAGAGTTTGCCCATGTTGGCGTCGATGACAACCTCTCGACGCTCCTCGTACGCGAGTGGCTGGAGCCGAGGCTTCGGCACCACCAATGACGCTTTAGGCGTCGACACCAGCTTCAAGGGCACCCCAGCCCCATGTCTTGGAGCGAAAGCCTTCGGCGCCGTCTTCGGCGGCAGCGTGAAGTGGATCAGCGTCTGCGCCTTTGCCGGTTTTTGTAGAGGCTTTTGCACCACATCCTTCGGTTCGGGAGCCAATGCGTCCTTCCGAAAACGTTGAAGGGACTCCGTGACCTTCTTGGTAAAGGCCGATGAGGGCTGGACCGGCTCGAGCGATTCTTCCGAGTCCGGAGTCGGGTCGGCGATTAAAGGCACGGTCTTCGGAGCCGACACATCACCACCATTGGCCTTGTCGACCGGAATCGGCGCAGCCAGAGCTTTGGGGTCTTCTTGACGCTTCGAGGCTTTTTTCGGGTCATCGACCTTAGCGTCGACGCGGCCCTTTAGAGCGTCGACCATCTCCGGCGTCGACACCGGGGTCTTCGGGTCGGCCATCTTGGCGTGGCTCTTGATCTCGGCGGCCATTTTGGACCTTTTAGGCGCTGAGGCCTCTGGAGCCATCGGTCCCACCAGTGCGACTTTCACTTTCGGTTTCGATACAGGTGGTGCGGACCCTGATGGCTTCACTTTCGGTTTCTGTACCGGGAGTGGCGCATCACCAATGTCCGTGGCCGGGCCCAGAGGCGGGGCCGTGGGACGAGTATTGCGGTCTTGGGTAAGGCCCGAAGGCGATCCCTCGACCTGGGCCGTATAATGGGGATTGACCCCTGAGTCAGTCTGAGGATGCTCCTCCTCGGAGCCATCCTCCACGGTGGCAATGGCCCCGTCGTCTTCCCCTACCTCCACGACGACCTCCTCAAACTCCGTCTCCCGCGTCGTAGTTTTCATCCTCACACGCCGGGTTGGAGTCCGAAACTTGTAGGACGGTGTCGTCATCAACGTCTTCTTCAAAGATGTTGTCTGGCAGGGGCGCTGATAACTGGGCCTGGAGTCTCGCGGCCCGACGAAGCTTGAGAGTCTTCTTACACCGGAACTTGGAGCAGGCCATACACCTGGCCTCATCGTGGTCTGGCGACAAACATTTGTTGCACACTGGGTGCACGTCGAGGTGTGAATACTTTGCGGTGCACACCCGGCACCTTTTAAACGGAGTTCGTTCCATGTTGAGTAGTCTGGAGCGTCGTGTAGGCCCGTCCGCGCCGACAGCACGCGGAAGGGCAGCAAGTGTTGGGAGCCGATGAATAAACAAACCCGAACGATGAACAATACCGACGCGAATCCTAAAGACCTTTTGGTCTCAAGTTAGGAAAGTTAAACAACTATCGATTCCGACAGAGGGAACCAAAACACATCCGAACCCAATGGCGGAAAAAAACAATCTGGGGATGGAGGCGATGCCCATGCGCACTGTAGTCCAGGGGAGGAGCCACCTATCTCGTGATACTTCGAAGACTCTTCCAGGACAACAATGTGCAATCATCCAGACCCAACACTAGGCGGCGATCTATGCACAGATATGAATTCAGCAGCCTACATGCCTCGAACAATGCATTTCCGAGAGACCCTGGTTGGGGATGCCAACTTGCAAAGCTTTGGCATTCTCCCTGGTCGCAAATAGGTCAATTGGTGGTGTCTCCCATCTTGAGAAGATGTGAGCGGTGGTCACCATGTCCAGCACCCATTCGTGTGATTAAGACCTGTCTACTTAGGGCGTCTGCGATGACATTGTCCTTGCCTGGGACGTACTCAGCCCTCAACGATACGTTTGAGAATGAGCCAATTCCAGATCTTTTGCGATTCGCAAGAGTGTTAGCGAATGCGTCCCTCCCAGTTTGTTCAGGTAGTGCATCGTCTTAGTGTTGTCGGTCCTGACTAGCACTAGGGAGTTCCTGATCCTTGGCAAGAAAGCCTGCAAGGCTAGGAAGACTGCCCTCAGTTCCAGTAGGCTGATTTGGAGCAGTTTGCTGCTCTGACCATCTGCCACTGATCAGCAATTCTTGCAGGACTGCTCCCCAACCCTCCAGTGAGGCGTCCGTTGTGATGACATGGGGAGCTGCAGGAAGCAAGAACGGCAATCCTTGTGAGATGTTCTTGAGCGACCACCACTGAAGTGTCTTGACGATCTGGCTCGTGATTCTTATGCGGTCGAACGATCCCATACACTGCGTCCACTGTTTGGACAGAGCCTCTTGGAGGACGCATCCATAGCCGACTGTGCAGTATGGGTAGGATACATGAGGACATAATGCCCAGGAGGGATTTGAAGGTACGGACTGAAAGTCTTCTCCGAAGCCACCGATGCGGCTAGAGAGACAAGCTTGCGTTCTCTCCTGAGACGGGAAAGCCTTCGCCGCCTTTGTATCCAGTGTTGCTCCGAGGAAGGTAATGACTTGAGGGATGCAAGGTGGATTTTTCCCAATTGAGTGTAAGACCCAAGTTTTTGAAGAGATTGAGACAGGCGTTGGAGGAGTTGGTTGCGCCTGACAAGGATGGTGCCTTCAGCCAGACGTCCAAATACGGGAAGACTTGATGCCCGTACTGTCTGAGGAATGCTGCCACCGGGGAAAGACATTTAGTGAAAGTCCGGGGTGCAGACTTTAGTGCAAAAGGGAGGACACAGAACTGATGGTGTTGGCCAGCCACTGCAAATCTTAGGAATTTCCTGTGACTCTAGTGGATTGGGACATGAAAGTATGCGTCCTGCAGGTCCAAGGAAGTCATGAAATCTCCCTCCTTCAGTAGGCCCAATATTTCTTGAATCATGACCATGCGGAACGATTGCTTCTTTAAGAATGTGTTGAGCACCCTGAGGTCTAGAATGGGCCGCCATCTCTTTTCCTTCTTTTGAAGGAGGAAGAAGCAGGAGTAAAATCCTCTCCCCTTGAGAGCCGACTGTACTCGCTCTATTGCCCCTTTCCGAAGCATGATCGAGATTTCCTGAAGAAGCAATTGCAGATTCTTGTGAGGCATGGGGCATGGAGGGGTTGTTGGAGGGATAATTTCGAACTCTAGAGAATGTCCTAATTGAATTAACTGTAGGACTCACCGGTCCGTTATCCTCCTCCAGTTGAGGAAATGGGTCAGTTTTCCTCCAATTTTTAAAGAAGTAGGTGAGGGATGGACTGGCTGTAGTAATAAGTCATTGGCGTCCGCCAGCGGGCTTCCGCTGGGTCTTTCCTCTAAAGTTGGACTTCCCAAAGGAGGACAGTCTGTTCTGCTGGCGCGGTTGGTATTGAGACTTGCCGTAGCCATACGAATATGAGGATTTATTTTGATAGGAGCCTTATGTAGGAGAGTGGGGTCTGCAATCCTATGGTCACCCCCGATTTTTGCTTTTTGCATCACTGGTTTACTACTTTCCCTGGCTGTGGGCCTGCTGATCAGACCCACAGCCTAGCTGTTCTCTCTAAATTGACACATGTACCTTAAATGCATTTACCAATTGGTATTGGGCCACCTGATCAGTCCCTGTACAGCATACCTTAGGTATCTAGGGCCTAGGTGTACCCAGGGCCTACCAGGGGCTGCAGCATGTATTATGTCACCCCTGGCTGGCCATCCAAATCTGACAACTGGCTGCACGACAGCTGGGGAAAGGTGGTGTAAACACCCTTTGCTTTAGATATAGTATCCCTATATCTAACCCTAAAATGGACACATGTATTCCTATCAGTCACTCCTATGACAGGCCTTAACAATCCTGAAGGCAGAGTGCTTGGAATTATGTGAGATGGTGCTCTGGCATGAGCTGAGCCCGTCTACAGCTTGCGGAACCAAGTCCTAATAGCGGTTCCATGATAACGCGTAACATATACTCTTGAGTGCATTATAATCCTTGCGGTTATTTGCCAACTCTGGTATCGCTTTATCAAAACATGTCGAGTAAGGTGTCATACGAATTGGAATGCTAACCCCTCGCCAATTCTGGCGACGGGGTTAGCATTCCACCCTTCTAGAGGGACACGACATGTATGTAACTGAACCCCGGTTAAAGCTAACTCGAGCCTCAGCATCACAAAATGGATGCTGCCACCACAGACACAAGTATGACCTCCTGCTGCTGGGAGTCCGGAGTCCTTCCAGCGAGGAGAGCTCGGACAAAGGGTTTCCTGTCAGGGGCGGTGCTAGCACCATCCCAGACAGGGTTTTGTGTATCCCAGGTAGGCAGGGCTGAGAGGAAGGTGACTGCAAGTGGCACCCCGGTGCTCACTGTGCATATGCCGGCTCAAACCAGTTCCAGGGGCACACCAGCCCCTGAGCTGGGGAAAGTCCGGACAAGGGAGAGGGGTTTAAACACCCCCTCCTGGTCCCACCCATGGGCAGGACCTAGTTGCGTGCTAGCCCCTTTTCTTAGAATAAAGGTAGGAGCGGGCCCCCTTCCCAAATTAGATCTTGAATCTTGAACTACTTTCCACGAAATGAACTCTTGACTCGCTTGTGGCTAAGGAGTAGCCACCCTGCATCTGCAGGCACCACCTAAGCATCGCGGTTTGCTGCAAGTCCATCCTCCGGATCAAGACTGACCAGCTCGACGAGACCCGGATTCCCTGGCATCTCTGACCTCTACCTGCATCAGCCCAGCTGAGATTAGTGGGTGCGACGAGACCTGAGGGACCGGCCATCTTCAAAACCAGCACGACCTCCGAGGGACCCTCGAGTGAGTGCCCTGGGGTTTGAGAAGCCCCAACCCTGAGCAGCTCCAGCACCGAAGTCCAGCCCCCCAGCATCCACGAGATCTGCGTGGGGCCCTTCTGCTCTTAGCTGCTCACCGCGTTGTCCGGTCACTTGCCCGTTGGCTAGTGGCCCTCCTGACAATGTACCACGACGATTTCAACCCTGGTCTGGTTGCTCCAGACTGGCCCTTGCTCCCTCCCAAGAGAGGAGCACCCCGGACCCTGTTGGTCCACTCCAGACGCCATCTTGACTCCACCGCGTGGGCTTGCCTTTGCCAAGGTTTGTTGCACTATCTTTAGTCCAGCATCGCCGACAGCAGACACCTGCATGGGACAGCTCGCACCTCTAGCCTGGTCGCCGACAACGCCTCCTAGCCCGTGTGACTGCAGAGTCCAGCGTCGCCCACTCACCTGGTCGAGGTGACTTCATCCGGTGCCATCCTGGTGCCCACACAATCACTGGCTAGTGATTAAGAACCGAGTCCCCTCTGCTTTCAGGTAGTCTCCATCACCGATCCAGGCTTGGATCACACCGAACATCTTCACTGGTCGCCTGCCAGCAACTTCTTCTTTCAGGCTCCATAGACTACGAGGATTCCCGACGTCTTTTGAACCCTATGCAGCCGCAGCCCCTGGGCTAGATAACCCGAGCATGTCGGTGCTCCAACGCAGGTTCACTACCCAAGTGTCCAGATCCTTTTTCGTTTTAAGTCTACCTAGTCAGATTCGTCCGAAAACAGTAACTTTAGAAATACTAGCCTCCATAGACTTTGTCCCGCATCCCGCGTGAGTGCACTCTGCACCCGATCTCCCTAGGCCTCCTACTCCTAACCTTAGAGTTTAGTAGTGTAGTCCTAGCGATCCTGAAGCCTCTGGATCTTGTTACTTACCTGCTAGTAATTTCGCATTCCACTTTTAGTGTATATGGTTTTTCGTGCCCCTCGGGCATTTGTGTAAATTGTGCAACTTGTAGTATTTTCATAAGAGTTTAGTATTGTGCTTAGCTCCCTTACTCATAAAGAGTTCAGGGTAGACTTGTTATAAATAAATATACTTTATTTTTCATAACAACTTGTGTGGTGTCCTATCACGTGGTGTTCAAGGGGTATATGTGATGGTGAAACAGCTGGCTTAACACGCCCTCTAGAGTTTAGCCTGAAGACTGCTTTTGTCCACGCTACTAGGATAGCTGGTCTATAAGGTTGACTTACAACCAATCAATATCGGTCGTTTGGTATGATACACAGTGATCACTAGAATAGTGTGCACTATATATCAGGCCAACTTCTCACATCTCTGGAGGAGTATTCTCCTCTGCCTCTGTTCCCTCGAAAGGACTGGTTCTTAAATTGCAGCATGCCAAGTGCTCTCGCTGTATCCGTGTCCTTTTTTATCGTTTGTAGCGCTTCATTAATCTTTGCACCAAACAGTTGTTGTCCATCATATGGCATGTCTAGGATTTTAGACTACTTCCCGTCTGAAAGATGTAGACTTGAGACACCCCTGCCTTCGTAATACAGCTGCTCCTGCTAGCTGTCGGAAACCAGTCATTGCAACATCCAGAGCACAGTCTATTAATTCAGAGGCCGACGACTGACCTAGGAGCAGAGCTTGAACCTCCTCCTTAGTGTCGTCCGGAAGTTCAGACAGATACGGAGCAATGTCTGCCCATAGTTGCCTATTATATCTTCCCAGCAGCGCCATAGAAATTCCCACCTTTGTCATTGCCGATGTGGTTGAGAATAGTTTTCCGATGTTATCCAGCTTCCTGCCCTCCTTATCTGGCGGGGCTGTTACCGGTGAAGATAAATTTCTGGAATTTTTCTGCGCTGCCTGTTTAACTACAGAGTCTGGTTTGGGGTGCCCTGTAAAGCAGGCTGGGGCCTTATATTTGTCTAATCTTGGAACCGCCGTAGAAACTGGACTGAGTGCCTACAATTGATGCAGACACCATCCTCAGATGTATTCAATGATGGGAATAGATTTGGTTGCCTTCCTAAGTGGCTCTTTAAAATCGCAAAGGAAACAATGTTTCCTGAGACTCCATCGTTATGTGGAACCTTTTGGCCGCTCTTGCCATTATACTGTGGAATCCTCCTATGTCCGCCGGTGGTGAACCTGATGTTTTTGGCTCCGGGGACGCTGGAGAATAAAGGATATAATCATCTGTCATGTTTGGAAAGGACATCTTGGATTTCCCCTTCCTCATGAGGCTCTTCCTCATCTTCAGATGATGGTGGGTCCTGAACTTGTTCCTGATGAAGCACTAAAGGTGGCTGTCTGGCCCGTGGAAACGCAGCTGCCCTTGCCGCTGGAGGAACCTGCCTATCGGCTGGAGTCGAGGAAATCGTTGCTTATAGTACTCTATTAACACCTTCAATGCTCATGACGAGCTCAGCTCGTCATGAGGCACGGTTGAGCTGTGCTGATGACGAGCTGAGCTAGTCATGAACAATGGGAACAGATCATGCAGCACAGGAGGTGAATTGCTGCAGCAGCGATGGTGTTAAGAACCTTAGACACAATAGAGGCTGGTAAACATACCATGGGTGTAATCTGAGTCTGAACCTGTGCCTGAACATTATGCTCCTGGGTAATTTCAAAGTCATTGTCCTCTTCATCTGTGCTTTGGCATTTGACCACCAGATGAGTTTGAGGCATGTGGGCTGCTGAATTCATATCTGTGCATAGAATACATAGCAGTCCCTCCATTAACGGCAGCCGCCCGTGCCAGCTGCAGCAGTTTGGCAAAGTGTTTTTAGAACAGCCTGCCCTACAGCTGCCTGCTGTTTGGAGTGCACATCAACACAATAATGCTTTGTAAATGTGTGTGGGGTAGACCATGTGGCTGCTCTACATATGTCTTCCAAAGGAATATTTCCAAGGAAAGCCATGGAGGCCCCCAACTTTCTGGTGGAGAGGGCCCTTGGTGGAATGGTGAGAGTACGCTTGGCTTTCAGATAGCAGATCTGAATACATTTAACGATCCACCTAGCTATACCAGCCTTGGAAATGGGGTTACCTTTGTGTTGTGGCGCAAAGGCAACAAAGTTGTTTAGTTTTCCTAAAATCCTTGGTCCTATCAATGTAATACATCAGGGCCCTTTTGACGTCAAGGGTGTGGAGCATTCCCTCCGCCAATGACTCAGGATTTTGGAAGAAAACAGGCAATTCAATAGTTTGGTTAATATGGAATTGAGACACTACCTTAGGAAGGAATTTAGGGTTAGTGCGAAGCACCACCCTGTTAGAATGAATTTGAATAAATGGCTCTTGGATAGTTAGCGCCTGGAGCTCACTAACTCGTCGCAGCGATGTAATCGCTATAAGGAAAGCCACTTTCCATGTCAAGAATTGAATCTCGCAGGAATGCAGTGGTTCAAAGGGGGGACCCATCAGCCGGGTGAGGACCACATTGAGGTTCCACTCCGGAGCTGGTGGAGTGCGGAGGAATGACTCGTTTGAGTCCTTCTAGAAAGGCTTTAATGGCAGGCACCATGAAAAGTGAAAGGTGCTGCCTGTTCTGGAGATAAGCGGCTATTGCGGATAGATTTATGCGAATGGAAGCATAGGCCAGATTACATTTGTACAGATGGAAAAGATAACAAATTATGTTCTGAATAGATGCATCTAGCGGGTCAATGTTGTGGTCGGCACAATAAATGACAAACCGCTTCCACTATGCCGCATAGCATGCTCTTGTTGTGGGCTTCCTCGCCTCCCGGATGATGTCCATACAGTCAGGAGGAAAGTTCAGATAGCCAAACTCTAAGACCTCAGGAGCCAGATCGCCAGGTTGAGCTGTTGCGGATCTGGATCCTGAATGTCGCCATGGCTCTGCGTCAAAAGGCTGGGCGTGAGGTGTAGCCTTTGATGCGGTACCACGGACAGTTCTAGAAACGTGGTGTACCATGGTTGGCAAGCTCACGTTTGAGCAACCAGGATGAGAGTCATCGAGTGCTGCCTGAGCTTGCGTGCCACCAGCGGTAGCAGAGGTGCTGGGGGAAAGCGTACGCAAATTTGCCTGACCAGTTCATCCATATCGCATTGCCCTGCGACTGTGGGAACCTGGCGGCGAAGCTTTGGCAGTTTGCGTTCTCCTTTGTGGCGAACAGGTCTATCTCTGGATGACCCCACCTTTGGAAGTACGGTTGGAGTACCGATGGATGCATCTCCCACTCGTGCATTTGGTGGCTGTACCTGCTGAGCAGGTCCGACATCTGATTGTCCTTGCCTGGGAGGTGTTCTGCCATGAGGAAGATGTTCCTTTGAATGGCCCACTTCCACATGCTCGGAGCCAGATGAGACCGCTGTGGAGAGTGTCCCTCCCTGCTTTTGAATGTAGTACATTGCCGTCATGCTGTCCGTCAACACGACCTGGTTGCACAGATGTACTTTGAAGGCTTTTAGTGCCATGAAGATTGCCATCAGTTCCAGAACATTGATGTGCATCTTCCTCTGCTTTGGCGTCCAAAGTCCCTGCACAGTGTTATGGAGTACATGAGCTCCCAATCCTTGGAGAGAAGCGTCCGTCGTCAGGATGATCTGCGGCACAGGCTCTTGGAACGGTCGTCCCTTGCAAAGGTTTCGTGGATTCCACCAATGCAGAGAGTTGTATGCCCGACCGCTCACCAACACTAGGTCAACTGCCTGTGAGCCTGAGTCCACTGACGTGCTAAGCACTCCTGCAGCGGACGCACATGTAGTCTCGCGTGCGGGACTATGGAGATGCAGGAGGCCATCATGCCTATCAACTGCATGAACACTCTTGCTGGGAGAGAGTGTTGAGGTCTGAAGGAGTAGTTTCTTTTCTGTAACTCCAGTTCTGTAGTAGGGGTATCTCTGTTATAGTCATAATCTAGTGAATAGTCCCGCCCATGTACGTGGACCCCGGAGCAATCAAAAATAATATCAGTGTCAAAAAATGCAGAAATGCAGACACAAGAGAGAATTTAAAGACATATAATGCAGCCCATAACAGGCTACACTGTCCAGTACTTCAGCTAGAAATTCCACCAAAAAAATCCACAAAACAGCAAAGCCTGTCCAGATTTTCATTGTCTTCAGTACAAACCCCTCTGGGAGATAGAGAGGAAGACCTGGACAGACAAGCCCCATAGGCTGCCATTATGTGTCTCAGAATAGGATACTGTGCCTTTAAGAGAACTTTCCAGAACTTCACAGTATCCCAGAATGCCTTGCAGGTCTCTTACTTTCAGTTCTTTTTGAAGGCGTAACACGCCAGACCAGTAGCATTTCTCACATGAATATCTCTCTCCACCGGGGAGGATGGCGGGCGCTTATGACTAGAACAGAGATACCCCTACTACAGAATGAATATGCTACTTACCAGTATGCATCTGTTCTTGGCATGTAGGGCTGCTAACATTCATATCTTTGCATTAGATCGCCACCTAGTGTTGGGTCCGGATGATCGCACATTGTTGTCCTGGAAGAGTCTTCGAAGTATCCTGAGATGGGTGGCTCCTCCCCTGGACTACAGTGCGCATGGGCATCGGCTCCATCCCCAGATTGTTTTTCGCCATTGTGGCAGAGGATGGAGTGGCAAGTATAAAGGATGTCCATGCTAATGATTGAATACAATAGTATATCTGCAGCTGCGACAGGCACCGGGGAGGAGGGCGGGCGATATGAATGTTAGCAGCCCTACATGCCAAGAACAGATGCATACTGGTAAGTAGCATATTCAGTTCGAGGCATGTGGGCTGCTAAATTCATATCTTTGCATAGAATACATAGCAGTCCCTCCATCAGCGGCGGTTGCCCGTGCCAGCTGCAGAAACCTGAAAAAGTGTCTTGAGAACAGCCTGCCCTACAGCCGCTTGCTGTTTGGAATGTACATCAACACAGTAGTGTTTTGTAAAGGTATGTGGTGTAACCCACGTGGCTGCTCTGCAAATATCCTCTAGAGGAATGTTACCAAGGAAAGCCATGGATGCCCCCAACTTGCGTGTGGAGTGTGCCTTTGGGGGTATTGTTAAAGTGCGCTTGGCTTTATGATAACAGATTTGGATGCACTTAACAATCCATCTGGCTATTCCTGCTTTGGAAATTGGGTTGCCTTTGTGTTGTGGTGAGAAGGCAACAAAGAGTTGTTTCGTCTTCCTAAAGTGTTGTGTCCTGTCTATGTAGTACATCAATGCCCTCCGTACGTCCAAGGTATGGAGCATCCTTTCCGCCACTGTTTGTGGGTTCTGGAAGAATGCAGGCAAATCGATAGTTTGGTTGAGATGAAAATGTGACACCACCTTTGGAAGGAATTTGGGGTTAGTACGTAGTACCACCCTATTTGGATGAATTTGGATGAAAGGCTCTTGTATCGTGAGTGCTTGCAACTCACTTACGCGTCTTAGTGACGTAATGGCAATTAGGAAAGCAACTTTCCACGTTAGGAATTGCAGTTCGCACGAGTGCATTGGCTCAAACGGTGGTCCCATCAGCCTGGTGAGGACCACATTGAGGTTCCACACGGGAGCTGGCGGTGTTCTTGGTGGAATGACTCGTTTCAGTCCTTCAAGAAACGCTTTAATGGCAGGCACCCTGAAGACTGAGAGATGCTGCCTATTTTGAAGGTAAGCTGCGATGGCGGATAGATGTATCCGAATAGAAGTGTACGCTAGTTTGCACTTGTAAAGGTGTAACAGATAGCAAATGATGTTAGGGATAGATGCATCTAGCGGGTTTATGTCATTGTTTGCACAGTAAATGACAAAACGCTTCCATTTTGCGGCATAGCATGCTCTGGTTGACGGCTTCCTCGCCTCCTTGATGATGTTCATGCATTCAGGAGGGAGGTTCAGGTATCCAAACTCTAAGACTTCAGGAGCCAGATCGCTAGGTTGAGCTGTTGCGGATCTGGATGCTGAATTTCTCCATGGTTCTGCGTCAGAAGTCTGGGCGTGAGGCGCAGTCTTTGATGCGGGACCACTGAGAGCTCGAGGAACGTGGTGTACCATGCTTGGCGCGCCCACGTTGGAGCAACTAGGATGAGTGTCATGGAGTGTTGCCGTAGTTTCCTCGCCACCAGTGGTATCAGGGGTGTCGGGGGAAAAGCGTAAGCAAATTTGCCTGACCAGTTCATCCATATCGCATTGCCCTGCGATTGGGGGTGTGGGAACCTGGCGGCGAAGCTTTGGCATTTTGCGTTTTCCCTTGTGGCGAACAGGTCTATGTCTGGACGCCCCCACCTTTGGAAGTACGGCTGGAGTACCGATGGATGTATCTCCCACTCGTGCATTTGATGACTGTATCTGCTGAGCAGATCCGCCATCTGATTGTCCTTCCCCGGGAGGTGTTCTGCCATGAGGAAGATGTTCCTCTGAATGGCCCACTTCCACATGCTCTGAGCCAGGTGAGACAGCTGTGGTGAGTGGGTGCCCCCCTGCTTTTGGATGTAGTACATCGCGGTCATGTTGTCCGTCCGGACTAACACCACTTTGTTGCACAGATGTACAATGAAGGACTTGAGCGCCATGAAGATCGCCATCAGTTCCAGATAGTTGATGTGCATCTTCTGTTGCTGCGTCGTCCATAGTCCCTGCACTGTGTAAGTGAGCAGGTGTGCTCCCCATCCCTGGAGAGATGCGTCCGTTGTCAGGATAACCTGTGGCACTGGCTCCTGGAACAGTCGGCCCTTGCAAAGGTTGTGTGGAGTCCACCAATGCAGAGAGTTGTATGCCCGACTGGTAACCAACACTAGGTCTGTTAATTGCCCCTGAGCCTGTGTCCACTGATTTGCTAAGCACTCCTGGAGCGGGCGCATATGCAACCGTGCGTGAGGGACTATGAAGATGCAGGAGGCCATCATGCCTATCAACTGCATGAACACTCTTGCTGGAAGCGAGTGTCCCGGTCTGAACTTCTGGATTAAGGACTGCATGCCGTCTATCCTGACCTGGTTTGGTCGTGCCGAGGCCGTCAGGGTATTGATCGTCGCACCCAGAAACTGCCGGACGTGTGCCGGCTGAAGGTGTGACTTCGGGTAATTCAACGAGAAACCCAGGTCGTGAAGGAGGTGAATGGTAGTCGACATGTCCGCGGCGCACTGCTGTTCCGATCTGGCTTGAACGAGCCAGTCGTCGAGGTAGGGGTAGACATGGATGTTCTGCCTCCTGAGGTGCGCTGCTACAGTCGCCAGACACTTGGTAAAGACCCTTGGGGCAGTCGTGACTCCGAAGGGTAGGACTTTGAACTGATAATGCGCGCCCTGGATAGTGAACCTGAGGTACTTTCTGTGGGACGGATGTAATGGAATGTGGAAATAAGCATCCTTGAGATCTAAGGTTGCTAAGAAGTCTCCTTTGTTTAACATAGGAAGAATCTGCTGCAGTGTAAGCATGTGGAAATGCTCTGACAGTATGTACAGATTGAGGGGACGGAGATCCAGAATTGGTCTGAGAGATCCGTCCTTCTTTGGAATGAGGAAGTACAGAGAATAAACCCCTGTGCCTTCCTCCCCCACTGGCACGAGCTCGATTGCCCCTTTTTGCAGCATCACCAACACTTCCTGCTGCAATAAGTGCAAGTGCTCTGCGGACATAGGTCTTTGCCTTGGCGGAATGTTGGGTGGAGTGGACTGTAACTCTAGACAATAACCGTACTGTATAAGTTGTCGCACCCACCTGTCTGTGGTGATGTTGGTCCAGACGGGCAGGAACTGCTGTATTCTCCCCCCGACAGGTGTTAAATGGTCGGGGGGCAGTGACAGAGAGTCACTGGTTGCTTGGGGCAGAGGAGCGTGAATTGTTGCCTCCTTTGCCACGTCCTTTGTTGCTGTTTCCCCTGTAGCCCCTCTTGTTTTGTTTGGGGTACGAGGACTGTGCTCCACCTCTAGGGAACTGTGACTGTTGACCCATCTGTCCTCTGGTGACTCCACGGGCACCTGAGCGACGAAAATTATTGCCCCGAAACTGCTGAGATTGTAGGGCCCCCATCGATTTAGCAGTTTCGGTGTCCTTTTTAATCTTTTCCAGGGTGGTGTCAACATCTGGACCAAACAGTCTATCTGGATTGACTGGTTGATTAAGTATGGTTGTTTGAATGTCAGGTTTGAACCCCGATATGCGGAGCCAAGCCTGTCTTCTGAGCATGACACTGGTGTTAACGGCCCTAGCGGCCGTGTCCGCGACATCAAGTGCGCACTTTATGGCCGCGTTGGAGATCAGTTGTCCCTCCTGTATAAGCATTTTGGTGCCCTCTTGAAACTGCGGAGGCAGGTGTTCTACAATTTGCTCTAGTGTGTCGTAATGTGATCGATCATAACGTGCCAGTAGTGCCTGTGTATTTGCAATACGCCAGAAATTGGCAGCCTGTGCAGCCACTCTTTTGCCTCCTGCCTCTAGCACTTTGGACTCCTTATCCGGGGGAGGAGCTTCACCCGTTGTTTGGGAGTTGGCCCTCTTGCGTGCGTTTGCTACCACCAAGGAGTCAAGCGGCAACTGTCCTCGAATGTATGCAGGGTCTGCAGGCGCTGGTCTGTACTTTTTTTCAATACGTGGGTTGACCACCCTTGCCCTGGTAGGCTCTTTAAAGATGTCCGCAGCGTGCTTGAGGACCCCTTTGAGCATAGGCAGTGTCTTTACATTTCTTTCTGAAACTGAAAAAGTGTCGAATAGAAAGTCTTCCTCAACTGGGTCAGCATGCATGTCCACGTCGTGATTAGCAGCTGCCCTCTCAATCAGTGCATGAAAACCTGCTGAATCCTCCGTAGGGGATGCACGTGTACTGAAGGACTGTGGGTCTTGCCCCACATCTTGGTTGCCTTGGTCCCCAATGCCATAATAAGAATCTGGCTGTGCATCAGGTTCATTTACTGGGAACGTGTATTGTTCATCTTCACCATAGTCCCCACTGTCAGAGTGGTCTGGAGACGGTGTTGGGCTCCTTCCCACAGGAGGTAGAATAGGTTCCATGAGGCCTGATGCGTCCTGTGGAACCTTCTTCTTCTTTAGGGGAATGACGTAGGATTCCACCGGCTGCGAAGTGATCTTCCTCTTATAAAGAGTTAACTTCCCCGTGTCCGCGTCTATAAAACACTCCGAATCCTCTTCAGGGTCGAGCACTTGACCCGAAGATGTCCCCGCCGTAGAGGAATCCGACTTCTTTGGCGTCGATTTCGAGGAAAAGGCCTTTGGCACCACTTTTGGCGGTAGAAGGAAAAGGAGCTTACTTGCCGGCTTGACCGGGACGTCTGCCGCCTTCTGCGTCGACGGCGTTGGCGTCGACGAGGAAAGAACCTTGTCCTTAATTCTTTGTAGTGAAGCAGCCACGAGAGATGCGTCGGTGACCGATGTCTTTGGCACCGATGAGGTGGCCTTGCCTTCGGATGCGACGTTCCGTTGGTCCTTTGGAGGGATGGACGGCGCCGACCCCGAGTCCCTGGATCGATGCGCAGATGTCCCCGATGGAGCCGGGGCAGTGTCGGTCGCCTTAGCTGGCTTCGCCGGCGCCGGCGCTCTTGTCTTGTGCGTGCCCCCCTTTTTAGAGGATCTCTCCTCCGGCGCCGATTTCGACCCCGTGGAATCGCCGTGCTTCTTCGACTTCTGCGGACCGGAGGTCGACGGAGTCGATAAGGCCGCCGGTTTATTTGTTTTCGCCGTTACGACCGCCATCTTAGGGACGTTCGAGTCCTTAACTTTCGGTTTCGGTTTCGGGTCGGCCATCTTAGGTGTAGTCGAGACCGTTGCTTTCAGTTTCGGTTTCGAAACCCTAGGCGCAGCAAGTATGTCCGTGGCCGGGCCGACAGGCGGGGCCGTGGCTTGCGCTACAGGGTCTTGGGTAAGGCCGACAGGCGATCCCGCGACCCCCTCCTGATGTTCTTCAACTTCGGGGCATAGCTCGTCCCCTGAGCTATCTTCCTCGGCCCCATAAACCATCACGTCGTCCCCTACCTCGTCGACGTATTCAAGGCCCTGACCCACGACTCCGTCGTCGTCATATTCCGGATCGGCCTCGACCTCCGTCTCAGGCGGGGAGATTTGAAGATGATGGCTCTGGTCTTCTTCTTCTTGGTCGCCGAAGATGTTATCCGGATCCGGGGCCGTCTGTTTGGCCACAAGGCGCACCGCGCGCCGAATCGTTAGAGTTTTCTTCGACCTGAACTTCGCACAGGCCCGGCAACTTCCTTCATCATGGTCCGGAGAAAGGCACTTATTACAGACCGGGTGTACATCTACATGTGGGTATTTGGACCCACAGAGCGGACAGAGTTTAAACGGACTCCGCTCCATGTTGGGAACTTAGTGTCGAGTCGCGATGAGAAGGCCTCGATGTCCGAAGAGTAGTTAGAAACTCCGGTGATTCCGGCTCCGAGAGACGGAAGAAACTCGAGACCGAACGCCAACAATACCGACGTAAAGAAACCCAAAGCCTTTTGGCCGTAAAAAATGATGTTTATTCGGTTCCGACGGAGAGACGTCGAGACCGCATCCGAACCCAATGGCGGAAAAAAACAATCTGGGGATGGAGCCGATGCCCATGCGCACTGTAGTCCAGGGGAGGAGCCACCCATCTCAGGATACTTCGAAGACTCTTCCAGGACAACAATGTGCGATCATCCGGACCCAACACTAGGTGGCGATCTAATGCAAAGATATGAATTTAGCAGCCCACATGCCTCGAACCTGGAGTTACAGAAAAGAAACTACTCCTTCTGTAGTAGGGGGATCTCTGTGTATAGTCATAATCTAGTGAATAGAATGGCAAGCCCATGCCCACACCAAAGCGGCGGTGGAGAAAAGAGAACCAACACCACTATTGTGCGAACAAATTCCGCAGCAAAGCCTGTCCAACCTGAGCATCTGCTCTGGCATCAGCGTCCATACAGTAATGCTTAGCAAAGGTATGAACTGACTTCCAAGTGGCGGCCTTGCAAATTTCTGCAATCGGCACATTACGGAGCAAGGCTGTCGTGGCAGCTTTGCCCCTGGTGGAATGAGCCTTAGGCTTACCTCCTAAGGTCTTGTTAGCTTTCTTGTAACAGTTGTATGCAGGACACAATCCACCTAGAGATGGATTGCAGAGGTCGCAAGACCCGTCCTGACCGATCAATAATTGATAAACAATTTGTCTGACCTACGAATACCTTTAGTCTTATCCAGGTAAAATTTCAACACCCTCCTAACATCCAGGGAATGTAAAGACATTTCCGCTGGAGATGAAGGATTCTGAAAAAACGTAGGTAAAGTTATGGTCTGATTGACATGAAAGTCAGAAATAACCTTGGGAAGAAATTTAGGGTGAGTACGCATAACAACCTTAGCAGCATGAAATACAGTATAAGGTTCATTACAACACAACGCCTGAATTTCACTCACCCTGCGGGCCGATGTAATGGCCACGAGGAACGCCGCCTTCCAGGACAGGTGCTGCAACGAAGCCTTATGAATGGGTTCAAAAGGCTCCTTCATCAAACTGGACAGCACCACATTCAATTCCCATGAAGGCGATGGAAGCCTGACAGGAGGGAACACTTTCTTCAAGCCTTCCAAAAAGTCTTTGATCACAGGGATCTGAAAGAAGGAAGTCTGTAAGGGCTTTTCCTGTAGGCAGTCAATGCAGCGAGATGAACCCTAATAGAGTGAACATTAAGGCCAGATCGCGCCAAATGTAGAAGGTAGGGAAGGATGACATCTTCCTTGCACGTCGTAGGATCCAAGTTCCTGGACACACACCAGACACAAAACCTCTTCCACTTGTAAGCGTAGGACGTTCGAGTGGAAGGCCTTTTAGACTCCTTCAGTATGTCCATACAATCTTCAGGTAGATTCAAATGTCCATATTGCACTACCTCAGGAGCCATGCCGCCAAACTCAAGGACGAGAGGTTGGGGTGCACCATCCGCCCCCCCGAACTTCCTGAGAAGGTCCGGCCTGCACGGCAACCGAATGTGCGGAAGGAAGGACCGGTGTAGAAGGACCGTGAACCACCACTGTCTGGGCCATTCCGGGGCAATCAGGATCATCCGTGCCCTGGACCGGGACAGCTTGATGAGCACCGCTGGAATCAGGGGAATGGGCGGAAAATCGTAAACAAAGCTGTTCGACCAGTTGATCCAGAGTGCATTCCCCAGCGTCCCTTGCTGGTAGTACCTGGAGGCGAAGTCTCGGCATTTGCTGTTTTCGGCAGTGGCGAACAGATCTATGTCTGGAGTCCCCCACCTTGCGAAGACTTCTCCTAGTACGTCGTCGTTTATGACCCACTCGTGGTTTTCCTGAAGCAGCCTGCTCAGTGCGTCCGCCTGAACATTCTGCACACCTGGCAGATGGGTAGCCGTTATTGCCAATCCTCTTGCCAGAAGCCAGTGCCAGATAGTCTGCGCCTCCCGAGACAGGGTGCGCGATCTCGACCCCCCCCTGCTTGTTGAGGTAATACATTGTGGTCGTATTGTCCGTCTGTACAAGCAGAGAGTTGGTCCGGAAGGACGGATGAAGGCCTTCAGTGCCAAGTGAACAGCTCTGAGTTCCAGGAAATTGATGTGATACATGGACTCCGTCTGAGACCACGTGCCTTGGATCTGTAAGTCCCCCGAATGCCTTCCCCAGCCCTGGAGAGAAGCATCCGTCACGATCGTCTGAGTAGGAATGTCCTTGTGGAAGGGAACCCCTCTGAGGAGATTCTCCGCTGAACACCACCACTTCAGAGACTGAAGAGCATGCAGAGACAGTCATATCTTGTCGTCCCAAGATCCTCTCCTCTGGTCCCATTGGTCCTCCAAGCACTCCTGCAGAGGTCTCATGCGTAGCCGTGCATGAGGAGTGAGGAAGATACAAGAGGCCATCGACCCCAGTAGAGAAGACACCGTCCTCACTGTTGTAGATGGAACGGTCATAAGAGCCTGAGCCTTCCGAAGGATCGATCTCCGTCGCTCCTCCGAAGGAGACACGCTTGCTGACAGCGTATTGATAGAGGCTCCCAAGTACTGAATGCACTGGACCGGGATCGGGATAGACTTGGACATGTTGATGTGCAACCCCAGCTTGTTCAAGAGAACGCACGTCTTCTGGAAGTCTGCCTGAGCTTCTGAGAAGGAGGCCTTGATCAACCAATCGTCCAGGTACGGGTAGACAAACACCTTGCCTTTCCGTAGGTGTGCCGCTACCACTGCCATGCACTTCGAGAATGTCCTGGGTGCAGACTTCAGTCCGAAAGGCAGCACCGTGTATTGGTAATGATTGGTGCTGACTTGAAATCGCAGAAACTTCCTGTGCTTGTGCGTGATGGGCACGTGGAAGTACGCATCTTGTAGGTCTATGGCACAAAGCCAGTCCCCCTGTTGCAACTGAGGATAAATCTGATGCAACGACAGCATGCAAAACTTTTCTCTGCGAATCCACTTGTTTGCCTGCCGCAAGTCCAGAATGGGCCTGAACTCGTTCTTGTCCTTTTTGCGAACCAGAAAGAACCGGGAGTACAGACCTCTTCCTCTTTGAGACAGAGGTACGTCTTCTATCGCCCTTTTTCTCAACAGGATATCGGCCTCCGCCTGGAGCTCGTGCAGCTGATACTGCGAGCTGACCGGAGGGATCGCTGGAGGAGGGCTGATGAACCGAAGACTGTATCCATTGCAAACAATATTCAGCACCCACTTGTCCTGAGTAATTTTTCTCCACTCTGCCAGGAAAAATTGAACGCTTCCCCCCACCGGAGTGGGTAACGGATGACAGGGAAGTAACCGCTCAGGGTCGAGACCCGGCCGGGCCCTTGTTCGCGGTAGAGGGCTGCTGTCCACCTCTACCCCTCTGACGTTTTTGGAAAGGTCTTCGGAACTGCTGCTGTTGCTGCTGCTGCTGTTGTCCCGAAGACTGTCCTCTTCCTTTCCCTTGCGAACCGAACCGCCGTTGGAACTGGCGGTATGGCTTCTTGTCCTTGGGCTTTTCCAAGCCCACTGCCGTCAGGGTTTCTGCCTCGGCCTTCATCCGGGCCATCTCGTCATCTGCGTGTGTTCCAAAGAGCGTGTCCCCGGAAAACGGCAGGTTGGCCACTCGCTGTTGCGCCTCGGGCTTGAGAGACGTAAGCCTGAGCCATGCATGGCGGCGCTGGTTGATACCGTGGCAGTAGCCATGTGCCGCCAACAAGGAAATATCCGCCACGGCACTGATGGCCTGGTTCGAAACCAGCATCCCCTCCTTGACGATTTCCATAAAGGCCTCCTTCCTGTCGCGCGGCACAAGGTCCGCGAACTGTTCCATGGAATCCCAAAGCGCCCGGTCATATCGTCCCAGTAATGCAGAGTCGCTGGAAGCCTTCGTGGTGGAAGTCCCGCATGCTTTCCTTCCCGCCGAATCAATCCAGCGGCTCTCCTTGTCCGGAGGCACGGTGGAGGACGGGGAGGTGGAGTGTTGTTTTCTGGCTGCCGTAACTATCACTGAGTCGGGGACTGGGTCCATCCTCAGGAAGGCAGGGT